>NC_133503.1:198425192-199050769 GCF_049354715.1 Callithrix jacchus
AACCTGCTGCAATACTTCCTGATGGCTAATGGTCATTAAGGGACTTACATATGTAGAGTCTGTATTAAAAGACACCAGGGCTGGGCACGGTGGCTTACACCTGTAATCCCAGCACTCTGGGAGGCTGAGACGGGTGGATCATGAGGTCAGGAGTTTGAAACCAGCCCGAACAACATGATGAAACCCCGTCTCTATTAAAAATATAAAAATTAGCCGGGCATGGTGGTGCGTGACTACAATCCCAGCTACTCAGGAGGCTGAGGCAGCAGAACTATTTGAACCTGGGAGGTGGAGGTTGCAGTGAGCTGAGATCACACCACTGCACTCCAACCTGGGTGAGAGAGTGAGACTCCATATCAAAAAAAAAAAAAAAAGAAAGAAAGAAAGAAACCCGAAGGTAGACTTTTGCTTCTCATTTCATTTCAAACCACCATTCCCATGGAATGGAGGGCAGCTAGAAGTGCCGGGCAGGACTTCAGGATCCAGAAGGGAGAAGGCTCAAAATCTCTCTTCTGGCAAGGGGCATGAGCAGGTCCACTGCCTGAGGCACACGCCCTGCCAATGCTACTGGCCTAGGTATAGTGGCCAAAACTAGCAGCAGCCACTGAGCCTGGCTGTGGCCTTTTCTGAGCACCATGCCCAAGGTAAGAGGACTGAGCAGACACAGCTGTGCTCCTCCCAGGAACATCCCCAGGCTATGGCTTGGGCTGGCCTCCCAACCTGCAAAATCAACATGGAACACCCAGGCTGAGCCTCACAGACACTCTATCCAGGGCCCCAGCAGTGTGAGAAAGACAACCACAGAATGGTTGGGGTTATATTAGGGGCAGAGGTGAATACATTCCAATTCAAGATGTACTTAAACGCTAAAAAGTCAATGTACACAGGGCAAGCTAAACCCAAGAAATGTGGCCAACAAATTCAATACCTGAGTGCAGTCAGTCTTGAGAAAATGACAATAAAATGACTATGAAATAAGCATGTTTGTGATCCTGGGAAATTTTGAAAAGGAGGCCAATAGTGTCCAAAACACGAAATATATGTGATATATATAATGGGTTAAAATACAAACGACAAACCTGAAGATGAAAATGTAGTCATCTGTCAATGAACATATCAAAGGAGTAGCTACAGGCTGCCGATGTCTGGACAGCAGTCTGCTAAGGGCGAGAATAGGACACTGGAGAGACAGTCACATCCCTGCCCAGAAGTTTATGTTCCAGCAGCAGACATTCAATAAACAAATCGAGGGGTGTGTCCTATAATTGAAAGTGCCACCCTAAGTGCTATGGAAACACTCAAGCAAGGTGAGCGGTGTTGCCTGATGAAGTGACAGGTACAGGTCAGGAAAAATCATTCTCAGGACATGCAACCTGTTGACAAGAACATTCCAGACAGACAAAGGCACCTTATCCTGATTAATTCATTCTATTAAAAATAGTAATGATAAAGCAAACATTGTATTTTCCGGAATCTTCCATGTTCCCATTAAGTTAAATGTCTGATGCCACTTATACTCTGTCCTTCCGCACTGCATTAGAAATCCCGGCTTAACACTGTTTACAATAGCAAAGACCTGGAATCAACCATATGCCCATCGATGATAGACTGGACAGGGAAAATGTGGCACATATACACCATGGAATATTATGCAGCCATCAGAAACGATGAGTTCGTGTCCTTTATAGGGACATGAACCTGGAGAACATCATTCTCAGCAAACTGACACAACAACAGAAAATGAAATACCTCATGTTCTCGCTCATAGGCGGGTGTTAAACAATGAGAACACATGGACACAGGGAGGGGAGCACTACACACTGGGGTCTGTTGGGGGGAATAGGGGAGGGACAGTGAGGGGGTGGGGAGTTAGGGAGAGATAGCATGGGGAGAAATGCCAGACATAGGTGAAGGGGAGGAAGGCAGCAAATCACACTGCCACGTGTGTACCTATGCAACTATCTTGCATGTTCTTCACATGTACCCCAAAACCTAAAATGCAACAAAAAAAATTTAATTTTACCATAACTATAAAAAAAAAAGAAATCCCGGCTTAAAACAATCAGACAAAATACTACATCAGAATTAGGTAAATTAAGGACATGAAAGGGCAAAAGAAAATTCTAATTATTTGCAGATGGCCATACTATATACAAATCAACTGAGAGTCTCAGATTAACTAACAGAACTCAGAAAGGCCCACTGAGACTGCAGCATCAACCTGAAAACAATAGTATTCATATATATCAACACTGACCACTTAGAAAAGGTAATTTTTAAAATTCTGTTTATGAAAAAATAAAAAGACTTTAGATACCTAAGATTAGGTCTAAGAAAAATCACTACTGATTTTATGAAGAAGAAAAAGAGTCTCCATAAAAAGTAACCTGAAATCTTGGAGAGACATGTCTGCCTTTTGATGAAAAGACTATACACAAAAAGAGCAGGTTTCTGGATGTTTTGTCAACCATCCTTTTATTAATTCTTAGGCTTTAAGTATCTTTCATAGCAAAAATTTAGAACTTCAATATAATTTAAATCGAGGACCCAAATGGACTTTTTCACTGAAGCTGACAAACTGATTCATATGGAAAAGTGAGCTGAAAATATTCTACAAGGAGGGGTACTTGGCCTTCCAGATAGTAAGTCTTCTTAAAAACCCGTATCATTAAAACAAGATGGCTTCGGTGCAAGGAGAGACCACCAGATCCAGGCAACAGACCAGCAGGATCTTAACTGTTCTCCTGCTTACAGTACCTGGGCACGTAACAGGGCAGCTAGGCTACTGGGGGAGGTAATTTTTAAAAAGGCCAGTGTTGGTGCATACCAATACTATTGTTTTTATGTTGATCCTGCAGTCTTGGCGGGCTCTCTTCTGAGTTCTGTTAGTTGGTCTGAGACTTCCAGTTGATTTGTATAGATAGTATGGTCATCTACAGATAATCAGCATTTGCTTTTTCCCTTTCATGTCTGTAATTTACCTTCTTGTTAGGTAGTATTTTGTCTAATTGTATTAGCCAAGATTTCTAATGGGGTGGGGAAGGACAGAGTGTAAGTGGCATCCAGAGCAGAGTGTGAAGGAGAGAGCGGGGAGCTGGAGGGAGAGCACGGGGAGGCCTGTGCCCAGCCCTCCAAGGGGTGCTAGTGGGAGAGTGATGAAGGAGAGATGGTGCCGCCCACCCAGTCTTGTGTCCATCAGGACAGTGTCCTCTTAGAGCCAGGAAGAACAACTTGAGTTCATTTAGTCCAGCCTCCTCCCTTTGCGCAAGAAACAGAGACACAAAGAGAATAATGGCTTGGCAGAAGTCACATGACTAGTTACCAACAGAACCCACTGGCAAGCTCATCTTGGGCTATTTCCAACTGAGGCACACCAACAGTATTCTGTCCCTTGACATGGCATTTGAGCCCGTCTGTCCATACCCTTGAAGCCCTCCTTCCTTCACCTCTACAGTAGTGCACTCTCACTGGCTCTCTTCTCCCATCACCACTTCTCTATTTCTTTCCAGATCCTGTTCCTGGCACATCCCTGATTCTCAATGTCCCTACCAACCCTGTGACAGCCCTCTCAGCTACGTAGTCACCCTCTCCTTGGAGGGCTTCAAAACTCCATGTCTTGGTTGACAAGCTCTAAGCTAGTAGCTTGTATATTTACACCTCAGCCTAGACCTGTCCCCTAGACAGCACACTGTTTATCGTGTCGTTGGACGAATATGCTGGAAGCAGCCACCCACACAGTACAGCACTATGGAAAAAAGCCGACAGTTAGATGACACTCTCCTAAGGGTATGACACCATCCACACGTAGGCATTTTCTAAGCCTGGAGCCTCAACAGGTGTAAAATGAACAAATGTGGGTTTTTCAGCAGGTATCTGAGAATCCTTTCAATAGCATGTGACCATGTGGAGGGAAAATCAATGTCACAGAAGTAGAAAGCATCTTTAAGTAGGTAAACTCTAGTAATTGAGAAGGAATTTAAGGGCAACAACTGGTCTGGGAGGATTGCAGGCACCTGGTAAGGCTTCGATCCCAGAGGGAATCTGGAGAAACAGGAAGCCTAGACAAGGCACTCTGGAAACGGAAGGACTAAGTTTTCAAAACCGTGGCTGGAGATGTAAGAAACTGAAGCTTAGCTATCCCAAACAAGCGACAGTGTGAGGCCCCAGCCAGCTCCCTGGCTGCAGCGTGATGAATCTGCTAAACTGGGGACAGAGTGACTTTGACCATGAGTCAAAGACAGCTATTTCAAAAACCTCTGTGCTCCCTGCCTGGCTTATTTCACTTCCAGTTAGACAGGAGGAATAAGCTTTACTGATCTATTGCACAACGTGCTGATCCTAATTAATAATAATGTATATTTCAAAATTGCTTAAAGAGTAGATTGTAAAGCTTCTCACCAAAAGTATATATGTAAGTGACATGTTGCATATGATAATTAGTTTGATTTAATCTTATATTAAACATATATGTATCGAATCATACATACACATATATATATTTATACACACATACATCTATACATATACACATACATACAGATATAAATACATATTTATTATACCCCATAATATGTACAATTATAATTTGTCAATTAAAAATAAATAAATTTTAAATATATAACTTTTTAAAAAACAGACTCTGTTATCAGTTATAGGACTCCTCTCTATAGTTTAAGGCCAAATTGTTTACAGAACTAAGTATATCATAATAAAGGAAGGACAAAAAATGTTTTCACACCTTACCTGGTCCCAGGGAGAGACAGTGTCTCCGAAACACATGAAGAGGTAACCCATGGCAACGAGGCATATCCATATCACCAACGAGAAGAGGCGCAGCAGCTTCTTAAACACAGACTCGATGCAGACCAGGATGAATATCGCAAAGAAAATCGCCAGGGCAGTTGGAACTGTTATTAAAAATGCCACATGGTCTTCAACTTCCTGAGGAGAGAAAAAAATAGATGGAAAAGTTACCATTTGGAGATATCACTGCGATACCAATGATTTATGTTGTTAAAATGTTACCAACACTTATCAATGTCAGAATATATTGAGTTTAAGAAATTGTTTTGAAAGTAGAACGGTTTGGACTGGGCCCGGTGGTGCATGCCTGCAATCCCAGCACTTTGGGGGCTCCCGGCAGGCAGATCACAAGGTCAAGAGATCGAGAACATCCTGGCCAACATGGTGAGACCCCATCTCTACTAAAAATATAAAAATTAGCTGAGCATGTTGGCACATGGCTGTAAACCCAGCTGCTTGGGAGGCTGATGCAGGAGAATCATTTGAACCGAGGAGGTGGAGGTTGCAGTGAGCTGAGGTCGTGCCACTGCCCTCCAGCCTGGGTGACAGAGCAAGACTACATCTCTAAAATAAAAAATAATAAAGTAGAACAGTTTGAATATTTAAAATTTAACTCTCATAACAAACATGTTTTTCTAAATAGATAATCTAATGTTGGATATTTAAAATAGGAAAACCAGTATAAATGCAGAAATGGATTTTATTCAGAAGTGAGTGTAAGAACACAGTAATGCCCCAGGAAAAATAAGACAACCAACGTTCCTCCCTAACTCAGAGGACCAGAAACACCCTGGCCTTAGAAAACTATCTTCCAAATGGATTTTAAATGTTTTATTTAATAAACTTTTTTAAAAAAATTATCTCAGTCTTTAAAGTGATGAGCTTTTATTTGACTGCATAGCAATTAGTGTTTTGGCAGAATCACAGGTTAATAGAAAAGGGTCAGAAAGTGCTGAATACGGAAAGTGAGGGTGCTGTGTTTGTTATTTCTCTCTCAAGAGAGGTGGGGGAAGTAAAATAACAAACAGAGCAAAAAGAAACAAACAAGCCAAAAGAAAATGGGCATTTATCATTCTCTTCTTACAATGCATTTCCTTACATTTATTTTGGCACACGAAGTTTTTTTCTATTTATCTCTTTCTTACCACATGAAAAAGACCCACTATTTCAATTCTACAGAAGTTCAGCTCCACGTAAAGACATGACATTTCATTTGATTACACAAGCATGGGCTCAGGCTTTAGCTTCTGCAAAACATGGTGCAGGACGCTTACTACGGACAGCTTTTACTATAGAACGGAACACAATGTATGGTCTCTAATCCTCACCCGGACACCTTTTTTAGTTACAGAAACATCCATAGACACTTCTATTTAAAAAACCCACAAGGCTGGGACCATGTCTAGACTTACAAAGGGGCTGTCTGTGTGGTGACCCCTATTCTTTACAGGTGGGTACAGGGTTCACTCCACCCGTGGGCAGCTCTACCTTCACACTGGAAATGGCTCCATGCAGACACCAAGCAAGGAAGCACAGGGAGATGGGGAAACAGAGCAGACCAGCCAAAAATCCACACGGAGTCCTAGTTCCCAAGGAGGGGAAAGAGCCACCATCCAAGCCCCCTTAACTTACGTTATTTCTTTTTCTCTCTCACAATTACGTATGTTAAATGATGCCTGGGAAAGATGCAAGAGGAATAACAAGAGTGGTAAATGCTAGTAAGTGCTACTTGTGCTAAGCAGGTTTGCATATATTAACCTCCCTAACCTTTACAACCACCATCCTGGTGTGGGGGTTGGGGGGCACTAGTGTTAGTTCTATTTTACAGTTGAGGAAACTGAGGTATGGTGAAGGACTGCCATGGATTGTCCAGCTGATGGGTGAGACAGGCCTCCAGCCTGGGGATCCCCTATGGGTCTGTGGTCCAGGAGCTGACAGTGAGCTCAGCTGAATGGGGCCAGTTCTTGCCGTGACCAAAAGAATGTGTTTCCAGAACTGGCAGAAAACAAGTGGATCAAATGAGATGTTCTTATTCTCTCCCTCCATTGCTATTTTTATCCATGATTAAGTGCCTAAGTTATTACTCTTACCCTCAGACACAGTTTACAATTACTGCAAAAGGGTATTAGGTGCCTGCCAGGCTGCAAGCACTCCCTGGCACTCAGACACCACGAACGAATGGACACGTGGAACATGACAGTGTGTCATCTGAGGACATCAAATCTGAGATTATGATCACTACACACATGGAGCCATGAACAGTGATTGAATTTAAACCTCCCCAAATGAACCTCACTGAGCTGTGGACAGAAAACTAACCGGTAAATAATCAGGGAGCCTGTGTCCTAGTATGACTTGTTCTTCCCAGTCATTTCATTACCCCAGCAGGGGAGAGACAATTATTGATTTCACTGGCTCTTCGTTCCCCAGAAAGACTGAAAAACTGTGCAAAAATATGATGACTATAAAGTGGAAATTAGTAACGAAAGGAACAGAAGATGGTGATACAATCCTTCCAGGAAGCAGAGGACAAATGGAAGGACCTATAAGAGCTCTTCCATACATCTCTTTTAAAGGATCTCTGTCAACAAGACAGAGACCCAGTGTCTTCTCTTTCTGGGTAAAGCATGTAAGTCTTAATTTTGATTTGGTTCTAAATTTTAAACTCTGTGTTCTCTTTCTCTTTTTAAACATCACATCCCTGAGATGTGACTTGTCGGGGCTGCAGGTGACTTCTCCATCATTAGTCACACTGCATAAGGTGTCTGGATCCTACCACCCCCTCAGAGTCCTGCAAAAATGTTTAAATTTCTTTCAAAATCAGAGCAGCCAAGAAAGCACAAACTTTTAGAGTCAAAGATTACATATATCTTTGTGACAAGGCAGTTGCAAACTATAAAGAGGACTTTGCCTTCTGAAGTCCTAATCTAGGTGGCGATCCTCAGTGGCTGGTGATGTGTCTGCCCTCACTAGGTGGCAGAAGTTAGCAGGTGGGTTCTGCTCACCAGAGGAGGAATGTCGGCCTCAAGCCATACACCCCCACCACGGAGGGTGAGCCAGAGGCCCAGACGGACAATGGCTTGAGACAGTCAGCTGCTGCTCATGAGGCCTGTGACCCTAACCTTTGCAAAACCTGTGCCAGTGAAAAACAAGACTCTTCAAGGAAGAGAACAGCCACCAGTTTATTCTGTATCTGCCTTTTGAACGCTAACTCTGAAGGAGTTTTAAGAACCTTGCAATCCAGTCTATTATCAATGGGCATTTGGGTTGATTCCAGGTCTTTGCTATTGTAAACAGTGCTGCAATGAACATTCGTGTACATGTGTCCTTATAGTAGAACGATTTATAGTCTTTTGGATATATACCCAGTAATGGGATTGCTGGGTCAAATGGAATTTCTATTTCTAAGGCCTTGAGGAATCGCCACACTGTCTTCCACAATGGTTGAACTAATTTACACTCCCACCAACAGTGTAAAAGTGTTCCTTTTTCTCCACATCATCTCCAGCATCTGTTGTCTCCAGATTTTTTAATGATCGCCATTCTAACTGGCGTGAGATGGTATCTCAATGTGGTTTTGATTTGCATCTCTCTGATGACCAGTGACGATGAGCATTTTTTCATATGATTGTTGACCTCATATATGTCTTCTTTCTTGGAAAAATGTGGCACATATACACCATGGAATATTATGCAGCAATCAGAAATGATGAGTTCGTGTCGTTTGTAGGGACATGGATGAATCTGGAGAACATCATCCTCAGCAAACTGACACAAGAACAGAAAATGAAACACCACATATTCTCACTCATAGGTGGGTGATGAAAAATGAGAACACATGGACACAGAAAGGGGAGTACTAAACACTGGGGTCTATTGGGGGGAAAAGGGGAGGGCCAGTGGGAGGGGGAGGTGGGGAGGGATAGCCTGGGGAGAAATGCCAAATGTGGGTGAAGGGGAGAAGAAAAGCAAAGCACACTGCCATGTTTGTGTGTACCTACGCAACTGTCTTGCATGCTCTGCTCATGTACCCCAAAACCTATAATCCAATAAAAAATTAAAAAAAAAAAAAAAAAGAACCTTGCATGAGGGTGTCGTGGGAAGAACAGAAGCGTATTCACTAGAGGATGTGCGCACTTACAGGCCATGGTCTTCCCTGCCTTGCTGCCTGCATCATGGGTTTTTTTAAGTCCATGGAATAAAGAGATGCCCGGAGACCTAGGATGACAGCTCCTCCTCTCTCCCAAGCCGCTCCCAACAGACAGAGAGAGGAAGGAAGCAGAAAAGTACACCCAGGGCCATGTTCTTCTGATTGAGTTGTTTTCAAACATTAGAATATAAAATAAAGAGACTAGTCTAAAATAAGCAAACTAAATCATTAAAACCATCATCAATCTCATTAAATATTCCTACTTATCCTAACCCCTCCTCCCTTTGTGGATAAAAATACCTTATAATGCAAACTAAATAAAAATGTACTAAAATCCTTTCAATATTACTGAAAAGGCACTAAAATGCCTTTTAAAAGGTACTTTTAAAACATAAAATAAAAGTTCCCATATATTGTACACTGAATGCAATGTACTAAAATGCATTTAAAGCAGGAGATTTCTGTTGTGGAATCATCCACTGTGATAATAATGGGTTCCTACCACTCTAAGAGTTTTATCCGTTCATTTTCCATGCATTTTCTGATCATTTCCGATGGATTCTAATTGCTAGGCCTATTAAATACCCATCACTTTTATTTCTTATGTGACAACTCTTTTGTTTCTTAGATGTTTTTCTAAGCAGTAACAGCTTATCTGTATTTTCTTTCTTTTCAACATACTTTCTCTCTCTTTTTTTGTTAAACAGTTCTATTTTGTATGTAGGTGATAAAGGACAGTCTAATGTAAAATATTGCCTATTTAATTTTTTTAAAATAGTATTTTAGTGAAATGCTTTGAAGTCAGCAAGACCAAAGGTAGAAACCGATTTCCATCACCTCCTGCTGTTACTGTCAGTGGGAGAAGCTGAACGTCCCTCAGCGACTTCCTCACATGCCGTCATCCAGACTTGGTGTGGCTTCTGGGTGTTTAGAATGTCACAGGTGCACCACAAATGACAGTAATTATTAGGAAAAATGAAATCCACCTTTAGCTCCGATGAACATTTGACTACAGATGAATGTGTAAAGATAGATTCATAGTTTTTCATGTATATATATATATATATATATATATACGTATATATACATATATATATATACACAAAATTTTTATTCTTATCTACATACATAGTCATACTCCATTTTACTATGAGGTGTGAAAGGAATGAATAGGCAATTATAATCATTTTAAACACCTGTAAAACTAATAAAATACCCTTACATTGTATAAAGCAAAAATTTACAGAAGTAAATTAATCTACTAAGAGCAGACAATTTCAGTCCTCCATCTTGCTATTGATAGGCCAAGCAAATAAAAAAGCAAAGATGTAGAAGATTCGAACATAAAAATTAGTGATCTTGACCTGATTGACAAATACAGAAGTCCACGCACAACTATTAGATGGAACAATAGTCTTCTGAAGTGCATGGAATATTTATAAAAGTCATGTGTCAGGGAAACTGCAAAGATTTCAAAGAAGGGGTATCACACAGACCCATGTTCTTTGATCAAACCATAATTTATCTTAAAAGTTTATAGCACACCCATCTCATGCCAATTAGAATGGCGATCATTAAAAAATCTGGAGACAACAGATGATGGAGAGGATGTGGAGAAATAGGAACACTTTTACACTGTTGGTGGGAGTGTAAATTAGTTCAACCATTGTGGAAGACAGTGTGGTGATTCCTCAAGGACCTAGAAATAGAAATTCCATTTGACCCAGCAATCCCATTACTGGTATATACCCAAAGGACTATAAATCCCTCTATTATAAAGACACATGCACATATATCTTCACTGTGGCACTGTTTACAATAGCAAAGACCTGGAATCAACCCAAATGCCCATCAGTGATAGACTGGACAAAGAAAATGTGGCACATATACACCATGGAATACTATGCAGCCATAAAAAACGGTAAGTTAGTGTCCTTTGTAGAGACATGGATGAATCTAGAAACCATCATTCTCAGCAAATTGACACAAGAACAGAACACCAAACATCACGTTTTCACTCATAGGTGGGTGATGAACGATGAGAACACTTGGGCACAGGGAAGAGAACAACACTCACTGGGCTAGGTGGGGGGTGGAGGGGAGGCGAGGGGAGGGACAGTGGGGATGGGGGCAGGGGGGATGGGGAGGGATAACACCGGGAGAAATGCCTGATGTAGGTGAGGGGGGTGGGCAGAGGGATGGAGACAGCAAACCACTATGGCATGTGTGTACCTACGCAACAATCCTGCAGGATGCTGGATGTGCACATGTACACCAGAGCCCAAATTTTAAAAAAAGTTATCACATATATGATAGAACGCACAATTCTGAATAACCTTTGAATGAAAAATAAAACATAATACAAATTTTATTTTAGGTTCAGGGGTAATTGTGCAGGTTTGTTACAGAGGGCACTTGCATCATGGGGGTTTGTTGAACAGATTATTTCATCACCCGGGTATTAAGCCTTGTGCCCATTAGTTATTTTTCCTGATCCTCTCCCTCCTCCAACCATCCACCATCCTCCAATAGGCCTCAGTGTGTGTTGTTTCCCTCTATGGGTCCATGTGTTCTCATAATTTAGTTCCCACTTACAACTGAGAACATGCAGTATTTGGTTTTCTGTTCCTGCATTAGTTTGCTAAGGATAATGGCCTCCAGATCCATCCATGTCCCTGCAACAGACATGATCTTTTTGTTTTTATGGCTGCATAGTAGTCCATGTTATTGTATATGTACCACATTTTCTTTATCCAGTCTTTCACTGATGGGCATTTAGGTTGATTCCATGTCTCTGCTCTTGCGAATGCTGCTGCAATGAATATTCACATACATGTGTCTTTATAACAGAACGATTTCTATTCCTTTGGGTATATACCCAGTAATGGGATTGCTGGATCGAATAGTATTTCCGTCTTCAGATCTTTGAGGAATCGTCACACTCTCTCCCACAATGGCAGAACTAATTTACACTCCCATCAACAGTGTAAAAGTATTCCTTTCTCTCCACAGCCTCACCAAGCATCTGATATTTTTTTTACTTTTTAATAATAGTCAACTAATGTAAATTTTTAAAGAAAAATTAAGGCAGTGCATATCGATGTTTATGGTGCATGGTAACAATGGTGCCTGGAGGGAAACAGATAAGTCCAAGCACTGAGCTGAGTTGCCTAGGTGTAGTTTGGTTTTGCTGCTACCTTTCCCAGAATCCCCTTCCCTCTATGGTTCTTGGATAGAACTGAACAGAAAGGAATTTGTGCCAGAATTTTGAGGCAACAGTGAAGCAAGTCCTCACCAGAAGTCTTTGTGGTCAGAAATGATGATGGACACTCATTGGGTCCCAGGCTGGCTTCTGTACATCCTCACTCTCCCTGGCTCTATGTCCTGCTCTTCTTCCCAACTCGTGGCCACTGAAGAATGGGGGCCCAGCAGACACTGGCTGCTGAAGCACAGAACCGGGGGCTATAAGGAAGCAACAGATGCCCATGGACCTTTCTACCACCTTTCAGCCATAGGTAAGTAAAGAAGACTTCTTTATAGTAAAGTATAGTATAGTATAGTACCTAGGACAGAGAAGAGGTCTCCAGATCAGGGAAGCCACACCCAGGCTTGATGGAGAAAACACCATTTGTTGGTCCCCTAGGACAAAAGAGGGCCCTGCCCTGAGAGATCCTAGATTCTGAGCTTACTGTCATTCGCAAATAGGACTTGAGCTTAATCTCTCTTGAAAGGGGGGTATGTATACTTTCTTAAAAAGGGGAATAAATTGGCCCAGCACAGATGCTCAGACCTGTAATCCCAGCACTTTGGGAGACTAAGACAGGTAGGTCACTTGGACCCACGAGTTTAAGACCAGCCTGGGCAATATGGTGAAACCCCATCTCTACAAAAAAAAAAAAAATACAAAAATTAGCAGGGCATGCTGGTGCACACCTGTTGTCCAAGTTACTCAGGAGGCTGAGGTGGGAGGATAACTTGAGCCCAGGGAGGTCAAGGCTGCAGTGAACTGAGATCATGCCACTGCACTCCAGCATGGATGACAGAGTAAGACCCTGTACCTAAATAAATAAACAAATAAATGGGAATAAACTGTATACTGGGTGAGCAGGTAGGTGGACTGCTATAGTAATTAGCATTGCTCAGCATTCTAGTTATTCTTTTTTGTTATGGCTTTTTAAAAAATCCAAATTGGCTGCAATAACCTCCTTCACTGTGTCTATGCCCATGTGTAATTCTCTCCTACACTGAGGATGGCTCCAGCCATGTGACTCCATTTGGTCAATCTAATTAATCCATTTTCATGGGACAAGCAAAGACTTGAACAAAGACTTGGGCAGTAGGGCTTGGCCCTTTCCTCTTGCTCTTTGGAAGCCCCTGAACTCCATGCAAAGAAGCTCAGGCCAGCCTGCTAAATCAAAGGGGACAGCCTAGTGACCTGGCACCCCACTCAACAGCCATGGTGGATAGCCTGCCAAATGGCCACACACATAAATGTGGCTATCTTGAGTAATCCAATGGTTAACTAACCTGACAGTAGACCACACAAACATATAACAGACTAGTAGAGATCAACCAGGAAACCTAGGTCAGAAGACTCAAGAGCTAACCCATACTACTGTGAGCTAAAAAAAATGGCTAGTTGTTCAAATCTGGTTTTGGTTTTTAGTTGTTACACAGCACAAGCTAATTGATACATCCTTCTCCTAGGCATAGGAAAGCTTGGCATGGCTGTGTAAGGTACCACAGCAGATTGTTTTTCCCACACATGGGGTCACTCCACATTCATCGCATGTATGCTTGGCATTCCTTTCCTCAAGTTAGGGTCTATCCCCTTAGGCTGACCACCCACCTGAGAGGGTCATCTTTGTAATATCTCTATCAGTAAAGTGAGCATGGCCCGAATTCCTGACTTGGGAGACAGGGTCATAAAAATGCCATGCACTTCCATCTTTTTCTTTTAGGATGATCATTCTTGAAACTAGCTCCCATATCAAGAGAAAGTCAAGTAATCATGTAGAGCGGTCACATGAAGGTGTTCTGGCCAACAGTGCCAGCTGAATCTCAGTTGCAAGCCAGCATGACCACCACGCAGGGAAGCGAGCCCCAGCCTTCAAACCACCGCAGCCAATGCAGGGGGGCAAGAAAGAGCCATTGCAGGCCAATGTGCCCAAACTGCAAGTATGGAGGAAAATAAACAATGGTGGTGTTTCCAATCAGTAAGTTTTGTGGTGGTTTTTAAGGCAACCAAAGACAACTAAGAACAGTTACTCTGACCAATTAAAAATGAATGAAAGTGATGTGTCACTTCCATGTGGAAGGTGTTCATCCCCGGTAGTTAGACACAGAAGCATGCTTTTCTTCCTTGGTGCAACGACTGGGAAAGAAGTGTGTTGTGGGAGGGGCCCTCCTTCAGCCCTGAGTGGCAGGGCTGTCAGCAGAGTCCCCCTACTGACTCACTTTTACCATGTACCCTGAGCAAAATATAAACCTTCGTTATGTTGTGTTAATCCAGGAAGATTTTGTAGTCATTGCCATGACATAATCTAATATGTTCTGACTGACGTAAACAGGAGATAATAAAGATAAAAACACACACATAAAGTAATAGATAAGATAAACAAAGAAAGATGGTTCTTGAAAAAGCAAAAAAGAAGACATCTGGTGAGATTATACAAGAAGGCATATAAAGACAATATTATAAATAAAAATAAAAAAATAAAGCCTATGTAAAACATCAAAAGGAGAACATTATTACCAAAATGAGCATGTAGTTAAATTAGAGAATTTGGATGAAATGCAAAAATTCCTAGAAAAATATCTCATTGAAACTGACCCAAGAAATAAAATTAGAAATACTAGACAGTCTTACTACTATCAAAGATACTGGAGCAGAAGTTTCAGAATCTCCCTGCAAAGAAATCGACAAGCACATGTAGTTTTCTAAGTAAATCCTATCAACTCTTTACAATGTAGTGAAAACTTTTTCAGAAAATCAGAAAAGAAGGCATACTCCCAGACTCATTTTATAAGATTAGCCAAAGTTAAATTTTTTAAAAAATGGTAGTTTGACCAATAAATATTCCAAGCTCATTTCACCCAAGACTTTTAAACTAAATATTAGCACATCCCATTTAGCCTTTTGTAAGGGATATCATGAAAACTGAGTTTATCTTAGGAATATGAAATTTGTTTAACATTGAAAAATACATAATTATTATTTAGTAAATTAATGGATTTTAAAACACCCATAAAAAGCAAAATGATGACCAAAATGATTGTCTCACATTTAAACTTTCATAAATTAGAATAAAAAGGAATCTCAAAGGATGTCTACAAAAACATACCACTGAAGTCATCACAAATAAAGTATGAATTCCTTGTAAAATTAGAAAAAGAGCAATGGTCCCCATAATCAACAATTCTGTCAATATCATTTTAGAGTTCCTAGCCAGTGTAATAAAACAAGAAAAAAAAAAAAACTAAAGGTCTTGGTACTGGAAAAAAGGAAATAAAACTCTCCTTATCTGCCCATGATATGATTTTCCATATGGGACACCTGAAAGTATCTGTAGACCAGTTACTAGGTAGTAAATAGGATACCATCGCAAGCTACCTGGATATAAGGTGAATATCCAAAATTCAATCGTATTACTTTACACTGGCAACAAAATAATAGAAATCATTATTTGAAGAACATCATTTACAGTAAGCAATAAACTACAAAATAAAATTTTTAATTAAGGAGCAAGAACAGAATATAGAAAATTATAAAACTGTACTGAAGCACCAAATGAATGCAGAGATGGCCTGTGATAGGGATAGATGCATTTAATATCATAAAATATCAGTTCTCAGCAATGAATGGATAGATTCAATATGCACTAAAAAAATATCCCAAAAGGGCTTTCATGTGGAAATTGGCATAAGCTGATTGCAAAGTTTCTATGGAGAAACAAAATGTCAAGATTAACTGAGATATTTTTAAAGGAGTTGAATAATATGTTACTTACCCTGCCCAATATAAATACTTATTATGGAGCTTTAGTCATTGTGTGTGTGCATGTGATATAGAAAGGATAAAAACAAAACAAAACAAAAACTTAGTCCAGGGGGCAGAAGAGCACATAACCAACCAACCAACGATATACAGAATGCTGACATATGACAGATGATCAATCGTACTTGATCCTCCTCAAGGGAAAAAACAGGCAAATGGATCTCAATTTCTACAACACACCACACGTATCTATCATTCATGTGTATGTGTCTATATATAATAAAATGAACAAAAAGACAAGAGAATGATAAAACCCAATTTCAATATGAAGTTTACATTTGAGGATAGAGAGTAGAATGGAATGAGTTGAGCATGTAGAAAGAAATATGCTATTAGAGATATTCTAGTTTAGGATGGATTCATGAATATTTACTTTACTATAAATGAGCCACATAGAGATCCATGAGGATTATGCCTGAGAATCAAATATTAATCAAATTAATCAAATGAGTAGTTCTATTTTATGCACCTAAAATTCAATTGCAAAGAGCATGGAGGTTGTGTAATTCACTGCAAATCAATGATGGGAAAGAGTTAGACATTAGGTTGGCTACATGTCTGAACTATGCTAACATTTCTTCATTATCTGTTCTATTTACATTAACCTGATCTCCTGATTTAATTTTTAGCATTAATAACTTTAATTCATTCTAGCAATGGACTAGTCTAAAATTTTATTTATTTTATAATATCCATATAATATTAGTAACTTGATACCTTAATTATTTGCTCTTTTTTTCTATATATAGCTACAAAAATAATACAGGACACTAAACACACACACACCACACATATACACACAGATAAAATAATTCAGTGTTGGGAGTAAGCACACAGGAATAAAAACCAGTCCCTTTGAGCTCTGGACTGTCTTAGCTGTAATGCCACAGCATCATTATGTCTGATAGATGGCAAAGAACATTGAAATAAATGGGTAGAATTCATAATTCCAAGATCTTGCAGTCAAGTCAGGGCTCCTGTTACAATAGTGCTGACTTGCCATCTTTTCTACCAGGAACTTTCTAGGGGGTGACGATCTTAAGAGACCTGATCTATTCACAGTACTCTCATAGAAAATAATGACCATCTTGAGAAATCTCCAGAATTTCAATCTTTTAAAAGGAAACTATTGTATTATACTTTCTGTCTGTATGTTTCAAATGCAATAAATTATTTACTCCATATATTTTAATTGCCCTATAATTGAACTTTCCCGTTTCAAGTACCAAGCTTTTCAGAAGTGACTTGGTTCAACTCTGAGATGCAATCTGCCTTACGCATCTTCATAAGCCACAGTCAGGTCTGTGTTTTCAGTCTCTTTGCCTTGGCACAGTCGTTCTAGTACTCTGGGCAGAGTCAGAAAACTAGTTGGTAAAGCTGCCCACAATGGTTGTTTGGGTTGAGGTTTTACTTACTGTGTCTCTCCCACTCTCACCTGCATCTGGCTCCTGGAGATGGAAGTACAAGCAGAAGCAGAAAGAGGGAACCAAAAGAATTATTTCCAACATTGCCAAAAACTGTTGGACAAATGTGGTCTTCTCCTCACCCTCTTTTCATCCTCTTCCTTGTGATTTTTTTCATCTCATTCTTATACCAAAAAAGGACTGAAGAATTAGCACGGGTTTAATTTTGTCAAATGGCCCAAACTCATGAGCTAACTTAATAATCCTTTTCTGCCCTCCTAAAGGTTTGGAAATAAGGCACGGAGATGTGGAAGAGACTTTCAGATGACGGGAGTCACTCAGGAAGATCCAGAAAGTGGAGAGAGTCAGAGGTGAACGCCCTCAGCTCTTGTGGCCCTGAGATATGATCATGAAAATGATAATAGCTTGCCCTGGAGCAGTAAGGGATCATGTCAACATGCTAGGGGTGAACCAGTTCAGGGTGGAATGCTATCCAGGGTGATGTCAATCACAGTGCTTGACCCCCAACCCAGGTGCTCTAAGTACTCAATGAAGGAAGAAATAAATTGGGTTCAATGAATTGTCTCAATGTCAATATCAGGTGGCAGGAAGAACTGGTATACCAGTGGAGTATATATAATATTCAGCTCGGACTCTCCTGTCACTAACAATTTCTAATGAAATATATCACATGCAAAACACCTTCAACATAGGAATATAGCAGCTGTAACCATGTTGTTCCATTTTTAGCAGAATATATGGTTTTAACTTATCAGTAAGAATTATGGCTTAATAGGAATGACTCTTACACCAATGGTGCATATGCCAGGATTTCTCCAACAACAAAACAGAGCCACAGGAGAGGCTCCACTTGATGGAGAAGACACTGCGGACATTAGGCATAATGAAAATAAATAATGCCAGCAAGTCAGAAAATTAATTGTGAGGAAGCATCTCCACCTAATTCCTGTAAGTCTAAAAGAGAATAACATTGAAAAGTAACCCCATTACACAGAATGAAGATTGAGGCTGTTCATATCAGTAAGAAATTTCAACAAGTTGCGATTTTGCTAAGACCAGAGCTGGGAATTCTAGACCTGCAATGTTCACTAGCAAAATCACCCAGGGGAAGTCAAATGCCCTGTGACCCTGTGATGGTGTTGCAGTGCAGTTGCATGACCTTGAAGAGATGAGTTCAACTCTCTGGGTCTCAGTTTCGTCATCTGTAGAATGGGCACCTTTCTGGCTAGGGTATTCTTTCACAGTAACAGTGAAAATGCTACTACAAAGACCTCGGAACAGCTAACAGTTCCTCGAGGCTTACTTTATGCCAGGCATTGGTTTAAGGGCTTTACATGTACTAATTGAGACCATCAGCTTACAAGGCAGGTATCATGCCATTTTATAAACGAACTAGGTTAAATAGTTTTCCCAAGGTCACAGAAGTGGAAATGGACAAAGCCACAATTCCCACACAGACAGATGCTCTCAACCACTTTACTCAACTGTCCTTTTAAAATAAGAAAGCAAGGTGCCATGGATATATTTAATCATATATTTCAATATTCAAAGGATGCTTCCAAATCCTTTCTTGCTAGGCCTCTAAATTGCAACCATCTTTCCTGCAGAAAATTACAGTTTTTCCTTGGCTTTTGTTATACCACAAGTAAATTATAACTAAAATGACTTAGTGAATTGCTGGTTGCAAATTACAAGCACCTGCAGAGTAACGTTTCCTGCATGTATAGAAATGCATCAACAGATGTATCTTTAGCTACCTTTATTCCAATACCTAAGAACATGCTCTATTCCCTTCCACCCTCAGAATGATGAAACCAGAGAAAGCATTCACAGTATTTCCTGCTCCTTGGTGGGGATGTTGGGCGCATTTGTCTGTCCTCCCAGCCTTCCACCCTCAGGAAGGAAGTGATTCTTCCACCTATTGGGGGTACTGAAAGATTGTGTGGAATAATAAAGTTGGTTGCCCTCAACAAATGATCGGGTCTGTTAATTTGTTTTAGAAGAATAAGATTCTTTCTTGATGTACAGATAAAAGAAACTCTCTGATATATCTGCCCTTCGAAAAAATATCTGATGCTGGAAAATTAATTCATAATAAAAAATGCTTCTTTTTAAAATATCTAGCTCATTACATCATGATAAAAGAAAGAAGGTGGGTTGTATTCTCAGTCACACATATTACCTATTTGTAGTTAATGACAGTGGATAATCTTATTTTAGTATCATACTAAAAAAACTACTTTATTTCTGTGTCTGACTACTTACAATTATAGAATACAATTTTTTCATTTATATTGAAATATTGACTATTCCTAATCATAAATTTTAGCCAAAACAAACCTGGCTAGAGCCAGCTAGTATTCTGACAAAATAAAAAAAATATATATGTCAACCTTTCCTAACACTGACAGGCAAATTTTGGAAACAGCTGATTTTGGATATAATAAATGAGAGTATTAAATTCTGAAAAAATGGTTTTCATGCATTCAGTAATAAAAACGAGTTCCAGAAAACAAAGTAGAAAGAGAGAAAAAAGAAGAAGAAAAAGAAAAAAACAAGTGACATGATAAGACTTATGACTTAAAATTTCATTTCACTAGTTCTGAGTTTTCTGATACCAGGGGTCAAGTATATTTTGTTCACCATGTCCAGCACTGTTGCCATTCCTGGCACTTGGTAGGCACTCAACAAACTGATGGTGAAAAAAATTATAAATCAGATTTTTCATTAATATCCTCCATGATAAACAGCAGAACTTATTACTCATATTATTAAGCAGAATGTTTCAATCAAGATATGCCATCAAATGTTCTATTTACTGAGTTTCACGTCTTCAAATAATTCTTCATAAGTATGGGATGAAATGTATTTCACAGTTTAAGCAAGACTGAAGTTTCAATTCAGGATTTATTTTTACAATATATAAAACTTTGAGGATTACTTTAATTTTAGGACCAATAATGTAAACTTATGGATTGACCAAAGGTTGAAAGTAAATAATATCACTTTGTGAACAATGTCAATTAGAGAAATACTAAATTGAAACGAAGAAGCTTGCTTTTTCCTTTTTAGTATGTATTCCAAATCATCTTTACAAAGGCAATTACATACAGCAAAAATCTCTCTGTACTTGCATTATGCTAAGATCATTTTGTAATCCAAATGTTCTGGGAGGCCAGGGATGTGCTGTAAGAAAATTGCCAAACTTCTATAAGAACTGATGAAAGTCTAATGGAAATCAAAATCAGGCAGATTCGGGGGAAAAAAAGGAATCTGTCCAAGAATTTAGGCAGCAAAAAATAGATCTGCTTAGCTCCTGAACTGCATGACAGCCCAGCTACTCAACTAAAGTGCTCCAGCGTGGAAATCTCAGCAGGGCCCCAGGGCAGCCATTCCCACCTCCTGAGGTCGACCTCTCTGAAGCCAAGCTCTGCCAGCTGGAGAAATGAACTCACTCTAATCACATGAACACAGCTCTACCTTAGCACTATTCTATCTTCAAATGTCCCTACCCCAGCCATCCTTGACTATCTGGATGAAGAACATTTTTTGGAAAGCAGAGATGTTGGTTATGGTGCTACCAAAATCAAAATAGAAACAGGCTGGTGGGAGCCCAGAATCATCCCAGTCCCAACTCGTGTCCAGTTTCAGCTCACAGGGCACATTTCTCCTGGGCATAGATAGCTCCTGCTGACTTGGTCCTGCAGCTGGTCTTTGCCTGAAGGTGGCTTTTCTACCAGACTGGGTTACCCTCCCTGATTCTGGGACATTTCTGAACAGCTTGTCTCTTGGAAGGGTTCACATGATAGACAAGAGACCATGAATTAGGTATGGCCAAGAACAGGATTCATTTCACTCTCATGCTGTGAGAAATGCCCACTTTGTACTTAAAATGGTTTAGCTGAAGGCAAGAGGAGCATGCAAATGACTGATTTATCAAGGAAAAGTAAGGATGCTTGGATAATGTTTTTAAAAGGCTACCACTTCCACAGATGCACCAAGCAAAATGGGACATAAAGGAATTGAATATAGAAACACAAATATAAAGAACAGAGACAATTCAAAGAAGGGTGCTTTAAGAGCAATGTTGCTAAATCTGAGTGACCCATTCAAGAATCTCTATCAATGAAGTTTAAGAAATTTGAATTCTCTATCACAGAAAACAAAGTGGTATATGCAGGGGAAGCATGAACTTCACACTTGTCTTTAAATATATTAATGCTGCTATAAATGGGTCATCACCTGCTTCTTTCCATTTAGAAGAGAACAAGCCAGAGAAGGTTTGAATTACAGAGTCAAGAGAATCACAAGCAGAAATGCCCCAGCAGAGCAGGTTTCCAAAGGAAAACTCTGATGTTCCTGTTTTTTCTTGGCAAGGAAAAAACAGTAAGTAGATGTCTTTGGAGATCCTGCTTGCCCATGAGACTGAGCAGAAGTCTCTCCCCAAGTCAGTTTTGTTCCTAAAAGTAGTAAAGAGAGATAAAAATGCCATTCCAGAGAGCAGAGAAGGCTGGTTTACACGTGGAGAGAGTCAGGGCTGCTCTGGACGCCTATCTAGGCTACAGGGATCAAAAGGTACTCTCTGCTCTAGGTTTGATAGTATAAGAGCCAGTGTGTGATCTGTGACTTGGGGGCCTCCTACGATCTATTTTCTATTCTTAACTCATCGAACTCAATCAGTAGACAGCTCCACTGAGTAGTGTGGGGAATTTATTTTTTAAAAACATGATGGTAACAATTCTTCCCATGCATAACATCTGAACACCATCTGGTTCCGGATATCCGAAACAAATTGCCAAATACCAAGGACAGCTATTTTATGCGGTGAAATATAAGCAAAATCCACTTCTTTGGTGGTGGACACATATAAATATAGGCACATATTTATATTCTAAGCTCAAAAAATATCACCCAGTGGAGACATTCCCAGAACAACTACTGACTAAAAAAAAAAAAAAATCTCACTGGATAATCGATGCCTCGCACCAAATCTGCACATGCATATCACAGGCAGAGCAAAAGTTTGAACCACACACTCAGAGATCTGTAACAGGAAGTTACCGCCATCTACAGATTTCCCCTCACTGTTCAAGGGAGCGAGCCAAGGATTTCTGCTTGAAAAACATAAACTGGCAAAACTGACATCAGCTGTTGAGCTGCATTATACTCCTAGAGATGAAATCCACTTTAATAGCCTGTCCAGAACCCTAAACACGTTACTTCTCTAGGAACAGGAAAGCAACCGTCCATTCTAAATGCTTAACTGCGAACCCTGAGGGTGAAAGAGTCACAAGTCAATACCCCATCACTTTCTGCCTATCGGGCTAAAGGGCTAAATGTACACAGATTTAAAGGCAAGATGTATACTTAACTTTTCTTCTTCATTTTCCTTGTCATTAATTACTTTTCCAAGGATGGCTTTTTGCAGAGTTGAATAATGCCCAATCCAAACTAAAACGCCAGCTCCAGGGCAGTGCCAGTGGAATCGGGCAGGAGACAGTGACTCGCCCAGGAAGCCGGGGGATGATTCCCGGAGACCCATTCGAGCGCTGTGGGCAGCACAGAGTTTGCCAGCCGGTGCGCAAAGATGCACAAAGCACGCGCCCTGCCCGTCCACCTGGTGAACACCTCGACAACTTTATTTTGGGAAGAGCTTTCCAAGGAAACTTTTACCTCACCCGCAGCCCTTGCCAGAGCCCACCGGGCCGCGAGCCCGCAGGAGGAGCCGGGAGCCCCAGGCCGAGGGGGAACCGCGGGCCAGGGGGCAGCCCCGAGAGGGACGCGGCTCAGCGGGCCGGGGAAGGCGGGGCGCTGGACCCGCGGGGAGGCCACTCACCAGCCCGAGCGCGAAGAAGACGGCGAGCAGGGCGAGGCAGGCGCCCATGACGATGAGCAGCAGGAAGACGATGAGCGGGTGCTGCTGGCTCATGCAGTAGTAGGACTCGTAGAGCCAGTCCCGGGACCGCGGCAGCCCGTCTCCGCCGCCCGCCGCCTCCTCGGCGCGGTCCCGCAGGTAGCGGCGGCGCCGCATCGCCTCCTGCCACATCGGGGCGGCTCGCAGGGCGCCCGCCGTGCGCGCCCGGCCGGGGCAGCGCCGCTCGCCGCGGCCGCCCGCGTCCCACCGGCGCGCAGCCTCGGCCGGCCCGGCTGCAAGCTCCGGGAGCTGCGCGCTGGGGCCTCCGGCGCGGGCGGAGCTCGGAACCCCAGGCTGGGCGCGCTGACGCGCGGGCTGGGGGCCGGGCGGCGGCCTCGGGGGCAGCTCCCGGCGCCGCCGCCGCCACAGCCACTGCGCGGGAGGGGGCTGGTTCCACCGGGCCCTCCGCCCGCCGCTCCCCGCCCCGCGCGCCGCCGGCCTCCGCGCAGGGGCGGTGTTGGCCCCCACCCGACGGCCGGGGGCGAAACGGTGGGGGGAGTGGCGGGCTGCGGGGATCGGTCTGTGCCCTGGCCCGGTGTCGTCCTCGCCCTCCTCCCTCCCACAGCTACCGGGTCGTCCCCCTCCCCGGCCCTATCCCGAGTGCGGCGTGGGTGGGGTAGGAGGGACAGCCCTCCCCTCTGCGGAGTGAGAACGCAGCCCCGGGGTGGAGGGAGGGAGTCCCACCCCCGCCCCTGCCCCCGCCCCCGCCCCACCTGCCTGGGAGCACTGCGGGGCTCTGGAGCTCCTCTCCGCTACCTCAAGGGCAGCAGGCTGTGGGCAGGGACGCTGCCACCCTCTCGTTTCCCCAACCCCTTCGTGGGCTGCGGGGGCTGCTCCCACCCTCCTCCATAGTCACAGAGAGCGCAGCCGGGGTCAGAGGACCCAGGGGTCCCTCCTAGAGTGCGCGGGTCAGAGGACCCAGGAGACACTCAGTTTTTACTCTCTTGGGGCGCTGGAGGGGACCTCCCACCCTTCCTGCTCCCCACTCTGGGCAGGGGTTTGGCGTCCAGCCCGGCCTCCCCGCCGCGCAGCAGCGTTAGGGGCTCCCCCATCCTCTCCACTTTCAGAGAGGCCGGGGCTCCCTGTGAGGGCGACCAGGCGCGGAAACGCGGGGGACCCTGGACTGGAGACCCGCGCGCTGTGGAAGGAAGCGGCAGCGGCAGCGGCTGCACATGGACCCCCCCTCGCAGCTTGGGGCGCAGCCTCCCTCGCGCCCCGCACGCTCAGCCTCAGGCATGCTTCGGAGGCGCCGGACGGGCCTATCTTATTATCACAGGCTCATAGAGGTGCCCGGTGGCTGGTCTTGGTCCTTGCCGGGCCCCTCTGCGGAGCAAGGAAGGCGGCGACCGGCGCTCAGAGAGGCGGTTGGGCGCGGGGGCAGGCGGGTCAGGTCTGGTAGCAACTCCCTCCCTTTCACCTCGGGGGGCTGCACGCAGGAGGCCCTAGAGACCCGGCAGGAGCCTGTGTGGGCTGATGTCATCAGGGACAGGGGCCCCTCCCGACACGCCTGGGAGCAGAGGCCGCTAGCCCTCGCCCTGGCGGCCGAAGGGGGCTTCACCGCTGACTTCCAAAGGAACCCTCCCTTCTGGAGGTTTTCTCCTATTCGAGTGTGGTCCGGTCTAAGGAGACCCCAAATCCCAGCTCCTCCCCAAAGCCCCTCCCTACGGAATCCAAGGCACCGGGCCCTCCCTTCTCCTGCCACCAGCGGGCAGCCCAGAGGACTGTTCCCTGCACTTTTTATCTCTTCCAGGAGATGACCAGCTCTCAGGACTCAGCCTTTGTCATCACCTAAGACCTCAGAACCTTCTCGAATGGCCCCACTGTCCGGCCACCCGAGCTGTCGTGTCCCACTCACGGGCAGAGGGCATGTAAGCTGGGTAGCTGTATTACTGTGAGCACAGGCCCAGGCCGGGCACGGAGACCCAGGCGGGATCCTCCCAGAGGTTTTCATTTTAGCAACAGCCAGTGCCAACGGGGCCTACGGGTGAGGGCTCGGGAGCTGCACAGCTCACCCGCAGATCTCATAGAGACGGGAGGCAGGGAGGCAGCCGGGGAGACTGGACTCAGGGCCGTGTCTAGGACATCAGGTCCAGCCCCACCAGGCTCCCTGGCCCCTGGACTTCCCTCCTTCTGGGGACCTGGGAAGGTTTGGGGGAGGAGGCAATGGGTGGGAGGGGAGGAGGCAATGGATAGGAGGGGGTCCCCCGGGAGCCTCCTGTAGGTCCCAAGGCTCCCACCGGGGTCACCCTACCCTAGCAACAGAAAGACATTCTCTTCCTTACAGAGTATATGGACTGCCGCCCCCACCCTGTCCTGCCTGCCCTCCACTCCAACGCCCTCCTGTGACTGTAACACAGGTAATTTCAACTTCAGACCCTCCCACCAATCCTCACTGGGCTGGATGCTTTGCTATGGACCTGAGGATGTGATTACGATACTCCCAGATTTTAGGTTTTTGAAGGTTCTGAGAGCAAGCTTCAATGACAGACCACACTGATGAGTCCGCGGTATAAATATCCAGAGCCCAATCCCTTCCAAGGAAACACGGTTGAGTGGGAAGCTGGACACGGTTTCTATTGTGTTGGTTCTCCCTTCCTCCTGCTGTGCGCTTCGTGTTTCTGGGATGGGCAGAGTTGCACATTTCCAGTCCTTTCCTGTGCTAGAAACCGACTGATTATTTATCTTCTCTCCAATCCTTGCTTCTTCTCCACCCCTTGTATTGATAAATGTTTGCCTTCACCCACTCAAGAAGGAAGAAAAAGTAAATAATCTGTAATTTAGGTTTATGCAAAGACAGCTGAAAAACTTGTGAGGAAAAGGAAATGCTTAATTACAGTCTCCTTCTTCCGAGTGGGGAAGCAGACCCTTTTGAATATCCAGTATCTATATCATATATATGTTCTCTGGTAAAGGGAGTCTTAAGACTTTTAAGAAATTTTGTTACAATATAATGGCATGGAGATTATTTTGTCCTTGATCCTTTTGAGATTTTTAAATTCATTCATCCTTTCATTAATTCACTCAACAAGCATTTTGTGACTACCATGTGCTGAATGATGGGGGCAGGGTGTGGGGTGGGGGGAAGACAGGGACCCTAGGAACCTTGTAATAGTTTCCAATTTACTTTGAAAGGTAGGGCTACAAAAAGTGAAACAGGAACGAAAATCAACATTTCTATCCTCCTTTTTTCCTAAACACTACGATTTAAATTTCATCATCATAGACACAGGACTTAGAAGGAAAATAATATTAAAATCAGGAGTATGTCAGGGCTTCTCTAAGGCTTTGCTAGATTTTTGTTTTGCTTTGATGCTTATTTTTATGGAGGCTTCAGTCATTATGTTTAATACAAAAAAAAGTGAAACAGTGTGATCATTACAGTTGCTGTATTCATGTTTTGGAATCAATTGCACTAATTATGCCTTTTAAAAAGTTCCCCACAGTAGTTTCTATTTTAAAAAGGAAAAGAAAAAGAAAAAAGAAACAAAACAGTAACTCACAAGCCATATGAAGTACAATGAAAAATGTCCT
This sequence comes from Callithrix jacchus, assembly GCF_049354715.1. Taxonomy (NCBI): domain Eukaryota; kingdom Metazoa; phylum Chordata; class Mammalia; order Primates; family Cebidae; genus Callithrix; species Callithrix jacchus. Next base: position 198,452,072 of record NC_133503.1, read on the forward strand.
TTAGTACAAAGCCAGGAGCGTGAAATATGGACTCTTGCAGCTAAAGGGACCGCAAGGAGTCCTCTGGTTCATTTTTGTGCCTCAGGGCTGCTGCTCCAACGGTAAGACGTGGAGAGCAAGGGGTTCTCCCATATATTTACTCTGTAGCAATTTATTTGTGGTAAAAAGAAATCAACCGGGGAATCTCTTCTAACTGGGCCTGAGGGAGAAAAAATAAAAAGCAAGCATCAGGAAGCAGAATTTGTTTTTTCCTGTAACGCTAGAGGGCAGCCGTCTATCCTCATAACCCCGCAAGCAAGGCTGGCTGTCTGGGTCTGTGACTTGTGCAGCTGGTTTAAGGTTCTCCAGTCACCACCCTTAAATTCTTAAAAATGTTTGATCAAAGGGCTCTGCATGTCCATTTTGCCCAGGGCTCTGCATATTGGAGTGCCCATCTGCTAGCTGGTCACATGAAACAGCACTCCAGTCTGGGCCTGCAGACAGAGCCTATGACAGGCCAGCCAAAGGACAAGGCCTCCTCTGCCTGGGAACTCATGCCATCTATCCCCACCTAATCTGGTCACCTCCCATGGACTACATACACACTAAGACACACTCAATCGATTATAAATCTAAGCAGTCACGCTGCAGGATAGGTTTATGCATCAGTGGGTTTTGCGTTAAAAATAACCCATCTTCTAGCTCCTATTTCAAATCCAGTTAGATTAGCTCAGTCAATGATGCTGTCATGTTCCTCTCAACGTCCACAAGGCTCTGATTGATTAAATCAAGGCAGCCCAGGCAAGTGCACCAAGGACAGAAGCGGACATGCCCAGCCAACCCAGAGCACACTGTAGAGCTGAGCACAGTCTTTCCCTGTGTATTCATTTTCCTCTCTGGCAAATACATTACTAAAATTTATATAATAAAGTATGAACGGTATGTCAACAGATTCATTATCACCATGAAATATGCTTTGTGTACCCAGATAACATTTACATTTTTATTGAACCAGAGTCTGGGAATACAGAATCCACCCAACCCAAGCCAGTTTATGGCTCTTAGAAGTCAAATTAACTCTTACAGTTCATTTAAGTACTTCTTTGCAGTTCAGTTTCCAAAGCATCAACAAAATGATGCTGATCATAACAATATATTCATTTTCTTGTCCATCCAGTGCTGAATGATCCCTACATGCCTTTGAAAGACCCTACTTAATTGGCTTATATGTAAATTCGGTTTCCAGGGACAATACCAGAATCAGGATTTCAAAAAATCATCTGAAAGATCTGATTTGGGGTGAGTTACTGAGATTTTTGGCCCTTAACATGTGCGAAGATGGTCCTGGTGTGTCAGAACAGACCTTTCACAGATGCCCACTGCCATGGAGGAGTTTCCTCCTGGTAATCTTTCAAAATCCACTGACATGCTGGAACGCTTTCCATGAGTCCTGAGAGGAGTAAGAGTAGGTTAATGACGAATCGGTTTCCAGGACATCTACAACCTTGTGAGAGATATCGATTTCTCTGCTCTTGCCCAGAGAACGTGAGCTAAAAAGCAATGACTCATGCCGCTGTGGAGACTTGAGTTCAGGATCAGTGGCGTAAAGAGGTGCAGAAGAGGGTCTTATTTAGTAAGCGTAAATGTGTAGTTCAGATACCTTGGCTTTTATTTTTATACCCTTGTATAAAATTAAGTGTCCCTTAAAATAGTCATTAAGGAGTGACTTAATGATACTCTAAAATTTTTTTTAAAAATGTACATCGAGGAACAGGATATGACCTCTATGGAACAATGCTGAGATATAGTTCATGAATATTTTTGAGTAATTTCACCTTTCTCATTCAGTTCAACCAATGTATGATTTTAAGCCACTTCACACATTTTAATTCATGGGACTTTTTAAAATTTGAAAATAAATCAAGTTCATTTCTAGTCTCATTCCACACTATAGTGAAATAATTGTCAATCTCTCAGAATCACTTCCTTAAAATACTGGATTTTGTTCTATCGCTGATATCATCTGTCATCCTTGGAGAAGTCACGTAAGATCTCCAAGCTTCAGTTGATTACTTTTGAAGTAAGAAAATAAAAAATGGACCAGTTATGCTAAGACTCTTTCAAACATGTTTGTGGTAAAGGAATGGATTTTAATCAATATTTTTAGATTGAAAGAAAAAAAATTGTTTGCATTCAATTAAAAATATATAAATATAATACAATTGAACTGTACCAAGAAGGTTGTTGAATTTTGTCTAATAGTTTAATAAAAAGTACTATTTCCTTTGATATAAAGCAACAAAAACATGTATTAGTGGTGTGTAATGACAATTAGTAAACGCCCACAAATCTTACTTTTATATTAACGTGGTCTGTTCCCTCACTAAGAGGTAAGTTCTGTCAAAGCAAAAGATTTTGTTTCTTTTGTTTATGATGTTTTTATTACCTGAAATTTGCAAAAACACATAGTAAGTGCTTAATAAGTATGTGCTGGATTAATGGATGAATAAATCAAGAAAGACACAGACAACTTCATTCTTTTAAAAACTGAGTTCAATTGATGAATAATGGCAATAGATTAAGCAAAATTTCATTTGACAAAAATACTTCCAGGTCTCAAAGAGGTTGTCTTTATATGTCTACCATTATTACCGTATTAAACAGTACCCTCCACTACGTCTTTAAAATCCTCACAGTGTTTTCACATTTTAAACTGGCAAGAATTTTATGAAAGACTGAACACCGATTGCTACCAATTCCACTTGGTCAACCGAGCAAAGGATAACAGTACATATAAGGTGAGATACTAAAGAAATAATCATAAAATAAATCTGTTCAGGAAAGAGATTATCTGGAGAAAATACCATTGAGGTTGGTTTTTTTTTATCAAGAGAAAATGGCATCTGGTACTGTGAGTTCCCAGTAACAAATCCTGGGCAAAACATCTTATGTGTTCCCAGTTACACATGATGGGTGATATCAGTGAAGTCTCCCAGATTAATAAAGTGCTAATTTAGTACTTCATCCTCTCTGCAGCTTAACTGTGTTGAGACATTGACTGTAAGGAGGCAGAGGTAGGATGCAGTATCATGTGTCAGCTCCCTGCCTGGGCCCACTGATTGCCAAGTATGAAGACCAGCCTAGAGGGTAGTAAGAAGAAGAACAATCTACAAAGAACTTAAACAAATTTATAAGAAAAAGCAAACAACCCCAACAAAAAGTGGGCAAAGGTTTTGAACGATATGAACAGACACTTCTCAAAAGAAGACATTTTTGCAGCCAACAAATGTGTTTTTAAAAAGCTCATCATCACTGGTCATTAGAGAAATGCAAATCAAAACCGCAATGAGATACCATCTCATGCCAGTTAGAATGGTGATAATGAAAAAGTTAGGAAACAACAGATGCTGGAGAGGATGTGGAGAAATAGGAATGCTTTTAAACTGTTGATGGGTATGTAAATTAGTTCAACCATTGTGGAAGACAGTGTGGCGATTCCTCAAGGATCTAGAACTAGAAAGTTTATTGAAGCACTGTTCACAATAGCAAAGACTTGGTATCAATCCAAGTGCCCATCAATGATAGACTAGATAAAGAAAATGTGGCACATATACACTGTGGAATACTATGCAGCCATTAGAAAGAATGAGTTCATGTCCTTTGCAGGGACATGGATGAAGCTGGAAACCATCATACTTAGAAAATTAACGTAGGAACGGAAAACCAAACATGTTCTCGCTCATAAATGGGAGTTGAACGATGAGAGCACATGGACACAGGGAGGGGAACATCACACACTCAGGGGTGGAAAACTAGAGGAGGGATAGCATCAGGAGAACTACCTAATGTAGATCACTGGTTGATAGGAACAGCAAACCACCATGGCATGTGTAACAAATCTGCAAGTTCTGCACATGTGCCCCAGGACTTAAGCATAATTTAAAAAAATAAATACTGACACAAGAACAGAAAATGAAACACCGCATATTCTCACTCATAGGTGGGTGATGAAAAATGAGAACACATGGACACAGAAAGGGGAGTACTAAACACTGGGGTCTATTGGGGGGAAAAGGGGAGGGCCAGTGGGAGGGGGAGGTGGGGAGGGATAGCCTGGGGAGAAAAGCCAAATGTGGGTGAAGGGGAGAAGAAAAGAAAGCACACTGCCATGTGTGTACCTACGCAACTGTCTTGCATGCTCTGCTCATGTACCCCAAAACCTATAATCCAATAAAAAATTAAAAATAAATAAATAAATAAATAAATAAGAATAATGACAGCTCAGAATAGGCTTGTTGAGTTTCCTGGACTGTGGTTTTTTTATGCCTAGCATTTTTGGAAAATGTGATCTGTTTCTCAATTTAATTTCAAATGCTATACGGTCCATGTTCATGGACTGAGTTACAGATTCCCTGTGATAAATCCAGGATGTTTTGCTATTAAATGGAAGACTTGGAAAAGAAACCATAATAAATGTTTTAAGTAGCACATTTGAGTGCTGCATCATGAATACGTCTGAATATCTTCATACCTAAGTAACTGGGCACTTCTCTTCCAAAGTGTACCCCAGCCACACCCTCAGCTCTTATAAGTGACAAGTCTGAATCAGAACTCAATGTCAGAACCCAACAAATTTTCTCCTGGCTCCAGGAGGCTTGGGTTGTCCTACTCTTTCTCCGTCACTGGCCTACATCCAAACAACTATTATTGCTACCAATGTTACTTAGTGTTTCCTCAAGGCTCTTCCAGTTTCTTCCCCCATTATCTCCTTCCTGCTTGCAGCTGCCCTTCTTAACCCTCTAATGCCATTATACCTCCTGCTTTAAGCTCCAGAAATAATTGCAGGGAGCTCCTGAGTTTCCGCTGCCACTCAAGCCCCACCTCCATTTCTAGACCTATATCCCTGTTTCTTCCTTTGTGTGCAACAGCTACCCCCCACCCACACCCACTCTCACCAACTCTCACCTATCCACCACCCTCGCCTTATGCAGAGACCCGATTCTCATCATCTACATCTAGGGCTCTCCTTGACCTCCCTCCTTCACCCACTCTCAGCACCATTAGCTGATTATAATACTGTTTCAATCCTGATTACTCTCCTGAAATAGCAAGTCTGTGTTGGTAAGCAATATTTTAGGTATTGGGAGGGTTAAGTAAAAGACATTTTGAGAGTACATCTTTTTAGTAATGCATTATAGTGATGACTGACTGGCATGCAGGCTCGTTTTGTTCCCTATTATTTAAAAAGCACAATTATTTATATCAATATAAACAAGGATTTCTAAACACTGGGTGTTTTAAATAAAATGTTTGAATGTATAGATAGTGACTAAATTTTTATGTAAACACTAGTTAAGTAAAAAAATACCGTCAGAGTGATATTTCAAATGAAGAATCAATTGAACCTTCCTGAAAGAGACAGAATCTGCTTTGTCCCACACATAAGCCACGTGAAATGTACTTCTCTCTGCTCCTACTTCAGTACAATGTGGGGCCTGGGATAATGTAGGAGAAGGTTGCTGGGTTCATGCGGCCAATTGCCTCCAAATGACCAGATATGGTTAATGTGCCAACTCTATCTAGACAGGCTGTGTTTACATTGTTACTGAGAAACAATGAAGACATTTTCATGCTCAGCAGGCTAAAGGAATAAAAAGGCTATCTTCAACCTAGATCTTCATTATTGTATTACAGTCTAATAACTAATATATGGAAAAAAGTCTGTCTATGCTGCAGGGAGCTTTTCTTCTAAATATATTCTTCCAAAGAGCCAACAAATGGAAGACTTATCTTAAAAATTAAAAAATATATGTACACTTAGAAATTTAAAAGATATTAATATTAAAATATATGGATAGAAATATAGAAAATATATATCAGGTTTAGAGGTTTCTCAGTGTTGATTCAAATTACATTATATCAAGTTTCATTAGAGCACAACATATCTACTCTTAAGATGTACGGTTTGTAATTATGTATCGTTATAGGGATACATCTACTTTTCTTACATGAAGAGAATTATGTGATTATATTTAGTCTTTAGGTTTGCAAATAATACGATTATGTCTGTTTTGGACAGAATTTTACAAATCTAAGTTGTAATTTCTTGTTTCCAATCTTCTACATTGATTGTGTAGAGAAGTATCAACTGGCCACCTTCCTTCCCTCTTTAAACGTTGTGTTATAGGAAAATTCAAGGGATAAAGGACTTGTGAAGTTTACATCAGGAATCACAGGTATAAGTGCATAACAAAATCAGATTAGTCCAGTGATTCACACATTGCCCATCAGACATCTTCTTTCATTTGGAACCTTTCAGAATGTTTTTGCTTCCTGTGAGTGAAGTATTTTTGACCCAAATAATATTCAGCCTTTTTTTTCTTGGGGGTCTATCAGTAATGTTTCAGTGAATTACATCTAAACAAAAGGGGAAAATGAAATTTATAAAATTATTTTTATACTTAGTCTGGTACTAAGACTTCTTTTAGAGCCCAGAGTTTAAGAATGGGCTTTTAGGCCAGGCGAGGTAGCTCAAACCTGTAACCCCAACACTTTTGGTGGACGAGGTAGACGGATGGCTTGAGCCACCGAGATCGAGACCAGCCTGGGAAACATGACAAAAACCTATCTCTACAAAAAAGTACAAAACTTGGAGGAGCAGGATGATGCACGCCTGCGGTCCCAGCTACTCAGAAGGCTGAGATGGGAAGATACCTCGAGCCCAGGAAGTCAACGCTGCAGTGAGCTGAGATCCCACCACTGCACTCGACCTGGGAACAGAGCAAGACAGGTTCTTGGTACTAAAAAACAAATAACCATGGAGATTTGTATTAAGAAACGCTGAACTGCTATTGTCCAGATATGTTTCTTAAATAGGTTGTTACAACCAGAAGCAGAGGGGTACTGCTTCCACCCAACACTTTTTTTTTTCCCAGTAACATGGATGGAATCCACTCAACATTTTCAATCCAGCGATTGTTAGATGAATAAACCATTGAAATGTCTAACATCTTTTTAAAGCATTTAAAAGATAATTACTTGTTCTTGTTTATCTTCTTTTTGATCATTGGCCCAGAATAATTTATAATATTCTTATACAAGATACTGTAAGACCTTTTGGGAAAGGACCACACTGTTTATACAGTTGTATACTCCACATTCATGATCTTGTTTGATTAATTTACTTATTTTTACTGTGATACTATGTAATCCTGTAATCCTTTGAGTTTTGTAGCTTCTTTTAGCCATCTGGAAGCTTTTCTGTTTTGTAATTGACTGAAGATTGATTGATACCCCACCCAACTCCCAGAGAGGATTAGTGGATTAATGGAAGTCCTCTGATTGTTCTATTTCAAATAGTGCTTAATTAAAAAGATAATTCCAACTGGTTTAAAAATAGGTGGAATATAATTTCAATTAAATAATAGTGGGAGTAAGCAACTAAAGATAATTAAAACATAGCAAATTTAAAAATGCTTAATGAGCACATGCAAAATCTAGACTTGATTATTTTAGAGTGTGTATTTCATTTGAGAAATGAATAAGAAATGATGGTGAGAAACCAAGACTGTAGCAATAAGAGTAACCAAGAAGAACCTGGGCTCAGACTCTGTTGCACAATGTGCCTGGTGGAGCTTTCTTGTGAAAGTGTAACTTGGAAAAGAAATGCTTCCCAGCAACCTACTTCTCAGGTGGAGCTCACCTGAGCTATATTTTTTTGTAAGTGCTTTATGCTTTCCACAGAGCCCCATCCCTGGGGTAGGGAGGAGAGGAAGTTGTTGGTGTGTGCTGCCATCAGTTGGGATCTGTGATATAGTTTGGCTCTGTGTCCCCACCCAAATCTCATCTTGAATTGGAATAATCCCCACATGTTAAGAGTGGGACCAGGTGGAGGTACTTGAATCACTAGGGCTGTTTCCTCATGCTGTTTCTCATGATAGTGAGTTAGTTCTCATGAGATTTGATGGTTTTATAACGGGCTTTTCCCTTCACTCAGCACTCATTGTCTCTCCTACTGCCTTGTGAAGAAGGTTCCTTGCTTCCCCTTTGTCTTCCACTATGATTGTAAGTTTTCTGAGGTATCCCCAGCCATGTGGAACTGTGAGTCAAGTAACCTCTTTCCTTCATCAATTAGCCAGTCTCAGGTACTTCTTCATAGCAGCCTGAGAACAGACTAATGCAATCAGTAACTGGGGTAACAGGTTGTATCATATAAGATTGCATTATATAAAGGGGTTATATTTATGTATAAATAACCCCTTAATAGACATATATATTTATGTATAACCCTTTTTTATATTATATAAATATTTATGTTTATATAACCCCTTTATATAAATACAGATTTATATAAATTTATATAGACAAATTTATATATAAATTCAAAATTATATACAGATATATATAAATTATGTAACCCCATGTATATACGGGGTTGTATAAGATTGAGTAATATAAAGGGGTTATATTTATATTTATATTTATATAAAGGGGTTATATTTATATTAGATTGTATTATGTCAGATTGTATATGATATAATCATATAAGATTAATATAAAGGGGTTAAATTTATATTTATGTAAAGGGATTATATTTATATTATATTTATGTAACTCATTTATATAAATACAGATTGTATGTATCTAAGATTGGGTTAACGGGAGGTGGAGGTTGCGGTGAGCTGAGACCATGCCACTGCACTCCAGCTGGGAGACTGAGTGAGACTCTGTCTCAAAAAAACAAAATTGCATTTATATAAGATTGTATTTATATAAGACTGGGTTGTATTATTATTATTATATTATATATTATTTATATTGATTGAAAAATAATAAAGGTTTATTTACACTATCATGAATTATACAGATTGTATTTTTATGAGCTTGGGTTATATAAAGGGGTTGTGTTTATATTTATATAATAGAGTTATATTTATATTGATATAACCCCTTTACATAGCTCAATCTCTGACTTGACAGCAGCAGCCCCACTTTCAAAATCTGCCCACCCTTCCCAAACTTAACCAAAGTGTCCCCCAGGAGTGAGGGGAAGGGGAAGTTCATTATGCAAGAGGACTCTTAGCTCCAGACCCAGGGGCTTCTGTGATGCTCCCTTGTCAGAATGGCTCACTGTGCCAATGGCTTTTGAGGTGTGTCCATACTGGGTATTCCATTAGTACTGGCTGATGGACAGTGTAACTTGTGGCCACCCCAATCAGGGAGGGTCTGGTGACACTCCAGTCTCGCCAGACTTCCAACAGCTCTCACGGACTCTTTTCCATCACCCTTGACTGGGGTAACTTTGCCTGGCACCCTGACAGACCCAGGCAAGATAGCTAGCTCTCACCCCAGCTGTCTCCAGGGCCTCCTGACCTTCTGAGGCATGCAGGGATTTTTGAGCCGTGTCTATGCCACAAAATTGGGTGTGTGTGCTGTAGGGGTGAGGGGCAGGCTCTTGGTAGTGAACCAATTCTCCCCTTGCTAGCCTGCCAGGAGCTGTTGGTGCTACTCTCATACAGCAGCCTCCATGATGCAAGACAGGCAGTCCACACCGATGGCTGTGCCTGTGCCATGCTGGTCGTTGAATGTTTTGACTATCACACACACATGTCCTAAATTTTTCTAACATCTCCCTCTTCCTATGGAGGGACTATAAGAACACATTCTTCCCTCCTGAATCCTCCATAGCTCTCCCTCCTTTATTTCTTTTTACTATCCAGTCTGGGGCTTTCCACTTCCTATTCTTCATATGTTCTTTTCCTCTGTCCTTGAAATTTAATACACTTCTTATATCTGTGTCTTCAAGCCTGTTTTTTGGTGTGCTAAAAGTACAGTGGTGGTTAGGATTGCTTTCAGCATCAAGGAAGAGGATTCCGTGACTCAAGTATCTAGATAATCAATAATTTCATCCAACAAGATGTCTGGAGGTGGCTCTATGAGGTCCTATATTCCCAGGGCCATTTAACCCTTTTTTTTACGATCCTTGGCACAATTACTACTCTTCCCTAAGCTTGTCACCTGTTGGGTACAAGTTAACTACCGCAGCAAGAAGTGTCCTGTACTCCCATAACAGAATTCTGAATAGAAAGGGCATGGGAACAAAAGGACTTTCACCCCCAGAACATTTTAGACAGAAGAATTCTCCCTATAGCCATTGGCCAGAACAAAGCCATGTACATATCTTTCAACCAGTCACGAGAAGAGAAACAAGATCACCATAATGCCAACATCCATGGGGATTCGCTCCCTGGAGCCTGCCTCTCCAGAGCCTGTGCTGACCAGATGCCTAAACAAAATCAATATTGGTTGAGTTAGCAAGGAAAACGAGAATGGTTCTGGTTAAACTGGCAAGCTTCTGTGTCCATCCCAGAGGAGATAAAGAATTTGTAATAGTCTTCTCTCTCCTGACAAAGCCTTGGACAATCATTGCTTTGCTAAGTAAGTCAAGAAGATCAATGTTAACATTAAAAAGAAATTAGCATTTCCTTTTTTTTAAGCAATGTATTTCCATACCTCTTCTGAGGTTATAGTAGCACATGGTTTCTGGGTAACATTTAAAAAAAATCTGTTTTTGTTTTTTTTGTGTGCGTGTGCAAAATTAAAAAGCTATTTTGAAATATTTTCAGGCTTGTGATCTCATGATTTATCTAAATAGTGGGTATACAGTAGGAACTGGCATTGAACTCTGAGCTAGTGTCTGAAAAAAGCTTATCTGGGAAGATTCCATGGGATAAAATTAAAAACAATAAATTGAAATTTAGGAGAGATCCATCTTGGTACAATGAAAGAACTTTTCTTCTGCTAGTTGTTTAAGATATAATAGATTCTCCAGGGAGTTGGTAATTTTGAAGAATGGTATCTGAAATGGATAGATATAGACTGGACAAGATTATTTCTGATTTTTGGATTCCAATATTTTAAGACACTTGGACCAAAATCTAATAAGCGTGACCACCACAAATAGGCAAACAACAAACATTATCACGCTTCTCTATCAGAGTGCTATTTATGTTAAAATTCTGAATACAATACCATGAATATATTGTGCACTTATCATTTGGAATACAGAACAGCTGACTGACAATGATCTGGTTTTATTACCACTCAGTCTTAAAAAATTCACACATGGTAAATCCTTAATCCTTATCATATGTTTTAGCCAACCAGTGAAACTTGACATATTTTCATGGGATCTATCCATTATGCAGATATAGTATGTATAACATTTAAGGCTGTTTCCCAAGCAAACACTCTTCAAACCCCAAAACGAATGCTTTTAGAAAATGTGAAGCATCCATTTTAATTTGAAAGTTTGCATTATAGAATCAGATACCAATGGTACTAGAGAAAATGAATAAATAGTAGTGATCTTCCATATTTTGTATTGTCATAACATTTTTATTTTCTTTCATACATACAAAGAAACTTTTGATAATGTGTTTTATTCAACTAAACCAAATAAATTATATATTGTGGCACTTGATAATAAAATATGTTTGTATTTATGAATTACATTTTTCTGTAGGCAACCATTCCTATCAACTAATGATTGCTTTTAGAATTCCATAATTTTATTTTGCAAAGATATAATGAATTTAGGCCAATATAATTATTGATGAGAATTATTGTTAATTGGATACCAATTCCAGTGTAAGGATGAATTAAACAATATTTGTTGTAATTATAATTTAGTAAATGTAATATTTTTTACAAATATACTTTTGCTTCAAGTGTACTTTTAATTCTCTTTTTACTACCCTAGTATATGAATTTGAAAAATAATAATAAAGGTTTATTTCCACTATCTTGAATTATTAATATTTTTAGATAGTGTGCTAAGAGTCATGATTTCTATGAAAAAATAATATAGAATTCTTGGAACAACCTATATTGTTATATAGGTTGAAAATCAGAGTTGTACATTATTATCTGCACAGAGTTGTAACAGCCTATATTGGAGCAACCCTGTGCAGATAATAATGCACAGCTCTGAAAATCAGCACGTACACACTCATACACACATGCACATGCATGCACCGAGACTCATTAACTGAGGAGCCTATATCAAGCAAAACATGAATTTGAAATGAAGACTTTTAAGATAAATGCAATCTGAAAAAAATTAATTCCCAGTAGACCTGTACCATAAAACACGTTCAAAATGAAAGAAAATGATATCAGATGGAAAGTACATCTACAGAAAAGAATAGAAATATGTGGGTAGATGCAGCAGGCATGGTGACTGAAGCCTGTAATCCCAGCACTGTGGGATGTCAAGTGGGGTGATCACTTGAGGCCAGAAGTTTGAGAGCAGGTTTGCCAACATGGTGAAACCCCATCTCTACTAAAAATACAAAAATTAGCCAGGTGTGGTGGCACACACCTGTAATCCCAGCTACTCGAGAGGCGGGATTACAATCTTACAAGAGATTGCAAGAATCTCTTTAACCCAGGAGGCAGAGTTTCCAGTGAGCTGAGACTGCACCACTTCACTCCAGTGTGGGCCACAGAGAGAGACTCTGGCTCAACAAAATAAAAATAAAATAAGACATTTGCGGGCAAATGTAAAAGACAGTATTTTCCTTCTATTATTTTATCTAAAATAAAATTACATATTTAATGCAAAAATGATTTAATTGTAATGTGAAGTTTGTAGCAAGTAGTTTACAAAAATTATGACACTAGCAAAACATGGGTGGATAGGTTAATTTATATCCTGACAGCTTTTATACCGTATGTGAAGTAATATTTATAGTTTTAAGTAGACAGTGATAAATTAAGAATATGTATTTTAATTCCTAAAATAACCACTAAGAAAAAATATAATGTATAACTATAAAAAGTATAATTTAAACTATTTTTCTCATTTGGTTTGGATTATTTATACTGTTCTTTTAATTCAGTATAAGTACAGATTTCAGTTTAACTAAATATTGAAACAAAATTCAATCAAAGTATTGAATTGGAATTCTAATAACAATAATGTAACCTGGCTGGGCGTGGTGGCTCACGCCTGTAATCTGAGCATTTTGGGAGGCCGAGGTGGGTCACGAGGTCAAGATATCAAGACATCCTGACCAACATAGTGAAACCCCATCTCTACTAAAAAAATACAAAAATTAGCTGGGCATGGTGGAGCGTGCCTGTAGTCCCAGCTACTCGGGAGGCTGAGGCAGGAGAATTGCTTGAACCTGGGAGGCGGAGGTTGCAGTGAGCCAAGATTGCGCCATTGCACTCCAGCCTGGAGCCTGGTGACAGAGCAAGACTCTCTCAAAAGAAAAAAAAATAATGTAACCCAAAATTATATACGAAGGGAGAAACAAAGGAATAAAAGACACATGAGACAGAAAGAAAATGCATGGCAAGGCGGAATGACTGCGGCCAATCATATTAGTAATTGCCTTAAATATAAATAGACTGAATAGTCCAATTAAAAAGCAGAGACCGGAAGATGAGATAAAAAATCAAGTTCAGCTACGTAATATAAAGTCTCAGATAAAAACTGTGTAAAATGAAGGAAAAATATAGCATACAAAGTATGAATAAGGAAGCTGGTAGAATTCGATTAATATCAGACAAAATACAATTCAAATTTAGAAATATTACCCGAAATTATAAAGGATTTAACAAATATATTAAAAGGCTGATTTCATCAAGAATACATAACAAGTCACAAAAGCCTTAATTTAAGATGGATCACTGCCCTAATTGCAAAAGTTAACATTAGAGCGCTGCTGGAGGAAGATATTAGAGCATATCCTCAGGACTTGGGTGTAGCAATGGTATTTATTCCACAAAATGGACTCAGGAAAAAAGGAAAATTTTGATAAATTGAATGTGATTTTTAAAAAATTCTGTTCATAAAATATGACCAAGCAAATGATAATGTAAACCACAGGATAAAAGAAAATATTTGAAATATGTATATTTGAGGATTGTCATACATCCAGAATTTATATAATTCTTATAGCTCAATAAATATTTAAAAAATAAAAATTAAATAGGCAAAATACTAGACATATGTTTCAAAAAGAAAATATATCAATGGCCACTAAGCACATGAAAATAAGGTCAATATCGTTGCTCATGAGTTAAACCAAAATTACATTCACAATAAGCATTTTACAGCACTCCAATGGCAAACATCAAATAGATCAATACCACCAAATGTTGGAGTTGCCTATGAGGCAATTAAGACTCTCATAGATGCAAAATGTTACTTTGGAAAGCAGTTCCGCAGTTTCTGATAAATGCAAATGTACACCAACCCTAGGGTCTAGCAATTCCACTAGTAGATATTTACCAAAAATAAAGGAAATGCCCACAAAATGGCTTGAACAACAGTGTTTACAGTTGCTTTTCACATAACCACCAAAACTAGAGAAGGCCATGTGTCCATCAACAGAATAATGTAAGAAGTTTTGGTATATTTTTTAATGGAATATGATTCACTAATTAAAAAATAACAGGAACTACTGATACAAACAACAGCATGAATGAATCTCAATAACTATGAACAAAAAAAGCTAAATCATGCTTCTGCCTGGAGCACCCATTGACGTTCAAGAACAGGTAAAGTCTTGATGCTACAAAGCAAACTGGGGGTTGCCAGGAGGTCCACCCAGAAGGGAGTGCAAGAGAACCTTGTGGGACAGTGGAAACTTTCTCCCTCTTGATTGGTGCATCCATTGCTCCACCCTCACTGCATTGCACACTTAAGATCCATGTGTGAAAAAAAAATAAGAAGTACTTTGTAGGAGGGGATATTTATATAGAAATAAACTAAGACAAAATTATTGTAAAACAACAAAAGCATTAATATACTATTTAAAGGATGGCCAAATTTTGACTGTGGTATATATAATATCAAACATTTTAAAATTAAATTTTAGAGCATGTGTTCATTTCAAAATTTCTTAGACCCTGTTTCACAAATATTTGTATTGAAATTAGTTTAGTATGACATTTTAACTTCTGTTTGGAAACAGTGGTCTGAAATCAAGTTATAGTATGGGTAGAACATAATAGTGCAATCACTGTTAAGAATAGGAACATCTGAGAGCCTGGCACAGTGGCTCATATCTCTAATCCCAACTCTTTGGGAGGCCTAGATGGGCGAATTTCTTGAAACCAGGAGTTCGAGACCAGCTTGGGCAAGATGGGGAGACTCCATCTCTCCCCATCTTGAAATAAAAAATAAATACAGAATAGGAACATATAAAATGTTCAGTTTAATATACAATGTGTGAAAATAAAAATAAAATAGATCTTTCTTATAGATACCAAAATAAATGAAGAAGTAATAGATACAAAGCTAAAACATCAATGATGATCAAAAATGACATAATAATTTTCAGTAATAAAGCTCCTATCATTAAATATTCATTCAACAAATATCATCTGGAAATAAATATTTAATTGAGTTGTGCTAGGTAATGGCTTCAAGTTTAAGTTATTCACATAATAAAGTCATAGGTCTCCAGTAAAAGCATACCAAAATTCATTAAACTCAAATCCTATAGAGTATTTCTCTCAGTTTTTTATTTATTTTCTTTCCTTCCCATGGCTCTTCTCCACCTCAGTATGGTTACCTCCCAGAATTTCAGAATCCTAAGGCTAGGGCCCCATTCTTTCCAGAGGTTTTCTTCTTGGGAGCCACAGAAACCCAGGTCAGTTAGAGGATGTGACTGGTAGAATGTGCTTCACATGAGCCTCTAAAGGCCTCCATTCTCTTCCTTTCCTGGGACCCAGAGCTGCCCCCTCCCATCCTGAGTGCTGCCCAGATGCCCATGAGGCCACAGGTCCTCCAGTGGAACACAGACACATGGCGAACCAGAATGAGTGTCTGAGGCTGTCCTTTAGTGACTCTGCCTTGGAAGAGGAGGTCACACACAAAACTGCATGCCCCAGTTACTCCTGACAGGAGGAACTCTGTTCTCAAGGCTCTTCCAAGTAGTTCTGTGATAGTCATTTCCATTGGAGACCTCCCACAGAATGGAAGGTGCATTTCCTCTGTGGTTTTATTTACTCATTTCATAAGTTGTGCGGCTATTTTTGTCTGCGTTTGTGTATGTGCATTTGATAATGTTTACCTATATTATGCATGAACTATCTTCCTGATGTTCTTCTTTAAAGAATGCCATTTGTTAATTTCATAGAAGTTTGAAGTTTGAAGGACCAAGCAGTAGGTCTCATCATACAACAGCTACAGTGTGAGTTTTCCACAGCGTTTTGTAAGTTACCTGAGTGTACTTGCAGCCCACTATAATTACTCCCCGTTCACTTTGAGCAACTTAGAGAACTCCAAGGTTGGCATACACCCGCTACTAAAATGATTGTAATTCATCTCCCTGGAGTTGTGGGTTTGGTTGCATAACCTAACTTAGGAAAAACAGAGAATCTAAAACCTGTCTAATTAATAGAAATCACTACGCTTTCTTAGAAAACGAACAGTGTCTCTCTTGGTACGTAACCTATCACTAACGGTGCAGTTATTAGATTTGTTTTTCTGTGTCAAATACAGTAACATGTTTTCATTGCTCCCTTTATGACCAAGGGAATACGTATTTGAGAACATGTCTAAAGTTATTAAGATATGAATTTACCATGATGTGAAAATGGGATGAGACAAGGCGAAACTTGTTATTTGCATTTTGCTCTGAACTATGGAGCCTCCCATAAGATGTCATTCCAACTGTGGGTCAGAACTTACTCTTGGGTCTTCATAAACTTGGACCTGCAGTGGTAGTTAGTGCTCAGTTCTGCTGAGTTATTTGTTGCCTAATGTCTGCCCTGAAATGATGGAAAGAGCACGATTCATCATATGCTTCTTGAATACCACCAGTGGGGAGAGAGGAAGAGACGCTCCATGGCTGAGTGAGGCAACAGGCTATCCAGGCAGATGTGACACTCAGCTCACCAGTCATTCTATTTCATGAAACGTGATCATCAGGGAACACCTACTAGCTAGATTTTCTGCAAGATATTTGAATAATGCTCTTTCTTAATAGGGCTATATTGCTGCATGTGGTTGGCCAGTATTTTTGTGTCTTCAGTGTACAGATGTTACCATTGTTTCCTGAGAAGAATTTGCGTAGAACTACTGACAATTAGGGAGAAAGGAAAATTTTGCAAGAATGCAGGGAGGTGGCAGTGATCAGGAGATGGAAGAAGGTCATCCCTTAATGCTGGGGAGGAGGAAACAAGCCCTGGATGAGCAGCCAATGTGAGGCAGAGAGAAAGCCAAGGGGAAGTTAAACAAAGCTGTGCATGTACTTCCTCTCTTTTCTCCTTTCCGTATTTCTCTCCCCCAAGAAGTTCTTGTCACCTGCCCTACCCCAAAGCCCACTTTGCAGAAAAGTTCCTCAGAGGTCTGAAGCATTGCCTGTGTACTCTGATCAGGAGCCCTCCAGGGAGTCCTAAAGAAGGATTCAAGTGTCTGCCTGATGGAGGACATTTTTAATGTAATCGTATTATTGATGACACTGTTTTTACAGTTTGACACTGTTGGGACTAATTTTGCTCTTTCAGAAGAGTAGTGTTCTGACAAAAGAAAAGGAAATAAAAAGAGAGAAGGCAGTAGAGTGGAAACATTCCGAGAGAGCCGGGCCAGACTGAAAGAGAAGGTGACAGAAAGCTGAAGGTGAAGGTGTTGGAGAGAACGTGCTTTCACACGGAGAAGCGTGGTCCAAGTGGGAGAGCTGCAAGGAGAGAAGAATTTACAGGCAAGGAAGGAGGCCACGGAAGGTTGCAGGGGTTGAGTACTATGACCTTGGAGAGGAGGGATGGAAGAGTGGAAGGTCGTGGGCTTAGAGTTAAGCACATGAATTCAGCCCTGACCCTGCTTGACCCTTTGTAATGGCCTGGGGCATTGTCTTACCTTCTCTGGGCCTCAGCTATAAGTGGGTGTATTTGATAAAGTAAGTTCATGGGTGCATGGAGCATCTAGCAGTAGCTCATGACCTGACAAGTAGGTTTTGTTGATCTGACTTCCTCTCCTGCCCCATTCTATCAGAGAAATACAGAGAATGCACATGCCCTTGAAGCTATAATTCTAATGTATTCAGCCACATCCTCTGCAGGGAAAGAAAGACCCAGACCAGTTCTTACTGGCCTTTCAGGGTCATTGCCCTGAATATTTCAAACCAACTATATTATGGAACCCTGTCTTTAAAGTGGATGAACCTGCATCCCAGACCAGCAAGAGGGAAAGCTATCATCTCTGGAAAGAAAGAGGAAGGAAGAAAGGAAGGAAGGAAAGAAAAAGAAAAGAAGAAAGGGAGGAAGGCTGTGATAAGAATCAGAATCTTTTAGGCTGGGATCCAAAGATGGCTTTAAGCACATTACATTTACAAAATGTTTATTCCTTCTTAATTCTAAATTATCTCAGCCCAAATCCTTTTAACACATAAGTTATTTTAAAAGTACACTGTCATTTCCTGCTGAAGGCTAATGCAGAAATGCTACTATAATAAAACTAGAAAAAACAAAAATCAAACTATGCCTGTGATACAAGGAATGTAGTATACATTTTGTGTATTTCCTGATAGAGACTCAGAATTGGATGTGTGTGCCTGTATACATTAGCCACATAAATCAATGGAGTCCCAAGCACTAAAAGAATTCACTCTAGAACAAAACAAAAGGGGAAATGTATTTAGAGAATCTCAGACATCAGAGAAGTAAAATCTTTAATTAATCATCCTCCATTTAAGTGTCCGTTTGGTGAGGCTTCCATAGGAACTGATATTTTAGGAGGTTAGATATTTAGTGGTGCTGGGGATGGGTGAGCTGGCTTGGTGCAGGCACCCCGGGAATTGCAAGATGCCAGAGGACGTCGTTTTCTGCTTGTGGAAGATATCACTGAATGTTATCACGGGAAACATGTAACATATCTACTGAAAATCAGTATGATTGCTGAAATTTGTACAAGTACAGTCAAAGCATACACATTTAGGGGTTATTCAGTATCTAAAAGGATAGTATGAGATTGAGCACTTAAGCTAAGCTATCCATAGTGCTTGTATTTTCAAAAAAAAATGGGAAAATTATTCTATAGTATTAAATAAATAATCAAAATATCAATTACTCATTATTTCAAATGTTTAAGGTAAGCACACAAGCAAACTTTATCAGTGATAAACTGTGGATGGTGAAAATATTGGTGACTTTATTTCCTTATGCTTACAATTTTTTATTTTACTTTCCACATTTTCTAAAATGACTATGTGCTCCATTTATAATATATTTTTAAAATCTTCAAAAAAATAAAGCAGCATCTGATGTTAAGTCAAGGACTAGAAGCAATAACAAGAATATTTTCATTATTTATACAAATATAGACACACAATTCAAACACAGCGGAGTATTGCTTCAAGTGTTTACTGTGAATTAATGAGAAATAGGTCATTTTTGACATGGGTCACCTGGTAGAACACCTGGTAACAGCCTTCAGGAAACCGAGTTCCAGTTCAGTAAGCAACTAACAAAATACACATCGTCTTGTAAGCACATCTTTGAGATTCCACTGGGGAAATCTGCAGGTTTGAAAGATAAGAGATTAACTGCTTAACACACTTAATCCATGCCCAGCTGTCAAGCAAAATTAAATGTATTAACTCTCAGTGAGGAAGTAATGAAAGAGTAAGGAATATCGCTCTTTCCTTTCTCAACAACCCTTTTTTAAGATGAAAATCTAGAGAAGCCCTCTGTGTCCTGTAACATATCAAGATGACTTATTGGACATTCCCCTGTGGCAGATACATCTGAGTAGTGTAGGGTGAAAAAAGCCGAAGAAAAATAAGATACTAATACTTTCATTTTGAGTTCCCCTGGAAGCAGCAGTCGAATCTTTTCAGTTTTATTAAGTGCAAGATGATGATCTTGCTGCTGTTACAGTTTTTTCTTTTTCTCTGTCCCCTTAAGTATAAAGGAAGAAGTATTTTACTCTTGATCATCCATAATTTCTCCCCAGTCAATTTAGCTTTGGCAGCAGTAAAAGCATGTTTGCGCTGCGTCAGCGCCCTGAATCATGACAAATACATCATTCATTCAGGGTTAGATAACTAATGAAGTTACTTACTCTCTTTCATTTCTTGCTGACTTGAGAGTCAAATGTGTTGATCATGCAATATACTATAAATTAGTAAAGGGAGGGAATCATAGGAGTATTCTTTCTTAATCCCTTACTTCAAAGATAATAGATGAAGATTTAAATTCTGTATTTTCAATTAAGTCAACTCCATGAGTTTTCTGTTTTGGATATGGGAAGCAATGGTGGTCCCTGTAAATATTGCTGCATAAGCTTATGTCTTAAATAAATTTAGTAATATCTTCACATATTTTCATAATGTTTTTATAACATGCTATGATTTTTTTATTTGACATTGCTACTCACTTATTTAAGAATTGGTTGAAAATAACAAAAACAGAAGATTCTCACCTCTTAAATGGGCCAAACACAAGCAGATTTGATATAGTTGTATCTGTAAAGCCCCAATATGTGAGGAGGTTCAGCCTTGAGGGAGCCATCAGGAACCAGGAACCACATTCGTTTCCTTTCTGAGGTCATAGTCATCGTGAGTCTTTGCTACTCTCTGCATCTGTGAGACCATCTCCCTTTCTGTAGAGCACATGACCTTTACTGATGCACCTGCATCTGGCTCAGACTTAGTCACCCAGCCCTGAAATTATGTCATATCACAGGCCAGTCTCTGAGTCTCTTAATATGAGGCCTTGAGAGAAAAATCAACATGGCTTCAGTTGGATAAAGACCAATTAGCAAGGTGGTGGTGGTTGTGGTAGAGATGATGGTGGTAATAATGGTGGAGGTAGTGGTGGTGATGAAGGTGGTGATGGTGGTGGTGCTGGTGGGGATGTTGATGATGGTGGTGGTGGTAGTGGCAATAATGAAGGTGGTGGTGGTGATGATGATGGTGGTGATGGTGATGGTGGTGGTAATGGTGGTAATGAAGGTGGTGGTGGTGATGTTGATGATGGTGGTGATGGTGATGGTGGTGGTAGTAGTGGTAATGAAGGTGGTGGTGGTGATGATGATGGTGGTGATGGTGATGGTGGTGGTAGTAGTGGTAATGAAGGTGGTGGTGGTGATGATGATGGTGGTGATGGTGATGGTGGTGGTAATGGTGGTAATGAAGGTGGTGGTGGTGATGATGATGGTGGTGATGGTGATGGTGGTGGTAATGGTGGTAATGAAGGTGGTGGTGGTGATGATGATGGTGGTGATGGTGATGGTGGTGGTAATGGTGGTAATGAAGGTGGTGGTGGTGATGTTGATGATGGTGGTGATGGTGATGGTGGTGGTAGTAGTGGTAATGAAGGTGGTGGTGGTGATGATGATGGTGGTGATGGTGATGGTGGTGGTAGTAGTGGTAATGAAGGTGGTGGTGGTGATGATGATGGTGGTGATGGTGATGGTGGTGGTAATGGTGGTAATGAAGGTGGTGGTGGTGATGATGATGGTGGTGATGGTGATGGTGGTGGTAATGGTGGTAATGAAGGTGGTGGTGGTGATGATGATGGTGGTGATGGTGATGGTGGTGGTAATGGTGGTAATGAAGGTGGTGGTGGTGATGATGATGGTGGTGATGGTGATGGTGGTGGTAGTGGTGGTAATGAAGGTGGTGGTGGTGATGTTGATGATGGTGGTGATGGTGATGGTGGTGGTAGTAGTGGTAATGAAGGTGGTGATGGTGATGTTGGTGGAGGCGGTGGTGGTAATAAAGATGGTGGTGGTGGTGACGATGGTGGTGGTGGTGGTAGAAGTAGTGGTGGTAATGAAGATGGCAGTGATGGTGGAGGTGGTGGTGATGATAGTGGTGGTGATGATGGTGGTGCTGGTGGTGATAAAGGTAATGATGGTGGTGGTAGTGATGGCAGAGGTGGTGGTAGTGAAGGTGGTGGTGGTGGTGATGGTGGAGGATGGTGGAGGTGGTGGTGGTAATGAAGGTGGTGGTGGTGGTGATGGTGATGGTGGTGATGGTGGAGATGATGGTGGTGGAGATGGTGGTGGTAATGAAGGTGGTGGAGGAGGTGTTGGTGATGATGATGGTGGAGATGGTGGTGGTAGTGGTGGTAATGAAGGTGGTGGTGGTGATGTTGGTGGAGGCGGTGGTGGTAATAAAGATGGTGGTGGTGGTGACGATGGTGGTGGTGGTGGTAGTAGTGGTGGTAATGAAGATGGCAGTGATGGTGGAGGTGGTGGTGATGATAGTGGTGGTGATGATGGTGGTGCTGGTGGTGATAAAGGTAATGATGGTGGTGGTGGTGATGGCAGAGGTGGTGGTAGTGAAGGTGGTGGTGGTGGTGATGGTGGAGGTTGTGGTGATGATGATGATGATGATGTTGGCAGAGATGGTGGTGGCAATGAAGGTGGTGGTGGTGGTGATGATGGTGGAGGTGGTGGTGGTAATGAAGGTGGTGGTGGTGATGGTGGAGGATGGTGGAGGTGGTGGTGGTAATGAAGGTGGTGGTGAAGGTGGTGGTAGTGATGATGGTGGAGATGGTGGTGGTAATGAAGGTGGTGGTGGTGGCGATGGTGGAGGATGGTGGAGGTGGTGGTGGTAATGAATGTGGCGGTGGTAGTGGTGATGGTGGAGGTGGTGGTGGTGATGATGTTGGAGATGGTGGTGGTAATGAAGGTGGTGGTGGTGATGATGGTGATGATGGTGATGGTGGAGATGATGGTGGTGGATGTAGTGAAAGGCCCTGTGATGGAGAGAATTTCCAATTCAAGGTGGTGATGGGAGGGTTTAATAAGAAAACGTTAGCATAGAAAATGAAATAGAAGTTTCACTTCAAAGTTTCCTTGGCTGTCTCAGATATTGACGCTGACATGTCTGGGAAAGCTTAGGCAAGGATTAGATCATAGTTTCTTTTTTATTAAGAAGTACTTTTGCTTTTCTCAGCACTCCACAAGTCACTTCCTCTCTTCTTTGTCCTTTCTTGCCTTTACCTATTTAGGAAAATTTTAAGTTGCTAGCCAATCAGGTAAACTTAGAGTGTTCTGGTCAATGGAAACTGGACACAGCAGTAAAATAGTTGTGTCAGGTTATAAATGCTTCTGTTTCCTTGGTTCAGGTGTGCTCTTGTGGCAAGACTGCTAGCAAGTGGCACCCTTTCTGCAGAAAATAAAACTGGCCTTGCTGACTGATCCACAGTCTCAGTGTTGATTCTTTGTGGCGTGGAGAACCCATTTCTATCTCTTGAGAGGCAAACTGACAAAGATGGCTTCGTCTGGCTTGTAGGACTCCCATTTGGCTGTAGCAAGAAAGAGATTGTTCTGTTCTTTTTAGGGTTGTAAATTGTGCCAAATGGGATGATACTGCCAGTGAACTTTCAGGGGAGAAGCACAGGAGAAGCCTTTGTACCGATTGCTTTAGAGGAGAAAACTGAAGGCCTTATGAAAACACAAGGAAAGATTAGGGTACACCCAGTATGATCCCCCTCAAAAGCTCATGGCTATGCAGCAGCCAGGTCCCTGTAATAGGCTGGGGGCTGGCAGAAAGTATAATAGCATTGGCAGAGGAGCTGGGTTTGAAAGGATGAGGCATGATGCCTGTGGTGGAGGGTATGGCGGCTATGATGACTATGGTGGCTGTCATGAAGGATATGGCTTTGGGTTTACTAGATTTGGAAGAGACCTCAATTACTGTTTTTCAGGAATGTCTGATCATAAATATGGAGATGGTGGGTACAGTTTCCAGAGCACTCTCATGGCAAGACTGCTGGTGAGTAGTGACCTACCTGCAGAAAGTAAAAGAAAGCCTTGCTGAGAAACCTTTTGTCTGAATGCTGATTCTTCTTCACAACAGTGGAAAATAAGCTCTTGTTCCCAACAATTAGGGAACAGAGGATATTTCTGGTATCTCTGAAATAGTAATAATAATTTCCTAGGTCTGTAAGAATTCAAAAGTCAGAACTGGTTGAAATGTAAAATCCAGGTAAAGAAAGCACATATTAATCAAATTCCAAATTGTGTCTGTCCATAACATGAGGCCCGTTTCTTGTCTAGTCTTATCAGGCATTATGCATTTTTGTTGTTGTTGCTGCTGCTGTTGTTTTGGGTTTTAGACAGGGTCTCACTCTGTCACCCAGGCTGGAGTGCAGTGGCATGATCACAGCTCACCACAGCCTTCATCTCCTGGGCTCAAGTGATTCTTCTTCCTCAGCCTCTTGAGTAGCCACCACACCTGGCTAAGTTTTATGTTCTCTTAGAGATGGGGTCTCACTATGTTGCCCAGGCTAGTCTCAAACCTGCTGGGAAATGATCCTCCCACCTCAGCCTCCCAAAGGGCTTGGATTACAGGTGCGAGCCACTGATCTTGGCCCATCACGCATGTTTTGAGTTAGATTCTCTAGAATCAGGTCCACAAATTGCACCATGGTTACCCTGCATGAGGCAAGGGGGACAGCCTTTGAGACACCATGGTGGTTGGCCATTGGCTGCTGGATGCCCAACCTACTAAGGGAAGAGGGGTATGTGGTCTCCAGGACAGGACAGTCCCTGTCCTGCAGAAGGCGGTAGGCAGAGAAAAGGGCAGCTGTGAGCCATCAGCTGGCAAACTCAGCAGCTTGGGGCTGGGTGCAGCTGTTAGGAGCGAGGCTCCCACAGCGCTCACCACAGCACAGCACAGGGATCCAAACATGACTGGTACTGCACAAACAAAATGCAAGGTCCAGCTGGATCACCGCAATGCTGCCTCCTCACTTTTCTGTACACTTCCCTAATGATTTGCTTACGTAGCTCATCTGCATTCACACCCTACCATGGCCTCAAAATCTCCTGTCATCTAGGGCTGCTTCCTCCTCCTGACTCACTCTATGCCCCACTGTGCTGCCCTCTGTCTCCATCCACAGTGGCTTTCTCTTGTTTCTTCACTGGAACAAGTTCCCTCCTCTCCCAAAGCCTGTGCGCAGGCTCTTCCTCCTGTCACAGAAGCCTAGAAAGCTCTTGCAAGCTTTGCCCAGACCTGTCGCTCCTGTCTTTTATTCCTAGGCTCCAAGGGACCTCTCTTCTTCCCACTCCCACCCGCATCTTTAGAGCTTTTATACCACACTAAAAAATTATAGTTATTTTGTGATCATCGCTTTCACATCTCTCCAGGATCCTACCACAAAAGTGATTTTTAAATTTGCAGTTTGTGACTTATTAGGGAGGGACTCATGGCATCAGTTTAGCGAATGGTGACAGATACTTTTAATAACATTAGAGTACATTGTAAGAGAATAGAAAATATGAGAGTGCATTGCATTTCCAAAAATATGTATGGTTGGTGACACTTTAATTCCAATGATATGTATGTAAATGTGCATGTGTTTGCGTGTGCGTGTATGTGCATGCATGTATAATGAATCATGATGTAAAAGCTATTCTGTCTCTGGGTTAGAGATCAAATTTATTTGAAAGCCATTCTACTAAATCATAGGCTCCATCTTTGATTGGATATGCAGCTTTGGACACATTACTTGACTCTCTTTACCACAATACTTTTTTATAGAGTGCTTGCAAGGATCAAATGAGTTGAAATTCCTAAGGTGCTTGTGAGAAATTTTGGCACCTGTGGAAGCACTGTGTGAATATTACACAGCATTACATTTATTTATACTTGTGCATTTTGTTTGTTTCTCTGTGCTCCATGCCTATCTTTGTGCCTGGCATGCCCCAGCTCTCAAAAATTACTGACTGAGCAAATAGTAAGGAGCCTGTGGCATGAGCCGTGTTGTATGTACCTACGTGTGAGAAATAGCTCATGTGGATTCAGTGCATCTTCTTAGTAAGTGGCTGAGGAGGTTTCAGGGTGATTTTGTGCTAGGGAATCTGCCCCTCTTCCTGCTCCCCCAGACACTTCCTCTTACTGAAGGTCAGCCTGGGCCAGTGTATATTTATCTACATGTCTAGCAACCTTTAAACATTGCATAAGTAAGTAAAGGGAACCCAAGGGAGTGGGAATGTCTTCATTTATGAATGAAGTCGAGCAAATTCAAACATTCCTTCCATCCTTTTTCAGAGGATGCTTCTTTGGGGTCAAACCATAGGCAGCTGCACAAGGAATCCACCAAGTCTGAGCCAGGCACAGTGAATTGTTTGTTTTATTCTTAAATCTTCCTCCACCAAACCTGAGAGAGACTCGAGTGAGGCGGCATGGACTATTAACATTGTTTAGGACCAGACGGTCTAATTCAGAAGGACCGATTGTATTTCTGTTCTTCCAAAGACAAGAGTACAATTCTGAGTCCATTGTCACTGGAAATAGGTTAACGGTTTATTTCCCGTTTTGATTGTGGCTGACCCAGAAATGGTCACTCATCTCATATACCACAACCAGCTTTGTTCCCTGGTCACCTTATAGGGAAGCGGACCCCAGAATATGCAAGTGGCTTTGCTTCTTTATCCCATAAAGGAACAATTGGTGGACGTTACACGAAAGCATGTTTAAAGTTAATTAAAGGACAATTGCATTGGCCGGTGAAAACCAAAACCAAAGAAAAGAGCTGTGGCAGAGTGTGAATGTCTATCACTGAAGGACCAGACGACCATTTCCATGTGTTGCAGAGGGTTCCACTGGGGATGTTAGTCCATTTTTTTGTTTCTATAAAGAAATACGTGAAACAAGGTAACTTTATAAAGAAAAGAGGTTGATTTGGCTCATGGTTCTGAAGGTTGTACAAGCATGGCACCAGTATCCGCTGGGCTTCTGGTGAGGCCTCAGGAAACTTTCAGTCATAGCAGAAGGTGAAGAAGGAGCTGGCACACCACCTGGCAAGAGAGGGGCAAGAGAGGTATCGAGTTCTTTTGTAGGAACTAACAGAGCAAGAACTCACTCATTACCACAAGGACCACACCAAGCCACCCATGAGGGATCTGCCCTCATGACCCAAACACCTCCCACCAGGCCTACCTCCTACATTAGAAATCACTTTTCAACATGAGATTTGGAAGGAACAAACGTCTTGGTGATATCAGGGGATTCTAAGGTCCCTCTGTTTCTGACGATTCTCGGTGCTGCAGTAATTCTGCCAAACTCATCCTCATACTTGCCATCCTCTTGCAGGGGTGTAGTTCTAAGGCTGACTTTCATGGGGTGGTTCTAGCCTTTTCTCTCGCGATGTCTTTAATGTGATGTATCCGGTATACCATTAGATTTATCTATGTGTTAGTTCCAAAGTACAAGGCTTTCTTTACTCTGAATTATGTGAGAAGGTGCCTACATACCCTTGCCTTCGTGAGGAAAATGACTGTGTTTTTTGACGAAGATTAGCCTCTCGAGGCACATGGGCACCCAAGCTTATAACCTATTTATAGATCAGAGCCTGTTGTCATAGTTTTTGTGTGGGAGTAATTATTATATCTCAGATTTTTCTTTTTAAAGTTGAAGTTGGATTTGCACAAAATGTTTAGCAGCATTTTTATAGCTTTTCTGTTGTATGAAGAATATGACTTTGAACATATGAATCTGGATAAAGGATATAATTTTGTGTAGGATGTTGATTCGAAATGAAAAGGTAGAGTTGTCATCTTAAATAGGAGTGGAATTTGCTTCATAGAAACCCACGTACTTACTAGATGGTTTAGTTTTTCCAAGTTTTCTTTGCATTAAAAAAAGAAATGTTTATTTTAGAAAGAATTTCACAGTTACTTTATTGATGCAGATAGCCTTCAGACAAATTCCATCACACTCACTACGTATGTGTTCATTGAATAAATGAATCCACAACAAGAGTACTTATGTCTAGTGTTTTTACATTTTTGGAGGATGGGAGACACAAAAGTGTGATTGGTATGAATACACAAATGTTTTCTAAAATATCCGAACTATTTTAGAACCCATGAAATAAAATAAATATCTAGTATTTTTTAAAGAATTATCAGAGAAGATATTGAAGGAAGAACAATAAAATTCATTGCTTTGGGGCACAAACATTTTAACACAAAGATACTCAGACCTGTCTGGTTTTATATACTTGGAGTTATAAAAAAAATTACTTTGGATTAAATTGGTCCAATTGTATATACCTTCTGTTTAATTAAGCACATATTCTGGAAGATGGATTATGTGTACAGAAAATTTGTGCTAAATAAAGGAAGGAAGAAATAAATGTATCTAAAAAGAAAGACATTGTTACTACTCTTTAACCTGATATAATGCCACTCTTCAAAATGAAATACATAGAAATAAGTTTCTGAGAAATTTATATTACAGAATTTGCTCAAGAATTGTCAAAATATGCTTAAAACTGCATGAGCTATGGTTGATGTAGGTTTTATTTATCAGATTTTTAAAATTTAACATGACAAATTAAAACTGAGGAATTTTAAAACATGGATTTATTTAAATGTAATAAGCCAAACATATCTATACATAATTTTTTAATAAAAAGTATGATTTCCCAAACCAAAAATAGTGATATGAGTGATATTGATTTACATTTTTGTAAGTCTACTTGATGTTTGGTTTAATAAAAGATGACTGGATTCTCATATCTGCTTCTGCATTCAATCTGTTGTGTTATGTCATCTGGGTTGAAATATATGAGGAAAATTTGGCATACTATGGATATACAGATGGGGAAGGGAGAAATACTTAAATAACCACCTTAGATAATTTGGGATAGTCTTTTTTCTTACGACAGCAAATCTCAAAAAGTAGTAATTCTTTAAAGTTAATTGCAATGTAAAATCTGAAACCATAACAATGATCTTTCTATATTCTGTATACTCAGGAAATTGTAAAAGCAAATACAGATTTTGGATTATTAAGAAAAGTTTGGGGTTCCCAGTTTTTCTCATATAACACTGTGAGAACTGTTGTTTTAAACCCCCCACCATCCCCTGCATTTTGCTGTAATAGTTTGGAAGGTAAATATAAAGGAAAGGAATTTTTAGAATACATCTTAATCCCAGAAGACTTCTTTTGGAGATAGTCACAAATGCCAAAATTAATGCTAGAATTTACATTGAAAGGTAAAGGACCCAGAACAAGCAAGGCAACCTTGAAAAGGAATAACCTTGGAGGATGCACAGTCCTCATTTTAAGACTTACTGTACGGTTTCCATATCATCAGGATAGTGCGATCTGGCTTCAGGATAGATGAATGAAACTGCACAGAGTCCAGAAGCAGATCTGCATATATGCAGGAAGATTAATGTTGACAATTGTGCCAAGGTAATTCAATTAGAGAAAGCAAAGTCTTTTTTAGCAAATCATGCTGAAACAACTGGTTATTTTTATAAAAACTATTGAAACTTTATCTATCCCTAACATGAAAATGAACAGAAATAGATGGATTACACATAAAACAGAAAAGCCAAAATTTTGAAACTTTCTATAAAAAACCTGAGGAGAACATGTCTTGCAATATGTGTAGTCAAACATTTCTCAGAGAGATTGCAAAAATGCTAACTTTATTAGAAAAAAAGTAAGCCAGATTTATGAAAATTAAAAATTTCTACTCTTCAAAAGAGTGTTAAAAAATACAAAAGCGTATCATAGACTAGTAGGAATGTTCATAGCCTATATATGACAAAGGACTTGAGTTTGAATTACATAAAGAACTGCTACATTTCAAAAACAGTAAGACAGACAATCCAATAAAAATTGTCAGAGGACTTGGACAGATACGTGAGCCCCAAATATCTGAGATAGGTCTCAGCCAATTGAGGAAGGTTATTTTGCCAAAGTTAAGGACACATGCCCATGCCACAGCCTGACGACATGTGTCCAAGATGGTCAGGGCATGACCTGGTTTTATATACTTTAGGGAGACATGAGACATCAATCCATATATTTACACTGGTTCTGTGTGGAAAGGTGAGACAACTGGAAGAGGAGAGGTCATAGGCTTCCAGGTCATAGGTAGGTAAGAGACAAACCGTTGCATTCTTTCAGGTTTCTGATTGGCCTTTCCAATGGAGGCAACCAGATATGCATTTATCTCAATGAACAGGGGGACAACTTTGAGTTCCATCTGTCCTTTGTCCAGGAGGAAATTCCTTGTTAGGGAGGCATGTTGCTTTTCTGAATCTTAGTAGCCACCTTTCTTTAGGAATAGAATGGGAGGCAGGTTCGCCCTCAGCCGCTCCCAGCTTGACTTTTCCCAATGGCTTAGTGATTTGCGGGTCCCAAGATTTCTTTTCCTTTCACAGATATTCCCAAAAAGAAGATATACACATGACCATAAAAGACATGAATAGATGTTTAACCCTGTTAGTCATCGTGGAAATGCAAATTAAAACCACCATATAGACACTGGAGGGGTTTAAATTAGAATGACTGCCAACGCCAAATGCCAGAGAGGACGTAGAGTAACTGGATGTCTCACGCTTACTGGTAGGAATGTAAAATGGAGTAACTTCGGTAGAAAGCTAACTGGTAGTTTCTTATAAAATTAGACGTGCACCTACCTTATGACCCAGCAATGTAACTCTAAGGTATTTCTCTAGCAGAAATAAAAACATATGACTACACAAACTACTGTACAATAGTTTTTATTGCAGCTTGATTTATAACAGCAAGAATTTTTAACAATCCAAAAATCCATCAAGAGGAGAATAAACAAATTGTGATATATTCTTACTACGGGATAATAGCAGTAGAAAGAAAGGAACTAGTAGTGCGCACAACATGGACGAATACCAGAAGTACTATGCTGACTGAAAGCAAGCAGGTTTAGATATGATATCCAGACATTTCCTTTTTTGTAAAGTTGTGGAACATGCAAAGGTAGTCTGTGGGAACATAGTTCAGCATGGTGGTCTTTCTGGGTGTGGGAAAGAGAATATATGCAAAGCAACCCGTAAGACTTCCTAGGTTGAAGGCAGTGCTGTATGTCTTTATTGGATGTTGGTTCCATGGGTATATACATTTAAAAAATCACACTGTGCACTTAAGATCTGCAGTTTACTATATGTAATTATACCTCAATAAAAATTAAAAAACGTAATTACCACAACTGTTATGAATACTTTCTTGGTTTATTAAATGAGGCATTCAATCAAATATGCATTTTGATTGCATTATGAATATGAAACATGCTGATCACCGATTCATATTCATTTGGAAACCTACAGGCAGAAGGGAAAACTACTGTGTGTGACTGGAAGATGGACTTAGCCAACCTTCAACGTTCTCAGTCTCTTGTCTATTAACATGGTAATTACCTTTAATGACTTTGCTCTCCTCGGTGTAATCAGACAGAAAACTTTAGATGGAAAAATGCATAAATTATTCTAACTCCTGCCAGGAAAAGAATCCAAACTTTAATCAACTTCTGTGCATTTTATTCCTCATATTAAAAAGCTTTCTCTACGTTTGTACTCAATCAACAAGCTCTCTTGTCTAGAAGAATAATCCTTGTTTTGTGCTCCTGTCAGTAGGACTATGCCCCCAGTGTAGAAGACAAATGGCCTTCTTGTTCAAAGAAGGTCATCTATGGTACTGAAAGTTATGCAAACTCATTTGGTTCTCTCTGCCCTTTTCAAATAGCATCTTGTAACAGTATCAACACTATTGAGGGTATTAATTTTATATAGTTCTTTTCAGTGTTTGAAACTATGCATTCAACGCAAACATCTGGGAAGAAGATGGGAGAAGCATCCTTGTCCCTATTTTACAGAAGTAATTGAAGTTCATGACATTCAAGCTCATTCAGCAGTAAATGAATTTGGGTCAGGCTTTATGCCTGTTGAAACACAACGACAATGCGCCTTCGTTCCTGAAGCCATTGTAAATTAAACTTCCCTCACTTTTTGAAAAACCTAGACAACCCACGCTCCCAGGATTTGAGACACCAGGAGTTGCTGCATTTAAATTCTCAAACGCAGTAATCCTGGCCAGGAATTGGTTGGGAAACTTAGGAGGAATTCACTGTAGAGCCTAGAGGATGGAGAACAATGTGTGATTTTTGACAGGTCTTATTTGCTGTCTTGCCCACAAGTTGTGTCACAATGAAGCAGGTGGTAAAACAAGTGAGTACCCTTCCTTCTCATTTCAAAACACGCTGCCTCTTCTATTGATTTGCAAGTCAGCACTTATTGGGTTAAGGACACACTAAACATAAAATATTCTATTTAATTCTACACCACATTATTCTAACTGTTGGTTGTCAAAGAAACCCCATATACAGGGTATCTTTCCTGTCCAAATATTTCCCAGGGAACCTGGTGCACACATACATTACAGGAAAAAAAGTAATTAAGGTAGCACGAGGTGCGGTGCAAAGAACTGTCACCAGTTTAGAATACAAGTTTCAGCCTTGGAAAGAGTTTGGGGTCAGGAATGAGTCCAGTTACAAAGCCTAACACAAGGACAGCCCTAGGTCAATAACCTTGACACATAATATCTTTAAACATCAGCTTCCTCATTTGCAAAATGAAGAGAATGAAATTGTCCTGTCTATAACCCGGGGGTACCCTCCACTGAATGAGAGAGGAAACAGAAGCATTTTTTGAAGATTAGCGTTATGGACACTACAATTGTGGTTTCCATGGCTATTTGCTGCTGTTTCTCAGCCTTTCTAAGGTTGCTGATGGGTCTGGACTTCCTCTGGACTCATCGCTTGGGTTGCATTGATCCTTTGAAATACCACAGCCTTCTTCTAATACACATTTGGTCAGAGGGCTATTGCTGACTTCTTGGGGTTTTATTTTTTAGGTACCTTTATTTTACACTCTCCTTTTGAATGCTCAATTTGTATACATGAATGCCCACCCTGACAGCAGTGGTGTGTACATAAGCAGGAAAGAGAAACTAGGAACTGTTTCTTTCCCACTGAGGAGTCTTAGTTGCAAGTAAAAGAAGAGGGGATGTCCTGGACCACAGAGCTGAAGCATCTAAGAGTCTGCCAAGACATGACTCAAGGGCACAGGTGACATCCTCAGGATCACCTCAGTCTCGCTCTTTTCCCTTCTCAGCTCTGCTTCCATTGGCATTGGCTTCATTTTCAGAAGGACTTAGGTTCTCCCCTGGAGGTATCTGGACGGCTACTCCCACCCAGCCCCAGGCTTACAATCTATCTTCGTATAATAGCTATCCAACTACAGAGAGAATTCCTCTTCCCTGACGGCACAGGCAAATGTGTGGCAATTAAATCTCACTGGCTGGAATGTTGGCTGGCTTGGGACCCTCACCATACCCACACAGTGCCCAGGAGCAATTCAGGGCACCGCCGTCTCAGGTCTGGGTCACATGGAACTTATGATTAGAAGACAATCCCATATAGAAAGTTCTCAACAATTTCTTTGGCGATTCAATGAAAAGCATATTTCTTTCTTTGACGAAGGCAGTCAGGCAGCAATCCCTTTTTCTGACACTCACATGTTCTGGTATTGGCATCCTGTGGTGTATGGCTGCAGTAACAAATCACCACAAACCCAGGAACGTAAAACAACACACCTTGCTTAGGTCACAGCTCTCAAGATTAGAAGTCTGACATGGGTCTTACTGGGCTAACGTCAAGGTGTCAGCCAGGCTTGCCCTCCTGAAGGCTCTAGGGGGGAATCCATTCCCTTGCCTTGTCCAGCTGCTGGAACAGGCATCTCCTTGCATATCGTGGCTCAGAGGCTGATCCTCCTCCTTAGAAGCCAGCGCTCTTACCGTGACAATCATGCCTCCCTTTTCTCTTCCAACTTCTGCATCTTCCTTAGACCTTTGACCATGCATTCTTTACTCCCTTTCTCAATTCCAAACCAGGTCAGATCTTTAATGTCACCAGCATGTTTTATCAAGGATACTTGAAAATAGAGAATTTACTACATTTGTTTAGGTTGTATTCATTTAAGCCGTGGGCACATAATAATTTGATAAAATAGAAGCTAACCAAGAAAACTATGTGTTATTTATTTATTTTTTTGAGACAGAGTCTTGCTCTGTTGCCCAGGCTGGAGTGCAGTGGCACCTCAGCTCATGGCAACTTTTACCTCCCGGGTTCAAGCAATTCTCCCACCTCAGCCTCATGAGTAGCTGAGACTACAGGTGCCCACCATCATGCCCAGCTAATTTTTAAATTTTTAGTAGAGATGGGCTTTCACAGTATTGACCAGGCTGGTCTTGAACTCCTGACCTCGTGATCCGTCCACCTTGGCCTCCCAATATGCTGGAATTACAGGTGTGAGCCACTGCGCCTGGCCAAAACTATGTGTTATGAAATAATGTAATGCATTTTTTTTCCCTCAAGGCCACCTACTAACTCAAGTTTATAGAAAAAATTTAGTTTCGTTATCAGGTCCCAGGAAGAAATAAGAATAGCAATGGAAGATGCATGAGCCACTCGACCAATGAATGCAGTATTTGTTAATGTCCTCATTTTTGATAGGATTCTTTTGTTGCCAAAAAGAATATGGCTACAGATTC
This sequence comes from Callithrix jacchus, assembly GCF_049354715.1. Lineage (NCBI taxonomy): Eukaryota > Metazoa > Chordata > Mammalia > Primates > Cebidae > Callithrix > Callithrix jacchus. The sequence continues at coordinate 198,486,418 of NC_133503.1, forward strand.
ATGGAGTTTCTTAGAAACTGACTTTGTCCCGGCATTGAAATGGTGGACTGAAGTTTTATCATGTTCATTTTATTGGCCAAAAACTAATGTGTCGTGTGGTGCTTCTTGCATGCTTTTTATTTTTCTTTTGCTTTTAGAAGATTCCTAGGAACCTCTTTTAAGAAACCCTATATATTTAATGTTTAGCCTTGAATTATTATGTAGTACAATGTCTTTTCAATTAGTACAGATAAAATAACATGTTTAAGTTCATTTTAAAAATCTACCTATCCCTATTGAGTTAAAAGATACACATTGTGTTTTCTCTTTGTTTTACAAAGGCATTTTGTTTTCTAAGGCATTTCCAGAGCCTTAGAAAATGCCAATACTGTATGTTGTGTTCTCCAAGGTCACAGAGAGAGGCGGAGAGCCTGCAATGTGCCTGGAGGATGCGCTGTGTCCTCCCCAGCAGCGTTCCCTGCCTCCTTGGGAAAGCAGAACAGCACCTTGCTTGCATCTTGCGTGATATGGCAATTACCAGGAGGCAGAAGAACAGAACTGTCCTAACAGTAACTTAATCAGTGGATACTTTAGATGAGTCTCCAATATGATGAGAAAATGTCTTCCTATTGTAAAAACCTTATTGAAAAGACAATAGGAAAATTGCAAGATTTCCTATGTTGGTGTCCCTATACTTGTCAGAGTGTTTCAGTGGTTTTATTTTATTCAATTTGTGTTCATTAACTAAAGCATACAGCATTTTTGTCACCAATGTGGAAAATATTTGGAGAGAAGTAAATGCGTTCAACCCTTGCTACTTCTTTTATTATATATTCTTCTAAAACTGCTGACTTCGTGAGATCTATAAGCACAAAGCAGTGTGTTAAAAATGGTCTCAGTTAAAAGCAGGTATAAGGCAACAGCAAGAATTACGTAGTTTTCTACAGATAAATTGTGTGATTTGAGGAGGAAGTGTAAAAATTCACTCTTTTTATTTTTTAAGAGAAAACACCTCAACAGATGCTTTGAGATTTTTAAAACCTTTTCAGTTACACAGGAAGAGAGTTTATGCAGAAAGGTTGAATTTATAGAGCAACATCCTAGTGTGGACAACTTTGTGGTCAGACCCCGATTAGTGGTACAGGGTGCTTTGCACTAAGTTTACAAACTTAGTTTGTATTAAGGATGTAAAATTCTGACTCTACTGGCAGATACGCTATAGGATGTAATAAAATCTAGGTATATGCTTATTCTGAAGAATGGCTCAAGAAGCAATAATTGAACTGGATGTCTCAAGTATTATTTATTCAAGGAAATACTGTAGCAGAACCACAGCTGGAACCGGGTTTTTAATTCTGCATATATGGTGATTGTCCTACCTCCGCCTGTGGTTCACTCCCTCTTGCATCGGCGGCGTCTTATGTGTGAGACCTTGGTCTCCCCGAGTCATCTGGCAACAGCTAACAATTCTATCCCATTTCCCACTCTTTCTTCAGATCTCCAAGCATGACCTGTCAAAGAGCTGCCTCCTCTAAGGCAAAGAATTTAGGGCCTGAGCTCTCTCTGGGCTTCTGTGTAAACGGGGTGAAAGTGGATAAATTCTTACTCTTGACTATAATTCCTACATCAAGTAATGTGTTTGTATTTACAGTTAATACTTCCTCACGATGCTAGAAACTTTGGTAAATGTTTCAATGATAGGCTGTATGCCATGCTGACAACATGTCGGTATACAGCCATCCTGGTATCACAGGAACGGGCTCCAGGACCCCAGTGGATTTGGCACAGTATTTGCACATAGCCTACACCCATCCTCCTGCACACTTTAAATAATCTTTAAATTATGTGTAACGCTTCTTACATAGTGCAAATGCTATGTACATAGCTGTTATAGTGTATTGTTTTTTATTTGTGCTTTTTATGATCGTATTCATTTTTACAGTTTTTTTTCCCAAATATTTTCAGTCTGCAATTGCTTGAATCCTCATATGTGGAATGCACAGACGCAGAGTGCTGACTGTACCCCCAGAACAAGACCTATGCCTTAACACTTATGTCTGAGTCTGGGAATGCCTATTTTAAATAGTGTATGTATTTGTCATATTAAACTATTTCTTAGAAAGATAAGCCAATTTCTTTCTTCTATTGGTAATGAAAGTCACACATACACAAAAGCCAGTGTAATAAAACATTTTACACATGCTATTAGTGATAGGAATATATGCAACAAAATATCACAAGGATTGTTGCGATTTCTTTTCTAGAACAATGCAGGGGCTTTATTCCATCATTTCTAGTTAAAACAAAAAAACCCAAGCAAGTGACATAGTGTGTGCATTGGATAATGTCTTGTTGAAGCAGGGGAATTATGAGTAATTTCCAGTAGGCCAATAGCCTTATTCTTTGGCAAGACTCAGGCTTCCTGAACTCTCCATTGAACACGTTTAGCAGTATCTTTCCACTTCCAAAATAGTTTCTCCCTCCCCCTCCCTCCCTCCCCGCTCTCTTTCTCTTCCTTCCTTCCTTCCTTCCTTCCTTCCTTCCTTCCTTCCTTCCTTCCTTCCTTTCTTTCTTCCTCTTTCTTCTTTCTTTCATTTTCTTTTCTTTTTGTTTCTCTCTCTCTCTCTTTTTATTATTCTTTCTCCATTTTCCCCTTATTTTTTTCTCTAGTTTTTCAGGAAGAAATATCAACAATACATACCTTTAAGCTCAAATTAGACAATGTGGAGTGACAATAACATACTTGACTTATTTTGATGGCGAACAAATAGACTTCCCCAGAGTTTTAACTACCCTTCTTACACTGTTTCTGGGCAACTGAAATTGAGAAATGGGTCTTTAACAGTGTCTCTTGACTCATGCTCAAGAGCTTTAGAATTTTAAATATGTGGTAACCCCAACGTTGTCTGAAGACACGGCTGGAAAGTGAAAACACAGTGTGTACAGAATGTGTATAGAGAGTGTATAGAGGGTGTATTACCTACTGCCTTTATTCTGCTGCTTTCCCACTGAAGAGGTTTCCTGTTTGCTTTTTGGTTCAAAGTCAAAATCTCCCATCTTGACATCCAAGTTGTCATTAAACAAATCTGGTGACAATCCAGTGTTCTCTTTTCCTCCTAATACCCTACCATCCTCCTTTAGTTCTAAATAAACAGCTTTTATTGTATTAGGCATTCTTCAAATGTCTTACCTCCTACTTCTAAAATCCATTTTGGACAGCTGTAAACTATTCCCCCTGTGCCAATTAGAATCCTGCAGGTGCTTTTAAGTCCAAGATGAACATTCTGGACATACAAGTAAACTATCATAATTTTGTCTGTTTTGGAAGCCTCTTTCCTTTGCTCCAAGGTCTTGCAGCATGGAAATATAGCCTCTATGCCACCTTTGCTTTTCTTCATTTTCATATTGGCCTCTTAATTGGTAGCTAGAATTTTTGTCTGTGTATTTCCCCAGAAAAGGATAGTATCATCTACTTCTTTGTAATCTCTTATAACACATTTGTATGATTCTCTGGTACACCAAGAGTTCATAACATTCTTACTGAATTGATTTTTATTGTACAATGAAAAAATATTGTCTGATGAATGACATTTTATTAACCTATTATGACTCCTCCAACGTAAGATTTTTCTACTGAAATTTTAGTACTAATCTAAAAATGAGCAAAATAATAAAGATGATTTATAAGAAGTATAGTTTTGAGGAAGGCATCTGGTATGAACACCGATATGTTCCTCTCCCCTGTGCTAGTTATATTCAGTGGAGAGAATCACATTCCAGCAGGTGATACAAAATCTTTATCCAAATATGGTTGTTCAGTAGCATTGATAAAAAAGAAATTAATGCATTTAATAGAAATGTTTATGACTGGGACAAATAAAAGTTTTCATTTAAATTTCTGGTATCTTAATCATTATTTTCATCCAAACATCTACACATTGATGGATGGTTTAAGTCAAAGGGATTTTACTGGATATAAAACTTTAAAACATTAAAATGGCAATTTATATTTTAAATGTTAGCAAAAGCAGATTCACTGCTGCATGAGAAAGTCTTCAAATAACAAATTTAAAAATAGTCTCGTAGAACCACGCTTGTTAACTATCTGTACGCAAAGGCCAACATTTTAATTTCCTATGGATCACAGACTGATACTTTAATAAAAATATAAAGCTATGTTTATGATGCCACAGCAATGTTAAATTGCTATGGAATCTTCCAGGTGCGTACTCTTACTTTTTGCACTTAACGGCATGGCAACCAATGCTTCAAGGGAGCCAGCGATCTGTAGAGCACGTTTTAAATAGCGGAGCCATGGACTTCACTATAACGAAAAGATCACATCAAAGAAAGAAGGACCAGCTAAGTTTTTGTAAAAGAAGGAAATGGGGCGGGGGGGCAGGGCGCGGTGGCTGACGCCTGTAATCCCAGCACTTTGGGAGGCCGAGGCAAGTGGATCACAAGGTCAAGAGATCGAGGCCGTCCTGGTCAACATGGTGAAACCCCGTCTCTACTAAAAATATAAAAATTAGCTGGGCACGGTGGCACGTGCCTGTAATCCCAGCTACTCAGGAGGCTGAGGCAGGAGAATTGCCTAAACCCAGGAGGCTGAGGTTGCGGTGAGCCGAGATCGTGCCATTGCACTCCAGCCTGGGTAACATGGGGGAAACTCTGTCTCAAAAAAAAAAGAAAGAAATAATTGATAAATGGGACTTTATTAAAATTAAAGTAATCTGCTTTGTGAATGGCACTATCCAGAGAATGAAAAGACAAGCTACAGACTGAGAAAAAAAAATGCAAAAGACATAGTTGGTAACTATGTTTATGGTTAAAAACTATTAACAAAAATATATAAAGAACTCTTACAACCTAAATGTTAAAAAAAGGTTTGATTTTAAAAAGGGCCAATGACCTTAACAGACCGCTCATGAAAGAAGATATACAGGTGGCAAATAAGCTTATTAAAAGATGTTCCACATCCCACGTCATCAGGGAAATCAAAGTGAATGCAACAATGAGATACCACTACATACCTATTAGCATGGCCAAAATCCAGAACACTGACAACGCCAAAGGCTGACAGGGACATGAGCAGCAGAAACTCTCAGACACTGCTGGAGAAATGCAAAATGGTACAGCCCACTGGGAAGACAGTTTGGCTGTTTCCTACACAGTCAAATATACTCTTACCATATGATCTAGCAGTCATGTTCCTTGGTATTCACTCAAAGGAGCTGAAACCTTATGCTCACACAGAAACATATACAAAGATGTTTACAACAGCCTTATTCATAACCGACAAAACTTGGAAGCAACCAAAATGTCCTGCAGTGGATAAGCAGATAAATAGACTGTGATACATTCAGATGATGAAATGTCATTCAACACGAAAAAGAAATGAGCTATCAAGCTAAGCTACAAAAGACATGTAGGAAACTTAAATGTATGTTACTGAGTGAAAAATATCTAATCTGAAAAGGCTGGTTACTGTACAATTTCAAATATGTGATATTCTGAAAAATACAACTATGGAGACATGAAAAGGTCAGTGGCTGCCAGGGGTTGCAAGTAGGGAGGGATGACTAGGCAGAGCACAAAGCACTATTAGGCCATAGACCGATGATTTTGTAAAATACAAAATCATGCTCATGAATACCAGAGCAATGTGAAATGACTCTGTATGAGCCATTATAAATTTTTTCGGATATAGGTCATTATAAAATTTTTCGAACATTGAGAATGTACAACACCAAAATTGAACTGTAACATAAATGATAATCTTTTAATGATGTGTCGATGTAAGTTCACCATTCACCAGTTTTAACAAGTATACACCCTGATAGGGGATTGTTACGATGAGGGAGGCTGTGGAAGCATGGGGGCAGAGTGAGTACATGGGAAATCTCTGTACCTTTCCATCAGTTTTGCAGGGAACTGAAAGATGTGCTAAGAAACAAAATCTATTAAAAATTATATCCAGGCTGGGTGTGGTGGCTCATGCCTATAATCCCAGCACTTTGGGAGGCTGAGGTCGGTGGATCACAAGGTCAGGAGTTCAAGACCAGCCTGGCTAAGACGGTGAAACCCCATCTAAACCAAAAATACAAAAAAAATTAGTCTGGCATGGTGGTGGGTGCCTGTAATCTCAGCTACTCAGGAGGCTGAGGCAAAGAATTGCTCGAACCCAGGAGGCAGAGGTTGCAGTGAGCTGAGGTAGCAGCACGGCACTCCAGCCTGGGCAACAGAGCGAAACTCCATCTCAAAAATAAATAAGTAAAATTAAAAAAATAAAAATTATATCCACTAAAAATGAAGCTTTAGTAAAGAAATAATTGCAGTCAGAGTGGGGATAATTATGACTCTGTAAGAGACATAGATATTCGGCAGTAATCAAGGCAAAATGTTCCAGGCAGCACGTTTTTTCTGTCTGAATATAGTCTACAATGCCAATGGAAATGGCCCCAGAAGCCTACAGCAGACTGCCAACCTTTCTTGTGAGAAGTTGTTTTAGAGAAGAGATAAATACACAAGATGAAGCTGATGAGTCGACAAGAGGCAGAAATCAGGTGTCCAAGGGCATTAACTCTGAATATCCTTTATAGTTACCAGACAGTTTGGGCTCTGATTCTCTACAACCTTTTATTTTCTCCTCCACTTCAGAGGATACTCTGTGTGGCAGTGACCAAGAGGCATGAGGTTCAGTAACAATTCCAACATGGCCAGCTGAGGTCAGGGCAGGTCTCCTAAGATACCCAGCCTTGGAGGGGGCTAGAGCCCAGGGTCTGAGCCCCACCTTTGCAGGTAATAAATTGACTTCTGTGCATGTAGTTAGGGTTAAAGGGCATCCGTTCACAGCAGCAACTACACCACCTTCACCAGGGTCTGAAGTGTAGACAGGAAAGCCAAGTTATTATTGAAAATGGGAACTAAACTGACCAATAAATGACCATATTTGTTAGTGGGGGTGGGGGGGTAGACACATTTTCTCCATGACGTAGGTGTTACAGAGAAATCAATAGAAATTTTAAGATTATTTTATGAGTGTAATATGAGATAATTAGAATATAAAATGTTACTTGAATGACCAGTGTGATCAACCTAAAAATTTAACGCATTAATATTTCCCTTTCTTTCTCTGTCTCTCTGTCTCTTTCTCTCTTTCCTCATATAATATAACGGATATGTATGTACATAATTTTGTTCATCGGGTTGCTTGCTCCACTGGAAATAGCAGATATGATGGTACTCAAATCCTCACTGGTTTGGAATCCCATACATATAACCCAATTTTAGTGTTTATTAATGACATTCGGTCAGTTATATTTGTCTTTCATATTTAGTCCAAAATGTTCTAAGATTTCTACTTTGACTTGAAAAATACTCCCTCATTTAACATAATTGTTCTGAGAACTAATCTCTACGTGGATTTTACTAATTCAGCTCTTAAGGGACAATACTTTTTTTCTTTTCTTTTCTTTTCTTTCCTTTTTTTTTTTTTTTTTTTTTTTGCTGCCTTCACAAGTATTGGCATTATGCACCACCTTTTTCTTTCTTTTTTTTTTTTTTTTGAGACGGAGTTTCGCTCTTGTTACCCAGGCTGGAGTGCAATGGCGCGATCTCGGCTCACCGCAATCTCCGCCTCCTGGGTTCAGGCAATTCTCCTGCCTCAGCCTCCCGAGTAGCTGGGACTACAGGCACGCGCCACCATGCCCAGCTAATTTTTTGTATCTTTAGTAGAGACGGGGTTTCACCATGTTGACCAGGATGGTCTCGATCTCTTGATCTCGTGATCCACCCGCCTCGGCCTCCCAAAGTGCTGGGATTACAGGCTTGAGCCACCGCGCCCGGCCGCACCACCTTTTTCTTAAGTAAATGTGTGTGGCTGTGTCTATGCCCTTATAGTTTATGATCACACATATTCTTATAATTTTCAGCACAAAATATGGATCTAATTTCTCACTGCTCATAATCAATTTGTTATCAGGTTTTAAATTTCAACTTGATTTTGAAAAAAGAAAGGGAAATTTCATTACTTGGGCATAAAATATGATTAATAGGTGCTTAGCTTAAGTTTCACTTAAGTTTCAAAATGTGTAAATTAAGAAAACTGTCATTCCCCAACTGCTAGCCATTAGTATTATGACAGTAAAAAATAAGAAAATAGTGACAGTGCAATTGATGTTGGGTACAAGTAAATTACAATTCAAGTTTTGTTATGCTAACTATAATGTAAGAAACTTACTATTTTTTTCCAAGAGAGCATCTCACTTTGTTTCCCAGGCTGGAGTACAGTGGTGTGATCATAGTTCACTGCAGCCCGACCTCCCAGGCACAAGCTTTCCTTCTGCCTCAGCCTCTCAAGTAGCTGGGACTACAGGAACCCACCACCGCATCCAGCTAATTTTTTATTACTTTTGTAGAGATGGCATCTGACTATGTTGCCCAGGCTGATCTTGAACTCCTGGGCTTAAGCAATCTGGCTACTTCAGCCTCCCAAAGTTCTGGGCTTGCAGGAGAGAGCTACTGCACCTGGCCTGGAAAATTTATTTCTAAATAAGAAAATCATAAACCTTTAATTGACAACTCATGATATAGTGAGTTTTTACTCTAATTAACTTACACTAGAGTCTTATATTTTTAATTTTATAGATATACATATATATGTGTGTGATGTATGTGTGTGACTGTGTGTATGTCATACACACCTGAATGTATGTGTATATTTATATGTATGTATATATATATATAAAGGGGTAGGTGTGTGTGTCTTTTAAGTGGCATTGTTGTCTGGGGTAATTACCTGGGGTTTGTCATCTCGTGCTGAGAAGATCAATGACACACACACACACACACACACACACAGAGTGGGTTAAGGAGTGGAAAGTTTAATAGGCAGAGGAAAGGAGAGAGGAGAGCAGCTCTCTGTCCTTCTTGCCAGAGAGAGGCATCTGAAGGAAAAAGTGGCAGACAACAGCAGATTTTATAGATGGGCTTGAGGAGACAGTGTCTGATTTACACAGGGCCCACAGATTGGTTCCAGCAGGTGTGACATTTACTTGGTGCTCAGGGAAGGCTGGTCACCCCAGCCTAACCTTATTATGCAAATGGGCTTTCTGCTTCGCCAGTGCCATCTTGACTGCTCCTTACTGTACATGTGGCTGGAAAAGAGAAGATGGAGCCAGCATTCAGAACATGCCTAGAACCGGGTAGTATATTCCTACTGGCACATCTGCCAGCCTTCATCTGTGCCAGCTTCCAGCTTGCTTGTCTATGTCTGCAGCTCGATTTTACACGCTGTTAGAAAAGAAAGCGATTTGGGGGCTGCTTTTTATTGAAAGGGAAACCTTACCAAGGACTCCGTACCCTCACTATCTGACCTAAGTACTTTCTTCTCAACTCCTACATTATCTCATTTCCAAACACACATAGCCATTGCATACATATGACAAAATTTAAGCACAGAGCATGCTTATTTAGGGGACACAAACGACAAAACTGAGTGGGCTTTTCATATCTCAGAACAATTCTTAAAACTCTCCTTTCATAGACTGAAAAAACAGAATACAGGTCCCAGAAATAGACACAAGCATGCTCAACTGGCTTTTGACAAAGGTGTGAAAACAATTGAGAGGAGAAGGGAGGAGGGAGGAGGGAGGAGGGAGGAAGGAGAGCCTTTTCAGAGAAATGTGCTGGAGAAACTGGGCATTCCACAGGTAACAACAGGAACTGCAGTGAAATCTCATATCTCAGACACGTACTGAGTCAAGGTAAATCATGGACTTAAATGTAGACCCTAAAAGATAAAACTTCTAGTTAAAAATAATAAAAAAATGTAGGAGACCTTGGGATCTAGGCAAAGAGTTCTTAAACTTGCTGCCAAAGTACCATCCACAAACAAAATGGTAAATGAGGCCTTGTGAAATGTAAAAACTTTTTCTCTGAGAGGGTCCATGTGAAGAGGATGAAAAGACAAGTGGCAGACTGGGAGAAAATCTTTGCAAACCACGCATCTAACAAAGGACTAATATGTAGCATATAAAAAGAACTTTCCAACTCAACAGTAAAAAAAAAAAATGAACAATCCAAATTGAAAATGGGCAAGACACGTACAGACTTTCTGCCAAGGAAAATGTGCAGATGGTGAATAACCACAAGAAAAGATGCTCGACACCATTAGCCATCAGGAAAATGCAAATTAAAACCACCATCAGTTATCACTACACCCCTGTTAGAATGGTTACAATAAAAAATAGCAACAACACCAAATGCTGGCAAGGATTCAGAGAAGCCAGATCACTCACACCTTGCTGGTGGGGATGTGAAATTGTTCAGTCAATCTGGAAAGCAGTTTGGGAATTTCTTACAAAACTCAACAAGAAAATACAAAATAACCCAGTAATTGCACCCATAGGCATTTGTCCCAGAGAAATGAAAACTTATGTTCACACCAAAAAACTCTACACAAATGTTCATCACAGCTTTATTTATAGTATCCCCGAACTGGAAGCAGCACAGATGTTCTTCAAAGGTAAATGCTAAACAAAGCATGGTACATCCAGGTCACAGACCACTAGATAGAAAGCAGTGCAAGGAACAGCTATTGGTCACACCTCACAACTTGGATGAATCTCTAAGGAAACACATTGAGTGAAAAAAAGCTAATCCCCAAAAAGTTTACATACTGTATGATTCAACTTGCATAATATTTTTGAAATAACTAAATCTTAGAAATACAGAGGAATAGATTAGTGGTTGCCAGAGCTTAGGGTCTGGGAGGTGAGGAGTGGGGCAGACAGAAGGTGGGTGTGGTTTTAAAAGAAGGAAAAGCCGAACAGAATTGTTCTGTATCTAAATACGAGATTGTAGTGGCGCATACAGGAAGCAGGAAACTGTATGCATGATAAAATTATACAGAACTAAACACACACACACACAGGCACACACACCATACAAAGGAGTACAAGCAAATCAGAAAATCTGGGTCAGAGTAGTGGATTGTATCAATGTCTATATGTCTACGCCCTGTTTGTGATATTGCACTATAATTTCTAAGATGTTACCATTGGGTGAAAATGAGCATAGTGTTGAGAGGATGTCTCTGTATTATTACTTACAAATGTATGTGAATGTTCGGTTATCTCAATAAACAGTTCAACTAAAAAACAACCACTCTTTCATTGATTTCTTCAATAGATGCCATTTTGGGCTGCCTTTCACTGGGATGGAAAGGGAACAGTTGTCCTTTGCCAAGGCAGAACTCTGGTCATTTTCATCAGGGTGTGGAGCACACATGGACAGTAGCCTGCCTGTTTAGCAAGGCACAGCCCTGACGACACTATTTTCTCACAACCAACTGTTCATGAAGAATACACAAATGGTTCTACCATTTTCTTTTTCTGCTAGATTCTTAAAATGGATCCCAGGAAGAACCTACTCTTCTGTCTTGCCTGAGGACTGGCCCAAATCTCTAAATATTTTATCACATCTGTACTTTTGGTTGTATTGTCTAGTGAAGCAGTCTCACTATCAATATTGAGCTTGTTTTAAACATTATATGAAAGCTTGTATGTATTTTCCCAGAGCATCCAATGGGTGCCTGAGCCCATTAATTTCAGTCAGACTCAAAATGCAATTTTACACTTTTAAAACTATAACAAGTTCAATGGCATTCCAAGTACTTCTGTGATAATAATTTTAAAAACTTATTGACTTTGATCCTATAAATATAGGCTCTGAATCTTATAGAAAAAAATTTTCAAGCAGTAATAAATACAACTGCAGCATAAGCCTGTTCTGAATAATGCAATTACTATATTTAGTTACACACATTTCTTCCAGTCCACAACTCCCAAAACTCCCTTCTTCTCTTCTGTCTCATAAAGAACAATACAAAATTATATTCCCCTGAGTGATTTCTCCTTCTTCCCATTTTGAGGCAGCAACATGGCTGCCCACAGAGTTTCCCCTAGGGCTTCAAGGACATCAATTAATTCAGTAGCTAGGCAGAATTTCCTTTGAGAGGGACTGTTACATAACGTTGAATGAAAGGAGAGGCAGACAGCTCCTCACTGCTGCTTACGAGCTCAAGTGGGAGAATTAAGACAGCCTCATCATTCACTGCCTGGCACTTCCTTTGCTCCGATGATCATCTGACATCATCCTCATCTTCCTTGCTTTGATTCTTCTTTTCTTGAAGTTCAGATGCTCCAGCTTCAATCCTCAAACTTGGGGGGGGAAAAGTAAATATCTGTAGTCCTTGCAGCTGCTTTGTGAAGTTGTGCTTGTCCCCTGTTGTGTCTCTGTTGAACCTTGTGGGATGCTTTCATTGGAGCTGGCCCTTGCCCCAGCCAGCATCAGCCCTCAAAGTTGTTTTTATTCTAATATAGCCTGAGTATGTTGGGAAACTAGAGCTGCGTAACCACTGCCTCGTAATTCTGCTAGCCCTGGCATCTGACCTAAACGACTTCTGCAGTGATGGGAGAGAAGCTGGTAGCACTCTAGTTCATTAAACGGAGTATGTGTCTAAGAAGCTACCAGCAAGATATTTTATAAATGAATGTCGATATTTTTCCTTCCAATGTAATTAGATATTCTGTTTCAGTCTAAAGCTCTTCTTACAGCCAAGAGGAATAATGAAGCTTTTAAACATGATACAGCTGAGAAGATTTTAGCATCTACATAGAAAGAAAAGCAGGCCAATGCACCCTCCAAGCTTGGGAAGGAGGCAGCCAGAAAATGCCTGGCTCCTTCATGGGGTGAGAGAGCTGCTCTAAGGAACTCCAGGTTCAAAAGAGAGAACAAGTGGGGTTAGCTGCTTATTGTGCAAACTTAGAAAGGGAAAACAGGATGAAAGTGAGTGGTGAATGGGAAAAATGAATGAATAAATTTTCCTATTGCTTTAGAAAAAAAATCTAAATTCATATATGATTTTGTATCTACTTGTTTCTCATCTCTATGTGATTCCCCGGGAAGATGAAGCTGCTGATGAGGTGTGCAGGGAACTTTGGCTGCACAAGTTAAGATGTTGATACTCAGCTCGGAGAGTGCTTGTAATGCCAAGCACGACAGAGCTGCTACACAACAGAGGGATCTACTTGGAATTTGGGGAGGCCCTGGGGAGACTAACTGGCTGTTAATCTGGTGCAACTTAAGAGAGGCAAAGTAAATGACGTGCAGGACGATCATGTGAAAAGCCTACTGTCTTACAGGATGGACTCTAGCTGCTCATTAGGACAGGCTGTGGGGGCTGGGTTTTGGGAGGGCAAGAGGGTCCTGGATGGGGTGATGGGCACTCTAACCCACTACTCAGTCATGCAATACAGTCCAGATTGTTCAACAACTCTGAGAAGAAATGCCCTTCTTAAAAACATAGGCAAAGCTACTATACTGGGTTATAGTGAAATTGAAATCAAAATAAGGTATATATAAAATGCCTGGCACATAGTAGTAATCAATAAATATTAATCCCTTCCCCAGACCAAAACTATATTTCCATTTCCTAGGCATATTCCTCATTGTCTAAATCAACGTTTTATTCACTCATACATCAAAGATGATGGAAACACTTTATATTTTAGAAAGAACTTACTGTACATTTTATATTATTTTTGGTAAATTGAATGAACACTCTTCAGAGATACATAGATTTTCTGATAGACTTTGCATTAGAAAATTGATGGAAGAGAATGCACCAGAAAGACCCCTCTCTGTTACTGGGTGCCCACTTCTGGGCTTTAGTCCTCCAAGCCCCCAGTGTAATTACTCAGCCCAGGGTTCAGAGGGGTCATGGGGGAAGTGGATGAGGTAGCTTCCTGAAGCACAGGCATGAGGGAGCCATGTCTCTCTGTCCTGCTGAGTCACGCTAGCAGAGGCACAGGGGGGCATGTGAAAAGGGAAACATAGATGAAGCGAGGGTGCAACTGGGCTCCCCCTGGGGTCTTACCCAGTTCATGACTCAATTATCTCTAAGAAATATGCAGAAAATGTGTTTGTTTGTTTATTTTATTTTTATACTTATTTATTGAGACAGAGTCTCGTTCTGTCACCCAGGCTCGAGTGCAGTGGTGAATGTCGGCTCACTGCAACCTCCACCTCCTGGGTTCAAGCAATTCTCCTGCCTCAGCCTCCAATATAGCTGAGATTACAGGCACCCGCCACCACACCTGGCTAATTTTTTGTATTTTTAGTAGAGACGGGTTTCACCATGTTGGCCAGACAGGTCTCGATCTCCTGACATCTATGGATCCGCTTGCCTTGGCCTCTCAAAGTACTGGAATTACGGGCATGAGCCACTGTGCCTGGCCAGAAAAATGTGTTCAGAAGAATAGGCATTTGAAAAAAATAAAACTAGTAATTTGCAGAACATCTATATAATAATAATAATGTCAACTGTGTTTCGACTGCGTTTTACATGCCAGACACTGTTCTAAGCATTTTACATGCATTCGCTCACACAATCTGCCCAACAATCCAATGAAACAGACACTATCATCATCCCCATTTTAGGGAGTAACAAACTAAGGCACATGGAACAGTCAGTGAATTGTTCAAGATCTGAAGCCAAGTGGCACAGCAAATACTGAATCCAAGCTACACCAGGTTCTGAGCCTGAGCTCATGACTGTTAATTTGTTTCATTGATTAACATCCTAGGGATTGTTTGTACAATTTTTTGGCCAAAGAAAAGCCCATTACTAATTCCCCAGTTTAAGCCCATACATTTATTTATTCAGTATTAGTGCAGGGTGTTAAGTAACTGGAGTAGTTTCAGGAAAAAGCAATTATGACTTCATTTGAAATCCAAGTGTATTAGGCGTTGTTGATTCTACTTTCTATGGAAAAACCTCTCACTTAGGTTTAAATGCCATTGACATTAGCCGTGTTGTAAAGCAAAGAAGTGTCTATGAACTTTCGTTAATTGTCTCTTAGGCTGAAAATCCTAACCCTGCAGTGCTCCACTGATACCACCTGAGAGGCACAAGCAGAGGGGTGGGCTTTGGGATTCAGAAAAGCCTTTGGATGCTCACTTTTCTGTCATTTCAGAAGCACAGACAGGCAATAGGAAGACAACTATAATAACAAAATAATACAAATAATATCAGTGCCACCCTTTACCCAGCAGTGGCTGTGCCAAGCCTGTTGTGTGTCCTGAGATGTGGGAACTCATCCAGCCTGGTTCTAAGAGGAAGGTCCAACTCACACCCCCATGTTACAGAACTCAAGTTATCCCAATTTCACCCAAGGAAAACCCTCATGGCTATATGGCTTTGATACATTTCTGGACACCACCATTTCTGGTGGCAAGTTCACAGCAAAGTAACATCCATGAACTTCAGCTTCCCATACCTTCCCCACTTCTGCAAATGGCAATACCCAGAGCTGCTGATGTGTTTCATGAAAGAACTTTAGAGAAGTAGGGAAGTGTTCAAAGGATTCCTGCCACAAAATGATCAATAAATGAAAGGCATTATTACTGCTATCTGGAATGTTCTAAAAAAGGATCAAGCTGAAATTGTTATTTAAAGTTTACCTAAAACCCCATTTTTCCCCTGAGCAGCTCCTAATAATGGTGCCAGGAAGGGGCACTTGGTGTTAATTCCCAGGGGCTCCTGTGACAAAGGGCCACAGTCTCCACAACAGAAATTTATTCGCACCCAGTCTGGAGGTAAGTCAGAAATCAAGGCATCAACAAGGCATGCCCTCTCCAGAGGCACTACGGGAGAGTCTGTTCCAGGCCTTTCTCTCAGCCTCTGGTGCCGTTGGCTATTCTGGGCATTCCTTGACTCGTGGACGTATCACTCCCATCTCTGCCTTTGCCATCATGGGGTGTTCTCCCTACATGTCTGTGTCTCTTTCCTTTCTTTTGAATGAACACCAGACATGTTGGATTAGAGACATCCCAGTGACCTTATTTTAACCTCATTATATCTGCAAAGACCCTATTTCCAAAAAAGGCCACCTTCAGAAGGTTCAGGGGTTAGGGCTTCATCATACGTTTGTAAGGGACACACTTCAACCCTTAACAGATGCCCTGCAGATTGGTTAAGAGACCTGTCCCTGAGGAGGAAGGGGATATGATTCCAGAATCTAAGCTCTCCTGTTGGCTCTGGGTAGTGCAAGTCTTCACTTAGTGTATTAGTCTGTTTCATGCTGCTGATAAAGACATACCAGAGACTAGGAAGAAAAAGAAATTAACTAGACTTACAGTTCCACATGGCTCAGGAAGCCTCAGAATCATGGCAAGAGGTGAATGGCACTTCTAACATGGCAGTGGCAAGAGAAAGTGAGCAAGATGCAAAAGTGGAAATGCCTGATAAAACCCTCAGCTCTCATGACTGCCCCCATGATTCAAATGATCTCCCAACATATAGGAATGATGGGAGTTACAATTCAAGATGAGATTTGGGTGGGGACACAGAGCCAAACCATATCATTCTGCCCCTGGTCCCTCCAAATCTCATGTCCTCACATTTCAAAACCAGTCATGTCTTCCTACAAGTCTCCCAAAGTCTTAACTCATTTTAGTATTAACCCAAAAGTCCACAATCCAAAGTCTCATCTGAGACAAGGCAAGTCCCTTCCACCTATGAGCCTGTAAGATCAAAAGCAAGCTAGTGATACAATGGGGTACAGGCATTGAGTAAATACAGCAGTTCCTAATGGGTGAAATGGACCAAAACAAAGGGTTACAGGGCCCATGTAAATCTGAAATCCAGTAGGGCAGTCAAATTTTAAAGCTCCAAAGTGATCTCCTTTGATTTCAGGTCTCACATCCAGGTGGGTTCCCATGGTCTTGGGCAGCTCCACTCCTGTGACTTTGCAGGATACAGCCTCCCTCCTTGCAACTTTCACAGGTTGATGTTGAGTCTGTGGCTTTTCCAGGTGCACAGGACAAGCTATAGGTGGATCTACCATTCTGCGGTTTGGAGGACAGTGGCTCTCTTCTCACAGCTCCACCAGGCGGTGCTCCAGTGGGAACTCTGTGTGGTGGCTCAAACCCCACATTTCCCTTCTGCACTGCCCTAGGAGAGGTTTGACATGAGAGCTCCACCCCACAGTAAACTTCTGCCTGGGCATTCAGGAGTTTGCATAAACCACCTGAAATCTAGGCAGAGGTTCCCAAACCTCAATTCTTGACTTCTGTGTACACAGGCTCAACACCACCTGAAAGCTGCCAAAGCTTAGGGCTTCCACCTTCTGAAGCCACAGCCTGAGCTCTATGTTGTCCCCTTTCAGCCACAGCTGAGACTCGGGGCACCAAGTCCCTACACTGCACACAGCACAGGAACCCTGGGCCTTGCTGACAAAACCATTTTGTCTTCCTAGACCTCTGGGTCTGTGATGGAAGGGGATGCCTCAAAGGTCTCTGACATGCCCTGGAGACACTTTTCATCTTGTTTTGGGAATTAACTTTCGGCTCCTCATTACTTATGCAAATATCTGCAGCCAGCTTGAATTTCTCCTCAGAAAATGGGATTTTCTTTTCTATTGCATTGTCAGGCTGCATATAGTTTGAATGTTTATGCTGTTTCCCTTTTAAAATTGAATGCCTTTAGCAGCACCCAAGTCACCTCTTGAAGGCTTTGCTACTTAGAAATTTCTTCTGCCAGATACCCTAAATCCATATCTCTCAAGTTCAAAGTTCCACAAATCTCTAGGGCAGGGAAAAATCTCACCATTCTCTTTTCTAAAACATAACAAGAGTTACCTTTTGTCCAGTTCTCAGCAAGTTCCTCATCTCCATCTGAGACCACCTCAGCCTGGATTTCATTGTCCATATCATTATCAGTATTTTTGTCAAAGCCATTCAACAAGTCTCTAGGAAATTCCAAACTTTCCCACATTTTCCTATCTTTTTCTGAGCCCTCCAAACTCCTCCAACCTCTGCCTGTTACCCAGTTTCAAAGTTGCTTCCACATTTTCAGGTATTTCTTCAGCAACACCTCACTCCTGGTACCAATTTACTGTCTTAGTCCATTTTCACACTGCGGATAAAGACATACCAGAGACTAGGAGGAAAAGGAGATTTAATTTCATTTACAGTTCCACATGGCTAGGGAGGCCTCAGAGTCATGGAAGGAGGTGAAAAGTACTTCTTACATAGCAGTGACAAAGGAAGATGAGGAAAATGCAAAAGCAGAAATCCATCAGATATCATGAGACTTATTCACTACCATGAGAGCAGTCTGTGAGAAATTGCCCACATGATTCAAATTGTCCCCCACTGGGTCCCTCCCACAGCATGTGAGAATTATGGGAGTACACTTCAAGATGAGATTTGGATGGGAACACAGAGCCAGACCACATCACTTAGTTTATGTTTTTCTGACTCAACTTAATTCTTTATCAAGAACTGCAAGATAATAACCCAATATTTAGAAATTTCAAGATTACAATGGAAAAAGGAAACATTTATCAGTTATTAACACTAAAAAAACACTCAAGTCTGAAGATAGAGTCATGTAAGCCAACAATAGAAAATGTTCAATGAATTCTGCTCCAACACAGCTTCACATTTTGATGTGTTTTTAGTTTCTCTTTGCCTGTGCTTGACTGCAGTGTTTAGAACACCTGGATGCAATTAGCACCAATATAAATCCACACATGCCAAGGAGGGAAAAACTAAGGCACTAAACAATTGTATAATTAGTCCACAGTAATTGCTTCAAAAAATTCAATGCTGAAAGCTTTCTTCCCTACACTTCTATGTTGAAGATATTGTGGAGCATTGTTAATGATATCTGGGAGGGAAGGAACTGAGCCAAGTTCTGCCCACTGAGAAATGGTCAGCCCAACCTCCCAGCAAAGCTGTATCTCCATGGCTATTCTGTTTTGAGAAGGCATCTGTCTCCTCCACTATCAGACCAAAGGAAGGAATGAGGCCACAGAGCTCACTGCTGCCAGCAGGGAGGGATACTGTCTCCCAGAAAGCACAGATGCATCAGAGATGATCAAAAACATGAAATTTACTAATAGGGAAGTTGAGGCCCCACCATACAGCTGGAGTGAAGAGACGTCTGAAAGCTGGGTTTCCCCAGGAGTGGAAACTCCATTCTCCTTCAACGTTTTCCTCCTCCAGCCCTAAGCACCCAGTAATTTACTTTCTGTTTCTGCAGAATTGCCTATCATGAAACGGCAATGGAATGGATAAAATGGTAAATGGAATGGATGATCAATGAATGATTATTTGAGGCCCCCTTTCCACTAGGGCAGTTTCTATGTTTCATGTCAATGTCTGGCCCTCCCAGTGGTGTTTTCCAAGTGAGAGCAGATAAGAGAAAGCTTTACTGTTTATCTTGTCACCAGTTTTATGTTGCACCTGACGAATTCTGTTTCAATATATGAGTGTTTTACATGAGCTTCTCCCTAAGCTACACTCTGTGCTGGTCCCAAAGACATTACAATGCAGGAGATGGTTTTAATTTATTTATTAAACTTTTTTATTGTAAAATATTTAATTGATGAAAATTGTATTTATTCAGGATGCACAATGTGATGATTTATATGCAGTATTTGTATGTGTTTGATGAGGACACACAAAATCTGCTGTCTTACCAAATTTCACGTAAACAATATAGTGGCATTCACAGTAAATGAGATATAGCAATGGTGTCCCTCCACAGATAAGGGATAATGAAAATATGGCAAATATATTAATATACACATATACACACACATGCAAAGGAATATTATGCAGTCACCAAAAGAAAGGAAACTTTGCTATTTGGGACAATCAGGAGTTAGTTTCTGCCTAAAGGACCCATGCACATGGGCAGGCACTCACTGGGCCAATGTGGGCAGATCATCAGCAGGCGTTAGGTCTGCAGGTCCCGTGTGGGTCAAAGTTCTGATAAAAGGATATTTAGGAAAGACATTGGATGAGGATAAATTTAAATTCCCACTCACTCTACTTAAAGATGTGTTTTGTTTCATTTTTAAAGAGGAAGAAAGTAGTGAGATAGAACATAGTTTTATTTTAGGGATTGTTAACTTTTGGCTTGACTAGGAATACAGACAAATGAATTAAGTTTTCTTAGAATGTATCCATCATTAATCAATTTAAGCATCAATGTATCCATCATTAATCAGTTTAAGCAAACACTTATTAAGTGCTCCTTAGGTGCAGGGCATGAGTTCCCAGGCACGAGAACTGTGCAACCACAGGGCCCTGAACTTAGAAAGGCACCAAGCTTGACTGAAGGCTCTGCTGCAACCATCTTCAATACTTTTGTACTTGGGGCCCTGTGTTTTCAGTTTGCATGCTGGGCCTCACACACTGTACAGCAGGTTCCAAGTGGTGTGGGCACTCTGCCCCGGGAGCATCCTCAGAATGCCACATAGTTCCATCTTGGAGAGATGACATCTCTCCTTTTTGCTCATCTGTGCCCCCTAATCACTGCTGATGAACCCAAATTGCTGTCATGAGAAAGGAGTCGCCTTTATTTAAAAAGACTTACACTTGTATAGATAAATATTTTTAGACTTAAAAAATATTCAACAGCATAATTTTAGTTCAAAGAAGAGAATGCAAAAAGTTTGCTGTATAACCCCTCTTCTCCAATCATATTATGTGTATTACACTTTTATTATATGTTAAGAGTTTATAGAGGCAAGGCAAAGATCCAAGGTCATTCTGGTTTTTGTTTTCCTTGAAACATTTTTGTACAATGTTTTCTTCATTTTTGTAACTCAGAAAAACAACACAAGATCTGTCTGGCCAGGAATATGCTCCTTCTTCATTTTTCTCTTAGAATTTTGTGATCCCCTTTAACAGTACACACATAGATCTTTCTCCAACTCAAGAATATCTTCTCTCTCTCCACCTCACTCTCTTTCTCTCTCTGTCCCCTCCCCCTCGCTCTTTCTTTCCCTCTAGAATATTGAGATATAATTCACTACCATACAATTGATCTATTTAAAGAATAAAGTTTACTGGCTCTAAGCACATTAACAGTTATGCAACCATCACAGCAATCTAGTTTCAGTGCATTTTTATAACCCCAGAAATAAATCTTGTGCCCATCAGTGTCACTCTTCATTCCTCCCCTCAAACCTCTCCCTTAGACAGTCAGTACTTTCTGTTTCCAAAGATTTGCCTATTCTAGACATTTCATATGAATGGAATAATAGAATTTGTGACCTTTTGTGACTGTTCCTTTTATTTACCCTGACATTTCCAAAGTTTGTTCCTGTTGTAGCGTATGTCAGTCCTTCGTTCATCTATATTGCCAAGTAGCATTTTGGTCTATGACTATACCATATGGTATTTATCCATTCGTCAGCTGGGGAATATTTGTGTGATTTCTGCTTTTTTGGCTATTCTGAATAATACTATGATGAACATTTGTGTACAAATTTTCATTTCTTTTGCGTTGACACCTAAGAGCGAGTTGCTGGGTCATATGGTAAATCTATATTTAGCAGTTTGAAGAGCTTTCAAGAGTGTTTTCCACAGCAGCCATACCGTTTAATATTCCTATAAGCAATGCACAGGGCTCCAGATTCTCCACAAACTAGTCAGCCCTTGTGATTCTCTGTATTTTTGAATATAGCCATACAATGAGTATGCAGTGGCATCACAATGGAGTTTTGATTTAAATTTCTCCAGTGACTAAAGGTATTGAGAAACTCTTCATTTGCTTATTGTCCACTCATGCGTCTTCTTTGGGGAAATGTCTACCCAAGCTCATTGCCTGATATGGTTTGCCTGTGTCTGCACTCAAAATTTCATCTTGAATTGTAACCCTTACAATCCCCATCATCCCCATGTGTCAAGGGTGGGAGCAGGTGGAGATAATTAGATTGTGGAATGGTTTTCCTCATGCAGTTCTTGTGTTAGTGAGTGAGTTCTCAGGAGATCTGACGGTTCTATAAGCATCTGGCATTTCACTGCTTGCACCCACTCTGCCCTGCCACCTTGTGAAGAAGGTGCCAGCTTCTCCTTTGCCTTCTTCCATCATGATTGTAAGTTTCCTGAGGCCTCCCCAGCAATGCAGAACTGTGAGTCAACTAAACCTCTTTTCTTTATAAATTGTCCAGTCTTGGGTATTTCTTCATAGCAGTGTGAGAACGGCCTAATACATTGCCCATTTTAAAAATCGAGTTATCTTTCTATAATCTCGGCTGTATTTTTAAAGTTACTGGTTGCATTTAATTTGTTCTGTTGTGCTCTCCAGGACCAGCTATCTGCATGTTGAGCATCTAACTTAGGATGTTAACTATTATTTCAGATGCTCCTCTAGATGCTGCAGTGGGCCATTTTTAGAGGGAGGCTCTTTCATTGGGCACTTTTTCATGGGTCCTCCCCCTAACTCTGCAAGCAGCATTTAGTATTTGTTACTAGACGGGATGCATTTGGTTCTGCTTTCTGTCTCCATGTAACATATTACAGTTTGCAGATCAAAGCTGCTGGAGCATGCCCGTCGCCTGCCCAGTACGTTCTGGTCTCCTGTAACTCTGTGCACAGAGGAGGCACCTCCCTGAGATGGTTTCTGACATCTCAACAATGTCCTGTTTTTGTCTCTGCTCCTGCCTACTGTCCTTCACTCTGGGCTCCTCTACCTTACTTCCTGTCACAATGTCCACTCTGGTCTCCTGCAGAGAGTAAGACCTGCAAGACCTCTTGGTGTGTGCAGGTGACAGAGGCTGTGAATGGCTCTCTATGACTTTCCAGGCAGTTTCTCTTTCACAGAGTGTGGCTGGGGATAGCAGTAACATGAGGCCTTAAAGTCAATGTAATATCTGCCAAGACTTGCTGGTTAGGCCATCTGTCTTCACTTTCAGTGTTGTGAGATTTTCTTTTCATCTTGTTATTCATGTCCCAGTGTCCTTAAAGGTATTGGGGGAAAAGTTTGGAGAGGTGGTATTGAGGGTTGCTGGGTAGCAATGTATTATAAGTAGAAAGTTCCATAAACTGCATTTCAAAATGAAAAGCATATCTCTGTATTAGTGAAACAAAATAAAGCCTCCCTCATGCTTCAAAATATTTATGACATATTTCTATGCTATGGGTAAGCCAAGAGAGATGCTTTGATCATGTGTCTGTCCTCTACATAATGCATCAGTCTTACAAGTGAAGGAAGTTTTGTAATAAAGTTCTAGTCTTTTCAGAAATAATAACCTTCAGTAGAGCAAAAGAAAGACATGCTGCAGCTTTTTGGAAAATAATGTTAAAATAAATTGCTAATCATTGATAATGATTAGTGAGTACCGAAGGCTTCACACCCAAGAAGCCAGTCCTTCAGTGCACTGCAGCCATGCCAATGAACAAGCCCATAATTAGAAGCTACACTTCTTTACATGTGAATAGCTTTAGAGCCATTTTCCAGCTCCCATAAAGTGTGCTGTTAGCTCCAAAAAGTCACTCTATCCTGATGAATAATTATTGAGGTCATTTCCTGCCATCAGTAACTGAGCTATTGAAGCCTCCCTCATCCCTTCACCAGGAGGCAAATAGAGAAGTTATTGGAATAGCTGAGTGCTTCTCTTCTGACAGCATGTACTGTTTATTCTGCATAGTTTTAAATAAGCGATATAGCCAGGCTCCTAGTAACAAGAACTCATAAGCACAGAGGTGAAGCTGGAAGGCATGTTATCCATATTCTAGGGGAACTTAGGTTTGCAGAATTCTTTTCTAGTACAGACTCTCAATCACCAACATCCACCTCCTATGGGAAAAATAAACATCATCTTCTAAATGTATGCATTGTACTCCACCAAGAAGCATAATTTAAAGCAGAAAGGCTACAGATGCTGCAGCAGAATCCCAACTTCATTATTCATGCAACAAGCATGCATTGTTTTCAGGTTCCGTTCTCCTGAAGTAGAGTCTGGAATGGAGATGTGTATGTAGGACATTTATAAGGATGTCTAGGAATTGACACCAACAGGAGGGAGAGGGAGGAGGCCAGACTGGACAGAGGGAGAAGCTGAGTGGTGACACAGTCCCACAAAGATTCTTGGCAAACTCTATAGGGTGCTCTAAAGATAAGATGGTCCTTCAAGTTGTCTCAAGTTGGGGGAAGAGGGTCATACATTTGCCCATTTATACTGACCAGTCATGGGATTTGGCTGTCCTAGGAAGGAGGCAAATTTTCAACTCAGGCAATTCCCAAAGAGTACTGAAAATGGTGGGCTGTCTCTATGGCAGTATGCCTAGGGGTTGGGGGAGGTCATCACCAAAGAGAAGTCTGGATGGCACTTGGCAGCATCCACTAAACCAGGTGGAAGTCCTGTGTCCACTCACACAGCCTTAGTTTCTTTATCAATAACTAGATGATCATAATGTCTCCCTTGTAAGGTGGTAGAAAAGAATCCTAAGTAACAGAACAATGGTGAAATGTTCAGCTCAGTAAGTGTGAGTATAGAGTTGTCCCCCCAGTATTGACCCTGGAAAATAAAAGAACAAACATTATTTAAAGAATGCTTCATTCTAATATAGCTCCTACAAACTCTCCCATTATAGGACAGACTTTTAAACATAAATTACTTCTCTCGAACTACCAAAACCTTGCCATGTTGCTATGGTTTGAATGCATCTCCCAAATCTCAGGTGTTGGGAACTTAATACCTGATTTGTATGTTGATCGAAGGTGGGGCCTTTGGAAGGTAATTAGTATTAGATAAGGTCATCAGGTTGGGCCCTCTATTATGCGATTAGTGGCTTTAAAAGGACAGGAATAGAGACTGGAGCTAGCACACTTGCTCTGTCTTGCCATGTGATGCCTCCTGCCATGTCAGAACACAGCAGGAAGACCCTTACCAGAGGCTGGTGCCATGCACTTGGGCTTCCCAGCCTCCAAACTTACTGGTTAAATAAACCTCTTTTTTCTAATAAGTTACCCAGTCTGTGGTATTCAGTTATAGCAACAGAAAACATACCAAGACACAAGTACTGAAGTTAACTTCCCAGTAATATTTTCTGACCCTTTCCTTTTCAGATGTAATTTGCTCTTTATGTTTAATCCCTGTATTAGTTTCTTATGGCTACAGTTACAAATTACCACAAACTCAGGGGCTTCAGACCACACACAGAATTCTTTTACACTTCTGGAAGCATATAAATTGAGCTGAAAGTGAGTCTTAGAGGGCTAAAGTCAAGGGGTCAGTTGGGCTGGTTCCTTCTGGAGGATCCCAGGGGGAATCTGTCTCTTTCCTCTCCATGGTCTGAAGCCTGACCTCATTCCTTGGCTCATGGTCCTGCGTCATGCGGCCTTCTCTTCTATAGTCAACTCTATGTCTGTCTTCCATTTACAAAGACACTATGACTGCATCTCGGGCCTCCTGGATAGTCCAGGATATTCTTCCTCTCTTACGATCCTTAATCACATCTGCAAAGTCCATTTTGCCACTTAAAGTCACATTCACAGGTCCTAGGGGTTAGGAACTGGAAAAGCAAATGTGACACACATAAGATATTCAGAAACATTTGCTACATTGAATCCAAGCTGCTGTCTCTATGTTAAAGCATGAAGTTAGTATGTGGAATTGACAGGCTCAAGCTGACAGGCTCCTGTGTGTGAGAAGCAAACATAAGAGATGCATTTGTTCTTTGAAAGTACAGGAGATGCTTCTGTGAGAGTGACAGTCATTCTGGGCACTGTTCTTTGAAAGTACAGGAGATGCTTCTGTGAGAGTGACAGTCATTCTGGGCACTGTTCTTTGAAAGTACAGGAGATGCTTCTGTGAGAGTGACAGTCATTCTGGGCACTGTTCTTTGAAAGTACAGGAAGTTGCTTCTGTGAGAGTGACAGTCATTCTGGGCACTGTTCTTTGAAAGTACAGGAGATGCTTCTGTGAGAGTGACAGTCATTCTGGGCACTGTTCTTTGAAAGTACAGGAGATGCTTCTGTGAGAGTGACAGTCATTCTGGGCACTGTTCTTTGAAAGTACAGGAGATGCTTCTGTGAGAGTGACAGTCATTCTGGGCACTGTTCTTTGAAAGTACAGGAAGTTGCTTCTGTGAGAGTGACAGTCATTCTGGGCACTGTTCTTTGAAAGTACAGGAAGTTGCTTCTGTGAGAGTGACAGTCATTCTGGGCACTGTTCTTTGAAAGTACAGGAAGTTGCTTCTGTGAGAGTGCCATTGAGAGTGGCAGTCAATCTGGGCACTGCCCTGAATGCACGGTCAGTGGCAACCCTCGTTTTAGGTAGGCAAGGGGCTAGTGCACATGCAGTTGACCACTAATCCAATGTGAATTTGCAGGCATTTCTTTCTTACATTCTCCTTATTTCAACCCTAGTGTTACATCCCAGTATACAAATCACACCTGGGATCCAAGGCCTGTACCAACACACATTTCTTCACAGCCTCTTCAGAAGACTTCACTCTTCTTTCAGTGATGGAAGCTATCAAAACTCAAAACTGCAATTTACAAACCAGGACCCTAGCTTCTTATTTGATCTCAATACAAGGAAGAACTTAAAAATTTTTTTATAAAAATATTTAAGCCATCGAAAGGAATCCTTTCTTGATTGAAAACTTTAAGGATTAAAGCAGCAGCTTCATCTGATGTTTAGTGAGGCTTCCTGTGTTCTTATCTTGCACAGTACATACTCACTAAGGATCTTAGAAAGTAAACAAAGAACAGAATATATCATCCCAAATCTTATTTCCAAAAGACAGAGAAAAGTTAATTTAACAAAATGAGTTGAATTCTTCTAAAAACATAAATGATTATGAATATTGTTTTTAGGCTTAAGAAATGGACTCAAAGCAAACACTCAGCCATTCCGTTGACTGGTACAGTGTAGGCACCAGGAACCTGTGGTACCAGGATTTGTTTATTTTTCCCCATACCTGAGAGTTGAGGACTATTGTACTTCTGTTTTGAAGAGCAATGTTGAACTGTGATGAAGCAAGTTGTCAGATAAAAGGTCATTTGATAGCGTCCATCATTGAAAACAGAGCTGAGTCTTCTAAAGGAGGCCAGCAAGAGATCCAAGGCATGGGCCTTGGATCCCGGATATGATTTGTATATGGGGCTGTCACACCTGGACAAGGGGAAAAGTGAGCAAAGCACAGGAGCCCAAGTGAACATGGATGGGTGATGAGGAAGGAACTTGGAAGACTTCTCACTTTACAGGGCACATTCTGGAATTCAATGCTCCCTGGGATCTGAAGTGGAGGCATTGGGGTCCAGTTGAAGTGATGGTTTGCTGTGGATCCCTGAGTCTGCAGGGAGGTTTGAAACTCGAGCTGGCCTGTCTTTGTAACCCATCCCCTTTGACTGGGGGGAACTGTCCAAGCCGGCAAAGGAGCCAAGCAGGCCTGATGAGAATTTCTCCACAGGCAGTGTGATGGCAAATTTTCCTGGGACACTGGCTGTGCAGATATTTGGTTAAACATTACTCTGGAGTGTCTGTGGGAATATTTCTGGATGAGATTAATATGTGAATTTGCAGACTGAATCAGGAGATTGTCCTCCCCAATGTGGGTGGGCTTCATCCAATCTGCTGAAGGCCTGAATAGAACAAAAAGGCTGAAGGAGAGAGAATTTGTTCTGCTAGGCTGTTTTTGAGCTGTGCCTTTCAGACTCCTCAGACTCAGACTGGAATTGACATCATAAGCTCTCCTGAAACTCAGGCTTCCTGACTCTCACAGGAACAAGACCATCAGCTCTCCTGGGTTTCCAGCTTGCTGATGGCAGGTCTTGGGATTTCTCAGCCTGTATAATCATGTAAGCCAACCCCTTATCATAAACTATCCATCTATCTATCTATCCATCCATCCATCTATTCATCTACCATCTGTCTATCTATCGTCTATCTACCTCTCTATCTAGCCACCTATTGTCTATTTTTGTATCTATCTATATATCTATCTATCATCTATCTTGTATCTACTGACCATTTTTTTATGTACCTACCTATTTTTTCTCATTTATCTTTATCTATTATCTATCTACCCATCTACCTAATCATCTATATTATCCATTTTCTATCTACTATTTACTTTTTTTTCTATCTACCTCTCCTTTGTATCTACCTATGTATCTGTCTTCTATCTACCTCACTGTCTGTCTGTCTGTCTACTCTCTATCTAGCCAGCCTTTATTTGCTCTGTTTGTCTACAGAACCCAGACTTATACAGTTAGCTTTATGGCTACTATGCACAAGAAGTCCCTTTTCCACTGGGATTCTTAAGTTAGCAACCAGAATCTGGGTCTATGGCTGGTGCATTTCAGCATCCTGCAGTTTTTCTCTAAAGCCCTTATCATCCTGACCTGGGCAGCCCCACAGACCTGACAGAGCAGGCTTTCCCAGTCTCTTCCTCTGTGACAGTGATGACCCCTCTGCTTCCCCCATTCTGCTGTTGCCGATTTTGTACACTAGGGTTTGCCATTGAAAACTTCTTTTTTCCCAGTGCTGCAAGTATCATCCTACGAGCATTAATTAAGTGCCTGGTGTCTGCACAGTGCAGACTGCTAAAGGCCTTATTAAAAAGGAAAGCATGGCCACTTCCTTCAAGATATTTCCAGGGTAGTCAGGAAAGACCAGGCAGACAACTTATCAAAAGAAGCAAGCTAGCACGGAAACAAACTCAGCACTGTTGAGGGGCTTAGAGGGCAAATGGATCAGACAGGAGGTCTGATGGAGCTGAGTGCACTTTGCCTGCTGGGCTGTGGCCACCTAACTGCGATCCTGCAGCCATGCTTCTGCCAGTGCTGCTGTGACAGGAACTCAGTGCTCTGGGGCTACCAGTAAAAACATTCATGGCAAAGTAAGACAGGTCACAAGATAAAGGAAGAAGGAAGAAGAAAAAAGGATACACTTGAGATTGCACATAGCTAATAAAATGTGAGTTGGTTTATATGGATACTGTATTTTAGATATTACAGACTTTTCTTTTATAAATTTAGCCTTAATATGAACACACATCAGAGTCTTCCCCCCTGCTCAGGGCAGTTTATGCTGAATCCTACAAAATCAGTAGTAGCAAGAATCATGCAATCTCAAGTTCTAGTTTCTCAGACCTGTTTTCCCACTGAGTTGCTTTGATTAAGTCACTCCTTTTCCTGACACAATGACACTAGTTAGCCACCTCAGGCAGAGAACATCTGAAACAGAGATTGGCAGTGCACACTTCATGGCTCTGCTCTCTCACCATCTTTGGAGGATTTATTGCAATAGAGCCCCCGTGAAACAAAGCATAATAACTTTGATGATGAGTCTACACTGTGCTTCCTAATGAGGTCAGCGAGACTCAGCAGAGCCATTGTCTGAAGGCGCTCTTTGCTCGTCACCAGTAAGTCATTGCAGGGCAGCCTGAGTTCACCTCAGGGCCCCCAGGGACACCGCAAAGGCTCTTGAAACACTTCAGCCCAGCAAAGAGAGAGTGCAAGCACTATGCTGCGTGTTCCCTGTGAAAACGAAGGAAAATGGCTTCAAGCATCGAACAGATTGTTTCTTGTTTCTCCCGTTAAAGAAAAGCCAAGACTGCATGCTGCCCTTTTAGGGGTCAAAATGAAACATCACCAATTCTCAAATTCAAGATAAACGTGAAACATTTTAGGAACTTAGATGTCTAAAAAATATTTTCTACATTAAAACAACAAGAATAACTGTATTACAGATTCAATATTACATGTCTGAAATGCTTAGGACCAGAGTGTTTCAGATTTCGGATTGTTTCAGATTTGGGTATATTTGCATATGCAAAATGAGAGATCTTTGGGAGGGAACACAAACCTCAACACAAAATTCATTGTTTCATATACATCTTATTCACATAGCTTGAAGGTCATTTTACACAATATTTTAAAATCACCTTTTGCATAAAACAAAGTGTGGGTACACTGAGGCATCAGAAAGCAAAGGTGTCCCTCTCTCGGCCACCCATTGGGACAATCTTGTTTGTCGTCGCCATCATTCCTTACTCTGAATTTATATGTTACAAATGAAAAGCAATCATTTTCTTACACTTGTTCATAAATAAGCACTTAGCAGTAAAAAACACGCCACACCTTTAATACAGTGAAAAAATCGTGTGTTCAGGGTAACTAAGCAGAACAGCGGCCTCCCCGAAACACTTGTATCAGCTGTTAAACAACCTCAATGGCAAACCAGCCAGGTTTCCAGTCTCCACCTACATGCCATGTTTTGATGAAAAGGTTCCTGCACACTAAGTGTATGATTTTGGGTGAGAAAAAAGCATCTGACGCAGTTGAGGGGCTGGGAAGTGAGTCCTCTAGGGATGAGAAGGCATTCTACTGGGTGGGTTTTTCAAATGTTTCCTCCAGAGTCATCTCAGCATCATTGACAACTGTTTTTCTCTTAAAAGGCTCTGCTTTTGTAAGCTGACATGATTTCTTGGTATTTTAAGAATGCGCACTTCTCTGGTTCCTCAATAAGCCCTTCACACATTATCACCATGCCATCTTTAGGCAGTGTTAACAACGTCATCTTCATCGTCACCATTATCACAATCACCTTAATTCAGTACCGTTTCACCACTGGGCAGTAAATAAACAACAGGGCTTCATTATTGATGTTAAAACCTTCTGTAATATCCACTTTTGTCAGTGTATTGACAGGCTCTGAAGGTGTATGTTTTTGCACATGTAAGGAGGTCAGACATCATCTTTTCTCTCACCTGACATAGGGAATCGTTCAAAGTCACCACCTTGTTCCTCATGATCACTGAGCATAGTTACAGGGCAGAGGTTGTGCCAGGCATGCACAACTGTGTCTTTAATCACTGTGTTCCAGGTGTTGGTGACAGCATATACAGCAGCCTTCACGCTAAACTCCTTTTAAAAATCTTCTACACCTGTGCCTCTATTCACTGCTGCTAGCATGCTACTCAGGAAAGCGTGTTTATATGTATTCTTCTTTGATCTAAGGATACCCTGGTCATGTGGCTGAATTAAGTCATATTTGAGAGAGAGTACATGGCATAGATATTATTTTTGATAAAAATTTCAGCTGAAGGATGAGCAGAACAGTTGTCAAGGAATAACAAAATCTTTCAGTCCTTATCTAGTCCAGTGAGTCCTTATAAGGACTAGTCCTTATCTAGTCCTTCTCTGCAGTGAGCATGAGCCACTGGTGTAACATGATTATGAAACCAATCAGAAAACATGCCCCTGGTGATCCGTGCCTTTTTTAACATCATAATGGATGATAGGTTAGTCACTTCTTGAAAACAGTGAGGCCAGAAGTGTTTGCTCTCACAGCAAATTTGCACTGACGCCTGCCTGCTGCATTGGCACATCTAAGTGGAGTTATTCCATCCTTGGCATTTTTAATTCCTGCAGGAGCTGCCGTATCAACTGGAGTCAGTATCCTTCTGGGGACAGTAACACCCAAACAGTGATGTTTCCTCAGCATTATAGATTGTTCGGGCATCAGATCTCGACCTTGGCAAACTCCTCAATGAATTTCTCCACTTCATCTTTTATTTTTTTGGAGCAGATGTTTTATTAGCACAAATCTTCAATAATTTTATGCTGTGTCTTTTCTTAAATTTCTGCAACCAGCCTATTGAATATTCACAATTCCCTTCCATTTCCAGTTCATCATGATGAATATTTGCTTTTCATGATCAGCATTCCATTAAGGGCATGTGTTCAGTGAAGTGCTGAGGCATCCATTCTTTCAATACACCATAGAGGTTTTCATCTGGAGCTTGATTAGCAGTGTTTTTCTACTTTACATTAACTTCTTGATTGCTTTCAGCACGGAACTTCAACAGTTTATTTCTCTGTTTCCTCAGAAGGATACACGTGGTGGTCATTCCAACATCATACTCATCACTTCCAGTCATGCTGCTGTCCAGTTTCACCAACAGCTTGACTTTCTGTGCTTCAAATAAACATAAACGTTTCTTCTTTTTCCCGTTACCAGTAGGAGTATCTTCGGGACTTTTTGACTTTTTCAACAATATATTTACACCTTAGAGTGAAGAATAAGCAACAGAAACCATAGTGAATAATGCACATAGGTGTTGGCTCCACGTGGTGCGTGGCAGGGAGCCTGCTATCTCTGTCCTGCACACATGCCATTTTAGTATCCTTTGTGGGTGTGCCTGAGTGGGGAAATCTGGATGTCTGTGGAAGAGGATTATCACAGATGAAGGGGGCCAGGAGGGTCTTTTTTCCCCATAGGGACACTGAATAAACCGTTGTACACCTGTGTTTTGACTGCAACCCAGTGCATGGTGTCAGGTGTGGAACTGTCCACTTGTGACATCATATTGGCCCTCAAAAAATTTTGAATTTTGGAGCATTTTAGATTTTGAATTTTTGATTAGAGATGCTCAACTTGTATAAGACACAGAGTCACAATAACTAGCATCATAAAAATATTTGTTTAAAAACATTTTTTGAAAGGCAGTTGAATAAAACAGTTAAGGAGAGTAAGAACAGAAGACATTTTCTATTCTAGAAAATTAGAAGAGAAATAGGTTGCAGTTTTAGCTTTCACTTTCATCAGCAATGTGCAAGTAAAATACACAGGTAGGCTGGGCATGGGAGCTCAGGTCTGTAATCCCAGCACCTTGGGAGGCCAAAGTGAATGGATCAGAAGGTCAAGCATCAAGACCATTCTGGCTGACACAGTGAAACCCATCTCTGCTAAAAATATAAAAAAGTAGCCAGGCATGGTGGTATACACCTGTAGTCCCAGATACCTGGGAGGCTGAGGCAGGAGAATCGCTTGAACTCGGGAGGTAGAGATTTCAGTAAGCCAAGATCTCACCACTACACTCCAGCCTGGGTGACAAAGTGAGACTCCATCTCAAAAAAAAAAAAGTAGATGTGTAGCAAACTATGGTGCTTTATGCTATGACGATATAGCTAAAGAATCAATGAAGCAGAAGACAAGAAATAACTAAGATCAGAGCAGAACCAAAGGAGATAGAGACACAAAAACCCTTCAAAAAAATCAACAATCCAGGAGCTACTTTTTTGAAAAGATCAACAAAATAGATAGATCATTAGCCAGACTAATGAAAAAGAAAAGAGAGAAGAATCAAATAGATGCAATAAATAAAGATAAAGGGGACATCAGCAACAATTCCACAGAAATACAAACTACCATCAGAGATTACTACAAACAACTCTATGCACATAAGCCAGTAAACCTGGAAGAAATGGATAAATTCCTGGACACTTACACTCTCCCAAGACTAAACCAAGAAGTGGAAACCCTGAATAGACCAACAACAAGGGCTGAAGTTGAGGCAGCAATTAATAGTCTACCAACTGAAAAAAGCCCAGGTCCAGACAGGTTTACAGCCAAATTCTACTAGACATACAAAAAGGAGCTGGTACTATTCCTTCTGAAATTATTCCAAACAATACAAAAAGAGGGAATCCTCCCCAACTCATTTTGTGAGATCAACATCATCCTAATACCAAAACTGGGCAGAAATGCAACAACAAAAAAAAACTCCAGGCCAATATCCGTGAATAACAATGACACAAAAATTTTCAATAAAAATACTGGCAAACATAATGCAACAGCAAATCAAAAAGTTTATTCATCATGATCAAGTTGGCTTCATCCTGGGGATACAAGGCTGGTTGCATATAAACATAATCAATCCTTGCAAAAACAGAACTGAAGACAAAAACCATATGATTATCTCAATTGATGGAGAGAACACCTTCGACAAAATTCAACAGCCCTTTATGCTAAAAACCCTCAATAAACTAGGTATCGATGGAAAGTATCTCAAAATAATAAAAGCTATTTATGAAAAACCCACAGCAGAAACTGGAAGCATTCCCTTTGAAATCTGGCACAAGACAAGGATGCCCTCTCTCACCACTCCTATTCAATACAGTATTGGAAGTTCTAGCCAGAGCAATCAGGAAAGAAAAAGAAATAAAGAGTATTCAGATAGAAAAGAGGAAGTCAAATTGTCTCTATTTGCAGATGACATGATTGTATATCTAGAAGACCCCATTGTCTCAGCCCCAAATCTCCTGAAACTGATAAGCAACTTCAGCAAAGTCTCAGGATACAAAATCAATGTGCAGAAATCATAAGCATTTCTATACACCAATAACAGACTTAAAGAGAACCAAATCAAGAGCAAACTGCCATTCACAATTGCCACAAAGAGAATAAAATACCTAGGAATACAACTAACAAAGGATGTAAAGGACCTCTTCAAGGAGAACTATAAACCACTGCTCAATAAAATAAGAGAGGACACAAACAGATGGAAAAACATTCCATGCTCATGATTGGGAAGAATCAACATCATGAAAATGATCATACTGCCAAGGTAATTTATAGATTCAATGCTCTCCCCATCAAGCTACCAATGACCTTCACAGAACTGGAAAAAAACACTTTCAACCTTCATATGGGACCAAAAGAGAGCCTGCATAGCCAAAACAATCCTAAGCAAAAAGAACAAAGCTGGAGGCATCATGCTGCCTGACTTCAAACTATACTACAAGGTTACAGTAATCAAAACAGCATGGTACTGGTACCAAAACAGAAACATAGACCAGTGGAACAGAACAGAGGCCTCAGAAGTGATGCCACACATATACAACCATCTTATCTTTGAAAAAACTGAGAAAAACAAGCAATGGAGAACAGATTCCCTGTTTAATAAATGGTGTTGGGAAAACTGGCTAGCCATGTGCAGAAAGCAGAAACTGGACCACTCCCTGATAACTTAAACTGAAATTAATTCCAGATGAATTAAAGATCTAAATATAAGACCTAACACCATAAAAATCCTAGAAGAAAACCTAGGCATAACCATTCAGGACATAGGCATATGTAAGGACTTCATGGCTAAACCACCAAAAGCAATGGCAACAAAACTCAAAATAGACAAATGGGATCTAATTAAACTCCAGAGTTTCTGTACAGCATAGGAAACAAACATTAGAGTGAACCAGCAGTCAATAGAATGGGAAAAAATTTTTGCAATCTGCCCATCTGACAAAGGGCTAATATCCAGAATCAACCAAGAGCCAAAACAGATTTACAAGAAAAAAGCAAACAAACCCATCCAAAAGCGGGAGAAGGATATGAACAGATACTTTACAAAAGAAGACATCTATAAGGCCAACAAACATGAAAAAATGCTCATCATCACTGATCATTAGAGAAATGCAAATCAAAACCACATTGAGATACCATCTCACACCAGTTAGAATGGCGATCATTAAAAAATCTGGAGACAACAGATGCTGGAGAGGATGTAGAGAAATAGAAATACTTTTATCCTATTGGTGGGATGCAAATTAGTTCAACCATTGTGGAAGACAGTGTGGCAATTCCTCAAGTATCTAGAAATATAAATTCCATTTGACCCAGCAATCCTATTACTGGGTATTTACCCGAAGGATTATAAAACTTTCTATTATAAAGACACATGCACACATATGTTCATAGCGACACTGTTTACAATAGCAAAGACCTGGAACCAACCCAAATGTCCATCAATGACAGAATGAATAAAGAAAATATGGCACATATACACCATGGAATACTACACAGCCATAAAAACAGATGAGTTTGTGTCCTTTATAGGGATATGGATGAATCTGGAAACCATGATTGTCAGCAAACTGACACAAGCACAGAAAATGAAACACTGCATGTTATCACTCATAGGTGGGTGTTGAACAATTAGAGCATGTGAACACAGGGAGGGGAGCATCACACACTGTGGTCAGCTGTGGGGTACTAGGGGAGGAACAGCACGGGGTGAGGAGTGTGGGGAGGGATAATGAGGGGAGAATTACTAGATATAGGTGATGGAGGAATGAAGGCAGCAAACCACCTTTCCATGTATGTACCTATGCAACAGTCCTGCATGATCTGCACATGTACCCCGCAACCTAAAGTACAATAAAAGAATATAAAAAATAAATAATAAAAACAAACAAAGAAACAAAAAGAATCAATGAAGTAGAGAGGTTTATTTCCTTGAGTTTTCTGTTCCTTAAGTTCCAATAAGATTCAGTCCCACCAATGGGATGCTCTCACAGGAGACTTTGAATTGGAGCTGAGTTGCATGACAAAAGGTTGGTTCCCATTTGTTGGTGTAGCTGGTGACAGAGTGTTAAGGATCTGTAGCCTGCAATTATAGCTGCGGCTTCTGAATTCACAAGGTAGCTTCTGGATGCTTCCAGACACTTCAGAAATAGTAGGGAGAACTTTCTTGATTTTGACAAATGTAGTTCCACTAGCAGAAGTAATCCTAACAATTCTTTGGTTTACTGCAGAAGAGAAGAGTCTGGTGACTGAGAGTTGCTCCTGAGAGCACCTCTGGAGCCTTTTTCTCCAGCCTTTCCAAAGATTTTGTATATGTATACTTTCTTATATTAAGCATCTTTTTACTTAAACCTACAAAAGTAGACAATAGCATCTGCAACCACACCCTAACAAATGTATGAGCAAAGGATTGGCCAAAAATGAATTCCAAAAGAACAAAGCTATGCAAGCCTGGAGATGTACACACATGTTTCTTTGTGGAGAGAAAGCAAATCATGCAAAAGGACCTTGCGTGCAGCCACCAGGGGACATTCTCTATACATCTCTGGGTCAAACCTCAGCAGTTGGTATCACAGTTGGACAAAGCCAGATGCCTTCAGGCTTCTCTGAGAATGGCTTGGTTTCCTGGAGTAGTGTGGGTGCTCAGCGCTTGGGGAAAACGTTTCCTGGAGGTGAGCAGATCCTGAGGGCCAGCAGCCACGAGAGTTAAGGATCCAGGTGTGCAGGAAGCAAGCTGTGGGGGAAGAGCACTCCAACCTTTCTTCAGAAAGTCCTCTGCAGGTCCAGGAGGCCTTGCTCTGAAGAGATGTTCCTGTCAATGGTGTGACATTGGAATCTTTGAGGATTACACAAGGCTGGTTTAAAGATACTGAGATATTTTGGCCAGAAGTTGTATACGGAGATGTTGGTAGGGTGTTCTTCACAAATTAACCCATGTCCAGTTTGGTTCTTCCTGCTACAAAGGGCTGCCCAAAGTCAAGATCATGAATGCTGTCTTGATAAATTATACTTTCTAAATTTTGTATCGTCAGAGTACTTATGGTAGGGGCTACTTTTCCACATGTAAGACTGATTAATGGTGGTGATTCAAACCAGCTGAAGAAGGATTATGGAAATTATTGTTTCATTTAATACGTGTTACATGCAGACAAATTGCAAAGTCAGCAAATTTTAAATATCCAGGTCTTGTACTAATTCCCTCATATTTATTTGTCTCTGGACATTTCAAGAATTTTGGAGCTGATTAAAAAAAGACAGGACAGGAGATGACAGTATTGCACAAGCTTTATTGAGTGGGCACTTGGGTAGCGATGATGTTGGTCGGCAGTGAGGTGAGGCATCTCCAGGTCATGGAGCTCTTAGAACAGCAGAGGTTTGGGTCTTTTATAGCCACGTAGTTTGTCTTCAGTATGGCTAGAGGGTGTTGACTGCACTCTCATGAGGTATGCAAAGCAGACAGCCTCTAGATAGCTTAAAAATATGCACATTTGAGCGATATGTGGGTGATTGACTGTATAAAACTTTGTGTTTGGTTCTGGCAGATTGTGCGTTAATTGTCCTATTGTGAAGAAGCAATAGCATATGTATATTTGGCCAATGCTTCGCTTCTACAACATAGCATCCTCTCTGGCCAACTTACACGACAGCTCTTGGTAGCCCAGGAGTGTGTGAAGCTTCTCAGCATCTGCTCATGCTTGCTGCTTTAGCATGAAGAAACTCCATGTACCTCACCTTCTCTTTGGGTTCCAGATGATGAAACATAGATCTTTTCTAGTCTTAGCTCCTAAATTATTATGGGGAATTATTAAAGTGAATCACAGAGTTGGCAAGGATTCCACAGAGGCTAAAGGATTAAAAAATTTAGAAAACTTTGGAGACATGTCCTGGGCCAGGCTCTCAATCAACCCCTGCTCAGAAGCAGAGACAATTCGATGACTTGCTCTAGGGTACCAAGCGCCTTGTATTTGCACCCCCTGTGCAGCTTAATTCCTCCCATCCCGGAAACAAATAAAGTCAGGTTCATTTACGTTGAGATAAATAATCTATTTTTGTGCCAATATGCATTAACTCTTATTGTATTTTAGTAGTTGAATTATTTACAATAAATGTGATTTAAAAAAAAAAAGAGTATTGAAATTAAATCTGGTTGAGTGGAGTGGCTCATGCCTGTAATCCCAGCACTTTGGTAGGCCAAGGTGGGCAGATCACTTGAGGCCAGGAGTTTGAGACCAGCCTGGTCAATACTGTGAAACCCCATCTCTACTAAAAAGACAAAATTTAGCCAGGAGTGGTGGCTGGTGCCTGTAACCTAAGCTGCTCATGAGGCTGAGGCAGGAGAATCACTTGAGTCCAGGAGGCAGAGGTTGCAGTGATCATGCCATTGCACTCCAGCCTGGGCAATAGAGCAAGACTCCATCCATCCCCCCATAAAATAATAAAAGAAAAAAAGGAAGAAATGAAATCTGTCCCTGAAAATTAAATGCCTGGGATTTTCATTACAACCAATATTGACGTGGGAGAGTAATTTACTCAAGAAATGCTTACTAGATGTTTACTAAATGCTCACAATATTTTATACTGAATCAATGAATGAATGATGAAGTTTTCTAATACATCTTCAAGTAAAAAATTTCAACACAGCCCAATTACTTTAGGTCTTCTTTTTATATAGAGAAATGTTTGTTGTCTGTGGTGAGAGGTTATTTCCACTACACACTGTTGATGAGGTAATCTGTGATGAACAGATCTCACTATTTCTGCAGGCTTTATTATTTTTTACTAGTATTTTGATAGGGCTTCAAGGAGGAAAATAATGGTAAACATAACATCCTTAATGTTTTGTTCATTGTTCAGCATACCTGAAGCATGGATTTATTTTATTATATACACAATAATTATCTACAAGAATATCCTTTCTTCTGCACGTTTTTAAAGTGAAAGAAATATGCCTCTAAAGGAAAGAAAGCCAATAACCCAAGTAAAATATGAGGGATGGGGAATATTTAACTCTATGTACTCTTCTTTCTTTGTTAAACCCATTCTATTTCTTTTCTTTTTTTTTTTTTTTTTTTTTTTTTGAGACGGAGTTTCGCTCTTGTTACCCAGGCTGGAGTGCAATGGCGCGATCTCGGCTCACCGCAACCTCCGCCTCCTGGATCCAGGCAATTCTCCTGCCTCAGCCTCCTGAGTAGCTGGGATTACAGTCACCCGCCACCATGCCCAGCTAATTTTTTGTATTTTGAGTAGAGACAGAGTTTCACCATGTTGACCAAGATGGTCTCGGTCTCCTGACCTCGTGATCCACCCGCCTCAGACTCCCAAAGTGCTGGGATTACAGGCTTTAGCCACCGCGCCCGGCCCAAACCCATTCTATTTCTAGAGAAAAATCCAGAGCACTGATATGCAGATGGTCGAGGTTTTATTTTAATTTGTCAAGACGCTTTTTGTTGAAGAAAATGTGCTACCACAGTTTGGCAAAATAATCCAAGCCCACTAATGTGACCACTGACTCTATAAGCATGAAGCATAAAACTACTGAAGTGAAAAGTAAGAGTGGGGTGGGCCCAGCAAAACCGAAGTGAATTATCTGGACTAGAATGTTAGATCTCAGCTCTTAGAAATCCAGCAGCCAAGGAATTGGCTGTTCAAGTTTATGAATTCTAAAAGTATGTGAATTCCAAAAGTGTCATCTTGTAAAAATTATTTTGTATGTTATAGAAGTGGAAGAGTATTTGTGTGTGGGCTTCTAGGGTCATCCATGTTGTTATCACTTTTAGGTTCAGCAAATAGTCTCTGTGTCTTCTAGCAACTTTCCATGAGTGGGACAAAGCTTGGCATGGCCTCCACCCACCTCACATCTGATGTCAGTCCATGCACAGAAACTGAGCACCCAAAAACCGCAGAGGGCTGTGCTTTGAGCGGTGTTTGTTTCAATGGAGGAAGATATCGTATCAGCAAGAATAATGCCACCATATACCAGATTTTTAAAGTATAAAAATAATATTAGCTCACAATATACCAATGTCTTTCAACGTTTGAGTGCTAACTAACCATTTTTTCTCTGTCTCATTTAATTCCTGTTTTCAACCAAGTAGGCTTTCAAAAGTTAAGCACTGTGCTCAATTTTACCAACAAAAGACATCAGGGTCAGGATTTGAACCCAGATCTTTGATTCGTCAGTTCAAGGCTTTAACGACTACACTAGCTGCCGCTTTCTTTGCAGTTAATCCTACACTTCTCTCAAGTCCTTATTTGGGATGTTACCGACAAGGTATGATGTTGACATTGCTTCAGACAAAGGGAAATTCGGTAGTATTGCTCGATAAGCACACCTCAAATATCAATATTGTTTTAAATTGTTTTTCTTTCAGCTTCTTCCATAGATTGCAAAAATTCTGTATAATTTGATGACTTTGCTTGAAGCACTTATTTTTCTAAGAAACTGTTCTCCATATACGAGTTGCGTAGATCTCTCTGAAAGCCCCTTTCTGCTGGGGTGAACCCCGCAGCACAGACTTTACATGGTTCTCATCCCTAGCAACCTTGGTCCCTTGGCATTCGTCTGTTTCACAGTTGTAAGAGTGGTGAGGAAATGTGTGCTGTCTCCATCTCCATTGCCGTCAACTGCATCCTCAGGGCTGCATGGCAATCCATCACTCAGGAGAGGGTGGTGGTGGCACCTGCCTCTAATAAATGTGCCTCATCTGTAGGTTCTTTACAAATATCTATTCTCAGTTTACTTTTTGAACGTCACCTGCACATTTGGATACTGACTTACTTTTATCGCTTTTGAGTTTTGTGATCCATGATGTCCCCAGTTTTTTATTTCTTTTTGAGACAAAGTCTCCCTCTGTTGCCCAGGCTGGAGTGTAGTGGTGCAGTCTTGGCCCATTGAAACCACTGTCTTCCGGGTTCAAGTGATTTTCCTGCCTCAACCTCCTGGGGAGCTGGGACTACAGGCATGCAATGGCTAAGTTTTGTATTTTTAGTAGAGGTAGAGCTTCATCATGTTGGCCAGGCTGGTCTCGAACTCCTGACCTCAGATGGTCCACCAACCTTGGCCTCCCAAGGTACTGGGATTATAGGCATGAGCCACTGCACCTGGCCAGTGTCCCAAATTTAATGTCAAACAGTTAATTTTCCAAAATATCAATCTACATGTTTCTAATAACAATAACAATCAAGAACTTAACGGTGCCATGATGTTAGCCATTGCCTTAATGCATCAAAACAAATACGATTTGTGGAAATGGAAAAACATTGCTTTTATTTAATTAAAAGATTTTCCTTTCCATGTGACAAAAAAAGTTAATAGAAAAAGAATAAACGAAAAAAGCATAGAAAATATATATTTGTGTTTTGTGGTTTCCATATAATGCCTTAAATCTTCAATTATGTAAATAAAATTATTTTCTGAATAGATGTATTTCATTGGTTAGGATTTCATTCATAGGATAATTCAGCACATGCTGATATTTGGGGCTGGTTAACTCTCTCTCACAGGGGCTGCCTGTGCATTACAGGGTGTTCAGCAGCATCCCACCAAGCCCCAGCTGAGACAACAAGGGTGTCTCCAGATATTGCAAAATGTCCCTGGGTGGGGGAAAAAATCTCCCCCAATTGACAAACACACACACACACACACACACACACACACACACCTTTTATTGACTCTAATATTTTTCAGGAATATTAAATTACAATTAGAAAAACAATCTTCTCTTTTAAGATAAAAGGCTAGCATCCTAAATAAAATCACTACATACATACACAAAAAAATACATTAATGGGAAAAAGACAGTCCTTGATTTAGTAATGATACTGTGTTAATTGGTGTTGGTTACTGAATTCTCCAAAGATAGCAATCTAACAAATATGTCTGATCTCAGCCTCTGTGAGTCAGTAAATCTGGAGTGGCATGATTGGTGCGTGGTTCTGGTCCAGATACCAGTCAGGGACCCAGTTGTCTCAAGGCTCACCTGAGGCTGATGGAGAGTCTCTTCTAAGCACATGCCCATGGGCACTGGAAAATGCCAGCCCCTCCTGGGCTTCTGGAGGGAGGCCTCAGAGCCTCACCAGGTCATGCTGGCTTCTCCACAGGGCTGCCTCTGCAGCATGGTGACTGGCTTTTTCCAGCATGTGCC
The DNA here is from genome assembly GCF_049354715.1 of Callithrix jacchus. Lineage (NCBI taxonomy): Eukaryota > Metazoa > Chordata > Mammalia > Primates > Cebidae > Callithrix > Callithrix jacchus. Next base: position 198,528,509 of record NC_133503.1, read on the forward strand.
ATCTGAGAGTGGGAGAACACCCACCCCAGATGGAAGCCACGTGTTTTTCATCATCTGTTCCGGAGAATGACATCCCATCATTTCTGTGATAGTCCATCCCTTAGAAGTGATCACTGTGACCAGCATACACTTACTGGGGGAATCACACAAGCACATGATTAGTGTACGGGCTGCCAGAGAGGCTGCCTAAGGTGGGCTCCTTTATAAAAACAATTCACTTCCTGGAGAAATGAGGGTCAGAACCCTCCTTTGCATTGCTGGGACCTCTTCTCCACAACCAGGGCTCAGCTGAGCCAGCACTGCTTTCGAGGGCCAAGAGTTGTGCTCAACCCAGCAAGGGAGTCTCCTGAGGCATGGTGGAGTGCAGTCCCCTTCTGCATCCTCATCAATGCCCATCAGAACTCTTCCCATCAGAACATCCAGTGACCCGCAGCAATTGCCATTAGGGGCCCAGCAATGGGAGAGATTCTCCTTTTCCTTGTGGGTAGGGGGGCAGTAGACAAGGAGATGACTCTCAACGGCCTTGGGTGCAGCCTCATTTCCAGTCCAAGCTCCCTCTCTTACTGTGCCTCCTCAAGCCCCTTATCTGGCTTTTCTGACCCTCGGCCCTTTTTTGGGGGGGCGGTGCTTGTGGCTAATACCATCTACCTCTTAGGATTATGGTGGCAATGAAATGAAGAAATGCATAGAAAGGTCCCAGGACATGGCAGAAAACATGAAATGAAAGTTTTCTTACTGCCATTGATTTCCATAAGGGAATAGTTGTTAATGACGTTTCATGTACCGGGCTCAGCATTTGTGTTAAATGGCAGCTAAGCGCTGTCTGAGTTATCAGGCTAGCCTGGGCTTTCACCAGCAGTGAGTTCTGAGTTATTTTGGGAGAAATGCTCTGAGTTCCAAAGTGTCTGGCTTGGAATGAGCTTTTGAATAATGGCTCCTGTTAATTTGGAGACAGCTTGTGAGAGTTCGATTTGCTTCCTGTACTTACTAATGATTTTAACTAGAACTCCTGACAGAACCATTATTTTAGTCAGAGTGCAGGCAATATTCCTGGAATACAGAACCATTCTGGAACCAGGCCTGCTACCAATGGTGGGGGTCACTCTGGGCAGGTGGCTTAATTTCAACTGGCCTCATTTTTTCCAAGTTTACAATGAAAGAGGCATATGGATGAGGCAATTTCCAAGGCCACATCTGATAAAATTCTATGCTATTCATCTTTTTCTAAACAATCATGTCATGGAGAAAATCACTCAGCAAAGCAGAAAAGATTTTTAAAAATACGCCCCTAACTGTTTCGTATCCTTGAGGAAGAACTGATCATATCTAAGCCAAACCAGGTTTATTGAGACACACGATTTTGCTGCTGCTTGCAGATCCCAGTGGAAAGTGGCAGGAAGTCCTTCTTTAACAGAACTCGTAACTGTTGAGGGATGCCAGTGACTGACTTATTTTGAAAACAAGTAAGGTGAGGGGCAGAATCAAACACTTACTGTGGTTTTCTCAGGTGGACGGTACCAATAGCTAACCGAACAGTGGACAACCAGGATTTTGTTTATAGAATTCCGGCTAATAAATGAAGAAGGAAGGGCAGAGTTAGAAGAGGATCATTCTGTGAGCCTAAAGAATTAAGAACCTAGATACTGACTACCAAAAGCTGCTAACATCATAGAATGACGGAGGGCCTGGTCCTGTGCACCTCCTCGTGGAGGTCATGATGCCTTCATTAAAGTCCTTTTGGCATAAAAGTTTGAGCCTGAATCTGATGAAACTCCTCTAGATCCACTTCCCTGTATAAAGAAAACACAGAGGGAGAGGAAAGTTATAAATAACAGCATGTAGAAGGAAACAGCAAAATTCAGTCTGCAAAAAGTTCTAGAGGACAAATTGATCTTTGTTTTGTTAATATACGGAAAATATTATATGAAGAGAAAACTCAGCTGACTAAAGGCGACATAAGAGATGGATCAATTAATCATAATGTATGGACACAAAAAAATCCTTTGTGTCCAGACTTAAACAAACTGCAGAAAATGTAAAGAATAACATTTGTGACATTTTTGAGAGAATTAGAGCTTTGAATACTGACTAGATAGTATCTTAATATTGATAATATTAAGAAATAATGTTAAAGATATAATGTCAATATGATAATTGTGCTAAGGGAAAGAAGGTATTATCTTTAAGAGACAATCTGACACACTTGCAGATGAACTGACAGACTTCCTTCATGATAATGTGGGGTGGGAGGAAAAGCACTAAGCACATAGATGCAGAAATGGTGCAGGCGAGGGAGTAAAATTTGGGGCCAGAGGTGAGACTGAAATGGCCAGGAGCTGAAATGGGTAAAGGTAGGTGATGGACACAGGGAGGTTTAGTTCTAGATCTGTCTATATATATGTTTGGAAATTCTCACAGCAAATAATTAAAATATAAGTAGATACCAGCAAAGGAAGAAAATTAAATAGAAAGCACTATCTTCGAAGTCCATTCTGTATGTATAAAGCCAACTGAAAATTGAACTCCTTTGACTATTTAAATGTAGTCTAAAATGGACTTTCTCTATAAAAATTCAACTTTGTAGCCAGTAGTGAAGCTAACTTTCCGCCTAAGAGTGGCAGGTGGGATATACACAGTGGTTCATTGGAATCAGCTCATAGAAACTCAGGAGAATCCGAGATCACATTTTTCAGCTGTTGAACAGTCATGATTAAAATTAAATCATACAGTTATAGTGAAATACATTCCATATGTTTAAAGATAGTAAGTACAGTATTGAAAAACGCCTCACTTCTGAATTGCTTTACTGGACTTTCCCACTATCTGTGCTCTCAGGGTTACTTACTTCTACTGTGTATGTGATGGTGGCAATGCTATAGCACTGTGGGTAGGGTCGGGCATGTTTTCACGACTCCATGTCTAATGATGGCAGGTTGGTTGTAATTGGACAAGGTGGGAATGTGTATACTATGGGAACCAGGGAATGCTACACAGTATTGGACAAGGTGGGAACGTGTATACTATGGGAACCAGGGAATGCTACACAGTATTGGACAAGGTGGGAACGTGTATACTATGGGAACCAGGGAATGCTACACAGTATTGGACAAGGTGGGAACGTGTATATTATGGGAACCAGGGAATGCTACACACTATTGGACAAGGTGGGAACGTGTATACTATGGGAACCAGGGAATGCTACACACTATTGGACAAGGTGGGAACGTGTATACTATGGGAACCAGGGAATGCTACACACTATTGGACAAGGTGGGAACGTGTATACTGTGGGAACCAGGGAATGCTACACACTATTGGACAAGGTGGGAACGTGTATACTGTGGGAACCAGGGAATGCTACACAGTATTGGACAAGGTGGGAACGTGTATACTGTGGGAACCAGGGAATGCTACACACTATTGGACAAGGTGGGAACGTGTATACTATGGGAACCAGGGAATGCTACACAGTATTGGACAAGGTGGGAACGTGTATACTGTGGGAACCAGGGAATGCTACACACTATTGGACAAGGTGGGAACGTGTATACTGTGGGAACCAGGGAATGCTACACACTATTGGACAAGGTGGGAACGTGTATACTATGGGAACCAGGGAATGCTACACAGTATTGGACAAGGTGGGAACGTGTATACTGTGGGAACCAGGGAATGCTACACACTATTGGACAAGGTGGGAACGTGTATACTATGGGAACCAGGGAATGCTACACAGTATTGGACAAGGTGGGAACGTGTATACTGTGGGAACCAGGGAATGCTACACACTATTGGACAAGGTGGGAACGTGTATACTATGGGAACCAGGGAATGCTACACAGTATTGGACAAGGTGGGAACGTGTATACTGTGGGAACCAGGGAATGCTACACACTATTGGACAAGGTGGGAACGTGTATACTATGGGAACCAGGGAATGCTACACACTATTGGACAAGGTGGGAACGTGTATACTATGGGAACCAGGGAATGCTACACACTATTGGACAAGGTGGGAATGTGTATACTATGGGAACCAGGGAATGCTACACAGTATTGGACAAGGTGGGAACGTGTATACTGTGGGAACCAGGGAATGCTACACAGTATTGGACAAGGTGGGAACGTGTATACTGTGGGAACCAGGGAATGCTACACAGTATTGGACAAGGTGGGAATGTGTATACTGTGGGAACCAGGGAATGCTACACAGTATTGGACAAGGTGGGAATGTGTATACTCTGGGAACCAGGGAATGCTACACAGTATTGGACAAGGTGGGAACGTGTATACTGTGGGAACCAGGGAATGCTACACACTATTGGACGAGGTGGGAACGTGTATACTGTGGGAACCAGGGAATGCTACACAGTATTGGACAAGGTGGGAACGTGTATACTATGGGAACCAGGGAATGCTACACACTATTGGACAAGGTGGGAACGTGTATACTATGGGAACCAGGGAATGCTACACACTATTGGACAAGGTGGGAATGTGTATACTGTGGGAACCAGGGAATGCTACACACTAAGGGCCCCTTGTTAATCATTTGCTAGCATACCACTGACATAAGAAACTATTCATTTGATTGTAATATAAGTAATACATGGATATAACACTTAAAATTAATTAAAGAAATACTAAAGAAGCAACTATGTCACTAAACTGTCTCATTCTTTCATACCTATGTAGTTATGTGTCTGCTCCTCTATTCATCTGTGAGCTCTTTGAGGATAGTGAATGCATTTACTCAATAGCCTGCTCTTTTTCCATTACTAGAAGAGTAGCTGATACCTCTGGCTGGCTGAAAGATGAATGAATAAAACTCTCATTAAATGTCTTCAATGAGCTCATCATGTGCCCAATATTATGAAGATTCAGAAGAAGTTTAAAGATTTTCTTTCTCATCAAATTTTTTTTGTCTAATTGGGAAAACCTACTGGTAGATTACACCATAGTAACAGTGGTACATATTAATGTGCTAATTTATTAGATAGAAACTATAAATTCTAAAAGAGAAAAATGATTGAGAAGGTCAGAGAGGGCAGTGAAATGTTAGTTACCTTGGGTTAATTCTCACCCATTTCAATTCCTTGTTTAGGAACTGACCAAATGACAGGCATGTTGCTAAATAGTTTATCATATTTTACTTAATAATCTTGATGTTACTCTGTGGTAGATATCATCACCCTTATTTTGTAGACGAGAAACTGAGCTTTAAGGAGGTAATGCAATCTTCAGCAAGAGTAAAGCTTTCATTTTAACTCGCGTTCATCTGCTTTCGAAGTGCATGACTTTCAGCATGTTATGTACTATTGTAGAGAAAGGAGGAATAGAATTTGTTCTTGAAAGATTTGGGCTGGGTGCGGTGGCTCAAGCCTGTAATCCTAGCACTTTGGGAGGCCGAGGCAGGTGGATCACGAAGTCAAGAGATCGAGACCATCCTGGTCAACATGGTGAAACCCCATCTCTACTAAAAAATACAAAAAACTAGCTGGGCATGGTGGCACGTGCCTGTAATCCCAGCTACTCAGGAGGCTGAGGCAGGAGAATTGCCTGAACCCAGGAGGCGGAGGTTGCGGTGAGCCGAGATTGCGCCATTGCACTCCAGCCTGGGTAAGGAGAGAAACTCAGTCTCAAAAAAAAAAAAGAAAAAAGAAAAGAAAGATTTGGTATAATTCAAAAAGCATAGAGAACGAAAAGATATTTTACATAATAAGAAAAGAACCATTATCGAGATGAGGCATCAGGAGTAAAGGGGGTGTCTGGAGCTGTGAAGAGCCTGTCCTGGCGGAATGGCTGACTCATTTTGGGAGAGGATGACTATGCAGCTGGCTGACAGGATTGATTTTCTTGAATGATTTGAAATCCAGGCAGAGAGATTTGGCTCTCAAATAGGGAGCCATCAAGGTTTTTGAGCTAGAGAGTACTGTAAACATTATGGAATTCAAAGCACATTAGAAAACATGCCAGGTGGGTTGAAAATGCAAGAATGGCAGCAGATGTTGTGGTAATAAAGGTATGAAGCAACATAAAACTGAAACAAAATAATAGGCATTTTCTTTGTGTTTGGGGAACGTTTTTTATAAATTATTGCTCTTAAGCAGTAATACTGTGGAAATCACGAAACAAATTCCCATAATCTGATGAGTAATGACTAGGGTTTGTTTTTTTCTTCTAGTAATCATAGTAAAATCCAATACCCTGCCATAAAGGAGACTGAACCCTGTAGTGGTGTCTAGTCTCCAGCATGCTGCAGGTCCTTTCAGTGTATTTTGAGTGAGCAGGTCCTGGAGTAAGAAGTGGAGCATCTTTTGTTTCAGGGCATACAAAGCCAGCATCAGACCCATTTCTACAGCTTGCTGGCACTTCCCCGGCACCTTCCCAAATGTCCCATTGGGAGGGTGACCATCCCCAGTGGAGGACCACTCAGGGTAGCAGACCACCTCTTGAATTCAGTTTCTTGTTCTTTTCCCAGAAGTATCACATCCACAGAGACGGCTTCATATCAAAGAATATATATTTCATTTTCAGGGAAGACTTTGTGGCAATTGAATCGTTCATCACTTTGACCTTCCCAATCTCTGAGCAGATGAATTGGTTGACCTCATTTGAAATGTTTCTTAATGACAAAAGGAATTGCATACAAGTACCATGAATATAATTTCACAAGAGTAAGTACAATTTATAAATAATCATTCAAAAGAATTAAATCGCAGCTTATTCAGGTTGCAAGGAATTTGAGGTGACAATCACTTTAGTGTACATTCAATGAAGCAAAGGAAAAAGAAGTGCAAATTCCTCTGAAGAAAAAGAAAGACGGACGCATGTTGAACGTGGCCAGTGGGTTTTTAAATAACTTATTAAATCTGTCATTGAGAACCAACTTTCATGCCTTTAGTTTGTAGAGACTGTTCGCATTTTCAAAGTCTCAACGTCACATTCAAAATTTGTTTTACAACAATGAGTAGGTGGAGATGAATAGGTTTTACTGATCTCCTCCAGCTCCAGCTCGTTTGCTGCTGTAGCTCACAGGAAATGGCATGCAGCCCAAATCCATCCCTTTCCAGGCTTCTGGGTTCCAAAGTTCTAACAGTCTGAATGCCAGAGGGGCATCGTCTTTCCTTTTACTAAAAGCTTCTCACTACATTCTTTCAATGCACTATCGGTAGAATCACAGACAACAGTTTAGCAGGAGGTAGGGATCAAAAACTGGGAAAAGAAAACTTTATCAAACAAAGGGGTTTAGAGAGGGAGAAGCTGGAATGAGTTGAAATGTCTGCTGTGCCAGCCCCTGAGAGGGGAGTGAGAGGATGGGAGCTACCCAGGTGACAGGAGCTGTCAGCTCCACCTCTGAAGACAAGGCCCCAGTAGAGCCTGTATTCGAAAGGGGAAGAGGCTGAGTCTCAGCCCTCAAGGAGCTGAGAGCCTGCTTAGTGAGACTGAGCTCCAGCATTTGAGACCACATGACAGAGGAGAGTGAATGCTGCTTTAGGGAAAAGTCAAAGGAAGCAGGGCCCACTGCTGCTAGAAGGTCAGGAAGGCTCTGTCTACACAGAGCCTGGACTCTGCTAGTCTTAATACAGTTCTCACATGACCAGGTAACGCTAATTAGTGCAGTATTAGGTTTTGTTTAGTATTTGAATACATAAATGTAAAACACCTGATTCTATTAGAATATTTAATTATGATGGTCCGTTTTACAATGACTTGGAAATTTTGAGTTGAACTAACTAGTGTTCCTATAATACCTTCCCTCTGTTCTATTTTCAACACATCCTTAAAAAAGACAGGTCAGACATAGTTCCATCCTCAACTCCCACCAATGGCTTCCCATGCCTTTGGTAGTCACAGCTGAAGTTTCTGGAGTGGCCACCACAGCCCTGCCTTATGGGACCTGTCACCTCCCTGACTTTGTCTCCTTCTACCTCTCATTACTGTCTGCACCAGCCTCATCATGCCACTAAAACATATTCTCTCTAAGATCTGGACCTAGGCTGTTGCCTCCTCTTGGAATTCTCTTCCTGTTGTCTACCTGGCTCTCACCCTCACCTCCTTCAAGTCTTTGCTCAAATGTCACTTCTTGAACCCCTCCCCTCCCCACAATCACCCTGTTGAAAATGACAGCCAGCCTATCCTGTCTTCTCCCAGTTATGCTCTAGGTTTTCCTTTCTACCCCACCCTGGAGCACTGATCACCCCAAAATGACATCAATTTGCTTTTGATGTTCTTAATTTACTGTTGGTCTTCACCTCCTAAAACAAAGGGATCTTTCCTGATTTGCACAGTGCTGCATCAGAGACAAGCACATGTAGACATCAAATATTTGTCTACTGAGTTGACTCATTATTTTAACTTTTCTTTACATCTGATGGACGTACTGAGGGTGTCTAAGGTTGAGCTCTAAAGAAATACAGTGGAGTTCAGAGTCTGCCTTATTTTCTGGGAGACAGCCTGCTTCTTTTGGAACTGAATGTCAACATCCTCAGAAACTTCTGCTTTCAGATGCTGATTAACTTTCCATTTCCTTAGCTGCTCTCTCTTCAGCAGCACATCAATCACTCACTCTCTGATTCTCACATGATGTATAGTGCTGACAAAGCTCATTCTCACTTCATCATGTGTATTGTGTCCCAGTTGCGCACAACTTACATTCAACACCCTTTCCCATCTGACCACCTGGGTATGCATGGATGTCAATATCATCATTTGCAGCCTCCATTGCTAGCCAAGACATTGGGGTGGCAGCAGGGGTAAAGAGGTGCCTGGTCACCTTGAACATGCTTCAGTACCCTACACACGTGCAGTGGGAATAGATTTTGTATGCAGTGTATGTCATCTGGTTAGGGACTACTGCTTACCTGATTTGCCAGGTCTCAGCACCACAGACTCAACTGCAGTTAATTGGGCCCATTCATTTAGAAACTTCTTAGCAACTCCTTAAGAGGGTCTTGAGCCTGTATAACAACAGTGTAAGGAATTGCCTTTGAGTAACTGAAGATACAGCACAGAATGAACTAATGATAATTCAGTGACTAAATCCTTAAGCACAAATGTAAATATCCAGTTATAACAACAGTGTGATTCATGCATTTATCTGATTGTTCCATCAAAGTGAAGGCCTCATGGGGGCAAGAACTGGTTTGGTCCTGTTCATCACGGGGCCCTGGGTTGGCAGATAGGGGTTGAGTAATTCTTCTGAATGGGCACATTGTGCTTCATATCCAGGGAACGCCAGAGCTCCTGTTAGTTATAAGCATGGGCTCTGTCCCCTTGAGGGCTCTGTCACCTAGCTGTGTGTGTAAATTCACAAGTTATTTGTGGTCCCGATTTCCTCACCTGAAGAACTATGGGTGATACTAGTATTTGATTCATAAGCATGTTTGAGGATGAAATGTATGAATGCATGGAGGACCTCTGGGGTTTGCAAGTGGCATAAGGTGAGTACTTACAAATGCGGACTCTTGCTGTTGCGGACTTTCCCGGTGTGCTTTTCAGAAGGCAGCTATCATCACAGACATTGTGGGGCTGTTAGGCAGCCTTTTGGTTGGTGAAAAATTGCTCCTGGAGGTTTCCCAAATTGTCAGCGTAGGATTCCTGCTACTGTGTCAATGTCCACAAGATGGCCCTGGTCCCATCTGTGCCCCTTCCTATGTGGTCAGCACCTGTGATCCACAGACAACACTCCTGAGGGCACTGTTCAGACCTTGGACTATGAGTGACCCTCAAGGCTACTTTCTTTGGCTGATGACCCTGACGGGACCCTGATTTTACATTTTTGAGGCCCCTGGGCCTTTGGCATGGTGGTCTTTGAGTGTGAACTTCCCCAAGGGCCTTGGTGCTTCTGATTCCAGCACCCTGGCTCTGCCATGTCTCTGCCTGAGCCTCTCACCAGCAAGTGCAGGATGGCAATGCCCTTGCGGTGGAGCTGACAATTACTGGATATTAGCTTCCCACCCTAATGATGCCCTTTTCACACTTAAAATTAGCAGTTATTTAGTGCAAACCAGTTCTGTTTCTAACCATCACTTTCTAATTAGCTCTGCCAAACTTTTTGTTGTTGTTTTTATAGATGAATCTCACTCTGTCACACAGACTGGAGTGTAGTGATGTGATCACAGCTAACTGCAGCCTCGAACTGGGCTCAAATGACCCTCCAACCTCAGCCTCTTGAGTAACTGGGACTACAGATATGCACTACCAGGCCTGGATTTTTTTTTTTTTTTTTTTTTTTTTTTTTTTTTTTTTTTTTTTTTTGCAGAGGTGTCTTGCTATGTTGCTCTGGCTATTCTTGAACTCCTGGCTTCAAGCAATGCTCCCACCTCAGTCTCCCAAAGCATCAGGATTACTGGTATGAGTCACTGCACCCAGCCAACTCTACCAATCTTGATCTAATAGGGAAAAATATTCTGAGGTTGAGTATCTTTAACAAGAATGCCCCTGGTCATTCTGAAGTCACATACAAGACACCAAGCTGCACCATCACATTCTCCCCAGGCTACATGCATAGAAGCTGTGTTGTGCTTAGAGGATCATGAAAGAGCTATAGTCTTCAGTTACAGGCGAAGAGCAGAGTTTCCATGTTTTCTTACTGTAGCTAGTTAAATGCTTTTATTCTAATCAATCTGACTCAGTGATATTCTCATCATCTATACGGGGTTACATTATGTGAATCCAAAGAAGGCTTACAAACTGGTATTAATATTGATAGACACTTCTCTCGCCGATATAGCTAAACTTGTTAGTACATGACCCACGTATAACTTGAAGTGATAGTTGTATTTGAATGCAACAAAAATTGTATTAACAGCTCTTAAAATAATTGATAACAATTGATTAAAATATTTGGGAATTATATCTAGTACTCTATGTATACTTTAAATTTTATATTTATAAAAGGATATTTTATTCCCCAAAAGAAATTTTCTAAATAATACATTCAATGACTAACTGGTGAATAAAGAATGGTATGTTAAAAAATGCTCATGGCCATGCATGGTGGCTTATATCTATAATCCCAGCACTTCAGGAGGCTGAGGTGGGCAGATGGCTTGAGCTCAGGAGTTTGAGACTAGCCTGGGAAACATGGTGAAACCCCATCTCTACAAAAAACATAAAAACTTTCTGGGCATGATGGTCTATGCCTATATACCCAGCTGCTTGGGAGGCTGAGGTAGGGCGATCGCTTGAGCCTGGGAGATAAATGTTGGTTGTAGTGAGCTGAGATCATGCTGCTGCACTCCCGACTGGGTGACTGAGTGAGACCTTGTCTCAAAAAAAGTGTTCATTATTGCATAAATAGTATCAAATATATTCATTATAAAGCAAAGGATTATAATGTGAATCGCAGTTAAGCCTCTTACATTAATAGCTCTGAAACTTCTTCCAAAAATTAAAAAATTGTCAAAATCTCACAAATGTATGGTATTTATTTGAAAATCAACTCAATTAATTATTAATATTAGTTGTTTAAGGTGTTTATAATTTGAAGAAAAATATTATTTTATGAATAATATATGTTATAGGATCTAAAATTAATCATTTGTAGTTTGGGATCAATGCATCTATTTTCACAAATCAGAATGTTCTAGAATTTAAATAAATAAAAAAATAAAGTAAATGTGTATAGTTGGTTGAAGAGTTGTACGAGGAATTTAACTGGCATTCAAAAGGGTTCTAACTTGGATCCATTGTGAAGATGGAATATAAATAGGTGACTTGATCATAGATGGAATATAAATAGTATGATCAAGTCACCTATTTTTTTCATCTTATTGTGTATGGGAGGAATAAAAGGGATTGATGATCAAGAAGTTAGTCATTAAAGGACAAAAGAAGGATGGAAACCACAGATGAAAGTTGGGAAGGATTGCTAAATCCAAGCACAGTGTAAGTGTCGAGTTAGAATTCACATCCACTCATCAGGAGCCTGCCACACTCAGATGTTCTTTATAGCCACAGACTCATTTAAGTACAGAAAGAAATAATTTCACACACAGAAGGCAGAAAAGCATCTAGGAATGAGAGGTTGCTTTAAAAAAGAGAGCTAAGAATCAGAGTAGCCACCAATAGGGCATTTGTGACTGGAAACTGGGATGCTATCATGTGATGGCAAGCTCTCCTCCTGACAACATGGAGCTCAGCCCAGCAAGGGTGTTAGGATTGCTTCACTAGCATCAGGTAACATGATCATATCTCTATAGTTAGATTTTGAGAGATGGAAGCAAATCAGGGTTCCTCAGCTTATAGGTGGCAAGAAGAACTTGAAAAGTTTGGATGGAAAGATCCAAAAATTATTCATGGATTTACAAAACAAAACAAAACAGATTCCCATAGAAGGAAATAATTGTTTAGCCTTAAGAAAAAGAACTGAAGATACAGTAATATACACTTAGTACCTTACATATTTCTATCTCAATTTTATATACCATGTATACACTCTGTATGCACACATTTTTACAATGTATATAAACAATATGAATAACGTATATATAAATATAAAGATGGGATAAGTATAAATATACATTTACATAACAGTGTGGCAATTCCTAAAGTATCTAGAAATAGAAATATTATTTGACCCAGAAGTCTCATTACTAGGTATATACCCAATGGATTATAAATCATTCTGTCATAAAGACCCATGAACACGTATGTTTATTGTGACGCTGTTCACAATAGCAAAGACTTGGTTCATGAAGTTCCTGTGCTGTGTTTTTCAGCCCCATCAAGTCGTTTATGTTCTTCTCTAAGCTGGTTATTCTAGTTAGCATTTCATCTAACCTTTTTTTTGAGGTTTTTAGTTTCCTTGCATTGGGTTAGAACATGTTCCTTTAGCTCAGAGAAGTTTGTTACTACCCACCTTCTGAAGCCTGCTTCTCTCAATTCATCAAACTCATTCTCCATCCTGTTTTGTTTTCTTGCTGGTGAGGAGTTGTGATCCCTTGGAGGAGGAGAAGTATTCTGGTCTTTGATAGTTTCATCCTTTTTGTTCTGGTTTCTTCCCATCTTCATGGATTTATCTACCTTTGATCTTTGAAGTGGGTGATTTCAGATAAGGTCTCTGAGTGGGCGTCCTTTCTGTTGATGTTGAAGCTATATCTTTTTGTTTTTTAGTTTTCCTTCTAACAGCCCCTCTGTTGTAGGACTGCTGGAGGTCCCCTCCAAACCTTGCTTGCCTGGGAATCACCCACGGGGGCTGCAGAGCAGCAAGGATTGCTGCCTGATCTTTCCTCTGGTAGCGTCACCCCAGAAGAGCAGCCACCAGGTGTCAGCCAAAACTCTCCTGCATGAGGCGCTTTTTGGTTATTCGGGGGTCAGGTAGCCACTTGAGGGGCAGTCTGTCCCTTGTCTTCCTGCAGAGGCACTGCTGGGCTGCCTCAGACTCAACTGGGCTGATGTGTAGGCTTCCTCTGGCTTTTGTTTACACAGGTGAGATTGGAACCTGCCTTCACAATGGCAGACACCATTACCCTTACCGAGCTCGATCATCCCAGGTCAAGCTCAAACTGAAGTGCTGGCTGCAAAACTCAAGCGAGACGGCTTCAGTTTGCTGACCGTTGTGGGGGTGGGATCAGCCAAGCCATGTCACCTGTCTCCCTGCTTTCAGCTCTCCCTCTTTCTGATAGGCAGGTAGATCCGTCCTGCAGGCCTCTTGGTTCTAGTCAAAACTTCCGCCCAACCTGTGCCAACAACTCGTGGCACTGGGCTGGCTGGAGCTGCCACACACATCTGTGTTCGTAACTCAGCACTTTTCAGCCTGGAGTTGTTCTCCTGGACTGTGGGTTGCAAAGGCCATGGGAGAAGTGCAGTATCTGAACTGGAGTGCCAACGGGGTAAAGCTCCTGATCCTCAGGCCAGTTGCACTTCTCGGGTGGGGCAGTGCACCTTCCATTCGCCCTCCTTGGGTAACACCCACTGTCCAACCAGTCCCAGTGAAATGAACCCGATACCTCAGCTGGAAATGCAGAGATCACGTGTCTTCTGTGTCTCTCTCACTGGGAACAGAACTCTGGGGTTGCTCCTATTTGTCCATCTTGGCGGAAGTCTCTGCAAAGACTTGGAACCAACCCAGATGCCCATCAATGATAGATTAGATAAAGAAAATGTGGCACATATACACCATGGAATACTATGCAGCTATAAAAATATATGAGTTCATGTCCTTTGCAGGGACATGGATGAAACTGGAAACCATCATTCTCTGCAAACTGACACAAGAACAGAAAACCAAACACCACATATTCTCACTCATAAGTGGGTGTTGAATAATGAGAACACATGGACACAGGGAGGGGAACATCACACACTGGGGCCTGGGGAGTGTGGGACTAGGGGAGAAATAGCAGGGGATGAGCAGATTGGGAAGGGATAACATTAGGAGAAATACCTAATGTAGATGATGGGGCAATGGATGCAGCAAACCACCACCATGGCACATGTACACCTATGAAACAAACCTGCATGATCTGCACATGTACCCCAGAACTTAAAGTATAATAAATACATTTTTTAAATAAATGAATAAATATATATTTATATACTAAATATAAATTTATGTATTATATATTAAACATAAATATATAATATATTAAAACATGTTATTATTGGAATATATTATATTATAAGTTTTGGAGGTGGAAAGCTACATGTTCCCATACATATATTATAAATATATATGTGTCATATATTAATATATTATACATTATGTATAAATATAAACATAAAAAGAGATTAAAAACCCTCCACCTTTATTTTGAGACTGACTTGATGCTACATTAAATTGGAAAATGATGGAATCTCTTCTTTCCATTTGTGCATTGAAAAATAGGACAAAAAACCATTGGTCTGATGTTCACATGGGTATGTCCTGGAGCAACAGAAGGGCAGGAGTGGTCCTCTTACATGCTTTCTATCTCTCTCAACCTGTACTTCTCTGGTTATACATTCCTTTTATTAGAACAAGTCAATAAAATTGTCCATAAACAAAAGTAAGCTTTCCTCCCTGAATAGTTTGACTCAAAGTATTGAGAAATATAACTGAAAACCCAATTT
This sequence comes from Callithrix jacchus, assembly GCF_049354715.1. Taxonomy (NCBI): domain Eukaryota; kingdom Metazoa; phylum Chordata; class Mammalia; order Primates; family Cebidae; genus Callithrix; species Callithrix jacchus. Next base: position 198,543,566 of record NC_133503.1, read on the forward strand.
TCCTCTTGGTTTCTTTTTTGAAATAAAAAAAAAAAATCAGTATCAAGAAGAGTGATCTTTTGACCAGTGAAAAACACTGGTGATTGCATGTGAAAGCAACTTTTCTGCCATCAGTTGCTAGTGACCATCCTGAAACACCTGCCTGTCATTTGGCCCTGGGAGTATTAGCACGTGACAGTGGAACTTCAGTGCCTCTGTTTTCCCCAACACAGAAGCACACAGAAGTCACTCACTTCTGTGAGTGAAACTCACATTAGTGGAGTCAATTCCAACTTTATGAAGCACCTGCAGGTCTATTTCCTGGGCTACTGCAAGGAAGTGTTCTCATCTGAACTTGACACATGAAAAAATTAAAGCACAGAGAATGAATGAGATTATGCATGGGAACACGTAGATTTCCCCCTCCAAAACTTACACTCTTTACTCCACGGCTACCTAAATCTGCGATGCCGATTAATTACCACAGATTCTGCAAAACATATGGCACATTGATGACTAATCTGTGATTACTTTATGCTTTATGGAAGGTGCCGGCGGCATTAATATCTGCTTTGCCATTTTACCGTATCAGCCAGGACAGGTAGTCATTGTGTTTGCTATGGTAGCCTGATTTCCCCACCAAGTTATTGCCAGGTAACAGTGTATCCTCTGCAGATAAACCTACCCTCCTGTCTCCCCAGGAAAAATCCCTGATTTTACTAGGCTTGTTCAGCAAACTTCCTACTTTCAAAATGTAAGTGCTGAACCATTCATCATTGGTGTAAAGAACAATTCTACAGGATGTAAAATTACATAATAATGTGTAGATTTCAAGCTTCAAGAGCAATCGGAAGGTGAACAAGAGAGCTTGTCAAGAAAATAGAACATAAATCAACATTTGAGGCATAAGCAAAAACACATATTACAAGAGGAAGAGTCCCTTAAATAACGTAAAAATTAGTCATTGTTGGAGCATAGGAATAATTGTAGAAACATAAGGATCATCATATAAATAAGTAATTTTTTCTTAACAATTTTTGAATCATCATATCTTGGTTTCACCAAGATTCTATTTTGTAGTTTCCCACTTTTCTGTTTTACCTCAGATGGCAATATTTTTAAGTTATTCTCAAAATCATGGCAAATACTCTTGTTCAATTAAAAATAAATTGTTGTCTATAGACTAAGATTTATTCTAAAGTCTTAGCTATCAAAGAAAGCACTGAAGTAAGTTTTCTATTAATTAAAGTTTGGAGTTTTGATTTTTATCCTTAGGCATACTCTAAATTATGTTTATTGTTTTGAAAAACACGGGAGTCAACAAAAGCTACTTTTCTCTACAGTTTGTGGGAATTTTCATTAGAGTCTGTTGAAGTACAGAAATCTTGTTTGTCCTTCATCTAGGACTCCAAGCAGTGGACAGTGAAAGACAAAATAAAATGTGACTTATTGCACCCATGCCCAACAGAGATAACAGTACCCTGTCACGTGCATCCTATTTGTAAAAGCCCAGCGACTGGATGAATAACATGTGGGCAGGCAGGGAATAACTTGCTTTCTCAGATAAAGGAAACTGACATAAATAAAGGATGCATTTAAAACCTCTAACCAATCTTAGGTCAGAAAATTTGAGGGCTATATTTTTTCAGAATCTTGGTGAGATCATATACACAAAGGAATAGCAAAACTCTCCAATATTTATCATTAGTTCAAGATCATACTGTCCTGTTTTTATTCAGAATGAAGGGAAAAGAGATACTGGGATCCTGCAGAAGCATAGGATAGAGAGTCCGAAAGAGAGAGTTTTGTTCGGAGAAACTGTTATTAACATAATTTAAGATCTATCATTTTTCAATAATCATTCTCCCCCAGGGCAAATAGAATAGTTTAGATTCATTCTCTATGGTGAATTCTCTCCACAGTTCTGAAAGGAGGTATCATTATTTCCACTTCACAGGTGAGATATCTGAGGTGTAGCTCGATGTAATACCTTGCTCAAGGTCACCCAGCCAGGTTATGGCAGAGTCAGATTTTGGCCCAGGTCTTGGAGACTGGTAGCTGTGGAAACTTTCCTCCAGCATCTTGCAGTGTTACACTTAAAGTGGGCATCTCCCAGCAATATATGAAATTCAGGCTTATGGTCTATAATTTCTTTAAATGGTAAATTCTAATATAATTTTCTAAGTTTATAACTTATTTCACTTAAGAACTGGAGGCACTTCAATTGAATTTTAGTAATTTAGAATTTTGGGGGCGAGAACGAAGCTGAATGGTTAAATTACTAGCTGACAGAATATCCAGTAGCAGGAGGTTTATTATATATATTACAATGACATATGAATTACAGGTTTCTAAACTTTTGTTTATTTTTATTTTTTACTTTTTGAGATCAAGTCTCACTCTGTCACCTGGGCTGGATTGCAATGGCATGGTTTCCACTCACTGCAACTTCTACCTCCCAGGTTCAAGTGATTCTCCTGACTCAACCTCCCAAGTAGCTGAGACTACAGACAGGCATCGCCATGCCTGGCTAATTTTTGTATTTTTAGTAGAGATGGGGTTTCGTCTTGTTGGCCAGTTTGGTCTCAAATGCCTGATCTCAAGTCATCCTCCCACTTCTGCTTCCCGAAGTGCTGGGATTACAGGCATGTGCCACCATGCCAAGCTGAATTATAATTACATACAAGGTATTGCATCACATAGAGCATATGATATATGATATATATATATATATGGGTATTCAAAGGGTATAAATACTCTTTGTATAAGATATATCCTTTAATCCTTCCATTTTTTATTAGTCTTATTAATAACATTTTAGAAAAGTACTGTCTACCATTTAAGAAGAACTACCATATCGTTTCTATGTGCTCATATTTGGGAATCATTTTTTATACGTTTTTCCTTCAGACTGGCCATTTTCTCTTTAACTCTTCATATTAAGATCCTCAGTGTTATATATGATGCATACCTATACTTCAAAAAATAACTTCTATTCTCATTAAGAATAATGTTACTTATATATATTATCAAAAAAGAAAAAAATAATTATAGAAAAGAAAATAATTACCTATAAATACATCATTTAAAAAAACCTTCTATTGCAGCACTGTTTATAATAGCAAAGACCTGGAATCAACCCAAATGCCCATTGATGATAGACTGGACAGGGAAAATGTGGCACATACTCACCATGGAATATTATGCAGCCATAAAAAATGAGGAGTTCATGTCCTTTGTAGGGACATGGATGAACCTGGAGACCATCATTCTCAGCAAACTGACACAAGAACAGAAAATCAAATACATGTTCTCACTCATAGGTGGGTGTTGAACAATGAGAACACATGGACACGGGGGCGAGCACTACACACTGGGGTCTGTTGGGGGGAATAGGGGAGGGATAGAGGGGGGTGGGGAGTTAGGGAGAGATAGCATGGGGAGAAATGCCAGATATAGGTGAAGGGGAGGAAGGCAGCAAATCACACTGCCACATGTGTACCTGTGCAACTATCTTGCATGTTCTTCACATGTACCCCAAAACCTAAAATGCAATAAAAAAATAAAAATAAAAAACCTTCTAATATATTTGGTGGAAATAATCCCAATCTCAAGATTTTTTGCTGTTCTCATATATACACATATTTTATTATATGACTGTTAATTGAGATATGTTAAGCTGCTGTAACAAATATATCCCCTTAGTGTCTTAAAAATGAATCATATTATGGGAACCTCACAAAAGAATCTGAATCAAGGTGGTGTTTCAGGTTGTCAAGGGGCTTTGTTCCACACAGTCTTTCAGGGATCCAGGCCCATGAAGATCTTGTCATTCAACGTGAGTTTGTCAGACTTGCTCTATTCTTAGTATTTTAGTCCTCTGTCTGGTTGAAAAGTGGAAAAGGAAAATGTAGGAGACAAGACTCAATCTCACTGCCCTGAACTAGAAGGGACATTCATGCCTCGAGCTCTCATTTTATTTAAATGAACTCAGAGCCTCAGCCACATTTCAGTGCAAGACAAGTTGAGGAACGCTGGGCAGTCTGTCCCATCTACAAGTCTACTTTCCTATTGAAAAGGGGATGAGAGCTTCTGATGGATACAGAAAAGTTTCTATCATTGGCAACTTTGGTCATATTTTCACTGTTGAGTAAACTACAAAAACAGTTCATTGAGAGAAATGTAATCAGTACAGTACACGTAAAAAACATTTTATTTTACCAGCATTTTTATCTCTCTCTGATGTATCTTCTTCTTTTCCATTATCAAACTGACAAGTCTCTTTCCAGCTGATAGAGTTTTTAAGCCAGTTACAAATTTCAGGCATTAACAAATGGTCTCTTTTAAAATGGTGTTTTAAAGGCAAGACCAATCTAATATAAAACAAAACAGTCAATGTCGTATTCAATGTAAAACTCTGTGACCTTTTACTTCCCCCTCTTTCTCCTTCACCTCATGTAATGAAGTTTTGTCTATGTTATTAGTCTCAAAAAGCAGCTTTTCTGTACTGATCAAATGTACTATTTTATGGTTATTCATTTTGTTAATATCTGTTTTCGTCTTCATTATTCCTACCGTTTGCTTTCTTAGTGATTGTTTTATTGCTCTCTTTCAATTTCTTAGCTTGAAGTCTATTTCATACATACACATAGTTATTAATTTCTTTATGAATACATGCACAACTGTAAATTTGCCTTTAAACAGCAGCTTCACCTCACAGTTTCATAATTGCAAATGTTGTGATTTATTCATATATGTATGCACACACACATACACACACATATATTTTGTTTGTTTTTAATTTCCGATTTTATTGCACTTTGGTGCAATATTACTTCTCTGGAATTTATTATGCTTGGTAAACATGGCCTGTAGATATCAGTGATTGGGAACTTTGAGCCCTTGGGGATCAGAAAACTTTAATATTCCACTCTAACACTGAAATTACATTTCGAGTATGGAATTCCAATCCAACTTATTTCTCTTGGAGATTTAAAAATGTTTTTTATTGTCTTCTTATATATGTTGCTGCATTTGTGAATTCTAATGCTCATTTGGTACATTTATATTACTGTGCTTTGTCTATTTTTCTAGAAGTTGAAAAGATTTATATTCTATACTTTCTGAAATTCAATTACATATGCCTACTTGATTATTTTTTTTTTTTTTGAGACGGAGTTTCGCTCTTGTTACCCAGGCTGGAGTGCAATGGCGCAATCTCGGCTCACCGCAACCTCCGCCTCCTGGGTTCAGGCAATTCTCCTGCCTCAGCCTCCTGAGTAGCTGGGATTACAGGCACGCGCCACCATGCCCAGCTAATTTTTTGTATTTTTAGTAGAGATGGGGTTTCACCATGTTGACCAGGATGGTCTCGATCTCTTGACCTCGTGATCCACCTGCCTCAGCCTCCCAGTGCTGGGATTACAGGCGTGAGCCACTACGCCCGGTGATCATTTTTTAAACGTCCTTTCTGATAAATTATGAGAGTCCTTTGAAATTTCTATATTCTTTTCCCCCCTAGGAGATTTTTCCCTATTCTCCTCACCTCTCTTGTTCCGTGTACCTTCTACCCCCTCTTCTGAGAGCACAGAAGTTGAACATTGGAATCTGTGAATCTGTTCATGATGCTTCTTAATGTTTCTGTCTTACTTTGTCTTTATCCTCCCAGGTCACCTTCTGGAAGAATTCTTCACCCAAATGTTCTGGTCAGGTAATTTTTTCTTCAGTTGTGTCTATTATGTTATTCAGCCAATCTGTTGTACATTTAATTTGCATAAGAAAATTTTCAATTCTCACACTTTTTATTCATGCTAGATCTGCTTTCAGTGTCTCCGAAGGTCCAGCATGTGGGTTTCTCACGGCTTCCATCTGATTGTTCAGTTATCTGTGTTTCACTGGGTGAGCATCCTCCCCTCAGTTCTCAGGGTTGTTAGTTCTCAGTCTGCCCACTACTTTAAAATTTGGCTCTCATCTGTATGAGAAGCCCTGTTGCCTCCTTTTGTAGGTTTCCCAGGAAAGGGAAGGAGGGCTTCTGGGTCCTGTTGTCCTTGGTTGTTTCCGTGAGAGCTGGAGAGGCCTTGACCTGCTGTGAGCCATGTCATCTTGGTGATGTTTCAACCTCTCTTCCAGCCCAGGGCCCTCTAACCATTCGGGGCACTTTGATTTCAGACCCAAGGCCTCACATCATCCAGGTGGTCTCTTTACAGCAACCTGGCCCAACAAGGTGTGCATCTGGCAGGCTGTGGAGCAGGGGGAGGAGCAGGGGCAGGAGCAGCTGGAAGCCCCTTCCAGTGTCATTTCCCAGGTTTCTGGGGCCCCTCCTGCCACCACCTCTAATCGAGGTGTGGTTTGGTGTTTTTCCCACAATTTCATAAATGTTGAGTTTTCTATTTCAAAACAATTGATGTCTGCCTTGAAACCTTTCAAGGATTTCTCATAGTTTTTAGAGCCAGTGGATGCTTTCTTGTTTTCCATCTGGTTTTGGATTTTTTTTAACTTTTAATCATTTCTAGAAACTTGGAGTATGAGAAGCTCCACTGTGGTATCGATAGCTCTACCACTGCAAGATAGAGGAATGTGAACAAATAAAATACACAGGGGGCAAGAGAAACTTGGAGCGTCCATGCCCTGCCTTTATTCATGTTAGGATTTCTTGACCCTTGGAGCATAGCTGTTGTTCACGTGTAAAGAAAGCATTAAGATGAATCAAAGAAGGTTTAAGATTCAATATTTCAAATACATAGAAAATTTATGAAAAGAGGAATGTTCAGGGACAATGCAATTTCAACTGATAAAGAAGAATCAATGAATGGTCAGGAAGAATCCCTCTCCATCTGCCATATTTGAGCTGATAATTTATCACATACTGATTGAATATCCTCCACACATGTACAACACACTGAATCAGTTGCGACAAATGAGAAGTAAAATGTATAATGGTACAAAGGCATGTGAAGTTTCCCCCCTTTCTGATGCAATAGAATAGCCCAAAGCTATTATTTCTGAACTATGGAGACCACCTTGAATATTATTATTGAATAATAATTTTCAACCTCTTCTCCCAGGGCTACATCCTCAGTCAACACTTTGGTTAGTACTTTGCCTCTCAAGTCACTATATTTAACAGTTTTTAACAAATTTTCTGCTGTAGCACAGTAGGGCTCTTTAGCTTCCCAGTTTCCTATATCAGTATCCTTGACACTTTCTCCTCACCAAAGCAATGGCATACATTCCAAGCTGGTGTTAAGTTAGCCCCCACCTTAAGGCATGAAATACCGCATTGGCTAAGGTGGTACTAACTGCTCTATCAAGCAGACTCCAAACATGTACAACGCTTAATCACAGTAGGATTTTATACGTCAGTCACGTGACAGTCCAAAGCTGGCCCGGAAGGATAGTCATTCTCTGTGGTCCTTTCAGGATTTTGGTCGAGAGAGGTCTTCCATGTTCCACATGAGGCTTCTAAGGTGGTTTGGTTGTCTTTATTCCAACCTGCTAGAAGGGTAAAAAAGCATGATTAGCACCTGTGGGAGCTTTTGGGGACCAGGGCTGAGGGCTGGAAGTGGCACACATTGCTTCTGTTCTAACTATGCCTTCTAGAGCCTCATCACAAAGCCAGACTTAACTGCAAGGTAGACTGGGAGATGTCATCTAAATGTGTGCTCTGGAAGAAAATGAGGACAAGGATTCTGTGATCATTGGCAGTCACTGCCCCAGATTGCTTTGAGTAAAAGGAAAATAAGATTGTCCTGAAGGATAAGCTGAAATTTGTTAGCCGATAGTGCCATGTCGTCAACAACAACAAAACCATAATAAGGATAAGCTTACGTGACTGGATCTGGGAGAAAGCCTGCCACCTGTCTGAACGCCAAAACCTGGCTCTTACCTTTAGGCTTATTCCACATTCTCCAAAGAGACAGTCTCTTTGAAGTCATCAGGCACCCAAGCAAGGAAAACGAGATAAGTTGAACGTGGGAGCCTGTGTTAAAAAACAGACTCCCACCACTGTGCCGCTATCACAAAGCACCACTAAATGGATGGCCCAAAGCAGCAACAGTAATTATCCTCTCACATTTCTGGAGGCTGGAAATCCAAAGTGGAGATGTTTTCAGGGCCTCCTTCCTCTGAAGCCTCTAGGAGAGGATCCTTTCTTACCTTTCTATCTTGCAGGAGCCCCAGATGTTCCCTGGCTTCTGTCGACATCACTGTAATCTCTACCTGCACCCCATATACTGTCTTCCCTGTGCACCTGTGTCTTCACACAGCATTCTCCTGTGTCTGTATAGGTGTGTGTCCACGACTGAAGCAAAGGGAACTTCACTTTGCCAAGCAGAACTGCGGTTGATGGACCTGAAACCTTTCATCTTGCTAAGGTTATCAGTGAGTGACTCCTTTAGCTGATATATTTTCACAATGGGAAGTAAAGCTGTCTCAGGAGAAACCTGCTTCTGTAAGTCTAATGAGATCCGCAGTCTTCCTTCTGCCTCCTAGTTCACCATCAAATTGTCTAAGAATCTCCCTTGCTACTTTGCATGATCAATAAATGTGATTGTATGAGGAGAATGTACAAAACTACAGCCTGTTTTCTCCTGGGACTCTTCTTCCTTCCTCCATTATTTTCGTCTAATTGTATCACTAGGATACAGACAATATCTTTAGCTTTTGACTCAGCTGTGACCGGCCAATTCTGTCTTCTGCTACCCCAGCAACTGTGGCCTCTGCCTCTAAATCTGCCAAGTCAAACAGCAGCCAGTGCAGCCTTTGTCTGGGTTCGGTGTTTTATGGACGTGAGAGCACCATAAAGTAGCTGAGCTGCAGCCAGAAGAGGAATTATTGCCAGATTGACATTTTATCTGTGGGGCATTGAGTTATTCTAATGGACATCATTAAATTTCCCTTCTCTTCATGCCTAACTTTTCAGGGAAGAGCACCTCCTGATCTGAAAATTGTTTCTTCAAGCCATGTGATTGAAAAGAGAGCAGACACGTTATTTTTACAGCCCTGACACCCAGTCCCCAACAACTGAAGCTGGAAATATGCAAAATGCCTTGGATTCGCCCATTGAATTGCTTGGTGAGGCGGCAGGGACTTGATTCCTAGTGCTGAGACAGGATGCAGCTGTCATGCCTGGTACACTGTACACACGCCTTATGGTTCAGGCTTTTGGTGGAAAAAAAAAATCAACTAAGGTAGTCATTTAAATACCAACTAATTTATACTTTTTAATATTTCTCTGAAAAAAATTATCTTTCATAATATGGAGAAAACATCTTTAATTGTTTAACAAAAACACCCTCACTAACTTATTTTGACAAAAGGGAAGAAAGTGCATAATAAAGAATTTAAGCAGTGAAAAAAAGTACCAAAATAGCAAAACAAAATATGACTCTAAGCCTCCTCATCAGGGAAAACCAATCATTACTATTAGGTAAACATTATTTCATGTTTCCATACACATATACAAATGCTATAGGGGATATATGAATAGTTGAACAAACAGATTGAAGTAAATACACTTTTAAAATTATTTCTCTATGCCTTTACCAACATTATACTTTATTCAATTAATATAGTTTTATAGTACATCTTAACACTTGTTGCCAATTTCATCTCATTATTTACATTTTTCAAAATATCCATTATTATTCTGGGATGTTGATTCTGTACGAATTTTATAATTTTACTTTTGGAGTTAATGACCTCATATACTGAGAGTTTCCATTTAATAATGTGACTGGTCCTATGTTTGGTTCTTTTGTCCTTTGGCAAAATTTTGTAGTCTCATCCATCAAGTTCTTGTACATACTTTGTTTGTTGGGTTCATTCTTGAATATATTATTGTTGCTGTTGTGAATATTTGTTCATAGGATACTTTTAACAAATAATTTCTGTTGTTGATGATGTTTATATGTTCGGCTTCTGTTCTCATCTTGCTCTTTAATTTACCTGTTAGGTCTCTCAGTTGTAGACTATTTTCAACAGTCTACGATTATGACACATTGGGTTCTTCTGTTCACTCCTTACATACTCTTTTTCAGTCATATTATGTATTATACAACATATTACTCAAGTGTTTAATACTAATGAAGATGGAAAATATAATATTCCTTACTTAATGGGGATTCTCCCATTTACAAATGGCTTTGGCATGTGTTTTAATTAAGTATTCCCTTCTACTTTGCTAAAGTTCTGCATTTGTTAAAAATCAAAAATGAGTTTTGAATTTTGTTCCAACATTTACCATTGGTATGTTCATTTGGTTGATGTTCTTTCACTAATGTGGTGAATTATAATTGTTATTACACTCTGCTTTTAGGAGACAAATCCTAGTGTGTCTTGAAGACATTTTTCATAATCATACTGCTGGATCAAATTTCCCCATTTATAGTTAGACTTTTTGTATCTACTTCATGGTATATATGGCACGTAATTTTCTCACTCAGTTTTTATTCAGAAATGTTATCAAGGTTATGTTAGCTTCATAAAAGAAATGTTTACTCTACTTTGTAAAACAGTTTGCATGGGGAAGGACTCATGAAATAAAGATTTACACACAGCCAGAAACTTTCTGGCCCTAGTATCACTTTAAGGTGAGATAAGGTTAAAATAAAATGCTTTCCTCTCTATTCTAAATGGTTTTTAAATGATGGTTAGTTTATCTAGGTAGTCACAACCTCTTGAATCTATTTAGTTATTTTTTAGCTGTCTAGAGAATTACCCATTTAGTCTCGAGTCATCTATATCGTACAATTCTATTGTCTGTGCTTTAGATGTATTGGCATCAAGGTATTAAATTATGATTTCGTGTTCTCCTCTCCAAGTGCAGCTGTGCCTTCCATGCCTTCCTAACATTGACCATTTGTGCCTTGTCTTTTTCTTGATTACCTTTCTTAGTGTGTGATCATTTCATAGTATTTTCAAAACACTAGGTTTTGGTTTCAGATATTTCTGTTTTCTACTTCTATGCTTTTTATGTTACTCATTGTGTTTATATATTTCTTTCTTTCCTTCTATCATTTTTGGATTTAATGTGCTGTCCTTTTTCTTATTTCTTCAGTGGGTATGTTGAGAACAATGATTTATAGCCTTTCTTGCTTCATAATTTTGCAATATTTAAGACTTTAAATTTCCCTCTAATCATGCCTTTAATTTCAAGCCCCATTTTGGTATGTGGCAACTTACTGTCATTCAGTTTAAAATGCTTCTTTAAACTTCTATTGTCATTTTGGCGGACACATTAGTTATTTAGAAGTATATTGCTTAATTTCCAAATGTGAAGATACTCTACTTATCTTTTTTGTTATATTTAACTCTAGTGGAGTTCGAATAACATGGTTCTAGCCTATTCCACTTGAGTCTGAAAACATGTAAATTCAGTCTTTAAAAATTTACTAATACTTCCTTTATGGCTTGGCTTATGTACAATTTTGGCGGATGGTTTGCACGCACATGAAAAGGTTGTATTCTAAAGTCATTGGGTAAAAGTCAATCAGCTCAAATTTGTTAAACATTTTCAAAATTGTAATATTATGTTAACCTTTTCTGCTTGTTATTTCAGGTGAGTTAAAAGTATTTTTCTTCTTATTCTAGCAGGTGGTTTTATCTTTTTAGTTTTGATAAATTTCGCTTCTTATGGTTTTGAAGATACAAGCACATACAATTCTTCTGTATTCTCAATTTCTGAACCTTTATCATTGTGAAATGTCCCTCTTTATTTCCAGTAAGGCTTGTTGTTTTAAAGTCCATTGTGTTTCACAAGTGGAGCTATACCATCTGGCTGTGAACTATATATTTTTTCATCATTTTTCTGAGTATCTTTTGTTGTGTTTCTATGAATTGCATTTAATTGGCATGCTTTTAATGTAAGGACTCTTTATAATTCTATAAGCAAGTCCTTCAATGGGAAAATTATTATTTGAAAGTATTTTCTCTTTCCATTTAATCATGCTTCTTTTCCTGTTGGTATTACCTAAAACGCAAAACCCTTTAATTTTAATGAAGCACAATTTATCTATTATTTTTCAAGGTTTATCCATTGTGTAGCATGTATCAGAGTTTCATTCTTTTTTACTGTCAAGTATCTCTTTTATTTATCTATTATTTTGTCACTTGTGTTCTTGATTTCATATTTAAGAAGTGTTTACCAAATGTCTGGAGATTTTAAACCATATTTTCTTGCAAGAATCTTATCGTTTTCACTCTTTGGTGTGAGGTAAGAGTTCACTTCATTCTTCAGAATGTGTATATTCACTCATCCCTGACAAAATAATGTATTTTTTCACCATTACATTGTTTTGATATTCTTGTCAGAATGAATTGATCATAAATATAAAGGTTTATATGAACTCTCAGTCCTATTTCTTTGGCCTATGCATCTACCTTTATGCCAGTACAACACTTTATTTTGTACTACGGTTTGGTAGTAAATTTTAAAATAGCTCAGAACCTAACTCTTGGCTTCTTTTCAATATTGATTTAGCTATTCTATGTGCCTTGCATTCTACATTAATTTTGGAATCAGTTTGTCAATTTCTGCAATAAAACCAACTGGAATTTATTTAGGTAAGGGTTATGTTCAATCCGTAGATGAATTTGAGACGTTCTGCCACATCATTAATATATCAATTATAGGACTCATCTATGAACATGAGATATCTTTCCATTTATTTAGATTCTCCATAATTTCTTTGAACAGTGTTCTGCAGTTTTTAGTATACACGTTCTACACTTATTTTATTACATTTACTCTCAAGTGTTTGATCTGATTTGGCTGTGCCCCCACCCAAATCTCATCTTAAATTCCCATATGTTGTGGAAAGGACCTGTTGGGAGTTAATTGAATCACGGGGCATGCTGTTCTTGTGAGTAAGTCTCATGAGATCTGATGGCTATTGCAAGGGGGAAGGGATTCCTGAACAAACTCTGTCGTTGGCTGCCACCATCCATGTAGGACATGATAATTTGTTATAGCAGCCCAAACTAAGGTAGTTAGTATGTAGAAATTCCAATGATTTTTGCATATTGATATTGTATTCTGAAGCCTTTCTGAGTCTGTTTATTCAGTCTAAGAGCCTTTAGTAGATTCCTTAGAATTCCCTCCATACAAAACGATGTCATCTGCAAATAGAAACATTCTCTTCTTCCTTTCTAATCTGGTTGGCTTTCATTTATTTTTATTGTGTATTTTTCTTATCTACAACCTCAAAAAAATTTTGACTATAAGTGGCAAGAATAGACATCCTTTTCTTTTTCCTGTTCTTAGGAGAGAAATATTTATTCTTTCACCATTAAATATGACATTAGTGGTGGATTTTTCATAGATGTCCTATCAAGTTAGGCAATTTCCATTTCTAATGTGTTGAGGTTTTTTTAATTCATAAAAAGGTGTTAGATCTTGTAAATTGCTTTTTCTTGTATCTATTGAGAAGATAATGCAGTTTTTGCCCTTTATTTAATAGACAATGTTGATATATGATCGGTATCCCCCCACCCAAATCTCATATTGAATTGTAATCTCCAATGTTGGAGGAGGGTCCTGGTGGGAGGTTTTGGATCGGGGGTGGAGTTCGTATAAATAGTTTAGCATTATACTCTCAGTGCTACTCTCCTGATAGTAAGTGAGTGATCATGAGATCTGATTGTTTCAAAAGTGTGTAGCAGCTCTGCCTCTCTCTGTTCCTCTTGCTCCTGCCACATAAGACATCTGCTCTTCCTTTGCCTTCCACCATGAATAAAAGCTCTCTGAGGTCTCCCCAGAAGCAGATGCTGCTATGCCTCCTGTACAGCCTGCAGAACTGTGAGCCAATTAAACCTCTTTTCTTTATAAATTTCCCGGTCTCAGGTATTTCTTTGTAGCGGTGCAAGAATGGATTAATACAAACATCACTGTGCCATCTGGCCTGCTAAAGGTGCCTGGTTTATTGAAAGCAATGTGTTGATCCCACTTTCCAAAACTCAAGGGGCAGCCATGATGTTCCCTGAGTTGTCATCAGGGTTATTCTGCCCTTGTCTGGAAGAACAGTGCACATTCACAGCTGAATAACTCTGTAGTCCCATCCTGTAAAATCTAAGAAGTCCTGCATTTTACTTTCATTAATTCTTGTATCTTTCCCCTTCAGTTAAAACTGTCAGTTTTTCCCAAGGTGGCTGATTAAATTCATGGCTCTCATCCATACATTAACTGACTTTTGGATGTTAAACCATCTTTGCATTCCTGATACCAATCCCACTTGATCATTGCATATAATTCTTTTGTGTGTTGCTGGATTAAGTTTGCAAACATTTTATCAAGGAATTTTGTATTTATAATAATAAGAGATAGTTATCTGTAGTTTCCTGTGATTTCATTATCAGGTATTCATATCATGATAGTACTGGCCTCATAAAATTAGTTGGGAAGTGTTCCCTTTTCTTCTTGTTTTTTTGAAATAGTTATGAAGAATTGGTATTAATTCTTCCTTAAAAATCTGAAAAAATTCACCATTGACATCATCTGTGCTTGGGCTTTTCTTTGTGGGAATTCTTTTAATTATTAATTTAATATTTTATTATGGGCCTATTGACATTTGTAAGTATTTTTGAGTCATTTTTGGTGGTTTGTTTTATTCTAGGAAATTACTTATTTCATGTTGTCTATTTTTTAATCACAGTATTTCCTTTCAAGTCTTTTTATCTCTGCAAGTGGGGGTAATTATATCCCTTCTTTAATCCTATGATATTGGTATGAATCTTCTCTTTTTATTTTTGTCTCTCTTTCTTTCCTGGTCAGTCTAGGTAAAGACTTGTCAATTTTGCTAATTTCTTCTAACAATCAATTCTCCTACTCTGTTTATTTTTATATTCTATATTTTATTAATTCCTGCTCTAATCTTTACTGTTGCCTTCTTATTGCTTGCTTTAGGTGTATTTGCTCTTCTTTTTTTGTGTCATAGACATAAATTTTTATTACTGATCTGAGATCTTTCTTCTCTTTTTTAATATAGGATTTTCAGCTATAAATTTCCTTATAAGCACTGCTTTTGCAGCATCTCATATGTTTTGATATGTGTGTCCTCATGTTCATTTTTATTAAAGTATTTTCTAATTTCTCTCATGATTTCTTCTTTGATCCATTTGTTATTTAACTGTATGTTATTTAAATGTTCACGTAAGTGTGAATTTCACAAATATCTTTCTGTTCCTGATTTCTATATCATTCAATTGTGGTTGTAGACTGTATTTGAATAACTTCAATCTTATCAATTTATTTAGCTTGTTTTTATTTGTTTTTGTTTTGTTTTGTTTTGTTTTGTTTTTCAGATGGAGTCTCGCTCTGTTATTCAGACTGGCGTGTCTGGCAAACCAGGCCTCCCAGGCTCAACCAGTTCTCCTTCCACAGCCTCCCGAGTAGCTGAGATCACAGGTGTGTGTGCAACCACGCCTAGGTAATTATCATCTTTTTAGTGGAGATGAGGTTTTACCATGTTGGTCAGGGTGGTCTCAAATTCCTGACCTCAAGGGATCTGCTCACCTTGGCCTCCCAAAGTGCTGGGATTATAGGCATAAGCCACTGCACCTGGCTTGTTTTGTAGTGTTAAAATGGTCTATTCTGGAAAATTTTTCATGTGCTCTTGAGAAAGGGTGTATTTTGCTGTGGCAGAGTTAGTTTTTCAATACAGTTTTAGATCTATTTGGTTTACGGTTGTTGAAGTCTTCTATTTCCTTGTTGATCACCTGTCAAGTTTTTTTCAACCCATCATTGAAAGTGGGAATATTAAAGTTTCAACTATTATTGTTGAATTGTCTCCTTCTCCCTTCAATTCTGTCAGTTTTTGCTTTATGTTATTGTGATGGCTTTGCTGTTACATGCATATACTCTCGCCATAATTCTGTCCTCCTGATGGATTCACTCACTGCTCATTAAAAAATGCCCTTCATTCTCTCTAGTAACTTTTTTGTTTTAATGTTTATTTTGCCTGATATCTATGTAGCCATGACAACTTTCTATTATAACTATTTGCATAACATATATTTTTCCATGGTTTTGCTTTCATCCTATTTGTATATTTGAATTACAATATGGCTGCTCTAGACAGCATTGATTGGATCTTACTTTTTCCTCCAATCTGACATTATAATCCCTGCCTTTTGATTTGCTTGTTTTATTCGTTCACATTTAATCTTATTATTAATACTTTTGGATTTATGTCTGCCATTTTCATTTTGTTTTCTACACATCAAGTCCTTTTTTGTTTCTCTAGTTTACCCTTACTACCATATTTTAAGTGACTAAGGCAATAATGTAATTCTTTTGATAATTTTATCACTATATTTTTTTTTAATTTTTTATTGGATTATAGGTTTTGGGGTACATGAGCAGAGCATGCAAGACAGTTGCATAGGTACACACATGGCAGTGTGCTTTCTTTTCTTCTCCCCTTCACCCACATTTGGCTTTTCTCCCCAGGCTATCCCTCCCCACCTCCCCCTCCCACTGGCCCTCCCCTTTTCCCCCCAATAGACCCCAGTGTTTAGTACTCCCCTTTCTGTGTCCATGTGTTCTCATGTTTCATCACCCACCTATGAGTGAGAATATGCGGTGTTTCATTTTCTGTTCTTGTGTCAGTTTGCTGAGGATGATGTTCTCCAGATTCATCCATGTCCCTACAAACGACACAAACTCATCATTTCTGATTGCTGCATAATATTCCATGGTGTATATGTGCCACATTTTTCCAATCCAGTCTATTATCAATGGGCATTTGGGTTGATTCCAGCTCTTTGCTATTGTAAACAGTGCTGCAATGAACATTCGTGTACATGTGTCCTTATAGTAGAACGATTTATAGTCTTTTGGATATATACCCAGTAATGGGATTGCTGGGTCAAATGGAATTTCTATTTCTAAGGCTTGAGGAATCGCCACACCGTCTTCCACAATGGTTGAACTAATTTACACTCCCACCAACAGAACACTATATTTTTTGAGTTAATTTCTTTCTGGTTGTTCTACGGATAATAGCACACATATTAACTTGTCAAAATTAACTTCAGATTTATACTAACTTAATTGCAGGAAAATATAGAAATGTTATCTATATACCTATTATTTCTTTTCCTTTTCTGTGTTGTTAATGTTATGTCTATTATATCTATAGGTGTTACAGTCACAGAACAGTATTACAGTTCCTGCTACATGATTTTATGACTTTTAAAGAAGGCTAGGGAAGAAAAAACAGAAAAGTTCTACTTAAAGAGTTTTAAATAAATGAGTCAGAGGTAGCTCTTGTATGTTGGCCCTGTGGTGTTTACTTTGTTGGAAGCCTGAGACATTTAGTGGAAAATCTCTTTTACACAAGTTTTAATTACAGTCCAAGGAAGCAAAAATGTGGGTATTTGGCATCTGCCTTTTCTGAATAACTCACAAAACTGTGCCCAACACCTGCTTGCAATAGGTGAGGTAAGCCCTGGACGATAAAATCCCCAAGCCAGGCCGGGCGCGGTGGCTCAAGCCTGTAATCCCAGCACTTTGGGAGGCCGAGGCAGGTGGATCACCAGGGCAAGAGATCGAGACCATCCTGGTCAACATGGTGAAACCCCGTCTCTACTAAAAATACAAAAAATTAGCTGGGCATGGTGGCGCCTGCCTGTAATCCCAGCTACTCAGGAGGCTGAGGCAGGAGAATTGCCTGAACCCAGGAGGCGGAGGTTGCGGTGAGCCGAGATCGCGCCATTGCACTCCAGCCTGGGTAACAAAAGCGAAACTCTTTCTCAAAAAAAAAAAAAAAAAAACAATCCCCAAGCTATGCTGCCTTGGATTTCTCTGACCCAGAACCCTCCCCCTCATCATCCTGCTGAGCAGTAGCCCCTAGATAAGTGAGCGATCTCCCCAGTTCCCCACTCCTGCAGGAATCCCAGGGTACTCCTTCCCTCCTGGGCTGTGGCTCCCTGGCATTGTCTCTAGAAGGTCTCAGGCTCTGAGGGACTTCCTCGCCCAGGCAATCCTCTCAAAGCAGCACTCGAATAAAGCTTGCTGTGCTTTACTGCCACCTCGTGTTCATGTATTTTTCCTTGCTAGGCCCCAAATCCCTCAAATTCCCTGCAAGAGTTTTCATATTCGACTTCATATTTCCCTTTGCGGCTTTCTCCATTGTTTTCTTTCTGTTTCAAGTTACCATTTGCTATCATTTCCTCACCCCAATATAGCCTTGGTCCCAACCATATCCTTGATCAAATTTATATCCATGTGTTATAAGCCCAATAATACAATTACGTAAATGTTATTTCATAATAATGTTTCTTTATGTTAGTTAACAGAAGAAAAGAGAAGAAATATGCAATCATGCCACCTTTTATAAGTACATGATGGCTTTTGCTGATAGGTGTTTTTATGTTGGGGAGAGGGATTTGAATTGCTAAGGTCACTTACGTTCAGACTGAAGATCAAATGCCATAGAATCTCACTGTCTTTGGTGAGAATTAGTAGATTTTCTTGAATAACTGTTCATTTGCTATATGCCCTCAGGACAATTCCCAAGGGCATTCCAAAGACAGAGAGACAGACACACACACACACACACACACACTCTATATATATATATATATAAAATTATACAAATAAAAAATTTAACCAGTGATGGTTGGTTGTTTCTACAGATCTCTTTACACTGTCATTACAGAAGTCATTCTCTCATCTCTGTCTAATTTTAAAGTTATTCTTATTTTTTACTCTTTATTTGATAAACCCTTTGCACCTAAGTGTGTTTTTTGTTGCATTTATCCTGTGTGAGGTTCATATATTCCTTTTCGGCTGTTTCCTCCCTGGGCTTTGGGTCCACTGTCTCTCAATCTTCAGCTGAGATAATTTATTCCTAACTTGTCTTCAAGTTCACTAATTCTCTCCTCAACTAAATCTACTCTTGCTTTACCATTACCTGTGAAGCTCTTTTTAGTCATTTTATTTTTTAATTTTAGAATTTTCATTTTTTTTTTGTATTTCCAAATTATCTCTCTAATTCTCAGTTTTGTTTTTAAAAATTGAATTTTTAGCAATGTGATCTTAACATCTGCACATTAACAGATTTCTTTATTTTTCTATTTTCTGTCTTTGTGCCTTGTGTTTTTTTTGTTTTTTGGATAGCTAATTTTCTGTAATTGGGTGTCATATAATTTTTTTGATTAGTTGTAGAACTAATTTAAAGCTTTAGATTATCTTATATTTCTCCAGAGCATTCCCTTTGCAGTTGGCAGGCAACTATCATTGTCAGTCTCAGAGCACTAAATCCCAGCTAAATACTGATATGAAAAAAATGTGGGCTTCAGTCCACACAAGAGCTGACCTTTTCCCATTTAATCTTTGATCACACACACGGAACCTCAAGACCTCAGCCAAAGCTGGTAAGTTTCCTGGGGCTTCTACTTCTTGATAGTCTCACCCCTCTTGGCTGTGTCTTTTCATGGGTCTTGGGCCTGAAATGTGTCCGTACTTGGTAGCTCTGTAGTGCCTTGAGACAGACTTGTTTTGTTTTGTTCATTTTTTCCTTCTTCTTTTCCACTGAAATAATTAGTCCAAAACCATTTCCAGTGTACCATTACTAAAAATTAAACTTCGTAAATGTCCTTGGTGATCACCACTTAAATATATCTTAAGTAGAAGCCCCAGGGGAAATACTAAAGTATAACTCATTAAGTGTTTTCAGTAAGGTAGTAGTTAAAGAACTCTAGGTATTTTCTGATTCTCTAAATAAATATAGGAATAAAGCTTGAATCTGTTTTTTTTTTTTAGATGAAGTCTCACACTGCCCAAGCTGGAGCACGTTCTCTGCTCACTGCAACCTCTAACTCCCAGCTTCAAGTGATTCTCCTGCTTCAGCCTCCTGAGTAGCTGGAATGACAGGCACCCCACAGCATACCCAGCTAAGTTTTTGTATTTTTAGGAGAGATGGTGTTTCACCATGTTGGCCAGACTGGTCTTGAGCTCCTGACCTCATGATTTGCCTGCCTCGGCCTCCCAAAATGTTGGGATTACAGGCATAAGCCACTGCACCTGGCCTAAAGCATACAATTCTAAAGATATTGATACCTCACAGTTCACCTAGATTACTACTCTCTAATAGCTTACTTACGCTTTTGTTAAAAGTACTTTAAAAGATCTGCAAAATGCTAATTCAAAATTCACCACTCTAATATACTTGGACTACAGATAAATTCTCTGTAAATACCCCATGATTTTATAGCATGAAGAAATTATTTTGTTTGGAAACTTCATCATTACCTGTTCCAAGTCAGAGGCATTAGCTTTATAAATTACATGGACAGTTCTCATCATTCTGATAAGTGTACATTACAAATGCTGATATCTGCCCTGTAGAAATAAACTCTGTTATATGAGTGCAGATAACAAAGAATCATAACCTGGCAGGATGGCATGTCAACAATGACTTGTCCAAAGGACAAAACACAGGAATTACGTGAGCACCAAGCCAAACACAGCAGGAGCAGTAAGGCGTGCGAATGTCTGGTGATATTGAAGAAGTGACACATTTTTTGATGAGCTGAATGACGACCTACATGAAAGATATCCGAGGGAAAGTAATCAGATCTGAGACTGCACATGTGGGCGGCAAGCAGCTCATCCAAGACTTGCAGGCCACGCTAAAATCCTTGGCTGATACTGCACAACAGCCATAAGTGAAATATTTGTGTGACTTAAGTAGAGAGATAGCACCCTATTTTCATAGGAAAGTCATTCTTCTGGTTTTGTGTGGAGATTTAAATTGGAAGAGAAGCACTAATTATCGCTTATTAACTGCTCTAAAAGACAAAGTGAAAGTAGCGTAACCTGGGTTTGTGTGATTACAGGATCGAAACCCATGCAAATGGAAAAAACATTTTGGATATTGAGAATATAATCAGAAGTGTAGGATAAACAGAAAGCTGGGGGGAAAGTAGTCAGACATAAAATTTAGAACCTTTAAAAGTCTTGGTGAGATTACCTCCATTTTAGAAAACAAGGCTATTTAAAAGAAATGTAGTGGTATATATTGAAGATGGTGAATATTTGCACATTAGCAAAGGCCACAGAAATAAATATTGCTAAATCTAAATCAGTGTTAGAATTGCAGGAATTTAACTTCGGCTTTCTACTTCATTTTCATTTTGGGTGTTGTGCTGGCTGGGGGCACAGCCCCACAACATCTGCTCCAAGAAGAGTGTTTCAAGAAGCAGCTTGCTGTCAGCCACAGTGTGATAGGCTGCCTATCTGCCTTTTTAGAAATCTACTCTTTTGCATCACACTATTAACTGCCCTCCACCACCACTGGTAGGGGTCAGGATAGATTGAATAGGTGAAGAATTCCTAGTAGTTGCGAGAGATCAAGAACAGTACATGCAAAGACATACATGAGGCCAACAAACATATGAAAAAATGCTCATCATCACTGGTCATTAGAGAAATGCAAATCAAAACCATGTTGAGATATCATCTCATGCCAGTTAGAATGACAATCATTAAAAAATTTGGAGACAACAGATTCTGGAGAAGATGTGGAGAAAGAGGAAGGCTCTTACACAGTTGGTGGGAGTATAAATTAGTTAAACCGGGAGGCTGAGACGGTGAGACGGGTGGATCACAAGGTTAAGAGATCGAGACCATCCGGGTCAAAATGGTGAAACCCCATCTCTACTAAAAATACAAAAATTAGCTGGGCATGGTGGTGCATGCCTGTAGTCCCAGCTACTCGGGAGGCTGAGGCAGGAGAATTGCTTGAACCCAGGAGACAGAGGTTGTAGTGAGCCGAGTTCGTGCCATTGCACTCCAGCAACTGGGTAAAAAGAGCAAAACTTCATCTCAAAATAAATAAATAAATAAATTAGTTCAACCATTGTGGAAGACAGTGTGGCAATTTCTCAAGGATCTAGAAATAGAAATTCCATTTGACTCAGCAATCCCATTACGGGGCATATACCCAAAGAACTATAAATCATTCTACTATAAAGACACATGCACACATATGTTCATATGTTCATTGCAGCCCTCCATACAATAGCGAAGACCTGGAACCAACCCAAATGCCCATCAATGATAGGCTGGACAAAGAAAATGTGGTACATATACACCATGGAATACTATGCAGCCATAAAAAAACGATGAGTTTGTGTCCTTGCAGGGACTTGGATGAATCTGGAAACCATCATTCTCAGCAAACTGACACAAGAACAGAAAGCCAAACACCACATGTTCTCACTCATAGGTGGGTGTTGAACAATAAGAACATGTGGACTCGGGGAGAGGAGCATCACACACTGGGTGTAGTTGGTGGGGGTAGGGGAGAGAAAGCAGGGGTTGGGGAGGGGGGAAGGGATAACATGGGGAGAAATGCCAGATATAGTATGCACCTAAAGTTAAATAAATAAATTTTTTAAAAAAAGAACAGTACATGCTATAAGTTTCATGACATTGCACAGATGTGAAAAACGCTCTCTGGAAACAAAGTGTAATTCCTCAGCCTAATGACATTTTGAGCCTGATAATTCTTGGTCGTGTGGGGCTTTCCTGTGCACAGCCCAACAGTTAGCAGCATCCTGACTCCCAGCCCCCAGGTTCAGCAGCACCTCTCGTGGTGACAATCAAGACTGTCTTTAGACACGGCCAGATATCCCCTTGAGATCAAAAATGTCCTTCTAGTTTAGGTTTCGAAGTTAGAGTTTTATTGTTTTAATTATTATGATCGTTATTGAAAATTTTTATAAAGGAGACTATTCGTTTTGTGTTTAATGATTTTAAATATGCTATTAACTTTCTCCAATCAACAGTTTCAGTTCTGGAGCTTGGATAGAGGAATATTTGTTTCCATCATAGCAAAAATGACATGTTCCAAAATAAGAAATTGGTTGAACAAATGATGTGCTATGTAATAGGAAAAATTTCAAAATATTTATTGAAAATATATAAGAAAAAGACCAATTTACATAGAAAAATACTCCTGATATGTTGCTAAGTGAGTAAAAAGAGCTACAAAGGAACGTGTAGTATGTGACATTAAATTGTATGTGTATCTCATAAAGAGACTTAGACTCCCACATAGTAATAGTGGGAGACTTTTACATCACATTGTCAGTATTAGACAGATCAATGAGACAGAAAATTAACAAGGATATCAAGGACTTGAACTCAGACCCGGAACAAGTAAACTTAATAAACATTTATAGAATCCCCACCCCAAATACACAAAACATGCATTCTTATCAGTACCACATCACACCTACTCTAAAAGTGACTACATAATTGGAAGTAAATCACTCCTCAGTAATTGCATAGCGTTTCACAGGTTTAAATGAAATATTGGTTGGCTGCTTATTTGTTATTTTCCTCCCTTATTCCTTTCTGTCTCCATTGTTAAGCACAATTATTGGCGTAAAAGAGGTTTTCAGTATCAGTTTTTAGACTGCATTCTAGCCTGGGCAATAAAGCAACACTCCCATTCTCCCTCCCTCTTTCTCTTCTTCTTTCTTCCTCTCTTTCATTCTTTTTTTTCTTTTTTTCTTTCTTTCTCTCTTTCTTTTTATTTCTTTTTCTTTTTTTCTCTCTGAAAAAAAAAAATTCCAAGCATTTTGAATTTAACCTTCTGAAATAGAACTCCTTGCTGTTCCTTCAAAACACACACACACACACACACACACACACACACAAATAAAGTGTATGTGTATCTATATTTGTATACACTGCAAAGATCCACACCACAGTGTTGAGATGGCATTTTATATACTCTTCACCATTTTTATTTCCTTTGTGCCTGTGTTCTTTATCTTTATGTTTAGAAGCGTATTACATTGGCAATGAGAAAAAAAGCAAACCTTAAATGCTGTTCCATAAAATGATCACATTTGCAGAACTTTGTGTACTTTGTGTTTAATGTCTACTTACTTCTGAAATACTATGACTGAAATCAGCATTATATCCCTACAAATCACAACCAACCTGCACACACCTCAAAGGGTTTTCATTTTGAGAAAGACATGCATCAACGTAATCACCCGATAACTCAAACTACTAATTTAGTAAAGAATTCTTAGCTTTTATATTATGAGTCTATCAACTTTGCATGTGATTAAGAGAAAAAAAAAAAACAGGTATTAAATTGACTAGGAAAAAAAAAAACCTGCTATTGTTCCCTGACTCCCTGACTATAAAGGCAACACATAATTACAAAGAAAATTACATTAAAATACAGAGAGAAAATGGATGAGTTTTAACAGTACTGTTTCCTCAAGATGAGACTTTGCAATATATATTATTTTTTCTGCTTTGATAGTGCTGCTTGAACACTGTTTACCAAGGAAGTTCAGTATCAATGACATAATGGACTATTTGCTACTAAAAAGATACACAGTGCTATCTCCCAAACAATATAACTAGAGGGTATTTGAACTATTTGCGGGCAGTTATCATTTTCCATCATCCAAGTTGCAGCAAAAGATGAACTATTGTTTAATAACTCTGTGCTACTACAATGCATGAGGAATATGCTAAGTCTAGTGACCATAAAACTTATCCTTAATATTTTATACCCTTCTTAGAATTGTGGAGTTCATTTTAGAATTATTTGAATAGCGCTGAACTTAAAAACATGTCCAGGCCCGGCGCGGCAGCTCAAGCCTGTAATCCCAGCACTTTGGGAGGCCAAGGCGGGTGGATCACGAGGTCAACAGATCGAGACCATCCTGGTCAACATGCTGAAACCCCGTCTCTACTAAAAATACAAAAAAAAATTAGCTGGGCATAGTGGCGCCTGCCTGTAATCCCAGCTACTCAGGAGGCTGAGGCAGGAGAATTGCCTGAACCCAGGAGGCGGAGGTTGCGGTGAGCAGAGATCGCGCCATTGCACTCCAGCCTGGGTAACAAGAGCGAAACTCCGTCTCAAAAAAAAGAAAAACATGTCCAAAGAATTATGTTTGTTTTCTTTCAGTATATTCCGAAGAATATCTAACAGACAGACACTTCGCATAATTCTGCTGTCCTTTGACGTATTCTCAAAGTCCCGTAAAGAAAAACACTAAAGGTTGACACTACGATTATATGTCTGTCTCCTCCAAAATTCATATTAAAGTTTAAATGCCATTGTAACAGTAGTAAGAGGCAGAATTAGTGGGAATGTAAATTAATGCAACCATTGTGGAACATGGTATGGAAATTTCCCAAAAAAAGAAAAAAAAAAAAAAAAACTAAAACTAAATCTACCATAGCATTCAGCAATCCCAGTACTAGGTATTTATCCTAAAGAACGGAGATCCGTGTATCAAAGGGATATCTGCACTCCCATGTTTTCTGAAGCACTATTCACAACAGCCAACATATAGAATCAATCTAATTTTCATCAACAGATGAATAAAGAAAATGTGGCATCTAGCATTATATTTGATTTCAATTAAAAATTTCAAAATTCACCTGTCCAACAAATCCAATGACGGAATTTATTATTCCATCATCAAAAAGAATAGAATCCTGTCACTTGAGGCAACATGGATTAGTCTGAAATCATTATATTAAGAGAAATAGGCCGGGCGCGGTGGTTCAAGCCTGTAATCCCAACACTTTGGGAGGCCGAGGTGGGTGGATCACGAAGTCAAGAGGTCGAGACCATCCTGGTCAACATGGTGAAGTCCCGTGTCTACTAAAAATACAAAAATTAGCTGGGCATGGTGGCGCGTGCCTGTAATCCCAGCTACTCAGGAGACTGAGGCAGGAGAATTGCCTGAACCCAGGAGGCGGAGGTTGCGGTGAGCAGAGATCGCGCCATTGCACTGCAGCCTGGGTAACAAGAGCGAAACTCCGTCTCAAAAAAAAAAAGAAAAAAGAGAGAGAGAGAGAAATAACTCAGGCACAGAAAGATAAATATCACATGTTCTCAATCATCTGTAGGAGCTAGAAAAAGTTGAACTCATAGAAGAAAAGAGTACAGTGAGTTGTTAGTAGAGGCTGAGAAGGGCATGGGGTTGAGGAGAATAGGGAAAGGTTTGTAAATGAATACAAAATTAGAGCTAGATACGAGAAATATGATCTAGTGTCCTACAGCACTGTAGGATGTATACAGTTAAGAATAATTTATTATATTTTTTCAAAAAACTAGAAGAGAATATTGGAATATTTTGACATAAAAGAAATGATAAACGAGATCTGATTACTCTGATTTGATCATTACACATTTGTGTATATGTAGTGAAATGTCACTCTGTATCTCCTAAATATACACAATTATTGTGTGTCAACTAAAAATAAAAGGAAATTTTGAAAGGAAGTGAGACCTTTAAGAGGTTGTTAGGTCATAAGGGTTCTGCTCTCACAGGTGGAATTAATGCCATCATTAAAGAACAAATTTGGCTTCCTCTTGCTCTCTTACTCTTGCACTTTTCACTGTGTGATGGCACAGCAAGAAAGCTCCCATCAGATGCCAGCACTTGGTGCTGAACCTCCCAGCCTCTAGCACCATGAACCAGTAAATGTCTGCTCATTATAAATCACCCTATCCTTAGATAGCAGCACAAAACAGACTATGACAGTTGATATCTAGAAGGCATGATCTAATCTAATCTGCTCAACTCAGATATTAGAAAAATAATTGCAAACGTAAGATGAAAGTGTATTTTAGGTTTTTGGTCATTCATTTGTTTCTCTTTTTTTATTGCATTTTAGGTTTGGGGATACATGTGAAAAAACATGCAAGATTGTTGCATAGGTACACACATGGCAGTGTGATTTGCTGCCTTCCTCCCCATCACCTATATCTGGCATTTCTCCCCATGCTGTCTCTTCCCAACTCCCCACCCCCCACTGTCTCTCCCCTATTTCCCCGCAACAGACCCCAGTGTGTGATGCTCCCCTCCCTGTGTCCATGTGTTCTCATTGTTCAACACCCACCTATGAGTGAGAACATGCAGTGTTTAATTTTCTGTTCTTGTGTCAGTTTGCTAAGAATGATGGTTTCCAGGTTCATCCATGTTCCTACAAAGGACAGGAACTCATCGTTTTTGATGGCTGCATAGTATTCTATGGTGAGTATGTGCCACATATTCCCAGTCCAGTCTATCATCAATGGGCATTTGGGTTGGTTCCAGGTCTTTGCTATTGTAAACAGTGCTGCAATGAACATTCGTGTACATGTGTCCTTATAGTAGAACAATTTATCATCCTTTGGATATATACCCAGTAATGGGATTGCTGGGTCAAATGCAATTTGTATTTCTAGATCCTTGAGGAATCACTAGACTGTCTTCCACAATGGTTGAATTAATTTACACTCCCACCAACAGTGTAAAAGTGTTCCTATTTCTCCACATCCTCTCCAGCATCTGTTGTCTCCAGATTTTTTAATGATCGCCATTCTAACTGGAGTGAGATGGTATCTCGATGTGGTTTCGATTTGTATTTCTCTAATAACCAGTGATGATGAGCATTTTTTCATATGTTTGTTGGCCTCCTGTATGTCTTCTTTTGTAAAGTGTCTGTTCATATCCTTTGCCCACTTTTGAATGGGCTTGCTTGTTTTGTTCTTGTAAATCTGTTTTAGTTCTTTGTAGATTCTGGATATTAGCCCTTTGTCAGATGAGTAGATTGCAAAAATGTTTTTCCCATTCTGTTGGTTGCTGATTCACTCTAATGACCATTTCTTTTGCTGTGCAGAAGCTGTGGAGTTTGATTAGGTCCCATTTGTCTATTTTGGCTTTTGGTGCCAACGCTTTTGGTGTTTTAGTCATGAAGTCTTTGCGTATGCCTATGTCCTGAGTGGTTTTGCATAGATTTTCTTCTAGGGTTTTTATGGTCTTTGGTCTTATGTCTAAGTCTTTAATCCATCTGGAGTTAATTTTAGTGTAAGTTGTCAGGAAGGGGTCCAGTTTCTGCTTTCCACACATGGCTAGCTAGTTTTCCCAACACCATTTATTAAACAGGGAATTCTTTCCCCATTGCTTGTTTTTGTCAAGTTTGTCAAAGATCAGATGGTTACAGATGTGTGGTGTTGCCTCTGAGGCCTCTGTTCTGTTCCATTGGTCTATAGCTCTGTTTTGGTACCAGTACCATTCTGTTTTGATTACTGTAGCCTTGCACTATTGTTTGAAGTCCAGTAGTGTGATGCCTCCAGCTTTGTTCTTTTTGCTTAGAATTGACTTGGCTATGCGGGCTCTCTTTGGTTCCATATGAAGTTTAAGGTGGTTTTTTTCAGTTCTGTGATGAAGGTCATTGGTAGCTTGATGGGGATAGTGTTAAATCTGTAAATTACTTTGGGCAGTATGGCCATTTTCATGATATTGATTCTTCCTAACCATGAGCATGAAATGTTTCTCCATCCATTTGTGTCCTCTCTTGTTGCCTTGAGCAGTGTTTTGTAGTTCTCCTTGAAGAGGTCCTTTACCTTCCTCGTTAGTTGTTTTCCGAGGTATTTTATTCTCTTTGTAGCAATTGTGAATAACAGTTCGTTCTTGATTTGGCTCTCTTTAAATCTGTTATTGGTGTATAGGAATGCTTGTAATTTCTGCACATTGATTCTGTATCCTGAGACTTTACTGAAGTTGCTTATCAGTTTCAGGAGTTTTGGGCTGAGGAGACCCCAAATGATAAATATACTATATGATAAATATACTATCATTTAGTCTATAAATAGAGACAATTTGGCTTCCTCCTTTCCTATTTGAATACCCCTTTATTTCTTTTTCTTGCCTGATTGCTCTGGCTAGAACTTCCAATACTATATTGAAGAGGATTGGTAAGAGAGGGCTTTCTTGTCTAGTGCCAGATTTCAAAGGGAATGCTTCCAGTTTTTTGCCCATTCAGTATGATATTGGCTGTTAGTTTGTTGTAAATAGCTTTTATTATTTGGAGATACGTTCCATCAATACCAAATTTATTGAGGGTTTTTAGCATAAAGCGCTGTTGAATTTTGTCAAAGGCCTTTTCTGCATCAATTGACATAATCATGTGGTTTTTGTCTTCGATTCTGTTTATGTGGTGAATTACGATTATAGACTTGTGTATGTTGAACCAGCCTTGCAGCCCTGGGATGAAGCTTACTTAATCATGGTGGATAAGCTTTTTGATGTGCTGTTGCAATCAGTTTACCAGTATTTTATTGAAGATTTTTGCATCTATGTTCATCATGGATATTGGCCTTTTATTTGAAAAGAATTGCCATGCTTACTCAGGGATTAGAGTAGTGTGACTGGTTATGTCTTCCATCATGACTAAAGGAAAACAATATATCACAAATATCATATAAATATGTCTTAAAGACACTTGTATAATTGGAATCCCAGAAAAGAGACTAGAAAGACTTCAGTGGAAACAACATTTGGAGAGAAGACAGAAATTATGCAAAACTATTAAGGAAACTTTAGGTATTAAAAATGAATACCAAAAAGAAAAAAAATCCTCACCAAAGTGCATTGTAGACAAACATAAAAAAATTGAGAGACAACCTTACATAGGGGAAAAAGACTCCACATCGCTGCCAAGGAAATGACAATCAGAGTGATAAATGAATTTTCAACAGAAATTGGAAGTTGGGAAGCATCATTAAAACTTAAGAAACACATCTGCACTTTTCTATCTTGAGAAAATGTCTTTAGATACGAATGTAAGATGAAGACCTTATCAGGTGAATCAAAGCTGAGAGACGTTGTCACTAGCAGGCCAACAGTCTAAGGAAAATAAAGAAAATCTCACAACCTGAAAGAAACACAGAATTTCAGAAAGGAATGAAGAGCATTGGAAAATGTCCACATGTGTCTCTATAAGAGAAAAAGTCTCCTCATGCCCCTTTGTAGTTTTTTATCGACCTTATTATTAACTATTAATGTGTTTTTATTGCTACCAAAGAATGTATTTTATATGACTCAAGTTTTAAAATATCTATTAAAACTTGTTTTCTGGTCAAGAATATGGTCTATCCTGGAAAATGTTCATGTTTAACTGAGGAGATTGTATGTTCTATTGTTGTTATCCTGTAAATATAATTTAAGTTTAGTTGGTTCATAGTGGTGTTCAGAACCATCCTGAAAAGAAATTAAAAATCTGTGTATACCTATATTTACATTGCTTCTATAATTTAAAAAATGCTTAGAAAGAAAGCTATAGGCACAGATGGCTTTCCTGTATGTTCTAAGAGACACTTATGGAACAAATCATACCAATTTTATATAAAAATGTTCAGAAAATAGAAAAACATAAACCATTTCCCAACTTCTTTTTAAATGCAAGATTATTTTTCATACTAAAATCTGACAAGCATATTACAAGTCAAGAAGATTCTAGACCAATGTCCTATTAACAGGTGTCAAAATTCTTGATAAAATATTAGCAAATCAAAGCCTAAGCTGTATTAAAAGAATGATACTCTGGTACCCAGTAGGGTTTATTTCTTGAACAGGAAGTTGATTTCACATTTGAAATCCAGTCAATGTAATTCACCCCATGGATAGAGATGGGAGAATATTCCTATATTCATCATCTCAACAGATATAGAAAAAGACATTGATAAAAGTTAATACTCAACCATAATAAAAGCTCTCAAAAGACAATCATACACAATTTATCAATCTGATAAAGGGCATGTTTAAGAAATCTAGAACTGACATCATAATTAACGAGAAAGTATTCAATAATTTCCCTTGAAATTGTGGAAAAGACAAGGATATTCACTATCATCGAGCTGCTTCAAGATTGTATTGAAGGTTTTAAGAACTATAATGAGACATGAAAACATTAATAAAATGCATAAATATTTTAAAAGTAGCCAGGCACGGTGGCTCATGCCTGTAATCCCAGCATTTTGGGAGGCCTAGGCAGGTAGATCACAAGTTCAGGAGTTCAAGACCAGCTTGGCCAAGATGGCAAAACCCAGTCTCTACTAAAAATAAAAAAATTTTCTGGGGGTGGCAATGGGTGCCTGCAATCCCAACTACTCAGAAGGCTGAGACAGGAATTGCTTGAATCTGGGAGGTGGATATTGCCATGAGCCAAGATTGCACCACTGCACTCCAGCCTGGGTGACAGAGCAAGACTCCATCTCAATAATATATAATATAATATAAAATATAATACTCTCTTCAGATGATATGACTGTGCTCTCAGAAATCCAAATATAATCTAAAAACCAGTGGGACTAATAAGTGAATTTAGCAAAGTCATAGGATTCAAAGTCAATATGCAAAATAAAATATATTTTGAGGTTACTGCAGTAAACAATTGAAAATCAATAAAAGTGTTAAATTTCAAGTATTTTCAATAACATCAAAAACTCAAAAACTTAGGAATTAATGTAACAAAGATGTGTCAGATCTCCATACTGAAAACTAAAAAATATTATCTAGAGAAATTAAAGGAGACCTAAATGAATGAGTGAATAAATAAATAAAAAGTAAAGGTGCTCAGCTTCTATACTCATTAAGGAAATGCAGGTGAAAGGCATGATGGGACACCACACAGACCTTCCGGAAGACCATGATTACAAACCAAGTGTTGGCAAGGATGTGGTGCACGCAAGCTGTCAGCGCCCTGGAAGTCAGAAATACACAAGCACTTTGGAAGACCCTGCTTGACAGTTTCCACTAAAAACAGTATTAAAATTAATTGACCCAGTAATCTTAATCTTAAATATATAAATGAATGTACATATATCCTAAAGAAACATTTTTGGGAATATTGATAGAAGGTCTATTCATAACAGTCAAGAAATGGAAAAAACTCAGATACAGTTGATGAGTTGATAGAAAATAATACCCAATGAAATAGTACACATCAGTGAAAATAAACTATTGGTCAATGCAACAATCTGAAGAGTTCTCTGATATATTAGTTGAGTGAAAAAGCCTGATGTACAAAATCACATATTCTGTGATTTCATTTCTATAAACTCAAAACAAAACCAAACAAAGAAATCAGCACAAAAATAAAGCTAGAATGAATATATGATCATAGAAATCAGAATTAGTGGTTACTTTTAGGGCACAGAACTGAAAGGTACACAAGAAGATCTTACCAAGTTCTGAAAATCTATCTTTTTAATACAAAGGGCTTCACACTTAAGATTATTATATTTACAAAAGTAGTGAATATTTCATATGTCTTTTAAAACATTTTATTGAGTATATAAAGTAAATATAATATATTAAAATATATAATATATATAATAATATATTTATTTTACATATCTACTTTATAATATATTTACTTTATATATCTCAATAAAATGTTTTAAAAGACATATGAAATATTCAATAATTTTTTGTTAAATTGTGGAAAAGACAAGGATATTCACTATCATCAAGCTGCTTTAACATTGTATTGAAGGTTTTAATGAGTACAGAGAAACACTGTTAAACAAAGTTTGTTTTAACCTAGAATTGCATAAGAAAAATAAAAAATTCATAGAGAAAAGCAGGTGTTCAGATTTAAGTACAGTTTATAACTGTAAATAATCTGACACTTTTAACCTGGTGAAGAGTGACTGCAGTACGGTTAGAGGCTGATCTCTCTTCCCTAGATGGCTATGAAACTCTTTAGTCAGCCCTGTCCTTTAGAAAATATAACATAAGTTATGCAGGCCATTTTAAAATTCCAGTAATCACGTTAAGAAATTAAAAAGAAATAGGTGAAATTAATTGTAAAATAATATTTTAACTTAATATCTTAAAAGTATTACCATTTCAACATGTAATCCAAAAGTTTGCCTATATTTTATATTCTCTTAGACTCAGTCTATGAAATGTGGGGTGGATTATTTACTAGCAGCACATCTCAGTTTGGACCAGCCACATTTCAATGCTCAGTTGCCTCATGCAGCTAGTGGCAAGTGCATAGAACACTAGTTTTAGACAAGGGGAGAAGTTTCATGTTAATTTTTCCGAGTGGGTTGAAGGACGTAGCATGGGAGAAGAGCAGTGGTGGGAGGCGCAGAACCTAAATGTGCGTATTTACATTTGCACGTGTTAATTAATAGTCCTTTCTCATCAGTTTCAGCTCATCTTACCTAAGTTTTGAACCTGCGCATATTTCTCAATTTTGTTTACATGTTAAGAAACTTTAAACAATATAGTATTCAGGAGAGCCATCTCATGTGCAAAGACACACATAGACTCACAATACAGGTAGGGAAGAAGATTTACCAAGCAAATGGACAGCAAAACAAAAGCAGAGGTTGCCATCCTTGTCTCTGATAAAATGAACTTTAAAACAACAAAGATCGAAAGAGACAAAGAAGGGCATTACAGAATGGTTAAAGGATCAATGCAACAAGAAGAGCTAACCATTCTAAATATATATGCACCTAATACAGGAGCACCGAGATACATAAAGCAAGTTCTTAATGACCTACAAGGAGACTTAGACTCCCACACAATAATAGTAGGAGACTTTAACACTTCACTGTCAGTATCAGAAAGATCAACACAACAGAAAATCAACAAGGATATCCAGGACTTGAACAAAGATCTGGAACAAGTGGACCTAATAGGCATCTATGGAACTTTACAGCCCAAATCCACAGACTATACATTCTTCTCAGCACCACATAGCACTTACTCTAAAACTGACCACATAATTGAAAGTAAATCACTACTCAGCAAATGCAAAAGAATGGAAATCATAACAAACAGTCTCTCAGACCACACTGCAATCAAATTAGAACTCAGGATTAAGAAACTCACTCAAAACCGCACAACTACATGGAAACTGAACAACTAGCTCCTGAATGATGATTGGATAAACAATGAAATTAAGGCAGAAATAAAGATGTTCTTCGAAACCAGTGAGAACGAAGACAAAACATACCAGAATCTCTGTGCCACATTACTTGCTAGGGCAGGTGCTCTACCTTTGTGCATTTCTTTAGGGTAGCACCTGTGCTCTACAGTCTTCATTGGCTATCCTGTCTATCTTCCTATCTCATATTTAAGTCCTTTCAGGGCAAAAATATCATTAGGTTTTCCGTTATATTATTTTTTTTCCAAGTTTCACTCTGTCTCCCAGGTTGGAGTGCAGTGATGTCATCTTGGCTCACTGCAACCTCCACCTCCCAGGTTCAAGCAATTCTCCTGCCTCCACCTCCCTAGTAGCTGGGATTACAGGTGCCTGCAACCACTCCAGACTAATTTTTTGAATTTTTAGTAGAGACAGGGTTTCACCATGTTAGCCAGGATGGTCTTGATCTCCTGACCTCATGATCTGCCCGCCTCGGCCTCTCAACGTGTTTAGATTAAAGGCGTGAGCAAGCTTGCCTGGCCTACTTTATATTTTTAACCCTTATCAATGTTCCAGAACCTCAAAAGTACCAACTCATATTTGATGCTCAAAAATGCTTGTTCAACAAATATATAAGAATAAAATAATTTAGTCAAATCTTCCTTCCATTGTAGGGATACTTTCCACAAAACCTCTGATAGATCACCACTTCCAATCATGGAGAACTTGCTACCTAACAGGACAGCCGATTCCCTATTTAAATGGCTCTGGATTTTGAAAGTCTCCGATAAAGCCCTGAATTGGTTTCCTGTAAAAACACTGTAAGTTCTCATTATAAATAAGTCAAGTCTCTTTTCTGAATGTCAGACATACTTATGTGGTATTCCTTGGGTAACTAAGTAGTTTTTAGTGAATATATTTTATGCACAGCAGGCGGAGCTGGAGAAATTATTTTGGTCTTCAGAATAGAGATACTTTCAGGCCATCCCATTAAGGATTTCTCTTTTTTTCTCTCTCTTTTATTGTACTTTAGGTTCTGGGGTACATGTGCAGATCATGCAGGATTGTTGCAAGGTGGTTTGCTATCTCCATCCCCCCATCACCTACATCTGGCATTCCTCCCCATGACATCCATCCCCACCATCCTCACCCACAACTGTCCCTACCCTAGCCCCCCATAACAGACCGCAGTAAGTGATGCTCCCTTCCCTGTGTCCATTTGTTCTCATTGTTCAACACCCATCTATGAATGAGAACATGCAGTGTTTGATTTTCTGTTCTTGTGTCAGTTTGATGAGAATGATGGTTTCCACATTCATCCATGTCCCTGCAGAGGACACGAACTCATCATTTTTTATGGTTGCACACTATTCCATGGTGTAAATGGGCCACAATTGCTTAGTCCAGTCTATAATTGATGAGCATTTGGGTTGTCCAGTCTATCACTGATGGGCATTTGGGCAATGAACATACGTGTGCATGTGTCTTTATAATAGAGCGATTTATAGTCCTTTGGCTATATACCCAGTAACGGGATTGCTGGGTCAAATGGAATTTTTATTTCTAGATCCTTGAGGAATCGCCACATTGTCTTCCACAATGGTTGAAATAATTTACACTCCCACCAACAGTGTAAAAGTGTTCTATTTCTCCGCATCCTCTCCAACATCTGTTGTCTCCAGATTTTTAATGATCGCCATTCTAACTGGCGTGAGTTGGTATCTCAATTGATTTGCATTTCTCTAATGATCAGTGATGATGAGCATCTTTTTCATATGTTTGTTGGTCTTATAAGTGTCTTCTTTTGAAAAGCATCTGTTCATATCCTCACCCACTTTTGAATGGGGCTGTTTTTTTTTTCCTTGCTTTAGTTCTTTGTAGATTCTGGATATTAGCCCTTTGCCAGATGGGTAGATTGCAAAAATTTTTTTCCATTCTGTTGGTTGCCGATTCACTCTAATGACTGTTTCTTTTGCTGTGCAGAAGCTCTGAAGTTTAACTGGAATCCATTTGTCTATTTTGACCTTTGTTGCCATTGTTTTTGGCGTTTTAGTCATGAAGTCCTTGCTTATACCTACGTCTAGAGGGAAATTTATAGCAATAAATGCCCACATGAGAAGTGAGGAAAGATCTAAATTCGACACCCTACCGTCAAAATTGAAAGAGCTACAGGAGCAAGATTTTAAAAAACTCAAAAGCTAACAGAAGACAAGAAAAAACTAAGATCAGAGCGGTACTGAAAGAGAAACAGACACACACACACACAAAAAAAAAAACCTTCAAAAAATCAATACCTTCAGGAGCTGGTTTTCTGAAAAAATCAACAAAATAGACAGACCTACAGACAAACAAAAAAAAAGAGAGAGAAGAATCAAAAGGATGCAATAGAAAATGATAAAGAGGATATCACCACAGATTCCACAGAAATACAAACTACCATCAGAGATTACTACAACTCTATTCACATAAACCAATACATCTGGAAGAAATGGATAAATTCCTGGACACTTGCATCCTCCCAAGACTAAACCAGGAAGAAGTTGAAACCCTAAATAGTTGAGTAACCAAGTCTGAAGTTGACACAGAAATTAATAGCCTACCAACCAAAAAAAGTCCAGGTCCAGATGAGTTCACAGCCGAATTCCACCAGACATACAAAGACGAACTGTTACCATTCTTGCTGAAACTATTCCAAACAATACAAGAAGAAGAAATCCTCCCTAACTCATTTTATGAGATCAACATTATCCTGATACCAAAACCGGTCAGAGATTCAATTAAAGAGGAAAACTTCAGGCCAATATCCATGATGAACATTGATGCAAAAATCTTCAATAAAATACCGGCAAACCAAATGCAACAGCACATCAAAAAGCTTATCCATCACGATTGAGTAGGCTTCATCCTGGAGCTGAAAGGCCGGTTCAACATACACGAATCACATAAACAGAACCGAAGACAAAAACCACATGGTTATCTCAACAGATGCAAAGAAGACCTTCAACAAAATTCAATAGCCCTTTTTACTAAAAACCCTCACTAAACTAGGCATCGATGGAATATATCTCAAAATAATAAAAGCTACTTATGATGAACCCATAGCCGATATCATGTTGAATGGGCAAAAACTGGAAGCATTCTGTTTGAAAACTGGCACCAGGCAAGGATGCCCTCTCTCATCACTCCTATTCAATATAGTATTGGAAGTTCTAACCAGAGCAATCAGGCAAAAAAAAAAAAAAGAAATAAAGAGTATCCAATCAGTAAAAGAGGAAGTCAAATTACCTCTATTGCAGATGATATGATTGTATATTTAGAAGACTCCATCGTCTCAGCCCAAAATCGCCTTAAGCTGATAAGCAACTTCAGCAAAGTCTCAGGATACAAAATCAATGTGCAGATATCACAAGCATTCCTAAACACCAGTAACAGACTAACAGAGAGCCAAATCAAGAGCAAATTCCCACTCTCAGTTGCCACAAAGGGAATAAAATAACTAGGAATACAACTTACAAAGGCTGTAAAGGACTTCTTCAAGGAGAACTACAAACCACTGCTCAAGGCAATAAGAGAGGACACAAACAGATGGAAAAACATTCCATGCTCATGGTTAGGGAGAATCAATATCTTGAAAATGGCCATAGTGCCCAAAGTAATTTATAGATTCAATGCTATCCCCATCAAGCTACCCATGACCCTCTTCACAGAACTGGAAAAAAACACTTCAAACTTCATATGGAACCAAGAGAGAGCCCACAGAGTTAGGTCAATTCTAAGCAAAAAGAACAAAGATGGAAGCATCATGCTACCTGACTTCAAACTACACTACGAACCTGCAGCAACCAAAACAGCATGGTACTGGTACCAAAACAGAGATATGGACCAATGGAACAGAACAGAGGCCTAGAAAGCAGCACTGCACATCTATAATCATCTGATCTTTGACAAACCTCACATAAACAAGCAATAGAGAAAGGATTCCGGGTTAAATGGTGCTGGGAAAACTGGCTAGCCATATGAAGAAAGCTGAAACTGGACCCCTTACTTGCACCTTATATTAAAATTAACTCCAAGCGGATTAAAGATTTAAACATAAGACATAACACTACAAAAACCCTAGAAGAAAACCTAGGCAATACCATTCAGGACATAGGGATAAGCAAGGACTTCATTACTAACACACCAAAAGCATTGACAACAAAAGCCAACATGGACAAACAGGATAGAGTTAAACTTAAGAGTTTCTGCACAGCAAAAGAAACAATTATTAGAGTGAACTGACAACCAACAGAATGGGAAAAAATTTTTGCAGTCTACTTATCTGACAAAGGGCTAATATCCAGAATCTACAAAGAACTAAAGCAGATTTACAAGAAAAAAAAATCCATTCAAAAGTGGGCGAAGGATATGAACAGGTGCTTTTCAAAAGAAGACATTTATGAGACCAGCAAACACATAAAAAAATGCTCATTATCACTCATCATTAGAGAAGTGCAAATCAAAACCACATTGAGATACCATCTCATGCCTGTTAGAATGGCGATCATTAAAAAATCTGGAGACAACAGATGCTGGAGAGGATGTGGAGAAATAGGAACTCTTTTACACTGTTGGTGGGAATATAAATTAGTTCAACCATTGTGGAAGACAGTGTGGTGATTCCTCAAAGATCTATAAATAAAAATTCCATTTGACCCAGCAATCCTATTACTGGATATATACCCAAAGGATTATAAATCATTCTATTATAAAGACATATGCACACGTATGTTTGCTGTGGTGCTGTTTACAATAGCAAATACCTGGAACCAACCCAAATGCCCATCAATGATAGACTGGACTAAGAAAATGTGGCCCATTTACCCCATGGAATAGTGTGCAGCCATAAAAAAATGATGAGTTCGTGTTCTTTGCAGGGACATGGATGAATGTGGAAACCATCATTCTCATCAAACTAACACAAGAACAGAAAATCAAACACTGCATGTTCTCACTCATAGATGGGTGTTGAACAATGAGGACACATGGACACAGGGAAGGGAGCATCACACACTGGGGTATGTTGAGGGGTGGGGATCTAGGGGTGTGACAGCGGGGGGTACAGAGGTTGGGGAGGGATAACACTGGGAGAAATGCCTGATTTAGGTGACGGGGGGATGGAGACAGCAAACCATCATGGCACGTGTGTATCTATGCAACAATCCTGTAAGATCTGCGTATGTACCCCAGAACCTAAAGTACCATGATAAAAAAAGAAATATGCAATTTAAAAAATATATAGTAGGTAAGTGATGTCTGCAGTATTCTAATGTGTCTGTTCAGTAACTCTTTAAAGAGATTCATTTGTCACGCACTCTTGAAATTCCATACTGATGATCTCTGGTTGGCCTGTTTTTTCTCCTTCATTACAAAAAGGGGCAGGTCATATTTACTCATTTCTAGCACTCTAGGATTGGCCACATTCCCTGTGATTTCTCAAAGATTGTGGAGTTTCTGACCTCACATCTGCAAAACTTGCACTGAGAAAGAAATGAGGTGCCTTCTTCCCATTTTCTCTCTCACTGGGACGTCTTCACCTCTTACTTGTGTTTCTGTCTGTTATGCTCTTTGATGGAAAAATAGGACTTGTTAAACAGTTCTACCCCCTTTCTTGCCATCTGTTCAAATTAAATAATCATCCCCAAGCTATGCTCTCATCTCCATTTCCTCTCATTTTACCCCAAATACAGAGAGAAACTAGGTTTATTCTCTCAATATGCTTCACCAAGCCTTTTATCATGTTGAGAATTAACCTTCCTGGAAAAATGAGCTATAATCTTTTCTCCTTGTTCTTGGATCTTTGTGGCTTCTTTAATCTTTTCTATTTATTCCTTGAAAACTAGAGCTGAGCAGAGATCTAGTATAGTCATGTTTATTCCACAGAATCAGAGAAACAGAGAATAACTCTGTACTCAATAACATGGCAGATTTAAAAATTAACACTTTTTAAAATCAAACAGCTGACATTTTTAGAGGCAGAGCACCCTCAGCTCCAGAGTCACGTCTTTAACTTTTATTATTATTGGTGTTACTGCTTAAAATATTGTGTCTATTAGGTCATATGCTCTGTGATTTAGTTCTAGCCTATGCTAGTTCTTCCTCAGTCCTTTAAAAATAAATCCTTCCTATTTGGCAAGATAAATTCTGGACAGTCAAGGGCAGATCTGTTTATGCAAATCCAGAATGAGAGAAAAATCTAAGCTGTAAAACCATTTCAGGAGACTTTATTTTAAAAGATGTCATCAGGAAATATTATAAGAAGATAATCCCTTTTTGTATTTGATAACCACAAAAATTCTGTTCTGCCAATAATAACTTTGTAAGGTTGTTTGTAGAAGTCCATTTCGGATATTGGGATTT
Organism: Callithrix jacchus; assembly: GCF_049354715.1. Lineage (NCBI taxonomy): Eukaryota > Metazoa > Chordata > Mammalia > Primates > Cebidae > Callithrix > Callithrix jacchus. Next base: position 198,583,647 of record NC_133503.1, read on the forward strand.
CAGAGATTTAATGTATTTCTTGTAGAATGACAGTATTTAATCCTTAAAGCCTCTTATCCAAATTGGTCACCATGGGAAACAATATTAAATTGGTGTCTTTAACTCTCAAAAGAGGATAAAGGGTCCTTTTTTTTTTTTTTTTTTAATGTTAGAAAGAGTCTTAGACCACCATGTTCTCTTCTCCATTATCCTTCAAAATAACTATACTGAGGACTGGTAGGTTTCTTCGCTTAAAATAATGTCAGAGAAATTTCATTGTGTCCCCTTGGCATCTGCACTCCGCTGGCTAGAGCCAAGTGGCAGAGGGAAAAAACTGTGGGTGCGTGGCATGGCCAGCAGCACTCAGCCCAGAGAAGCTGCTTCTTGGTCTCTATCAGGACGCTGCTGTCTCTGTGCAAGCCTCCAAGACGTGGATGAAACTGCAGTGAGGACATAGCTGCAGGGTCTACTCCGCTGTAGAAACGGAGCTAAGAAAACATAAACATCCTTGTAAGTATTTCTTCTGCGGATGCAGTCATCAGATTAAAAATAATCTTGCTGAACTTTTATCTTGTTTTCTTTGGTGCAAGTAATTTTTCATGAATTTCAAAATTTTATGAGACACAAATACCTTTTCTTTTGTTTAAACTGAAGAATAGATTTTCCAGTGATAGGGAGAGGTGGTTTTTCAATTGCTAATAAGCTAAATACGATGCTGAGGTCTGTAGGACCAAAACCATCACAATCTCAATGTCAAATTATCCCTCTGACACCTTTCTAATCTTTCAGCTCACTGCTTTCAGTCCCTCCACAGCGGTAATGCTTCTGTGTGCTGGGAAACTCATTCCATTCCATTGCATTGTCTGTCACCGTTGTTGTGGACTTTTTTCCTTATCACTTTAAACTCAGCTGAATACTATAATCAGTCATTCGCTCTCAACTTCGATGCCGTCTTCTTGCTTTGTTTTCTGTGCTAAGCTAAACTGCACCCTAGGTAAAATTCCGTTCTCCCTCTGTTTGCGTGTACTAACTCAGCAGTATGTGACTGGAGAAAAACACACAACAGGCAGGTTCTTCTCATTTCAGTTCTTGATCACTAATCTCAAGAGAGCAGATAACCCTCTAGCCTGGTTATCTTCTGACATTTTCAACTTGTGTCTCCTACACTCCTATATTTCTTCACTTTCTCTAGTTCTCTTTCCCACAATCCTAGAAGATGATTTTACTCCTCCCCAGCAATCTTCTCCAAACTCTAGCAGTTTCTTCCCACATCCATGAGAGTCTTCCCTCTCAAATTATCCTCTGCTTTCCTGTTTCACCAAGAAAATAACCCCTACACATTCCCCTTCACCACCCGGACCAGCTTCTTGCATCTGTGCCCACACACCACCTTCACCTTGCTGCTGGTGGCGAACTGTCCTTGCTCCTGGCTTAGGCCAGCTCCAAACCTGGGCCCTGACTTCCACCGCCACTCACCCACAAATCACATTTCTCCGGGCTTCTCCTCGGCCTTTTGCTCATTAATTTACCTCTCTCCTCAATCATTCCCACAAGCACACAAATAGGCTACTATTCTACCATATTAGCTAGGCCTTGAGCAGACATGGACTTAAGTATGGAAATAATTGACACTGTGAACTACTGGAAGGTAAGGGTGTGGGGGTGGGTTAAAAAGCTCACCTCTTGGGTACTGTGCTCACTGCCAGGGTGATGGGATCCGTACTGCAAACCTCTGCATCATGCAATATTCCCAGGTGATCAATCTGCACATATACCTACCCCGTCTCTAAAACTTGATCTTTTAAAAAATTCTCTTTTGCCTTTCTCTCCAGTTAATATCCTATTGATCTCCTTCTCCTCAGGCCAAAACTCCTTACAGAACTATCCCTGTTGGTTATTTACAGTTGCCTCTGATGCATCTTCTTCATCCTTCTCAAACTCTCAACAGTCAGGCTTCCCTGCTCTACTCCACTTCCCACCAAACTGGCTCTTGTCTGTTGACCAGCAAACTCCATGTTTCTACATTCAACGGCCGGTTCTCCATCTTCAGCCACATTTGACACAGTTAGCTGCACGTTTTCTCCTTGGAACACTTTCCACTCACTTTCCAGGGCCGCCATTCCCTTTTTCCTCTGACTTCCTGGAACTCTGCCTCTCAGTCTCTTCTCAATGGTCCTGCCTCAACCACCAAATCTCCAAATGGTTGAGTATCTGGGGCTCGGGTCTTGCCCTTCTATTTTTCTGCATATTCTCACTGTCTAGGTCATCTTATGTATTTATATGACTTCTGATCTGTCCACGTGCTGATTATTCACAAAATTCCAGCTCAGAACCCTCCTTTTCTCAAAACCTGTATGTCCAAATGTCTACTTGGCCCCTCCACGTGGACATGTGACAGGCATCTAATGCAAATTCCTCATGTACTCCTGCTGACAAACCCCTCCCACATTCTTCCCTATCACGGTTCACGGAAGCCCAAAACTTGAACCACATTTGTCATGTCTCCCTTCAAGCAGTAGGTCTTCTCAAAAGCTCCATTCACTCTACCCTGAAAATGTATCTGAAACCAACCGCTCCTCACCCCCTCCCCTGCTGTCAGCATTGGCCAATGCAATCACTTCTTAATGGGTGTCCGTGCTCCTAAGCCTGTTTGTCTATCAGCAGCCCACCTTTTTTTAAATGGAAGTCAGTGTTGATCAATGGTCTACTCCCAGTTCTCCTGTGTCTCCCAGTCACTGGTCATGAAAGTCAGAGCCATCCCCACTGTGGCCCCTCCCCAGGCTCATTGTCTTTCTGAATTTGTCATCTACTCTGCGTCTCCCATTCACCCTCTCCACCCACAGCAGCATCCTCACTCTCCCTCCGTGGTGCCAGCTGCTTCCCCTTCTGCCTGGACTGCTTCTCCCTAGATATCGAGGTAGCTGATTCCTTCCATGTGCCTCAGATCTTTACTCAAAAGTTACCTTATTATGAGGGCTTCCTGGATCATGTTATTTCAAATTCCAATTTCTCCCTTAATACTTCTCCCCCTTCCATGTCTTCCATTTTACCCTTAGACTTAGCACTACCTAGCATGGTACATATTTAACTCATCTACATCATTTCTTGTCTATCTTCGGCAACAGAATATCTGTTTGCTCCCTGTCCAGGGCGCAGACAGTGCCTCACAAGGTGCAGGGGCTCCAGGAAAATCGGTTAAATGAATACATGAGAAACACACAATCAATATGTTCTAAGTGCCATAACCCAGGAAGGAAGTGGTAGGAGAAACGAAGAGAGAGACCCGTGTATTTGAGAAATCGGTAGGGGTTTCCTGGAGCCCAGCCTCTTTACATGGTGGCCTTAAGTGAAACAGATGTTGATGGACAGAAAGAGCATCCTGCATGGCAAGGTGGCTCATGTCTGTAATTCCGAAACACTGAGAGGCCTAGGCAGGGGACTGCTTGAGGCTGGGAGTTCAATACCAGCCTGAGCAGACCTCATTTCTACTAAAAACCAGTTTTATTATCAGAGTTTTAATTTTACATCTTCTCCACCATATTTAGCTATAGTCAACATTAGATTGACTCTGGAAAGATTCTGATTCCTTTTCTCAATTGTTTGAAATAAACACTTTTTAATTTCTTTTCTGTTTTTCTCTTTGCCTTTCTGTAGTTGGAGAACAAGGTAGTACTGATAATTCTCCAATGTCCCTGCTTTGCATCTGTGGCTCTCTCTGCCTTGGCTGGTGGCCCCTACTCAGCTCTATCTAACTGAGGCATCAGCTTCTTCATGGAGGGTCCCTTCATGATGAAACAGCTTGTGGCCTTCCTCCTTCCCTTGCCCTTCTGATCTCCATTAAGGAACTGGTAAAATGCTATCAAATTGTTTGTTCGCGTGACCTTCTCCCCCTTTCATTGGATCAGGGATCATGTCTTGTTTCTTTGTATTCTCAACATTTTTTCCAGTGCCAAAGAAATAAATACACGTTGTCTGAAGGATCAGATACTTGAGCTAACCCTTCAGTGGACAGAATTCAGTGACGTAGGTAACACTTTGTCTAACAGCAAAAAACTTCCCTGCATTACCAACAAGCTAACTATGCATGACTGATTCACAGTAGTTGGTGACCCTGAGATGTAGGTGAGTCTTGTTTAAGGTTCCTGAGCAACCAACGATTTGCACATTAAAAAAGCCCCCACACTTTTAGTGTCCTGTGGCTGTTCAGACCAGCACTGTGTTTGTTTTGATACTTTAGCTCTGTGATGTCAAATATCACAGGACTTAAGACTCAAAACAAACACAGTGCTGGTCTGAACAGCCACATGACCCTCTTAGCAGGTGATTTCTCTTTATTTCCTTACATTCTTCCATTTGAAACATTCCTTCTTTCTCATCCAAGAGATGTAGCAATAGAGCACTCCATTGTGAGATTTCATTTTAATTTTATTGGTTTGGGGAAGCCATTAAAGCCTTTAAAAAGTTATAGCACATTTTTGAAATAAAAACCCAAGTTTTGTAACACATAGGAGTCATCATTTAATATATCATAAGCTCATTTTTATACAAAATAAGCAAAAATTTAGAAAAAAGTCAAAAATTTGCATTAAGGGAATTATGAAATATAAAAACTTCTTTTAATTTAAAATTTTAAAATGTAATTGAAGGCTGAGTCTTCTCATTCCTGTCTTCTTTGGATACTCTGCGTGAGCGTGCCCAGCAGTTGTGGTGTAGGATGGTTTTGTTTCATTTAATTAACAGAGCTGGGGCTTTGAGGAGTCTTCCCATGACACTGGAGCAGCTCTGTAGGTGGAAAAGTAGTTTCCAAGGAGGAGGCCCACATATCCCTTCCAAACCACCCACTGACACTTTTATAGAAATCATTTCACGTTAGAGAGGGGGCCCCAGGGTAATGTTAAAACAGTTTTAATCATAGCTTCTAATTATGAACAATAAGTCACTTCCACAGTTTCTTGTATCTCAAATATAATACAAGGAATAATTAACAGCCAGCAGTAATTCTCAGGCTGGTAGAGTTACACAGCCAAGGAATTTCAGTTTTGTCTCTCAGTAAAGTAAATGCTTCCTCAAATGTGTATCTACGTGATATGTTACTAGAGCCAATTGACCTCTGGTCATACCAAGAGCAGGTATTCCTGCCAGCACTCAGCATGGCACCCACCAACTGAGGAAGTGATTAAGGCTCCCGGACACTGGTGCCATTATTCACAGATAGTATGGTTTGCAAAGCAGGTTATTGCAAACCACCCAGGAGAACTCCCAGTGCTCATGTACGTTTGAAGCAAATATTACCAAATCTTAGTAGTAGTTATTAGGTAATGATACTATCAATGTTTTCATTTGTCTTCTTTATACCTTTTTTGTTTTCCAAATCCTGTGTGATGTGTATTTCTTTTACAATCCAAAAGCAATGAATGTTTCATACAAAAATCCCTGAGAGGCACTTAACATTTCCCACACCCTTCAAGCTAGAATCCCAGCTGATATCCCTCCTCTGAGACTTTCCAACCTCCCCATGCTCTCCAGCCTCTGTCCTTGGACCCTCCAGCTTCCCCCTGCTCCTTCCTCTGGGCTTGTTGTCCTTAACTTCAACTTCCAGCCCTGGCATTATAGTTAATAAAAAATGCGTGGTCTTCCCTATTGTAACAAGTAACTGTAACTCAGCCATCCCGCTTCACATGCTCCTTTGAAATCTTGGACTTCTTGACTCCAGCTATGCAAAAGGGGAGAAATAAAAGTGGTATCTGGGAAATGGGGCTTATGGTCACATCTAAGATTGGCTTCTATCACGTCTATTCAGATTCTGTTGTCCAGAAGCCAATCACACAGCCCCAGAAGAGGTGCAGGGAAAACTGGGAATTCGCTCTATTTGTCTGCCCAGGAGAAGGAAATGGGATTGGAAAGGGGATGTCATCAGGTCCTGCAGCACAAGATCAGAGTCCAGAGATGAGATCTTGCTGCAGTGCAAGACCACAGGAGGAGTCCACAGTGCAGCACCTGGTGCTCCCCTGGGCCCATTGACTATGCTCTGGTCTACTGACTTCAGCTGATGTAGGATCCATTTCCAGCACACTACATGACAGAGGTCATCATTCCTCCTGGAAACTCAACTAGCCAGGCACTTAATAAACAGCCCAATCCCATTCTTACTTCAAGCCATAAGGATATCTACGTACAGTTCCCAAAGTAAACATGCAAACTAATGACCGTAGGTTGCAATAGACATTTTCTATTCCCAATATTTCAAATAACATCCTTTCTCCCACACTCTGCTAGATTTCAGCTTCTTAGAAATTTATTTATCTTTCTTCTTCTGTGGGAGTAAAGAGAGGGCTTAGAACCAACCTCAAAAAATATGAAATAGCTTTAAGTGCAAATGTATGATGCCTGCTCTCGTGTCTCTCACTTATGACGCAGGGCAAGATGTTCCTTATTTTTATTTGCTGCCGGTCTTGTCTGTGCTTGTGTCTGTAGAGTGCTTACTTCGTCTGAGATGTTCTTCAGAGCTTTTGTGCCATGATTCTTTTGCGGCTTCCACCTGCAGTAGGTGATGCTCAGCTGGGACTGAGGCTTCTTCCTGCTGCCTCACTCACTGTGCCTGCAGCCAATGGCCTCGCCCCTCCATGCTGCAGTCCTCAGGCTCCAGCTCCATGATACCTTAGCATCTTTCATTCTCCTTGTGGGATTCAAGGGGCATCTTTTCTAATCTGACCTGTCGTTGGACCACCTTCCCTCAATCCCTGTAGATGCATCTTATCTCTCATTTCCTTTTCGAATTGAAAGAAGACGCTACAATATCTGCCCCTTATACTCAGCTTTCACTCACTCTTCAATAAATGCCTTCTCCTTATACCAGAGATTGCCAATGGTCTGTCTGCAGTGAAGATCACCTTCTGAGCTCCTGGTTCATGGGGAAGTGTGTCATGTCTATCACTTTCCACATGCATGTCTCCCATGCATCTCAAAGACATCGTTTCCTAAAATAAATTCGGATATCCTGGGTGGCTATCTGACTGTCCTGCTCGTGTGTGTGACCTCATTTGCCTCTCCTCTTCAATCTCAGTTTTCTCTTTTGGGAAATGGAGGTGCTGAATGGTTGTAGGGAGACAATGCGTACCAACTTCTCAGAAAAAAAAAAATGCTGCCAGGTAGGTCTTACCTGATTTGCTTGTTATTTCCAGGATTACTGTTATTTTCTTTCCTGCTGCAAACTGTTCCTTTTTTACTCATCTCTTTTGCAGAGAATGGCACCCCCAGCTACTCAGGCTTCATACCCAGAAACCTCTCCCACCTTCTCATGTGCATTGCTAGGATTTACCAGTTGTCTCCAAAATCCACCTTCGATACACAAAGTTGCCTCTCCCTGCGGAATTCTCTTGTCTTGCCTGAATTGCTGTGAGCATCCTGGGTGCCCCCTTTCCATTCTTGCCCACCCCCAATCCACCAGAGGGAACAGGATCACACCAAACTCGGCATCAAAGCACTCAGTGGCCCACGTGGCTCAAAGGAGACACCCTCACTATCACCTTCTGTGGCCTCTGGTTCTTTTTCTTAACTACCCCTCACAGATCCTGCCATATGCCTCGACCACAAAACTGCAAGGTTCCGGAAGGCAGAGCAGAAAGGCTCACTGTCTCTACTTTATCCCAGCGATTAACATGCAGTGGGTGTTCAAGAAACATGTTGGAAGTGAAAATGAAAAGCTTCTGCTTACTGAATTAACGTGGGCCCTTACCCCTCCTTGGAGCTATTCTCAAAGTGGCTGAATCCAATGCCTTGTCTTATTTTTCGTTTTCATGGCACAGTTCTCCTGGTTCTCAGCCTGCTAATGGTTTTATCTCTGCTGGAGCCCTCATGGAAGGGTCCTTCTTCCGTGTGTGTGTGTGTGTGTGTGTGTGTGTGTGTGTTCATTCAGCAGCCAGGACCTACTGCTTTATCTGCCAGAACACATTCAGAATTGGATGACAATGCCTCTTCTTCCATCAGACTCTTCCTGCCCCTCCCCAATCACTGGCTGCCTCTGCTTCCCATGTGTGCCCTGCCATGTCGTGCTTGTCCTTTGGAATTTGGCTACTTCTGCCTTGTTTGGTGCAGACATTCATGCATGTCTGTCTGAAACCCAGTGGCTACTTGTTCTCGCCAATCCAGGGTGGCTCTGCTCAACACATAGGCATTTAGTATCATCTGTTGCTTGTAGTTCTACTCTGGGGATGAGAAAAGCAAAAGTGATGGCAACATGATGATGTGAGGGACTGCCCATGTGTCCCCGCTGACTTCATTCCAAAACATGGGCTGTAGGGTGGAGACAGCTCCAGGGTAAGTTTTCACTGTTTATCTAAAAAGATTCATCTTCTATTTAAAATGCTGACTTGATATGTGGTCACAAGTTTTTACTTAAGATATATAGAAGATTGAGTCTGCCATACCTGAATAATAAAGTTACTAGTCAATTACTTATTATAAAATAATCTGTTTTCAGCCATCTAAATACATCAGTTCTCTAGGAAAACAATGTCCTGTATATTTCTCAGATTAATATAGTCTAGCATTAATATTGTCCAGCTTTTCAATATATTCTAACTTTAAATCTGGAAACACATACATACATACACACACACACACACATGCAGAGTTTATTTTGGCCAGTTACATTATTTTCAAAACTCAGTCCATTTCCTAAAGAATCAAGAAGTTGAGGAGAGGTGGCTATAGTAATAGAAAATTAACAGTTCACTTATTTTAAACCTTAAACATTATATCCTATTCATATTGCTTACAACAATGGTTATGGGAGCATTTTCTGGAATATCACATTACTGCAAATGATAAAACATATGGCACTGCAATAATGTGAATGAGAATATATATTTTTTATCCTGGATGATGGAAAATCTACTCATCAAAATGTATTTTCAGGCGACTCTATTATGCTTTCTCTTCCTCTCAATTCCACTGGGTTTTAAGGAATACAGATATATGTACTTTTTTATTTTTCTCTATTTCTTTGCAGCTAACCCTCAATTGCTGCATGTGTTATTAATCTTTAGGATCAAACTTGGTTTCTGTTTCATAAAATCTGTCAGGGTACAAGAGATTATGGTCATCAGGAATGGACTATATAACACACAAAAAAAGTCAATTTATATTATTTCTAAGTAAGTTTATGTTGCTTAAAATATAGTCTTATCTGAGTGGGTCACTTATTAAATAAGGGTGCTGTGAACAACTAAATACTTGAATGAAAAATGTCATTTCTATCATGTTCAAAATCTTGGACATGAATTCAAAGACTTCCTATGAAGTCAAAGACCATAAGCATTGACTCAGCTAAGGTCACTGCTGTCAAAGTGTAGAGGGGAATGCCCTTTAGTTTCCAATTAATTGAACGTTTTTGAAGAATGTGCAGATGAGGCATAAAACAAGAAGCAAGATAATAGTAGTTACAGAAGACAAAGACATGTAGTGTGAATGACACTCGCATGTGTCCTGAGCCACTGATTACAATGCTTTAGTTAAAAATGGACAGAGTTCACAGGTGATGATAGATAGATAGACAGATAGATAGATAGACCAACAGATAAATCAATTGATTGTTACACAGGAAGACAAGGTCCTAGAACAGCGGCAACTATTTTGGAAAAACAAACAAGTGGATATTTTACCCAATAAATAGGTAAAATATTATTCAGCCATTAAAAGTATGATATTCTGTCATTTGCAACATGGATGGAACTGAAGACCATTATGTTAAGTGAAATAAGCCAAGCACAGAAAAACAAATATTCTCACTCATATGTGGGAACTAAAGAAAGGGATCTCATGAAGATAGAGTAGATTGGTGGTTACCCTAGTCTGGGAAGGGGAGGAGTGTGAAGAGGATACAAGAAATATAAATCTATTTATTACCTACCACTTAACTGTGCATTTAAAAATGGTAAAGATGAAAAATTATATGTGCATATTTTACCCCAATTAAAAAAGAGCAATTTTTTTACTGTTCTGATGAAAGAGTTCTGAATCTTGACTGGGGGTAGATATGTAAACCTGCATATCTAATAACATATATGAATAAACACATGCACATGTGCATACACACACATGCAGGGAAAACTAGGAAACCTAAGATGGGTGGATTGTGTCAGTGACAACATATTATTATTATTATTATTATTTTGAGACAGAGTTTCGCTCTTGTTGCCCAAGCTGGAGTGCAATGGCGTGACCTCGACTCACGGCAACCTCTGTCTTTTGGGTTCAAGTGATTCTCCTGCCTTAGCCTCCCAAGTAGCTGGGGTTACAGGTTCCTGCTACCACATCCAGCTAATTTTTTTTTTTTTTTTTGTATTTTTAGTAGAGATGGAGTTTCACCATGTTGGCCCAGCTGGTCCTGAACTCCTGACCTCAGGTGATCCACCTGAGCCTCCTAAAGTGCTGGGATTACAGGCATGAGTCATCCCACCCAGCAATGTCAACATCTTGCCCATGAAAGTGCAGTGTAGCTTTTCGATATGTTCCCACTGGGAGAAACTGGGTAAAGAGTACGTGGGATCTCTGTATTAATTCCTACGACTGCATGTGGATCTATAACTATCTCAAAATAAAAAGGTTAACTAAAAAATAGATGGCAGTTAGGCACCAGTTTTTAAAAGCTGACTCCTTCATATATTGTATTGGGGTCAGCTTCCTCTGAGAGAAAAAAATCACACACAGAAGGCAAAATTAAAGAGAATCGCTCTAGTAAAACAAGTATGAAATGATACGAAATATGCTGAGGTTCTTTATCATGGCCAGTTCAATAAAACTAATTTAATTAACAAAAAGATACAGTTGAGGTAGCTTGAAAAGCCTTTTGTTTAAGAAAAAGCTCAAATCACCTTGATTGTGGGCATTTCCATTGCTGTGGTTGTGTAAATTCCTTTTTCACTCCCTGTCATAATGGTTTGGCATTCCTAATCTCTCACTGAATCACGCATAAAATATTCATTCATAGGTTTTGTACTATTCATGTTCTGGCTTAATTAGAATTTATGCAGTAAGACCCTGCATTAAATTGTGAACAACTAATTAATATTTCTGAAGTTTCTGCCACAAATTCCATATTTAGGACTTATTATATAATTCTCATTTTTCTGAAAAACAAGAACATCACACATGCATATGACATCTTTAGAATGAAAATGTAGAGTAGGGTGGAACTTGTACATCTTATGATTGCTATGTATTTCACATGTGGCCCAAGTAATACTGTTTCTTCAATTTTTAGAGTTTTAGCCAACAAAGGCACAAGGAAGGAAACCAAGAAGACAAAAGACAAGAGAGAGGCAAGATGTTTAAGTCAGAAAAGCCCCCAGCATTTCTTACCTCCTTCCTGCTTCCTCAACAGGCACCTGGGCCTTCTCCAGCGCTCCAGTCCTCTATTAGCCACAGATCAGCCCAGTGTTTCCATTAAAACATACAGAGGGCCGGGTGCGGTGGCTCACCCCTGTAATCCCTGCACTTTGGGAGGCTGACACGGGTAGATCACGAGGTCAGGAGTTTGAGACCAGCCTGACAAACATGGTGAAACCCTGTCTCTACTAAAAATGCAAAAATTAGTCCAGCGTGATGGTGTGCACCTGTAATCCCAGCTATTCAAGAGGCTGAGGCAGGAGAATTGCTTGAACCCAGGAGGCGGAGGTTGCAGTGAGCCAAGATCTCATTTCTGCACTCCAGCCTGGGCGACCAGTGAGACTCCTTCTCAAAAAAAAAAAAAAAAAAATACACCAAATTAAGTCACTGTCTCCTTAAAACCCATTGTGATGTTTTATTATGCTTTGAGTAATATCCACATGCCCTATCAAGGCCTGCCACCACCTCCTCACCACCATCTCTCAGACGCTATCTTGGACGGCTGGACCACCAGCTGTGTCAGCTTCAGCTGAGAGTCTGTGTTCTCTGCCTGACTGCACTATCTGCAGGTTTCCATGGCTGTCTTTTTCCTATTATAAAGTCTCAGATCAGATGTGAGCTTCTCAGAGAGTCCTTCCTCGGCTATTCATGTAAAAGCAGCCCATCTCGGCCCTTCCCTGTCACACTGCTCTGTGTGCTGGTGTGCATTTCCCCCTTTTGCCCATTCATATTTTCTTTCTTTTTTTTTTTTTTTTTGAGACGGAGTTTCGCTCTTGTTACCCAGGCTGGAGTGCAATGGTGCGATCTCGGCTCACTGCAACCTCCGCCTCCTGGGTTCAGGCAATTCTCCTGCCTCAGCCTCCTGAGTAGCTGGGATTACAGGCATGTGCCACCATGCCCAGCTAATTTTTTGTATTTTTAGTAGAGACGGGGTTTCACCGTGTTGACCAGGATGGTCTCGATCTGTTGACCTCGTGATCCACCCGCCTCGGCCTCCCAAAGTGCTGGGATTACAGGCGTGAGCCACCACGCCCGGCCTCATATTTTATTACATAGAATTTATTTCCCACCTCTGTCCTCTCAATGAATTTAGCCCCCGTGAGAAAGGCCACTTGCCATTTTTACAGATATACTTACCTTACCCAGAAAAGTGCCTGACATATGGTATGGTAATACATAATTGCTGACCCTCAAATAAATGAATAGGGCACTCAGATGATTTCCATATGCATGTCAAGGTGAATTAGTATGAACAGTTAATAAGCAATTTACATGTAAATGATTCCTTATGAAAAGATGCCTTTCCACTTCTGAGGTACAGCTCCCGGACACCCAGTGCTCAAGAAGCCAACAAGTCCAGGGTTTCAGGAGCAGCAGGGCTCTGCCCATTGGTTAGGACATGGCAGGGCAGCTGCTTCCCTGTTCCACGGACTGGGCTTCCAAACTACCCCATCCACTGCACCCAGGGGGTTGAGGCTGGCAGGCACTCTCTGCCTCCCTCCTGCACACCTGTGCACAGCTTTGCTCCTGTTTGCGCCTCGTTCTCTTCTACTCTGAGGCAGGAGTGGCCTTCTCCATTCCCAAGCCTTCCAGCTTTAGTACCAACAGCATCCCCTCATTTCTGCTGCACTCGCGGGAGCCATCAGCAATCTTGCTCCTGCCTCCCAGTCCTCCCTTCATCTTGAAATTGTTGAGCTCTCATCACAAATAAAAAGGTCCTGTCTCAGCTCTGTTGTCTGAGTTCCAATCTGTTTTCCCGTCCTTAGTCTTGCTTCGCTGTTTCTCTTCCTGAGGATCATCTCTTCTCAGCATCCTCATTGCCATTTCTGCCCCTCAAATCTCAACATTCTGCCTTCTGTCCGTATGACTCCACTGAAAGGGTTTTAGCAACGTCATCTCTTCATGTCAAGTCCAGTGGCTTTCCTTGAAAATCCTGATGGCATTTGAATTCAATGCACAAGGGGAATTACGTAAGTGGCTTTTTTTTAAATCCACAGATGTCCAGTTATTCCAGCACCATTTATTCAAAATCATTAATGCCCCCATTAAGTTGAATTTCTCATTAATTCAACTTAATGGGGGCATTAATGATTTTGACACCTTTATGAGAAATCAGTTGATCTTGTAAGTGAAATTCTATTTCTGGACTTTTTATTTCTTTCATTGATCTTTCTTGCCTTATGCCAACACCATATGCTCTTGATTACTATAAGTTTTTAATAACTCTTGAAGTCAGCAGTTTCAAAGCTTTCAAGTTTGTTCTTTCTCAAAATTATTTGGTTATTCTAGGTCCTTTACATTTCCATATAACTTTAGAGTCAACTTGTTAATTTCTAAAGAAAATGTTCTGGCAGTTTTCCTTGGAGAAATGTATGCTCAATTTGGAGAGAAATGACTTTTTCATAGCACTGGGTTTCTAATACATGAACATGGACCTATTTTCATCTTTGTTTGTCCTAAACCAGAGGTGGCGGCAGTTTCCCGTTGTTATTACCCTCTGGGTTGCCTCCCCATCATGGCTGGCTTTTCACTTCTTCATCACCACTTGTACAACCAAATATCTATATTAAGGTAGACCTGAAAGAATTCTGAGTTACTTTGAAATTCTAAGATTCTAAATAAGCCACACTGGAGTCTCCCCCGATCCCTTCCTCAGAACCCGTGAGGTACATGTGGTCAGCTTCTTCCAGATACGTGGTGTCCCATGTATTTCCCTGTTTACATATGTGGTAGTTAATAGCAAAGCAATACCCGGGTGCCGCCTTTGCTCTTGCCCCACCCTCATTTTAGAATGAAAGTATTAGGAAAATTGGAGAAATGTCACCATACGTGATGTTTAAAACAAATTTTACAAACGAACAAAGAAATGTGTGTGAGCTGCCGTGAAAGGAAATCCTGACCATCCTCTGAAGGAGGAGAACGCTGTGAGTGTGCTGCGGCTGCTACCTCATCAGCACAATTGCGAGGCCTCCTGCCATGCAGGACTCGGTGAAATCTCATTATCCCGGTTTCCCGCAGAGCAGCACTTACAGACTCCGACAGTCTCAGGACCGAACCCCAGTGCGATTTTCTACACTCACCAGCAGGTTTTAAAAGGAAACTTCCATTTTCACATTTTCTCCTGGGAAAGTGATTTTCATGTTGAAAATATAGCCCTGTAAGAATGTGACAAGGTAATGGCTTCTCCACTCATTCTTCCACGTGAAGCTGCAGACCAAGGCCTCTGTATCCAACACCAATCAAAACTGATTGTGGGGAGTGAAGATGTTACTGTGTGTAGTTGCTAGTCACTGAGTAAAGTGCCACAGTGAATGCTGAGAACGCAGGGGAGTAGGGAAACCTTAATTAACGTAAAAGCCACTAGTAGAAAACACATGGGCACCTGATTTTTAGTTCTCTTTTTTAATGATATAACATTCAAGCACTCCTGTTTTGAAAACTTTTGGATATACACAAAACATAAGGGTACAGTGAAAAGTACTTATAATCTCATTACTCAGAAGCAATTCCTACTAACATTTTGGTATTTTTCTAACTGATACTTTTGGAGAGCTTTTAAAAAAGTGGGTGCGTGGGAAATTTTGTATCTTCATTTTTACCTTTTGCGCTATAGCAGCACCACTTCTGATATTCTTCAACAGTTAGGAATGTTGCTCTAATTGTCACACTTTATCTTATGCTCTCTTCCATTGTTGAGCTTCAGTACGTTATTTACAGTATTTAATTTTATGTATAACATTGTTGGGACCACCTTTGTCAAGGCATTGAAGTATTTCCTCAACCATCTTCCATATTATGCCTTCAGGAATTGAAATTACAGTTTAAACAAAAAACATTCTAGAGGTTCCAGCTACATATTTCCAAGCAATTTTCCAAGAAGTAAGTACCAATTCCTGCTGCCAGTGTGTCCATCTCGCTGCAGCTCTGCCAGTCTAAAGCACCGTAAGGACTGAAGTACGTCAAATGCTGTCTAATTTTACCTTATTGCTACTTTGAACTGCGTTATCTCTGTTTGGTAGTCTGGATAAATATTTTTCACCACTTTTTATAATTACATTTTTATTTTTATGTTGTTTCTATATTCTTTGCTTTCCCATGCCCCCCAAAATGGGTCCTAAATGAGTTTTTAATTGTAATCTGTAAATATTTAGCATGTTAATTTTTTATTGTATTTTCCCAGATATTTTCACAATGTTTTGATATTGCTTAGGCTATTTTTTTTAATATTTACATTTTAAATTTTTATCATGGAAAAATAAGTTTCCTTTGTTAATCAGACACTTTAAAAACAAAACTGACACAATGCTCTGAAGTACATATTCCTCATGAAAATATTTCAGCTCAATGTTACCATTTTACTATGTGGGATTTTCTCAAAAATATCTCTTTGGGTAGCATAGAGTTTTGACATAAAAATAAAGCAATATTTTTACAGACTATTCAAGTGGTCTTGCTCCCTTTTGTTTTTCTCACTTTCCAGTAGACCTTTGTGGCCCTAAGTTCTCTGGGGTCTGGCTCCTGAACTCTTTCGTGATTTTACCCAGACCAAGGCTCAAAATGATGAGAAAGTACCATGGTTATTGGGCTTTTAAGAATCACTATTAAAAATAAAATCTGTAAGTATTCTTCAAAATGCTTCAAACAATATGTAGCAAAAAATTCCTTTAAGAAGTAGAGCATCCCATATGAGTTGGCATTATTCCAATATCACTGCCAACACAGGAGAACTGGCCAGGCCTGCGTGCTCTATGCCACCACATCAGGAAGTTGCTGCTGCCTAGACATGTATAAAATGTTAATCTAAAGTGCTAATCTAGAGTGTGATCTTTAATGCACCCTGTACACATACTCCACACAAGCCCTGTTCCGTAATCTCTTTCCCCTATAAAAGTGGGACTTACGGAAGTTCCGAGGCAGCTACTGCCCAGGGTAGAGCTTTCAGAGAGCCCCCTTTTTCCCCTCCCTGTATCCTGGCTCAGCTGCACCCCACCCTGTGTGAGGTTTGTGGACCCGGAGAGTGGAGGGCAGGCATTACTGCAAAAATATATAGAAACTCAGACTAGACAGGCCATCTGGGCTCTCATCCCACTTTCTCAGTAACTCACAGTAAGACCTCATGCAGCCCTAAACCACTCCTGGCTTCTGTTTTCTGGTCAAAAGGCAGTATGAGATACTCTTGTGAGGCATATTAAAAATACAGTTAAAAAGAGATTAAGAAGTATTAACTCATAAAGATTCTCATTAACCCACTTGCAAATTCAAACCTCTTTTCCTTACCTTTTTTCAAGTGTCAGCTTGAATGACTTTCTAAGTCATTGCCATTTTCAGCCTGTATTCCTTAAACTGTGGCTTACATAAGGAAATTGTTTTAATCCCTCCACAGACAGATGTATCTGTCTGAGTTTTCTGTCTGGCTTCCTTATTTATAGATTAGGTGGATGAGAGCCACAACACTGCACTGATTACCACACGGCAGAGATTTCTTTGCATTCATATGAGGCCGAATTGAGAAGAAACACTCTTCAAAAGTCCCCAGGACAATAGCTGTCACATCTCCGCGTCGTGTGGAACATGCTGGAAATGCGGAGCTGCAGAGCCACAGCTATAGGCTGCAACACCATAACATCTTCCTGACAGTGCTGCTCTTTGCACAGAAAGAATATGAAAGCTACAGAGAAGCTGGCAACTCAAAATATCTCAAACCTAAGCCAAAATACCTCATGCACAAACCTATATCATTGTCCTGGTTATGAGCCATTCCTGCACGCTGGAGAAAGAATCTGAACACTGTCCCTGGATGGTGTTGACTGAGCAGGCAGGACCTTGAGTAGGTCTCAGCAGGGACTTACGGACTTGGCCCAAGATGATCACTGTCATCCAGGTCCCTGGTGCTCCAAAAGGCCAAGGCCAGTCAGCATGAGACTGAGCAGAAGTGGATTTCCTAGTGTGTGGGGACCGTCTCTGGGATGCATGGGGGCTTCCCTAGGAAGGTGACAAAGTTATCACCAGGCCTCCGAGCATCAGGAGACAGCCAGGGTGGCGTGCCCTCAGAAGGGCAGGCAGGCAGTATGCGGAGAATGAGATACCTAAGCAGGGGTCTTGGCTAATGGAGAATCAATAGGGGCAGGGTATGAATGAGGCAGGGAGAATGAGGGAATGTCACACTCAAGATCTGACTAGGTCAGAAATTTCCTAGGGAAGATTTTTAGATCCTAAGAAGCTGAGTAGGGAACCTCAAATAGAATGGTAACAGACCTTCTCCATCAGGTGTGTGAATGTTTAAGATTTCATCTTTAAGAGACCAGGAGATGGATGGTTATTCAAGAGAATAACTGAGAGTTGCTCACACGGCTACAGCAAGAAAAATACAGGGCAAATCACAAGTTCCTGACTGAATCACACTCATTAGAAAGCTGAGGTCACAGAGCAACTAAAGAACCCGAAGTCTAGGGTAGGACCAGTGTCCATAGGAAGAGATGGGACTCCAGCACCTGCTGACCTGGCTTAGCTGCATCTCGACCTAGTAAGTAGAATTCTGTTGAAATAGTCAATTAATCCTGGTGCAGGCCAAATGCAGGTTGGTGAGAGCATGTACTGCTCCTAGGGGAGGCAGATAATTGTGGGGGGGGGGGAGTTGCTTCTTCCGAAGATATTTCACCACAAAGTCTACCAGATGCCCCAGGGAAGACTGCGGAGTCCTGACAAAGTTGTCAGGGGCATAGGATGATGCAAGAGTCAACCTGGATCCCTCTTCCCCATTTTCCCAGCACAATAAAGTGGTCGTCTGCTGGGGCATAAGATGAGCAACAGAACTGTCTTACAGCTCAGCTGAGGGAAGGGAAGAGAATAAAGGCTGTCAGCCATGGAGGAGGAGAGAGAATATATATCAGACCCAGACCTCCAGGAGGAGAAGAGGCATGGTTCTTGCGGAGGCTGTGAGACCTAGGGATGCAGGCTGTGGGGTAATCAGGACATTAGGATTCCATCCATTTCAGGCCAGTGAATAAATAAGTATCAGTTAAAAGTAACATTGAAACATTGCTAGGAAGCATGCCTGAGACGACTCTCCCTGAGGATTAGGAAAAAGGAATACCTAAAGCAAAGGTGAGGCAGACCTTGAGAAGAAAGCTCTAGAAACCCAGCCTCCATACTAAACTCCAGGTACTGCTGGGAGAGTCTGAAGCCTGTCGTACTCTGAAGATAAACACAGCAACAGGAAATCTCAAGCCCAGCCTAATTCCTGACTAGATCAAGGATCAGGAAAACATGGCCTTCAAGGTTACCTGCCTACCTGGTAAATAAACTTTCATTAGGACATGGCCATACCCACATTGTCTGAGGCTACTTTCATGAGACAATGGCAGAGCTCTGGTGACCTTTGGCCCATAACCCTAAAATATTTACTATTTGCCTATTTAAAAAAAAAATTATCCTGATCCTTGGACTAGATATGAACATAAACTACCACAGGAATGGATGAGCAAAAGGAAAGGTGTACATAGAACTATTTACTCAGTGTTGAAGTACTCTAGATATCTTTCAGGAAGAAAAAGCAATAAATGCCTAAGATACTAAACAGTAAACAAAGCCAGACTCAGTCATGACACAGATAATAACTGACTGGAAATTTAAAATAACTATTATTAATATGTTGAATTTTCCAACATAAAAAGCATATACCATGAAAGATCCGATTAATGATATCAGCAAAGAGGTGGAAACCATAAGAAAAAGTCAAATATAAATGTGACAAAGAGAAAACCCAGTAACAGAGATGCAGAATGCTTTTGATGGGTCATAACACAGCTGAGAAGCGGATCAGCATACCTGACAATATGTCAATAAAATTACTCAGCTGAAACACAAAGAGAAAAAGACTGAGAAGTAAAAAGAATGGAGCATCCAAAAGCTATAGAAAATATCAAACCATCGGTTGCGTGCATCACTGGAAACTCAGAAGGAAAAGAGAAAATAGTGTGTAAGACACATTTTAAGAAATAATGCCTGACGATTTTCCTAAGGGATTTTCAGACATCAAACCAGAGACCCATGAAACTCAGAACCCTTCAGCAGAATATATACTAAAATATACAACAAACACAAAACATCTAGAGACATTTATTCAAATTGTCAAAAACAAAAGATAAAGGGAAACGCATGAAAGAAGACAAAGGAATCAAGATAAGAATATTGGCAGAATTCTTGTCAGGAATCATGAAAATTTTTAAAAATGCATTGATGACTTCAAAGTCCTGAAAGAAAATAAGGCTTCTCATTAGGAAATTCATGCTCTGTGAAAGTATTTCTCAAAAGTATAAAAAAATGCTTTATTAGACAAAAACTCAGAATTTGTTGCCAGCAGACTCACTTTACAAGAAGTGGTAACGTCAGCTCCGCACGGCAGAAGGAATGCAACACTGGGTGGAAGCTTGAATGGGCAAAGTAAAAGAATGTGGAAAATGTAATAAATGGGTTACAAAATTCATGTTCTTTTGTTTTCTTCTTCTGAATTGCTCCGAATAATAACTATGTAAGCCAAAAATGGTAGCATTGTGTGATGTGTTCACAGTGTATGGAAAAGTGAGCCATAGGCAACAATATCACGAATGGTGAGAGGGAGGGATTGGGAACACACATTTGTAAAGTTCTTACACTACACATAAAGACATGTAATACTAACTGAATATAGACTCTTATGTAAGGAGCTACATTTTAAACCCTAAGCTAACTATCCAAAACATGGAAAGAGTTATAAATAATTAACCAATCGTAGAAATAAAGATAAAATCATAAAAATTGCTCAAAAAAAATCCTAAGAGAGGGCAGGAAATGATAAAAGAAGAAGGAGACGGAACAAATAGAAAATAGCTAACAATATGGAGTGGTTTAATAAAAACATCAGTAATTACATTAAAAGTACATTGTCTAATCAAGCCGAGTAAAAATACTGTTAGATAGAATTAATACAAGACCCAATATGTGCTATGCAGGAAACTCACTCTAAGTATAAAGAATAAGTGAAAATTTTAAAATAAGAAAAAATACACCACGCAAACATCAATGAAAAGAAAGTTGGAGCAGCTGTAGTGATTTCATACAAGGTTCCCTTCAGAACAAAAGCAGTGTCAGGGATAAAAAGAGACATTATACAAGAATAAAGGATTTAATTCTCTAAGAAGGAAGAATTATAATAAATGTGTGCACATGCAACAAAAGAACTTCAAAATAGATTAAACAAAACCTGATAACACTGAAAGGAAAAATAGACAAATCAACAATTAGAATTGGAGTCTTCAATGCCTGACTCTCTACAATTAATGGAATAAGTAAGGAGATGGAAGAACTGAATGAACAACTTGATAAACCTACACTTCATTTGAAAACAGAAGTGTACGCATTTTTAAAAATGCACATGGAATGTTTATCAAGATAAATCGTGCTCTGGGCCATAAACAAATGTTACCAAAGTTAAAAGAATAAAAAGCATACGACATATTTGCTCAAGTCTACAATTAAAACTAGAAATTAATAACAAAAAGTTATGTGGAAAAATCTACACGTCTTTGGAAGTTAAACAGCATATACTTTATAATAACCTGTAGGTCAAAAAGGGAGTATACAGTCAAATTAAAAATGTTTGAACTGAGCGAAAATTATGAAGATACCACATATCGAAATTTGTGGGATGCAACTAAAGCGGTGCTTGGAGGGATATTTATGTAAAAAATGCTCATTTTAGGAAAGTAGAAAGGCCTTAAAAACCTAACTAAGCTTCCACCTTAAGAAACTAGGAACAGAAGAGAAAATTAAATACTTTACTCCAATTAGTAATTTGGTTTCTCACAAGCTATAGATCGGCAATTCTGAATAAAGAAACCCAAATTGAGGGAAATTCTCTAAAAATAAAACTCACCAGTGCTCTTCATGGATGTCAACTTCATGAATGGCAAAGAAAGACTGAGAACTTGTGAAACCCTGCAGGAGATGAGACAACCAAACGCAATGTGGGATCCTGCATCGGATTCTGGAACAGAAAAGGGACGTAAGTTTAAGAATCTAGTGAAATCCAAAGTCTGTAAATTCAAAGTCTGTAATAGCATTTCTGTTGATAGATGTAGCTGTAGTTTATTCATTTACTTTACTACTTTAGATTCTATTATTTGCAGATTTCATAAATTATCAGGGGTAGTCACACAGGAAAAAAAAAAGTGTTTACAATCATGGTGTATCTTCTGTTTTTCATTTAGCCCAAAATGTCAATATCGTGTATTTTAATGACGATATAAGGCAGGGAAAATTATTTCAACAAGACACAAAAATCACTATCATGAAAAAGATTGATACATTTGACCATATTATAATTAAAAACTAGATATTACAAATAGCACTCGACGTGCAGGTGAAGAGAACATTTCACAAACCAAGAGAATACATCTTTTATGCATTTAACGTTAAAGAAAAAGATGGTCTAGCTCTTTAATCACTTCTGCCTATATGCATACAACAAGGCAAACAGTGTATTAGGGGACCAAAAATGATTGTGAACAAGTTAATTACATTAAAGGACACTGAACGACCCAAAAGTAAGAAAGATGCTTATTATGAATCAAGGACCCGCTATTTAAAATGAGAGTTCTGTTACATACCCATCAGACTGACAAAAATCCACTTGGCTTTCACACCCCACAAGGAGGTGAGAGACAGGAAAGCTAGACCCTTCCAGGGTGAGTGTGAATCAGACCAACCACACTGGGGAGAAGCTTGTCTGCACCGGATGTATTAGTCAGGATTCCCCAGAGAAAGAGAGTGAAGAGGATGTGTACATGAAGAAGTAGACTTTTTACGAAGAATTGGCTCATGCAGTTATTGAGGCTGGCACGTCCAAATCTGACGTGTGGGCTGGCAGGCTGGAGACCCCGGAGAGGCAGTGGTTTAGTTCCAGTCTGGAAGTCCTCTGTTGGAGAATTTCCTTTTGTTAGAGGAAGCTGGTTCTTTCATTTTATTCAGGCCTTTAACTGATTGGCTAAGGCCCAACTACATTATTAAGGGCAATATCCTTTACTGAGGTTGACCAATTTAAATGTTAATCTCATCCCAAAACACTCTCCAAATTGACACTTAAAATTAACCACGATACCTAGTGAAAATATCCATAAAATTCACCTACCATATCCATCAAACCTTGTTGCACAAGAAACAAAAAAACACGTATACACGTACATATATATGTACATACATATATATTAGTAAATCTCAAAAAATGCTATGCAAAATCTGAACATCAGAGGTATATATTTTGTGCATTATATATGTATATATTTTTTTCTGGTAAAACATTAGGTTTACAGACACTCTTTTTTTATTGCATTTTAGGTTTTGGGGTATGTGTGAAGAGCATGCAAGATAGTTGCATAGGTACACACGTGGCAGTGTGATTTGCTGCCTTCCTTCCCATCACCTACATCTGGCATTTCTCCCCATGCCATCTCTCCCCAACTCCCCAACGCCTGCTGTCCCTCCCCTATTCCCCCCAACAGACCCCAATGTGTAGTGCTCCCCTCCCTGTGTCCATATGTTCTCATTGTTCAACACCCGTCTATGAGTGAGAACATGCGGTATTTCATTTTCTGTTCTTGTGTCAGTTTGCTGAGAATGATGGTCTCCAGGTTCATCCATGTCCCTACAAAGGACACGAACTCATCGTTTTTGATGGCTGCATAATATTCCATAGAGTATATGTGCCACATTTTCCCTGTCCAGTCTATCATCGATGGGCATTTGGGTTGGTTCCAGGTCTTTGCTATTGTAAACAGTGCTGCAATGAAAACAGCCCAACTTTTCAACCCTTTATTATAAAACACACTTTGTGTTAGAGGAGTGTGCCTAACTGTAGGGTAATGTAAGCGTTCTGAGCACAATTTAAGGTACGCTAGGCTAAGCTATGATGTTCCGTAGATGAGGCGTATTAAGTGCATTTTCAACCTGTGGTATCTTCAACTTACAATGGGTTTTTCAGCATGAAACCTAATTGTAAGTCGAGGAGCATCTACATATATAACTCATAGAAACATGCGTGGAAATCATGTCTCTCAACCTCAGAAGAGCAATTAACTACCTATGGGAAGGGAGGGGGTTAGATTTTAATGGGCTTTTTAACCCTTTTCTTTAAGAAAACTCAGGAATCTAACACTGATTTTCTAAATTTTAAGGCTTATCAAATCTGAGCACTTGAGTTTGTAGGTGATTATTATGCTCTATACTTGAAATATTTTACAATTTAGAAAGAAAGATACAAAGATCAGTCGCAGCAGCTTGATGAGCAGGTTGAAGAGAAGCTGAGGTGGGTGGGGTATGACCATTCAGAAAACTAGTTCAACAACAGCGTGAGGAGTGGCTTCAAGCCTTCCTTTTGGCATGCTATATTAATTTTTGAGAGTGTACCAATTCCAATGTTCGAAATTATTATTTTTTTCTTTTTATCAGTTTCTACTTGGTGTAAGGGAACACTGGTATACGCAGGAGGAAATCTCTGGTCCCAGGCAAACACTCAGTTGGCAGCCCAACCTAAGTTGTTATGTTGTTATGACCAGGCAAATAAACAGACAGAACTAGAATCTGAGTTAGATCATTCCTTATTAAATTATATAATTTTCTATATGAAGGATGTGGCCCGTTCCTACCCCATAAGAGAAGTCAACCTCAAGAAGACTGGGTTTTCCCTCTCCTGGTGCTGGTCCTTTGGCAGCTCCAGACCTGGGAGTCCTTGGATGGTCAGTTACAATGGGGTGGACATAGAAGGCAGTGGCCAGCTGTCATCTCTCACAGTGAGAGAGTATAGTGTCCCCACACTGGAACACCTACAAGTAAGATGACAGAATGATAGCCTGGAACATCCTTCGTCCTTTTCCCAAGAAAACTAGATGTGGACCAGAAAACTGCTTGTCAATATTTCAATGTGAATTTATCCCTTTGATTTTTGCATTTCCACTCAAACAATTTTAAACTTAGTTTTGTACAAGACTCCTACATTCAGGTTAAAAATTCCAGGCTACCAACTCAAATTGAACTGCCAGCTGAGTGTTATTTATATCAAAATTCTATAATTAGCAGGAGCAATGACACCTGTTTTTAGCAGTGCGTATGGCTGCAAGAGGGAAGAACTCTGGAGGTGTTCACAGAAACAAAGCACCTTCCAGGTTGTTTTTGTTCCCATGACCTCTGAACCCCTTTCTGTGCTCATATACCACTGTTCAGCCACAGTCATCGCCCACATGCCTGGTCAAGGGGGACTTTGCTATATTTTCAATCTAGGAGCACCACTTTCAGTTGATTTCTCTCCGACTAAGGGGAATGAGCACAGTAACTCCCACGAAAGGGGTAAATGTGGCTGGGCGTGGTGGTTTACGCCTGTAATCCCAGCACTTTGGGAGGCCAAGGTGGGCAGATCATGAGGTCAGGAGATCAAGACCATTCAGGCCAACATGGTGAAAACTGGTCTCTACTAAAAATACAAAAAATATTAGCCAGGTGTGGTGGCGCGTACCTGTAATCCCAGCTACTTGGGAGGCTGAGGCAGGAGAATCGCTGGAACCAGGGAGTTGGAGGTTACAGTTACCCAAGATCATGCCACTGCACTCCAGCCTGAGCAAGACTCCGTCTCAAAAGAAAGGGGGGATAAATGTATGATGGGATGAATGATGCCAGTGATACTTGTCCAACTAAAGCTGAACTGTGCCTCAATTCTCCATGCAACCATCATAACGAGGAATGAGCGTAATCAATGAATTCCAAGATTGCCTTTCTGTTCATGCATCTGTCCAAACTCACCAAGTGCTTCTCGTATGTCAGAGGTTCTGCCAGGTGCAGGCACTCCATGGGGAAACACAGGTCCTGGCCATAAGGCCATAAGGAGTTCTTCACTTAGCTGAGGTCACAGACCATTCAGTGAGAGGATTTCAGGAGCCAGGGGAGAGGCAGGGCTGGGGGAGCATGTAGAATAGGGGTCTCTGCTTTGGTGGGCAGGCACATGAGAGGCACCCAGAGAAGCTGCAGCCTGGCTTGGTCTCTGAGGCAGTGGAAGAAGCAACAAAAATGGTGAGGAAGGGGGAGGAACAGAGTTCAGACTGAGGAAGCAGACAAGGTACAGAGGTGATAAGGAAGAGCCTTACGCTCAGAGCAGTTTATAACAGGAATGTTAGATTAGAGGCCAGGGAAGAAGCCTGGGTAAGGACCCATTGGCAGAAGAACCTAGGGACCAGCCTGCTGTGGAGTAATGGATACCAAGTTGCTAGAGGAGAGATTTATTTTTTGCAACAAATTGTCTCGATGTTTTTGGCTTGTCAGTCTTACTACATCACAATGCCTCATGCCTCCACTTGAGACCTATTGTACAAAGTGTCTGAGACACAGCAGTGAACGTGCTTCAGTGATTCGTGCACTCCTGGATTTTCTGCTATTCAGCTCTGGCAGTTGTCCAGGGCCTTTGACAGACTCAGGGCACTCGTGTATGAACATGGCTTTTGTCTTTTTTTCTAGGCATTAGAACTTGAAAAGTTTACTGCTGGGCTATCATCACGTTCTCTTGTAGGGAATTTTTTCAAAGACATAATATTTAAGTGTCTAAATGCAGAAAGATTCCTTTCTTCCATAGGAGTTTTAGATAAACTTGTTTCTGAACAAAGATGATCAAATTTCAGACAGTACACCAGTAGACTTTAGAGGTATGTTCAAGAGCTGATAGTTGAAAAAACAATAGCACAACACCTTTGATTATCTAATCAAGAGAGGGAATACATCCAGAAATGGGACGCATCATCTTGGAAGCTTAGGAGACAGTAAATGCTTATGCCAATCATGGTGACCTGTCAGAGACATCCCCTGCTTCAACGTCACCCCCCCCATCATTTCCTGTGGCCACCCACCCCTCCAGAACTCATTCCTGATGGAAGTAAACCATGAAGATGCATGGTTCCATCCTTGTACTGATAAAATAAACAGAAGGAAATTCAGAGCATTCGGGGGGAAGAGGGATATATGGAGCTTGGAACTTCATGCTGCAACATGGGCCTGTAAATTGGGTAAAGTTCCCTTTCTCATACTTCAGTATCACTTGCTGTTATGAAGATTACTAGAAAGACAACTCGCACATTGGTGCTTGGTCTTAAGTCAATACTTCAAACATTAGCAACTTGGAGTGGAAGGCTGAAACACAAGATGCCTCCCTCTCCTCCTCTTACAAGCTGGAGACTAAGATGGAAAGAGGAACTCTCTTTGTTTCGTTCCCTGATTTTCTGGTTGACCCAGACTGGCATTTGATGCCATCTTTATGGCCAGCATCTGCATGCTTGCTCCCATGTGACACAACAGTGTGTTTTGCTTCTGGAGACCACTCAGGAACCCCCATCGCACATTTACCTAACCTGGGAGATGGTACCTGGCTAGCTTCTTCCAGTGACTCTCCGCTCTGGTTCCCCTGGTTTCCTGAAGATTGTTCTCTTAGGTGGAAAAACAATCTAAGCTAGTTTATTTGCCACCAGGGCCACTTGACCCAAATGAAACCCAATCGCCCCTGTGCCACAAAGTGGCACGAGTGCAGCCTGATTTACTGCTACTGTCCCCTTCTCTCACATACTGCTCCGCCCCTTTGCCCTCTCTTGCTTAAATAAGCAGAAGGGCAAATTGACAAATCAATGCAGACCGAGGAGAAATGAGATATCAGCCTCCCCTTTCTTAACATACCTCCAGTTTTTACATGGTAAGTCTCTTAACACTGTCTTCAGTAAGTTTGAAGAAGCCTTTCCTTGGGGAGAGGAACATAAGCCCTAGCTGTCCCCACTAGCCCGTGCATAAGTCCTGACTCAGTGGTTCTCATTGTCTCTTTGCCATTGCATCACCTCCTCAAATGGGCTGAGATGATGGCTGTGCATGGCAGAGGTGGCTCTCGAACCTCCTAATAGGATTCAGGAATTGTCTGCTTCCCTTCCATGAGGACTACTTTTATTATGTCTTACATTTCTTAATGAAAACAAATCAATGCACCGGGGTTGAAAATTTTATTTTAGAGAGAGAATACTGAAATCAATCTGAAATATGTTTTTGTACATGCAGGCTATCCAAGTTGAATGTTCCATTGACAAGTGGAAAAGCAAGCAGGTTAGAAATATGTACTCTTAACTAATTCATAAAAATCTAAGATTGAGGAAATTGTTGAGGGAAAGAGTGAAAAGAAAGAAGAGAATAGAAGGTCAGAATGTATTTGTTGAATGACCACTGCTTGAAGTGATGCTGGAGGTGCGTGTGGAAGGGTTGAGGACAGAAAGGGTAGGCAGAAAGGTAAGAACCGTGTGGTTGCAGGTGCTGTGAACAAATACACAATCCACATTTATTGGCCTCCTTGGTCTTCACAACCACTCAGTGAGGTAAGTAGTGTTTTTCTCAGCATGATACAGATGAGAAAAGTAAGGTAAATTCTACATTCGGATTTTATAAGAGCCACTTTATGGAAAATTGTTGTCTTTTCTGATCTCAGTATTCTTCAGTGGTAACTCACGAACGTGTTCTGAACGAGTTCGTAAACAGCCGTCCAGAGCCATTCAAGGCTTTGAAGCTATGATCAAATGCAAAGGGAAAAGTAATCTCTTTCCCCAAAAATACTAAAGAACACAGGCCTGACAATTTGAGGCTCCCAGATATATGTTTTTGAAGCTGAGAATGACTCAAACACTACACTTAAAAGTAGCTGTTGCCTTCAGAAAGGTAACTACATATATCTTTGCCAGCTCTCCAGCTAGCAAAGTAATTATAGTAACAGCTACGGTTTAGTATGTGGTCATCCTGTGAGCATGGAAGCTTCAAGCCTCACATCGGGGTTATGGTGGCAGCATTTGAGAACTGGTGCCAGTGTTTATAAATTTAACTTTATACCACAGCTGTTTCAGATGAAAGCCAATGTCTATGTGTCATCAGAAATCATTGAAGTGGCTGAGATGCCTAAAAAACAGCTCCAGTAGATTCCAGTTAGCATCTTCAATAGTTTCTTCCCATTCAAGTTGAGGTTGTAAATGTCTCGGAAGAATTTCATACATTCAAAACCTCCCAGAAATAAGAGAGGCTTATAGCACTTCAATAACGTAATGAGCTTGCAGTATGATGATAAAGTCTTTCTTGTATTTAATATCACTGCTGCAGGTAATAGAATTTTGTTGCTGTTGACACAAGTTGGGAGGTCATCTGCCCTTTAAAACAGGACTCTGGGTAATTTTTCAGTTGTCCCTACAAAGCACTACCAAATTTAAAATGTAATATATTTCTATATAAGCTGCCAAGTTAGTGGTACTCTATTCAACAGCAAGAGGAAACTAATACACTAGTGAATTAGAAAATAGTTTCTTTAACTACTGTCCTTCATTTTAGTTTCGAAGCTTAAATTATTCTCATGACCTCATCTAAACCTAATTACCTCCCAAAGTCCTAACTCCAAATATCATTACATGGTGGGTTAAAGCTTCAACATATGAATTTTTGGGAAAACAAACATTCAGCCCATAACCCCATGACCATATTTTTGGAGAAATTATTTTACATCTTTTTCATTTTTTCCCCACAAATATCAGAACACTCATTCTATGGTAGGTACTCAAGAAATACTTAAATATGGTACCAAGTCTCTGAAATCTCTGTCTCTCTCTCTCTCTTTCTCTCTCTCTATGGTACTATATTAACTTGTGTTGTGGCTACATAAAAATGAACACTAATGATTCCAAATGATTTCTGGAAGTCTTTTATATTTGAGTGTATCTGTTAAAAATGTCACTTAGGAAGCAAGGCACTTGGTCATGTGCCTAGGGAAAAGGTATATTTTGTGAGAAAGATAGATGATTTTACAGTTTGGTTCCTTACAGGTCTAAAAGAAAACTATGATCTATAAGTCTATGTGACTATTGTTTACCGGTTGTTCAAACTGACAGGAAGATTGTAGTAAACAGGAAAGTTTTAAAATGGATTGAATTTAGTTTACAGGTAGATTTCATGCTAGAGTCTCTGGATAAATATTGGGCATAAAGCAAAATCTGATTGAATAAATATTATTTAACAAGAATGTTATAATTTAAGTATGATTTAAGAAATAATTTTTTCCAGTCATATTGAATAAGTTAGTGCTAGGGAAAGATTGAGAAATGTAGCCAATAAAAAAAATAAAAAATAAAAAAAAAAAGCTTTTTGAGCCTCTTGAGACAATGGCAGTAATTTGAAGGATTCTGTAAAAATCTAATGTACAGGTTAGATATCAGTATGAAGAGAGGAGCTGAGGACTGGAAGTTGAATATTAACGTGGTTTCTGCATTTGGCAAGCCCCGTAACCTTATAAAATCACCACTTAACCCTCCAGGACATCAGTGTTCTCAACTGCAAACCAACGAGACTGAAGTCAGTATCTTTAAAATTCTTTTATTTTCAAGATCCTATAACTCTGATATTAAATGTATTGTAATGGGGTTTTTTATATTTAATAAAGATAGTGACAAACATGAAATCTTGCTTGGTAATTGAAATATGGGTTTATCCGCTCATTTTTTTTCGAACTCTTATTTTTAAAGAGTATCAACTTATAGTAAAACAACAAATGAGAAACATTTGATTCTTATGATTTGTTCCTAAAACAGTTTGAAAAAAAGTTAATCTTTTGAAA
This sequence comes from Callithrix jacchus, assembly GCF_049354715.1. NCBI lineage: Eukaryota > Metazoa > Chordata > Mammalia > Primates > Cebidae > Callithrix > Callithrix jacchus. Next base: position 198,613,702 of record NC_133503.1, read on the forward strand.
GTGATGGTGGCACATCACAGATCCCAGGATTTGAGTTGTCTTGAAACCTTTCCACGGATCTGTAACCTGATAATGACATTCACACTAAGCAGAAACCTGTCCAGCAAGCCAGATGGCCTACACAGAGGCGTGAAAGAATATTTTGCACCATTAAAATCGCAACAGTAGGTCACTAACACTTTAATAGTGATGAAAACGTCAAATTGTATATTTCTTAAGGAGAAAAAAAATAAGCATTTTAGTAGATATTTGTAGGCTTTTAATGCATTGACAGTATTTGGGGATTTTAAGAAGGAATAATCCCATGTTCTTCCAAAAATGTTATAGCAACTTACGGTGTTAGAGTGGATTAAATAGTGTCCCACCAAAATTCCTATCAGCCTGGAATCTCAGAATGTGCCTTATTTGGAAATTGGGCCTTTGTAGATGTAATTGGTGACATGAAGATCACACTGTCCAGACTGGGTCTTCCCTCCCAGTCCTTCTAGGAAGGGAAAAGCACGTACAGAAGGAAGAAACCATGTGAAGACAGAGACAGACACTGGAGAGTTGCAGCCACAGTCAGGGAAAGCGGGATTGCTGCAATACCGGGAGTTAGGAAGAGGCAGGGAAGCAATCTCCCCGACACCTGTCAGACACAGCATGGCTCTGCAGACATCTTCATTTTGGACTTTTAGCCTCTATAATAGGACACAACAAATTTCTCTTGTTTTAGGCCACCAAGTTTGTGGTAAATTGTCATGGTAGCCCTAGGAACTAAAACAAGTGTTAATTGGAAAAAGTAATAGAAAATGGGGGAGGTAGACTACCTATACTGAAGCCCGGGTGTGACTGTGCACTCTTCACACTTTTTCTGGTTTAATTCTGCAATAGCATTATAAGATAAGTATTATTACCCCTATTTTACAAAATTCATAAATATATGCTCATGATCAGATAGCTGGTAAGTGGTGGATAAGGCTGAAAACCAGATCCAAGTATAAAAGTCATGGTTTTCCTGCTATAGTCATTAAGAGGAGCAGAGGGCTTGGTCAAACAGCTCAAGGCATGGCGAGTGGAGGACAGCAACCCAGCTTCGGTTATTCAAGAGGGAAGATAGGAAGATGAGTGTTCCTTAGAGGCAAAAAGATGGTGAACACGAGTCTTCATTGGAGGCAGGAAGTGTGGACACCCAGGTTCATTGGAGGAGGCAGGTGTGAACCACCATGTTCCTGGAAGGCAGCGGGTGTGGACACATGCTCATTTGAGGCCCGGGTCATGGACACGTGTGTTCTTTCAAGACAGCAGGTGGCCAATATGAAGCTAGTTGTTCCAGATGGTGGAAGTCGCAGAGGGACAAGCTGAAGGCAGCCTGAGGCCCCGTTCTCCATGAGGGTATTCCCAGGCACTGTCTCTGCTGGAATGATCAATCTGTGGGAAGGAGGCATATAGAAAATGGAACTGTATCGTCACATAAAAACAGAAGTAGAAGAGTTCTGTGTATCAAACTTGCCTATTCTGATTGCATCATGTCTCCCTTATAAGTGGCATTGCAGGTATCTGAAAGATGAGTACAATTTTCAACTCATTCATTATCACCCTCACCGCCGTGCAGAGCGATGGCGGGCTTGTTGATGTGCCCTCCTGTTTTGAATATTCAAGGCCCAGTGCTGTGACCACAGTGTGTATTTTAGGTTCACTGGAAATCTATGTCCCCGTGTCAAAAACCAGATGTGAGTGGTCCCCTGAGTTGCTCCTTTTAATGCATGGCTAAATTTATGAAACAGCCACTCAAAAAATCTGCCAGGGAAGCACATATCTATGGATTAAACCATGTTTTCATCTGATGACCTGATGAGATTAGAATGTTGGAGTATGAAGATTGAATAAGGTTACATTTCAAGATATAAAACCTTGGATCTATTCTTGAAGAGGAAAGAAACGTTTTCTGGTCCTGATTATACCTTACATGTGACAGCAGAACTGCTAAGGGAAGTGGTTCCCAGACTCCTCCTCCTGCCAAGGCCCTGAGGTTGCATCTGTGCCTCGGTCCTGTCTGTGTGTTCTGTCTTGTGATTGCTGAACACCATGGATCGGGTCTCTGAATCTCTGTAATTCCTGGCACACAGAAAGCACTGAGCAGTATTAATTAACCCTTTCCCTCCCAGCCTTATTTAAACATTATCCAAAGCTGGATAATGGCAAAGACGATGCGTGTGTACATGGTGACCGAAGGTCAAGTCCACCTACTCAGTTAACCATAAATGCTATTAAACAATGCAAGCTGCCTGCTATTCTAGACAGTCTCACTGTAAAACTGAGCACCACGTAAGGGCCAATTTTAGAAACCGTCTGTATTCATAACTTCTAAAATCAGCAAAAACCAGGTATATGACCCTGAAAAAGAAGCCTGCCTTCTATTTTCAAGAGGAAACTGTTAGTAAAATGTTTTTGAAAACGGTGATAATGTTCGAAGCTTTGCCTGCTGGTGGAGTAACTGAAGTTTCAGCCACTTCACTCTCCACCGCTTGGTAAATGTATTCCCCCATCCCCAACTCAAGTGGCCGATAATGGCCTTGATTATAGTACATTTAGGATCCAAAAGTGGGGGGAAAGGAGAAGAAAACACTGCTTGGTTCCAGCTTACTGGTCAAAGCCAATTTAAAGTGATTTGTTTTGTCTAAGAAATAGCAGTCTCATGCAGCGAGTGAAGATCAAATAACTTCATGTTTGTCAGGGAAAGGACACCGAGTTCCAGAAATCTCAACTGGAACAGGAAGCTGAGGAGGCTCCTGTGGGATTTGCCAACCCCTGGCAGACATGGGGGTGCTCAGTGGAGGAGGGACAGGTGCCAGCAGGGGCTAGACAGTGGCTGCTTACCTGGCTATGAGCCCCTTAATAAGGAAATCAATCTGAAATCAGTCTGGGAGAGGAACCTGGGCTCTAGACGTTCTGTTTTCTATTCTTCATTCCCTGTCTACTGCCATTCAGGCCTTCACTCCTATAAATCTCTCTGTTTTCCCCTAGAAAGCATGCTTCCTCTGCTTTCTGGTCAGAAAGACCAGATGGGAAGGATTGTGAGTATGTCTTGTGGGACCCCCACCTCTCAGGCTGGAAGGCCTGTGTGTTAGTGGGAAGGTGGCTTGGGGGCCCTGATGGTGGTGGGGGAGGTTACAGGAAGCTCCCACTTCAGAAGGTTATGGAGGATAGAAGTCTGACTGCTTGTCGTAGGCTGGTCTCTCTCTCTCTCAATCAGTGGGATGAGAGTCAACTCTGAGACTGAATATGAGGGAGTCAGCACCTCCTAGGCCCATGAGGGTGAGCTGGGTCTGCACACCCAAGGGTGAGCTGGGTCTGAGCCCATGAGGATGAGCTGCATCTGGACCCACAGGGGTGAGCTGGGCTTGCATACATGGAGGAGAGCTGGGTGGGCTGGGTCTGCACACGTGTAGGTAGCTGGGTGGGCTGGGTCTGCACACGTGGATGTGAGCTGGGTAAGCAGGGTCTCCGCAAATGGAGATGAGCTGGTGGGCTGGTTTTGCACATGTGGAGGTAAACTAGATGGGCTTGGTCTGCACGTGTGGAGGTTAGCTGGTGGGCTGGGTCTGCACATATGGAGGTAGCTGGGTGGGCTGGGTCTGCACATGTGGAGGTAGCTGGGTGGTCTGGGACTGCACGTGTGGAGGTAGCTGGGTGGGTTGGGTCTGCACATGCAGACGTAGCTGGGTGGGCTGGGTCTGCACAAATGGAGGTGAGCTGGTGGGCTGGGTCTGCACACGTGGAGGTGAACTAGGTGGGCTGGGTCTGCACACGTGGAGGTGAGCTAGATGGGCTGGGTCTGCACACGTGGAGGTGAGCTAGGTGGGCTGCATCTACACATGTGGAGGTAGCTGGGTGGGCTGGGTCTGCACATGTGGAGGTTAGCTGGTGGGCTGGGTCTGCACATGTGGAGGTAGCTGGGTGGGCTAGGTCTGCACGCAGCCTGAAGAGCTTGGCAGGGGAGGCTGGTGAGGAGCTGCAGGCATTTCAACATATTTTTATGTTTGGTTTGGACCAGAGAGACCTGAGTTGAATGAAGTGCCATTCAGCAGCTGTGTGGCTGGGGGTCTTTGAGCCACTTATCACTTCTGTTTTCTCATCTACAGCATGAAAGGAATGGCTCCTATGGCCCATTGCAGTGGCCCTCTGAAGCCACTCCCCTCATGTTCAAGGTCACTCCTAGACCTCCCTTTGCCAGTGATTGGAACACAGCCTACACCTCATCCTAAAGCTCTCAATTCTCAGACAGTGGTTTCCAAATTTTACAGCTCACTTTCTCCTGGGGTGGGTGGTCAGATTAAACACAAGATGCCCAGTTAAATTTGAATTTGATGTAAATAATTTCAGATAATTTTTAAAGACTAAATATGGCCATAAAACACTTGGAGTATACCTATTCCATAATATTATTCATTTTATCCATAGCATGAATCTCAATGGCGAGAATCTCTACTCCTATGGTTCATAGTTAGAAAAAGACACTGAAGGCTCCACCCTGCAGCCCCTTAGATCATATGACATTTCCAGTTATCTCTGCACAAGGAATTCAGTGGACCAGGAGAAAAACTGTCATTACCAAAATTAGATTAATACAAAACACCACATGCCAAGGGTTACAGATACCCTGTTCTTGTCATTTACCCATATGCAACACTGGAGCTTGGTGCTACATCATGGTAAGAACATGGAGGACCTCAGCTTCTAGGTAGTTATGCATGTGTCATAGTTGTTGGATCTTAAATGCTTTGGTCTAATTACAACCGAGGAGCCAGAAGTGATTATTTGGACCTGAGCTGCTCCTGATCACCACTGTCTAATGACATTGTGAAAAATGCAGCTGAGACTTGCTTAGAACCCAAGCTCTGACCATTGTCTACTGACAAAACACAATCTAAGGCAAGAAAGGAAAGAAGGAGGGAAGGAGGAAGGGAGAAGGAAGGAAAAAGAAAAAAGTCTATCGTAAAAAATACATTATAAAAATGTAATTATTTGTAACTTCTGCCTCTAAAGAATAAATAATAAGCAAGTACCTCCTTTTCTATTTTTCATTTATATCTCATCTTCCTCTCCACTAAAGTCTAGGTTGGATTTGTTTATTTATTTATTTATTTTTCACATATGGTCTTGTTCTGTCACTCAGCCTGAAGTGCAATGATGAAATTATAGCTCATTGCAGCCTCAAATTCCTGGGCTCAAGGGATCCTCCTGCCTCAGCCTCCCAAAGCACTGGGATTATATGTGTGAGCCACTATACCTGGTCTAGGTTGGAATTTAATAGGCACTGCAAGGAGCACTTAAGCACGGCCTCTAGGGTTCTCAGAATTCCACCTGCACCTTCCCCTGGGTTTTGCCCACAGCAGTGGGGTGCCCACAACACCTCACGCTCTTGGTAAACTTCTCTCCTCACTGCCTTTATGCCCCCGTCCCCCTCTTCTGACAGGATGTCATTTCTCCCAGAATTCAAACCACAAATCACCTGAGAGATCAACCCATTAAAAAAACCGATTATCCTTGTGTGAGTAACCGACCACTGGGAGCAGCCCAAGCTTTGTATCATCCCCGTTTCCTCCAGCTGAGATCCAGCCACCATCAGCACCACCCTGCTGCCATCCCCACATGACTGACATCCCCACGTTTCCCACCATTCCCTCTTCTCTGCCCAGCCCCAGCTTCACCATGTTCCTTCACGGGATGTCAGCTGCAGAGGCATCTATACTTTCAGTTATCCATTTATATATTTTTAATTTTTATTTTTTTGAGACAGAGTCTCTCTCTATCGCTCAGGCTGCAGTGCAGTGGATGATCTCAGCTCACTGCAACCTCTGCCTCCTGGGTTCAAACAATTCTCCTGCCTCAGCCTCCCAAGTAGCTTGGATTACAGGCTTGTACCACCATGCCCAGTCAATTTTTGTATTTTTAGTAGAGACAGGGTTTCACCATGTTGGCCAGGATGGTCTCGAACTCTTGGCCTCAAGCGATCTACTACCTCGGCCTCCCAAAGTGCTGAGATGATAAGCCTGAGCCACTGTGCCCGGCTCATCTATACTTTTAAAGGCTTCTCTCGAGTTTAATGTAATGATTAACTGAAACTTATCTTCTCTTCAGGACCTTCCTTCTCCTGCTAGCCTCTCAAACAGAGCCCTCATTTTCTCTCCCCCAGTTCCACATACACCTGGATGGGAGGAAGATACCCTCCTTGTACCTCATTGCCTCCAGCCAGCCATGTCTTCTTTGTCCTTCTCTCTTACAAACCCAGGTTCCATTGATGTGGGTGCTGTGAGAGTGTCACTGGCCTTCCCTCCTTGGAGGCTGCCTTTCCATGTGGCAGTTGTCTACAGTATATTCAGTCTCTTCCCACCATTTGCTGGGGATTTCAGCACATGACTCACTGGCTCACTCTGTTCATCACTGTTCTTGTTTTCATTCTTCACGAATTTAGTATCCATCAAGAAGAAGATGATCCCTTCACAGCCTTGAATTTTTAGCTCCTTGGCCACTCCTTCCAGCCCTCTGAAGCTGCTCCCCTCATGCTCATGATCATTCCCCGACCTCCCATCACCAGCTGTGATGGTTAAGATTGAGTGTCAATTTGATTGAATTGAAAGATGCAAAGCATTGTTTCTGAGTGTGCGTGTGGGAGGATGTTGCCAAAACATTTGAGTCCGTGGGCAGGGAGAGGCAGACCCACCCTCCATCTGGGTGAGCACCACCTAATCAGCTGCCAATACAGCTAGACTAAAGCAGGCAGGAGAAGATGGAAGAGCCGACTTACTGAGTCTTCCAGCCCTCATCTTTCTCCTGAGCTGGATGCTTCTTGCCCTCAAACATCAGACTCCAAGTTCTTCAGCTTTTGGACTCGTGGACTTACATCAGTGATCTTCCAGGGGCTCTTGGGCCTTCAGATACAGACTGAAGGCTGTGCTGTTGGCATCCCTTCTTTTGAGGTTTTGGGATTTGGACTGGCTTTCTTGCTCCTCAGCTTCCATATGACCTATGGTGACACTTCGCCTTGTGATCGCATGAGTCAATACTCCTTAATAAACTCCCCTTCATATACACATCTATCCTATTCGTTCTGTCCCTCTAGAGAACTGTAATACACCAGTGACTGGAACACTGCCTGTATGTCACCCTAAAGCCCCCCACTTTCAGACAGTGGCCTCCAAACTTCACAGCTCGCTTTCTCCTAGGGTGGGCGGCCAGATTAAACACAGGATACCCAGTTAAATTTGAAGTTCAGATAAACAATTTCAGATAATTTTTGAAAGATTAAGCTTGTCCATAAAACACTTAGGGCAAGCTTATACCAAAATATTATTCATTTTTATTCAAAACTTAAAATGTAACTGGGATTCCTGTATTATTTGTTAACTCTGGGAATCCTACCCTGCACCTTAATCCCAGCGGTCCCTGACTGCACTAGAAGCTTCAAGACTTTGGTCCTGACCTTTTGCTAAGGCCAACAGTTTCATCTCTTCCTCCCATTACGTAGATTCCACAGTCTCTCCTTGATCGCTGCTTCTATGCTTGCATGGCAAAGGCCCAACATCGGTTAAATCCAATTCTCTGCTCACTTTGTGCCTGCACCTGGATAGCTTCACACGGATTGATAAAATTATGTCATTATGCTCAGTGCTCGTTCTTTTTCATCTGTGATCATGAATCTTAAGCAGATCCTTAACACTGTTCAATAATCTTACTATATTTCTTTTGCAAATTGTGTTCACACTCCTAGAGAAGCTGGTTCGAATACGCTGATTCTCCTATAACCTCTAAATACCAACTTCCCTGCTTATTCTTAGTTAAGGGATCTGTTTTCTATTTCACTGAGAAAATAGGAAAAGCATGCGAGCGACTCTGTCTCCCATCACCAAATGAACCAGCTCTCCCTGCAGTGAGACCATGTGCTCTGTCTTCCTGCCTGTTTCTATTTGGGGCCATCCTTCCACTTGCATCCAGGATTCCTCACCTGTTTTTCCACTTTAAGTCACTGCTTTTGCTGTTACCTAATTTTTTCTATTGTCATTAAATGTTTTCATCTTTTCTTTTTTAATTTCAACTTTTATTTCAGATAGAGGGATACGTGTGGAGGTGTGTTATATGGGTATACTGCTTCCGCGTAGTAAGCATAGTACCCAATAGTTTTTCGACCCATATCCCCGTCCTCCCTCCCCACTCTAGTAGACGGCAGTGTCTATTGCTCCCATGTTTATGTACATGTCTGCTCATTGTACAGATCCCACTTACAAGTGAGAACATGCAATGTTTGGTTTTCTGTCTCTGTATTAATTTGCTGAGAGCTGTGGCCTTCAGCTCTGCCCATTTTGTTGCTAAGGACATTATTTTATTCCAAAGGAAAATAGATCCTTATACCAAAAAACACATGTTCTCATTTGTTCATCACTGTGCTATTTACAATAGCTAAGACATAGAATCAACCCAGGTACCCATTCATAGTATACCACGGAATACTATGCAGCCATAAAAAGTGTTTCCTGCTTTAAGAGATCTCAATCAGGATGAATATGCATTGTGTTAGTTCCTACCTTAAAAAATAATCCTCTACGTGACATCTTCCTTTGCTATAATGGAGGATGGCCTTGTTTCTTCCTACTCATTTATGCAGGAAACTCCTCAGCAGAGTTACTGACGAGGACTTCTTGAACTTGCAGATGAATAATCTAGATACTTTTCTGAAATTTGGCCTTGATTCAGTAGGTCTTCATTATCCTTGTAGTCTCAGCTACTTGGAAAGCTGAGGCAGGAGAATCTCTTGAGCCCAGGAGCTTGGGGTTGTAGTGCTTTATAATTGTGTCCTTGAATGGCCACTGCACTCCAGCCTGGGCAACATAGTGAGACCCCATCTCTAAAATAAATAAATAATGGGGGCGGTGGGGGGGAGAGAGAAAGAGATTCTGAATATCTAACAAGTTTAATAAGCTCTCAGGTGATGCCAATAATTCTCCACCAAGGACCACACCTTGAAGAGCAAGGGTCTGTAGATGCTGACTTTTCTCTTTTTAAGCCCCTCCAGCTGGGCTTCACCTCTCACCATTGCCTCCTTGGGTTGCTACAAACTGTGCTCTGGCTGCTTTTAATGTCAGTGCTTATTTCTTCTTGACTGCAGAATTTCACTCTCTTGAGACGCTTTCTCCCGTTATCTTTTAGTACCCCTCCTGCTTCACTGATTCTGTCTCCTTTGTGAATCCTCTTCCTACTTCACTGATTTTGCCTCCTTTGTGAATCCTGTCACTCTTTCCAGACTCTACACAGTGGAGGTTCCAGGGTAGAGACCTCCCTTCTCTAACCACACTCTCTTCTTCTCTCTGTGTGATTGCATCCAGATGCATGGCTTCAAATCCTCCAAAAGCTGATAATTCCTGTGTTTGTACTTCCATCTCTAACATCTCCCCTGAGCATCCAAATGTTTACTTAATATTTCTACTTGGAGATCTCAGGAGTCTCAAACCTGTCATGCACAAAACAGAATTTTTAAATTCTCTCCCATACACTCACTCCCCTCATCTCAGGAATTAGTTCCATAATGTACCCAACTTAATAGACCAGAAATGCAGAATTCATCTTTGTCTTCACTCTTTCCCTCACCTTCCACATACAGTTCATTAGCAAATTAGACTCTCAAAATATATCTCAATTCTGAGACAACTTTCTATGATGCTACAAACCTTACCTAATCTTTTATCTTCGCTTTCTGAAATGATTGCACTAATCTCTAACAGGGGTATCTTCTTTTACTATGACAAGTTATGGGTCCACAATAAAAACTTATCTCCAAAGACATAATTGACATACAGAGGTTAAAATGCCCTACAATATGCTTTAAAATGTTCAGAATGATATTGGTAAATATCCAGCATGCCCACCTTCAAGTCATTCCTGTGTCTTTTATCTATTAATTTTAGGGGAGCTTCAATAATTATATGTGATATTCCCAAATGAGCTATCAGCAATACCACTCTAAGAAGAATGAATACTATATTTCCTCTTTTATCCACTGACTAAAAATATAGTATCTTCACTTCTGAAACATTTCTTCTAGAACAAGGCAATTATTTTCATTTCCAAGTGTTTTCTGAGAACAGTCTCATAAACTGTTATACAGAAGAGCATTTGAAGGAAAGGGATAACTTGGGAAGCTGACATTCCCAGTATTTCTCAGTCCACTTTAAAAATATCAATTCTGAAACCATAAAGTCAGGGGAAACTAAATTTTGTTCTGAGACCTTTGAGGTCAACAAATCCCAATTCATATCCCTGCCTTTAAAAGGACTTAAGTTAAGCTGTTAAAAATGGAAGTCAGATCCAAGGTACTTTAATGATTTAAGACCATATTATTGTAAGCTTAAATTTACCCATGTTAAGTGACTATGTGAGTAGCTACATAATATCCTTGATTGTACCTTTTGGTCCATGAAGCCTAAAATATTTACTTTCTAGAACTTTAAGGAGAAGTTTGGTGAACCTTGTACTCTTAGCTCCCCTGAGAGTATTTACTTGAACAGAAAATCAAGTAAGTGTTCCGTATATTTCAGATCTCCCGTTCTCCCAAAGAGTGTTTTTCTCTATTGATTCAGCTTTTCATTTTTTTCTCTGCTAAATTACAATGAGTTGCTAGTTTTCCCAGTGCTTCATCTACAGGTACGGCTTCACCCACAGATGAGTGTCTCCTCGTTAGCACTCTGTGGGCTCCCACCCCTTGATCTCTCAAGAAACAAGGGTATCAACAAGCATCCAGCAAAAGTCAGGTTAAAGAACATTTCCTGGATCAGGGTACCTGGAGGTGGAAATTCTGGCATGACAGTTGCGGAAGTTAAAGATGGAGTACTCCTATTTTCAAATGGCTCTCTACTTCCACTCATCCAAGGCAGAAGTCATGAGGGAAGTGTCTTTGTGTTTTCTATGTGTGGGTTTCCCTTGGGAACTTCCAAGAGTACGGTGCTGAGACTAGGAAGGGCAGTTTCAGGGATGCAGTCATGAATGACTCCATCATGGCATGAGATGACTCCAACATGGCATGGGGTGACTCTCCCATGGCATGAGATGGCTCCATCATGGCATGAAATGACTCCAACATGGCAGGAGATGGCTCCATCGTGGCACGAAATGACTTCATCGTGACATGGGTTGGGTCTATCATGGCATGAGATGACTCCATTATGGCATGAAATTGCTCCATTATGGAGCAATATGACTCCACCATAAAATGAGATGGCTCCACCATGGCATAAGATGACTCCATCATGGCACAAGATGGTTGGCTGGAACCATTTGGATGGTTCTCAGCCAAATACGAACATCAGAGGCACAATGCACAAGAGAGTGGAGAGTGGGTTCTGAGAAGTGTCTGAGTGTAAGCTGCTCTGCCTACCACCCTTTTCTCTAGAGTTGCTGGTGAGTGTCTCTTCCTTCCAGCGTTGTTTGTTAGTATTTCTTCTCTTCTGGGGTTGCAGTTAGTACTTCTTCTCTCTAGGTTTAACTAATACTAGAGAGCTTTTTTTTTTTTTTTTTTTTTTGAGACGGAGTTTTTCTCTTGTTACCCAGACTGGAGTGCAATGTCGCGATCTCAGCTCACCGCAACCTCCGCCTCCTGGGTTCAGGCAATTCTCCTGCCTCAGCCTCCTGAGTAGCTGGGATTACAGGCACGCGCCACCATTCCCAGCTAATTTTTTGTATTTTTAGTAGAGACAGGGTTTCATCGTGTTGGCCAGGATGGTCTCGATCTCTTGACTTCGTGATCCACCCGCCTCGGCCTCCCAAAGTGCTGCGATTACAGGCATGAGCCACCGCGCCCGGCCGAGAGCTTTTATACTTATTTTTTCACTCCCCTAAATGTCCAGTGATAATATACACCCCTGCCCCACCTTCTTGAATGCTCTGTTGATGCCTAAAATGTACTTATTTTTGTTATAGAGCTAGGCTGCATCCTTAGTGCCAAGGTTTTTTGTAGTCCACATGAGGTTGCTAGACATTATATAATGCCAAGAGCTCTGCAAACATCTTTGATTAACTAGTAATAATTCAAAAGAATGTCCACAGATACAGTGATGGACAATGGCTGTAATTCAGAGAAAATCATAAAACATTGTGATGAGAGAAGAGTTATTTCATTTCCTTGTAAGTTATATGCTTTTTCTCAAAATACACCATTATGAAATAGTTATTCTATCTGCTTAGTCTATGAGTCAATTATTATAATATCAACAAAATTTTCCAAGAAGTTCTAATATAGGCAGACCAACCAAAAAGAGATTCTCAAATGGATAATAGAAATACCATCAACTTCTCAAACCTGTATGGCCTACATATGCATTGCTGGCTAAGGACCCATCTGTGTGCAACTCGGAACTTTTAAAAAGAAATAACTTTTATTGAAGAATATAAATGGTGGTTCTGTATTTCTAAAAATGCTAAAAATTTCAAAAGAAAACTATACTGTTAACTTTTCTTTTCTTTTAGATGCAGTCTTTCTCTGTCACCCAGGCTGGAGTGCAATGGTGTGATTCTTGGCTCACTGCAACCTCCACCTTCTGGGTTCAAGCAATTCTCCTGTCTCAGCCTCCTGAATAGCTGGGACTACAGGCATACACCACCATGCCTAGCTAATTTTTGTAGTTTTAGTAGAGACAGGGTTTCTCCATGTCAGTCAGGCTAATCTCAAACTCCTGACCTCAGGAGATCCACCTACCTCAGCCTCCCAAAGTGCTGGGATTAGAAGTGTGAGCCACCATGCCCTGACAAATTTTCTTTTTATTTAAATGTAAAGCCAGTCACATTTGTGACATTGGTCTTCTGAGACTGGATGCCAGGAAAACCTTGATGTTCAGTATTAGTGCTGTAGACACACGGCTGGGAGGAGGTGAGGTGAGTGATATCTGCACCCTGACTCTACCTTTTGGAACTAAAACAACAGCAGTAAAATTGAGTTTATTATTTCCCAGCATCATATATATGTTCATGATATGCCTGTCCCTCCTCATTTTCTCCTAAAGCATACTTGGGACTGTTTGGGAAGTCCAGCAGAGATATGGTACCACTTGTTTGCGCTGAGCATCTCCTCCAACCTTTAACTTACTCAACAACAGTTAAGTCCCTATTCATTCCGTCTTTACCATGTTCTAGGCACTCTCATAAGCATGAAGGATACAGGAGAGAATTAGGCAGACAAGGTCTCTGTTCTCAGGCATCTTCAATTATACAAGCTGCTCATTTAAGGAGAGTCTCAGGGACTGAATTGTGTCAGCCACCAGTTCATATGTTGAAGCCCCATCCTCCAATACCTCAGCATGTAGCTATGTTTGGAAACATAGTAGCACCTTTAAAGAGGTAACTAAATTAAAATAAGATCATTAGGGTGGACCCTAATCCAATATGGCTGGTGTCCTTATAAGAGATTACAATATAGTCACAGAGAGAAGAACATTTGAAGACACAAGTAAAGACAGCTACGCCACACATGCCAAATGAAGTCTCTTTATGCTTCGGAACACCTTGACAAGTTATCCTGTGCAAATTTGGGATGAGGTACTGGTTCTGAATAAGTGAAAGAATGAAAGAAAGGAATCTTCATAGAGTCATCTCGGAAGGAGAACTGAAGAGCTGGGAGAGGTGGATGAGAAAGAAGCCAGATGAGCTAAAGAAAGCCACCACACTGCACTGCGACCCTCTCCCAAAGCCCAAGATATTCCCCAAGCTCACTAAACTCGGAATCAATGGATATATAGATTTCTTATGAAAACTGGTGAAGGGACTGTAGTTATATCTAAACTTACATGAGAGAGTGGACAAAAATTGAGAGGAGGTGGAATCTTGAGAATCTAGGCATACTAGCTTTGCAGATGCTGTGGAGAGGATCATGAAATGCCCAGGCAATGAAATGAGAGTGTAAACGATTTAACTAGTTGTTGTTGGTTTTTTTTTTTTGTATCTTTTCTGCCATATAATCATACTTAGAAGCACATGAAAAGTGCAATATATGTAATTAAATCCAAAATGAGTTTGGGATTTTAGATCATTGAACACAAATTATGGTGTGTGTGTGTGTGTGTGTGTGTGTTTACAAGAAGAGTAGTGAACACATTCCACACATCAGCCCACAAGTATGATGGCAGCAGCTCTGAAGATGGACTGTTGTGGAGGTTGGGCACAGCAGGTGGAAGAACACCAACACGGTAAGTCTCTGTTTTGAGAAAGGAAGACCATGTTCATCTTGATGGACCCAGCATTGTAAAACTAAGCACAACTTTTTCTTCCTTTGATGAATAGCAATATTTGGCAAAAATCCAAACATACAGAGAGTTGAAAAAAATTAGGGGTTATGGAATAGTGCCTCAAAGGAAATATAATTCTGAACTGCAGCTGCCATTCAGAAAACATGGGTGAGTGTGATATCTAATTTAAAGACTATCGAGATGAGCTGTACAGGAAGGTTCGAGAGCTTGGTATTTCTTGGCACTGAATAAAAAGAAGCCATTTCAAAATTTCTGGAATGATTATGTGGCAGTGAATCTCTCTACTGAATCTCAAGAGAGTAAACTTTCTTCTTGTGTTGATGCCAGATTTCTAATGCACTTGAGTATTAAACAAAAAGCATCTTGTTTTACAAATTTATTACAAACTATTGAACTGGCTATTAAAAGGCTCACCATGGTTCTACGTGTGCTTGGCAAATCACAGAAATGTGCATACATAGATACTTGCTATGTCACAGCTGAGTCCTCACAGTGAGCAAAACCCTGGAAAGCGGAGAGGGAGGGCTGCCTTTGCTCATCTGGCCCAAATTCAAAGCCATCCATCTACTGTCTTGATGGTGGTAAGAATTACAACCACTTGCTTCTATACAAGTTTTGCCAATACTAATGGCATGAAAAAACACAGCCAACATTTTACCCTAAGCAAGCAGGACATGACAAATACAATTTTCTGGATAACAAGTAAATGTAAGTTGGATTTGTAGTTTCACGCATGAAGAATTTTTATTTTTCAAAGCCTTGAGTTGACCCACTGGCATCTGATCATCTTATATCAGACTTTACAGTGGCTCAAAGAGCTAATCTGTGAATGATAAAACATTAAAAGAAGCGTTGTTTATCCTTCGCAAATATGGAAAATAACTAAATGCAGAAACTCTGTGCCGAGAGTCACCCAGAGAATCGAGAGGGACACTCATGTTCTATGTAAGGCACATGAATTAGGTCTTCAAACTGTGGTGTTGGAAGCTGAGTAGACTCTGGAGCTGCTTTTGTTTACCATCAGGCTCCTTAGACTCGGGGCTGGGAGAAAGTATTTATCTCTGTGCTGTGAGATTTCCCAAGGAGCATTCTCTTGCCCCCAGCTTCTTCCCTTTCATTGGGTGTCCTCTTATCAAGGAATGTTGCTCTGAGAAGGTAAGAAACTCTCAGGTGGTGTCACTAGTTACTGACCATGAGACCTTGGGGAAGTCACTCCTCCTGGCCTCATTTCCTTATCCCAAAATGAGAATGGAGAGATGGATGCAGTGGCTCATGCCTATAATCCTAGCACTTTGGGAGGCCAGGGTGGGTGGATCACCTGAGGTCAGGAGTTCAACACCAGCCTGGGCAACATGGCAAAACTGAGGCAGGAGAATCGCTTGAACCCAGGAGGTGGAGGCTGCAGTGAGCCAAGATCATGCCACTGACTCCAGCTGGGCAACAAGCAAGACTCCACTAAAAAAAAAAAAAAAAAGAGGCTGAGGATGAAAACAGTGACTGCCATACCACATAGGATTTTTATGGGGATTAAGTAAAACCATGCTTAGAAAGCATTTGGCAGGATCCTGATATGTAGCACAATTTTTCAGCAAGTCCTTGCCTTGTCTTTATTATTTATCATCATTGCAGTTGTCTTTCCTCAATTCAGCAACCATTTACTGAAAGCCAGATTTCTATCATATAGCAGGTTAACTTGTACTTCTTTAGCATATGTGACACCTGTCTATTTGGTTTCTTCTCTAGTCTTACAATTAAGCCATAGAGTCCTGCAAACCTTCAGAACAGGCAGGATATAACGTTTATTAGCACATTATCTTAACATTCATTTCAGCTTTATCCTTACCGACATTTATCCCTGGAGATTTGAAACCCCAAATGCATTATCAGTGCCTACAAGTTATGAAGAGCTTAAGCCCAGGAGCAATTGAACATGGGAATAGGTTTTTCACTTAGTAATTTCCCACTAAAGTACAATAGCATTAAAGGCATATTATAATAAAAGGGAAAAAAGGTATTAAAAGCCCAGGTGTTAACCTTGGGTTGATAACAGCTGTGAGTATCAATTCGCGTTTATTTCTATGCACATATTATTAAGCTAACACCTTTGAAAGTAGAAGGCCTTGTCTGCTGTATCCCCTTGCTGAAGCTCTATCTGAAATGTGTCTCTATGGAGCCAATTTGCCTCTCTTTTATGTTTTCTGTGGATTCCTGAAAGAGTTAATGTAACTTCTTCAGTAGAGCACAGTTACGAGCATTGGGAAAAATCAGAGCTACTCAATCCATCACTCAATTCAAACTATGTTTCACTAATGAGAAAGCGATGCATCAGGGGAAAAGCCTGAGACAAATACAAATTGAGGCACATTCTGCAAAATACCTGACCAGCATTAACTAGGCCATGAAAACAAGGAAAGTCTGAAAAATTGTCACAACCAAGAATATCCTAAGGAGCCATGAGGACGAAGTGTAATGTGGTACCCCGAATGGATCCAGGAACAGAAAAAGAAAGTCAGATTAAAAACGAAGGAATACGAACAAAGTATAAACTTAAGTTAATAATGTTGTATCAATATTGTTCCATTAATTGTGACAAATACCACACTAAAATAAGCTATTAATAATAGGAGAAACTCTATATTATCTTCATAATTTTTTTATAAATTATTCAGAAATAATAGGCTTATTTTTTAAAAATCTATGAAATGTTCATGATGAAAATGCCAAAAGCAATTGCAACAAAAGCCAAAATTGACAAATGGGATCTAATTAAACTAAAGAGCTTCTGCAGAGCAAAAGAAACCATCATCAGAGTGACCAGACAACCTACAGAATGGGAGAAAATGTTTGCAATCTATCTTTCTGACAATGGTCTAATATCTAGAGTCTACAAGGAACTTAAACAAATTTACAAGAAAAAACAAACAACTCCATTAAAAAGTGTGCAAAGGACATGAACAGACACTTCTCAAAAGAAGACACTTTGCAGCCAATAAGCATATGAAAAAACCTCAACATCACTGGTGATTAGAGAAATGCAATGCAAAACAATGAGACACCATCTCATGCCGGTCACAATGGCTACTGAAAAGTCAAGAAACAGCTTCATCCACACATGGACATGGGGAGGGGAACATCACACACCAGGGCATGTCGGGTGGGGGGCTATGTGAGGGATAGCAGTGGGTGGAGGGATTGGGGAGGGATAACACTAGAAGAAATGCCTAATGTAGATGATGGGGGGATTGATGCAGCAAACTACCATGGCATGAGTATACCTATGTAACAAACCTGCATGTTCTGCACATGTACCCCAGAAATTAAAGTATAATAATAAAGAAAAAGAAAAGTTAAGAAACAATAGATGCTGGAAAGTTTGAGGAGAAAAAATAATACTTTTACACTGTTGGTGTGAATGTAAATTAGTTCAATTATTGTGGAGGACAGTGTGGTGATTCCTCAAAGATTTAAAGGCAGAAATGCCATTTGACCCAGTAATCCCAGTCCCGGATATATACCCAAAGGAATATAAAACAGTCTATTATACAGATACAAGCATGCGTGTGTTCATTGCAGCACTATTCACAACAGCAAAGGCATGGAATCAACCCAAATGCCCATCAATGATAGAATGGATAAAGAAAATGTGGTACATATGCACCATGAAATACTATGCAGCCATAGAAAGGAATGACACCATATCCTTGCAAAGGATGAATGGAACTGTTATCCTCAGTTTGCTGAGGATTCATGTCCTTTGTTATCCTCAACAAACTAACACAGGAACAGGAAACCAAACACCGCATGTTCTCACTTTTAAGTGGGAGCTGAATAACGAGAACACATGGACACATGGTGGGAAACAATGCATGCTGGGGACTGTGAGGGGCAGGTGAGGGGAGGGAGAGCATCAGGAAGTATAGCTAATGGATGCTGGATTTAATACTTAGGTGACAGGCTGATCCATGTAGCAAATCGCCATGGCACACATTTACCTATGCAACAAACCTGAACATCCTGTACATGTACCCCTGAACTTAAAATAAATGTTGAAGGAAAAACGTCTCTGAAATTAAATGTGAACAAGTGAATTTGTTACTAAAATTAAAGAAAAAAATATGTTCATGATCATTTTTGAACTAAAGCATATACTATTGCTCTAATGTAAGGGATACTCAGAGGTTATAATAACAGCTTTTGTGGTCTGGAATACTGGAAAGGCTGTGAGCTTATTTCCATAGATGCATGTGTCTCTGAATCTCATTGCACTCAGTCGTCAAATGTAGTAATTTTAACTACGTCCTAGATTATATGTGAAGATTTAATTCACCACTGCGAACCTCCATGCATAGTGTCTGACGGACAGTATGTACTCAGTTAATATGAATTATCTTCTCATTCCCTTAAGCATCTTTCCAATATAGGATTAGTTGTGCTCTGTTTTTCCTTTCTATCACAAGGGCTTGATCAAAAATTACAAATTACTTTGGCCATGAGATGCATTGATTGCCCCACAGGAGATAAATTCTCAAATGTTGAATACTTATTGATCTGTAATCATCTGTGAACTGTCTGAAAACAAAGCCAGAAACTCTAAAACTACAACCTTAAAAGGCTTAAAGAATCTGGTTGAGATGTTGCTTTTGCTTCTTATTTTGGAGAAATAAAAATCAGGTAGAACTTGAAATAACTGTATGCTCCAAGAAAGACAGTACCGTATAGAAATAAATTAATCTACCTGCATTGACCATTTCTTTGAAGTAGGAAAAAAGATAGAAATATGAAAAGAAACACACCTATTCTGGTAATCTATAGCTCTTCTTTGAGGGACGTGGATGATTCAAATGAAATTTTGCTTACTCATTTAAGCAATTAACTTTTAAAAATTTTATTTATTTTTAAAAATTTATTTATTATACTTTAAGTTCTGGGGTACATGTGCAGATTTTGCAGGTTTGTAACATAGGTATACACGTGCCATGGTGGTGGTTTGCTGCATCTACCGCCTCATCATCTACATTAGGTATTTCTCCTAATGCTATCCCTCCCCAATCTCCACATCCCCTGCTATTCCTCCCCTAGCCCCCCACCACCCAGGCCTCAGTGCATGATGTTCCCCTCCCTGTGACTGTGTGTTCTCACTGTTCAACACCCACGTATGAGTGAGAACATGTGGTATTTGGTTTTCTGTTCTTCCGTCAGTCTGCTGAAAATGATGGTTTCCATTTTCATTCATGTCTCTGCAAAGGACATCAACTCATCCTTTTTTATGACTGCATAGTATTCCTTGGTGTATATGTGCCACATTTTCTTTATCCAGTCTATAATTGATGGGCATTTGGGTTGGTTCCAAGTCTTGGCTACTGTAAACAGTGCTGCAATAAACGTAAGTGTGCATGCGTCTTTATAATAGAATGATTTACAACCCTTTGGATATATACACTCAGTAATTAGATTGCTGGGTCAAATGGAATTTCTATTTCTAGATCCTTGAGGAATCGCCACACTGTCTTCCACAATGGTTGAATTAACTTGCACTTCCACCAACAGTGTAAAAGTGTTCCTATTTCTCCACATCCTCTCCAGCATCTGTTGTGTCCTTATTTTTTAGTGATCACCATTCTAACTGCTGTGAGGTGGTATCTCAATGTGGTTTGATTTGCATTTCTCTAATGACCAGCGATGATGAGCTTTTTTTCATATGTTTGTTGGCTGTATAAATGTCTTCTTTTGAAAAGTGTCTGTTCATAACCTTTGCCCACTTTTTGATGGGGTTGTTTGGGTTTTTTCTTGTAAACTTGTTTAAGTTCTCCATAAATTCTGGATATTAGCCCTTTGTCAGATGGGTAGATTGCAAAAATTTTTCTCATTCTGTTGGTTGCCTGTTCACTCTATGGATAGTTCATTTTGCTGTGCAGAAACTCTTTAGTTTAATTAGATCCCATTTGTCAATGTTGGCTTTTGTTGTCATTGCTTTTGGTGTTTTAGCCATGAAGTCCTTGCCCATACCTATGTCCTGAATGGTATTGCTTAGGTTTTCTTCTAGGGTTTTTATGGTGTTAGGCCTCATGTTTAAATCTTTGATCCATCTAGAGTTAATTTTTCTATAAGGTGTAAGGGAAGAATCCAGTTTTTTAAACTTTTATTTTAGGTTCAGAGGTACATATGCAAACTTGTTATATGAGTAAATTGCGTGTCATGGGGGTTTGTTGTCGAGGCCATTTTGTCACCCAGGTAATAAGCATAGTACTTCATAGTTAGTATTTTGATCCATACCTTCCTCCCACCCTCCATTCTCAAGTAGGCCCTGGTGTCTGTTGTTTGTTTGTGTCCATGTGTACTCAACGTTAGGTTTTCTGTTCCTATGTTATTTCATTAAACAATTAACTTCCATGAACCCACTAAATGTGAAGTTCTTTGCCTGATGCCAGAGAGAGAGGCAAAAGTAATCTCAGCTATGGAGCTGCTCACAAGGTTGTCTAATAGATTCTATATAGTAAGACTTGATCTTTGGCCAAAGTTGGGGGTCAGGGAAGTGCTTGACAGTTCACGGTTCTACTGGGTTTTAAAGGCTGTCTGAAAGAAAACGGGCACATAAGGAGGATGAGAGTTTAACCCCAAAGCTCATTTCCCTAATTCCCCCTACTGCAGACTGCTGCTGGCTGAGGTATAGAATGTAAAGATGGCAGATGAGGCACAAGAGCAGGCAGTGGCCAGGGATTCAGTTC
Source organism: Callithrix jacchus (assembly GCF_049354715.1). Taxonomy (NCBI): domain Eukaryota; kingdom Metazoa; phylum Chordata; class Mammalia; order Primates; family Cebidae; genus Callithrix; species Callithrix jacchus. The sequence continues at coordinate 198,634,694 of NC_133503.1, forward strand.
AGAATCTCTCAGCTTGGAAGATAAGAGAAGAGTCATATACCCAAGATTCCAGGGTAGACAGAACTCTGTGATCGAAGGGTAGGGGATGAACTGAAGTGGGCTGATTGGAAGCAGAGTGTGAAGACTCTTGATAAATCTCAGGCAATAAGTGATGATAAATTAAATAACATAGTGGTCAAAAGAATAAAACCGAAGCCTGTGTTGGCATTGATGACTTGGTGACCAACTGAATATGGAACCAATTTATCCATATTGAATGAATGAATTCATATTGAATAATATGGATGATTCATATTGGATAATAATCTCTCAAGTAATTTGCATTTAATCAATAATATTAACATATTTCTGACATTTTTATTAATGTTTCATGGATTAGAAAGTATGTGTACATATGTGACCTCATTCATTTTTAAGACAGCATTTTTAGATAGGGTATTTCCCATGTTTCTGACTCAGGTCACTGAAACAATTAAGTGAAATTATCAACATAGGAAATGGAACAGGTGTGTGTGGGAGGAGGAGGATGAGAGCTTCAAATAGGAAAATGCTGAGCTTGAAAAACTTGTGAGATGTCTGAGATACAGTTGAACATAAGGCCAAAAAAGAAAGCAGTAACTCTCAAGAAGAAGGAGACAGGGATGGTGATAAACCCATTTGAATTAGGGGGAAGACTACCATAAAAGGTGCTGATAGTGAAAAACTTATTCGTTGTGCTTTCTTTCTTAAATAAAAGGAAGTTAAATGAATTTCAATAAAACATTGGCTGTTAACAATGTAGATCAAGAAAACATTGTTTAGGAAATGATTGAGAAAGAGAGGAATCTGGGACCACTAGCAGAAAGGCAGTACTTAAGTATAGGTAGGAATGTGTTTGCTCGTGGGAAGTATAGTATGGTTCATAAAAAAATAATTACTCTGTGTCTTTGGTCTGTTTTGCCATGCATTTAAAAAATGTATAGGTCTGGTTTTGGAGAATTTGCTTCAAATCAAACAGTAAAGCTAAAGCTACAATGCAGAAAGCAGATTGAACATGTTCTGGCCAGGCGTGGTGCCTCATGCCTGTAATCCCAGCATGTTGGAAGGCTGAGGCAGATGGATCACCTGAGATCGAGTTTGAGACCAGCCTGACCAACATGGTGAAACCCCATTGCTACTAAAAATACAAAAGTAAGCTGGACATGGTGGCACATGCCTGTGATCCCAGCTACTTGGGAGGCTGAGGCAGGAGAATCACTTGAACCCGGGAGGCAGAGGTTGCAGTGAGCAGAGACCATGCCACTACACTCAGGACTGGGGGATAAGAGCAAAACTCCTTCTCAAAAAAAGAAATGTTTTGGGATGTCAAGATTTATCCTCTTCATCCTCAATGATCCTCTCCCTGCAAACTGCCATGCATTGTCCACTGACAATGGGCAGCAAGAAACAAGACATGTAGGAGTTTCCATCTGAAGGCCTCTACCATGCAGGAGAGTGGGGATTGGATTTCTAGGATTAAACAACATTGATTACAAGCCAAAGTAACACCCCACACAATTTATGTTCAAAGAAATCAAAACTGGCCGGGTGTGGTGGCTCACGCCTATAATCCCAGCACTTTGGGAGGCCAAGGCAAGCAGATCATGAGGTCAAGAGATCAAGACCATCCTGGACAACATGGTGAAACCCTGCCTCTACTTAAATACAAAAATTAGCTGGGCATGGTGGCACATGCCTGTAGACCCAGCTACTCGGGAGGCTGAGGCAGGAGAATTGCCTGAACCCAGGAGACGGAGGTTGCGGTGAGCCAAGATCACACCACTGCACTGCAGCCTGGTACCTAGTGACAGAGCAAGACTCTGTCTCCAAAAAAAAAAGAAAGAGAAAAGAAAAAAAAAGAAAGAAAGAAAGAAGAAAGAAAAAGAAAGAAAGAAGAAAGAAGAGAAAACAAAACTAACAATATAGCAATAAAATGGAATATTGTGTTTACTCAACTATTAGAAAACTTTATAAAGGTATTATGGAGATAAGCATGTAACAGAAAATCCAAAATAACAGTGGCTTCTGGGGCTGTGCCTCATGATTGTCAGGACCTCAGGTTCCAACCATGGAGCTTCTCCATCATCTTGAACATGTGGCTTCTACCTCCTGACCCAGTGCTCCAGCCATCTCGTGCACATTCAGCAGAGAGAAGGAGTCAAGATACCTGCTGAACTTGGACAGGAGATGTCCCCCTCACCTACTGATCAGAACCTAGCCACACGGCGAGGTCTAGCTGCAAGGAAGACTGGCGAATGCAGTCTTTCCTCTAAATGGTCATGCAGCCTGCTAAAACTTGAGGGGTTATCACCAGGAAGGAATGGGGAGAATGCATATCAGAAACATGATCATTGTCTACCATACCATGCTCTTTAAGGTTAGGATGGTCAGATTGGAGACAGTGTTGAGAGACAGACAGACAGACAGACACAGACAGACACACATCCACATATTATATTCCATCCAAATATTACATATTCAGCCTCTGTGATGTATCAGGCACTTTTGTAGGCAATAAGGAAGCAGCAGCGAACAAAACAGAAAAGAAAACAACTTTGTCCTCATATAACTTGAATACTAATGAGAGACTACTCTATTTTTATCCTCAGGATTAGGCCAACATTTATTCATAACTGAGACACGGGGTGCATTAACCTTGTGTTTCCATGGTTGAACAAAGAAGATGATGCAATTTTCCTATGGTTGACAATCCCAGGACCAGTCAGAATATCTTGACTCTAACACACAACTTCACTAGAGAAGAAGAATACTTTCCCAAAACAATGTAAAGGTGAGCCTCTCCAATGTGGAATGCCTTCAAATCCTGTATCTGTTGAACTTTTAGCCACTAAGCAGGGTTCGGAATCTCCCTTGTGTTCTCTGCCATGCTACTAGATGGTGTATACCATTATGGAGTTCTTTGGTCTGGTGTGCCATGAAATTATTTAGGGTAAGAATGGTCTTCATTGGGCTCCCCATATAACACGGGTTTGTCAGATGCTGCTTCTTAACTCACAATGGGTAGAATGGGGTATAATTTTGAACTGCTCTGGAAGAAAGAGGAAGGGGTCAAGCTTTAGTGTAATATCAGGAGTCCATCTGCCCCTGTTGTGTCTGTCGATAATTACAGGTCCATGAACTACCTATTCATTCTTCAGTCTAAGAACTGATGAGAGTAACGTGGAATAACAGAAACTTTGGTTTGCTATATTTCTGTGAGCCAGTTATGTACGTTATTTGAAATGCAATTTTATTATCTATAATTTAAAAAAAATAATATTTCTTATCTCAAAATGCTGTCTTGAAAATGAATAAGGTCACATAGATACACACACTTTCTAATCTGTGAGACATTAATAAAATGTCAGAAATATATTAACATTATGGATGAAATGCAAATGTCTTGAGAAAGATTATGAAATAGACTAAGATTTTATCATTAATGTTCTCCATACTTTATCTTTTAGAAAAGATAATCATTCAAAGGTTTTTTGTTTCCAGTAGGTGTTTAGATAAGCTTAGTTGACCTTTTCCCAAATCTTGACAATTAGTGATGAAACGAGATATGCCCTGTGAGGAGAACACAGGGTGTACTTTACAGCCTTAATAAGACAAACAGGAAAGCCGATACCAGGTAGATTGCTGTGAAGGCAATTAAACTTTGAAGAGGGTGACAGTCCCAGCTTCGACCACACAAACAGCAATCTCTCTACCAAGTGGTGCTTTGATTTGCCACGGGTCCTTTTACTTACACCAGCGAAAGAGCTGAAGTTGTTTCTGCTCGACAAATTTCCTATTTCTCCAGAATAAAGTTTAGTTTTGAGTTAGATATCTGACGTCATCAGGTTGGGCTCATCTTTTGCATTTGTGGAGTGTTGTGGTGGCTGTCATGACTAAGCTAAAAATTTTCTTGAGACATGTGTTATATTTTTACAGATACAGTGGGCTCTTACCCCCACATGAAGGGTAAGCTGAAGAAAGGGGATGGTGGATGGCAGCAGATAGAAAATCCCAAAAAGAATGGCTGGGAGGAAATAATAAAGACCTAGCAATGCAGAATTCTTCAAAGCCGGAGAGATGATTCTGACCTGCTTTCAGAAGGAACAGTGTTGGCTGTCAGTTGCTTCTTTGATGTTTTCTTTTAAAAGGGTGACAGCATTTCCTTAGAAGGCCAGCCCAAAGTTCTGCTGATCTTAGCATATTATGCTGATATTTCTTTTCTTCAAGAAAAATTAAAAATTGGGTTAGGCAAAATGACAAGGTAAGAAAATGTTTTCCTGGTTACAGTATCACCAAGAGATAAGAGGCCTAGAAAACTCATTAATAATTTTTGGAAGATGGAAGGGTTGTCTATCAAGAGAGAATGAATTCAGAAACATCTGCCTCGAAAAGGTCCCAGATAGGTCAATATGATTTACTAAATAGCCTTGATTCCAGAACCCCAGGAAAGACACACCTCAGGGAGACAAAAGAGGCTGTGAAAGAGAGGAGTCGGGCCCTAGGACATCCTGCAGATGCCAGGCATTCATCTGAGGGTTATGGTGAGGACCCCAAGCCCAGGGTAAGGACTCCTCCAAGGATGCCTCTGCTGGCCCTCAGGCCCTCTGGAAGACCCTGGGGGCTTTGGGACCAATGAGCTCCCTGGTATTAAGTGGCCCTCCCATGGAGGATCTACAGAAACAGCCCCTCAGTCTTCCTTTAATTGGAATCCCACCTCTCAGCACTCCAGAGACATCCTTAGTAGAACTGGAAAAGGGTTTGGTCCCAGAGCACAACTCGAGGGAGCTGAGTCTTCCCCACTACACAATCAGATTTCCGCATTTGGTGGAGATGATTCTGCCTTTTCTTTAGATTACAGTCTTCTGAAGTCTAAAGAGCTCATTGTACAGAATGCATTATTATAAAGAAAGGAAATGCTTCCCAGAGAGAAATCCATTTAAAAGGAATTATCCTCTCTATGAAATGTGCCAAAAGAAGGTAGTGGGAAGTGGGCAGACAGGAGATTAGAGGGACTCGAACATTAACTTAGCTCTCTAGATGTAATAGTTTTAAATGCCTTTAATGCCACTTACAAAGGGAAACGCACAATGGTCCTGGGCTTGCCTTTTAAGATTTTGTCCCTAGGATGCCAGGGGTCTCCTGTGACTCTTACGACCCCTGCAACATGTCACTGTAGCCCCTCTGTTGTTTCCTTCGATGTGTTGCTATGCTTTGTTTTGCATTTTACACCAAATATCCCAGTGAAACCGTGATCACAGAGCCACCATTTCCTGTCTCAGGAATAGCTACTGATAGACTTCTGCCCACCCAAGAGTGATCACACACCATAAGGCAAGCCATTTTCTCCAAATCTATGATCAACTTAAACTCATTAATAAGATACAGAAAGCATGTATTCAAATAGTTTTTAAAATGAACTCAACATGATTTTTATTAAGTGAATCCAAATCTCAAAAGTCTAAATTATGAGCAGATTCAAATTAATGTTTTTCCACTAAATACTACTATCAATGTTTTATTTTATTTTTCATTTTTACAGACAGGGTCTTGATCTGTCACCCAGGTTGAAGTGCAATGGTACGGTCATTGCTCACTGCAGCCTCAAACTTCTGGACTCAGCTAATCCTTCTGCCTCAAGCCCCCTAAGTAGCTGAGATTATGGACTTGTGACAGAGTGCCCAGCTATTTTCTTTTTTTATTTTTGGTAGAGAGAGGGTCTTGCTCTATTACCTACACTGCTCTCAAACTCCTGGCCTCAAGTGATGGTCCTGCCTCAGCCTTCCAAAGTGCTGGCATTACAAGTATAAGCCACTGTGTCTGGGCAACTATGCATACTATAAAACAAGTTTTGTACTTTAGTGATTCATATTTCAAAAAAAGGGGCAAATTTCAACATGGAGAAGTAAGACAGAGAGGAAGGTGGCATGACATCACTGTGAAGTTGTGGCCTTACAAGGAGCCTTGAGTTTTTCATATTTCTGTGTGACTTTTTATTGTTTTATCATGTTAAACATGTACAGAAGCATACTAAGTAATTATAATCCTCCAGTTATACGGTGTCAAGGAGCACAGAGATTCAGTGACTCCGAAGGGAAGACGGAAGCCTGGGGAAGTGCGCTTCAGATGCTTGGAGGGCAAGGCTCACTCATCCTTAGCTTGTCTTCCACTTGCTGTGCTAATGGACTGTGATCAGTATTGACCCTAAGTATTGAGTTTTCCATCTTCTGTTTTCACCAAGCATCCATTGCAAAATAATTGCTGCAGGCACCTGCCACAGAAACAGCTCATGTGACTCACTCATATCCGGTGGACATTTTTTCTTTCCCAGTCAGCATAACAAGAGGACTTGTTACCTCCGTCTTTTCTGACCCTAACATTTTACTTACGTCTTAGCAAGCTTCGGATTAGTATTACAAGTAAACAATAGAAAATAATTTTGTTGCTATAAATTCCAGGATCTTAACACACATTCTTATAATTGTCTGTCTATGTGTTCCTCCTCTATAGTACTTACTAATACCAGCAGGGGCAAGACAGGCAAACAGAGGTAGATAACCAAATATTTTACCTTACTAGGCAAACATTCTTCCTCTTCAGGCACAGATACTGACAGAGAACAGTTGTGCAGTGGCACATGATTACCTCCTATCCTGTTTTCTAGTGACCTGACTCTTCAAATCTATGGGACATGCGAAGGAAATAAAAGAAAATGACGTTCACTTCATTTCCTAGTTGCTTTAGATCCACATAATCATGGTGCAACAACAAGAAAATGGGTAACAACGTGAATATAATTTTTCATCTTCTAATAGGATAATTGTATTCACCAAATTATGTAATGCCATAAGAAAGACAAAAATTTAGACTGGATGTCAGGAAATGTTTCTTGATAATAGGAAATATTTGATTAATAGACAGGCTCTCCGGAGAACAGATAGGAAGAAGTTCTGCCACTCAGGACATTTCAAATTAGATCTAAGCCAGGAAAATGGAAGCTGGGCTTTGTTTACATCTCTTGGGCTTTCCTTATCCAGACCATCCAGTATATGAGTGAGAATATTCTATGTCCATCTGGACAACACTGTACAGTAAAGCAGGTTGTTGATGGCAATATTCTAATACTAACTGCACTCTCTAATTTCTGAACGAAGGCCATCTTTGCAACACAATTCAAAGAGTGGTTTCATTGAATCTAGAAAAATGGAAGGATTTACCATATGCTGGGCTTAAGGCCTGGGCCTTTTCATACGTCCCTTACATATGTCCATCATGGCTTTGAAGTTGACCTGTGCGGCAAGATTTTTTCTTTTCCATAAGGACTTTTAGTCAGCTTCTGAAAGTGTGCAGCTAATCTCTTTCAGGATTTAAAAGCCATCACTCATTGAACACATTGATGCTCAGCTGTTTTGCTCTTATGCGTTGATGTGCAGCTCTTTACACAGAAAGGATCATGGGATGGTAGCACCCACTCTCTCAGATATGTAGCGGGCCCATTTATTCCACTTTCCACTTCAATCCTTATGTAAGTTATTGAATATATTCTTATGTTTAAAGATTTAGACAAGGCAGAAGTGCAAAATAAAAAGTTGAAGTCTTTTCTCTCACACACTTACCATCTACACTCCAGACAGGTATGTATCATTTCAGAAGCTATTTTTTAATAACTTACACACACACTTATATACATAAGCAACTTGTTTTTAATGTAAATAGAATCATTCTCTTTTTATTGTTCTATATCTTCCTGTTTTCCATTAACAGTATATCTTTGAGATTCTTTCCAGACTAAAACACATGGATCTATGTCATTCTTTAAAAATACTACAGTCTTCAAAATATTGGCATTATTTATCTAGTCATTTCTTAAATTAACAGATATCATTTCTAATATTTCACTTCTACAAACAATGTTGTAGTGAATATTCTTGTCTGTATTTTATGCATGAGTATGAACATTTTATAATACTACATAGCATTTCCTATATGCCAGGCATTGTTCTTTGCCTTTTGAAAATATTATCATATTTATTCCTTACAACATCCTTATAAAGCAGATACTGCTATCATCCCCAGGTGGATAAACTGAGGCAGGAAGAGGCTAATTTTACCTGCCTGCAGTGGTAGCTGGGATGTAAACCCCAGCATATTGGCATAGAATCTCGGCTTCTCAGGTTCTGCTGTATCTCTGTTATAGCAATATTGTTTAGCGTTTTTTGCTTCTACAAATGGGACATCTGTTTCCACTACACATTCAAACTGGTATTACTAGTCTATTTGAAAACTGTTTATTTTCAAATATCAATATTTTATTGAACATTTGTATTAAACATACTCATATGATTTAATTGTTTGGGTTGATTGCTATGATTTGTTTCAACAAAAAGGTTCATTGAGCTATAAATTACATGCCATACAATTTGTCTGTTTTAACTGCACAGTTGATAACTTTTAGTAAATGTACCAAGATGTCCAACTCGTACTATTAACCAGTTTTAGAACGTTTTTATGACTGTGATAAGATCTCTCTTGCCTCTTTATAGTGATTTCATCCCTGTCTTCAGCCCTACACAGCCCCCACTGTACATTATATCTCTACAGATTTGCCTTTTCTGGACATTTCATTTAAATGTAATCATGTAATACATTAGGATCTGTATAATTTTATACATTATAAAAGTAGCCTTTTATATCTGAGTTCTGTTATCTGGCATGTTTTTAACATTCACTCATGTTATAGAATGTTTAAGTATTTCATTGCCTTTTATTACTGAATGGTATTTCATTGCATGGATAAATGACATTTTGTTTATTCATTCACTAGTTGATAAACTTGTGGGTTTTTTTACATTTTGCATATTATGATTAATATTGTTATGCGCATTAAGATAATACTTCAGTTTGAGTTCATGCGAATTCATTTCTGAATTGATCTATCGATTATTTAGTAGTGACATATGATTTCACTATTCTTGGGTAACTAACTAGAAAGTAAGTACTGGATGATATGGTAAGTTATGTTCAACTTCTTAAGACACAACTAAACTGCCTTCCAAAAGGTTATGTTTTACATTTCCACTGGCGATGCCTAAGGGTTTGATTGCATTAATGTTCTAGATAAATAATTCATTTTCTTTTTATAGACCAGAAAAATCAGGGTTTAAAGAAGTTGAGTTACTTTTCTTTTGTCCCATTCGGCAAGTGGTAGTGTTAAGAATCAAAGTTGGGTCTTTCTGATTCCAAATTTGAAACTCTTAACTATGGTAAAATTATTGCCTTCAGGATAATTTTCAAGAATTCTCTTGAGGGCAAATTTAGTGTTTCTAATTATCTGTTTTTCAAAAAAAATTTAAGTCATATATGTCTAAAATTGTTAGCAGTCTACTTTTACTTAGTGGAAGGAAGATGGGACATTAGAAGGAAAGAGAAAATGAGGAATGACATTGATGGAAAGAACCTATGTAGTGAAGACAGGTCAGACACTTCTTCTCCCATGCAGCTCAATCTCTGTTCCTGCTGATTCCTCTGTACTAATCATCACAGCCCTACTTCCCTCATTTCATTTATATGCTTATACTTGTCCTTCAAGATTTAACCTTTGCACAAGAGGATGGCAGGCCAATGGATCACCCATTCATTGTTGATGTGAGGAAGTTTGCACTGAGTGATGTTATATAACCTAAAATCCAGAGACAATAACCTGTCTTTCCCTGTAACATTTCTCCTGAACAACTGCCATTCAGTGGCCCCTGGCTTAATGCTGTCCTTCTCAGCACAGAAACATGTCCTGGCCACAGAGAGCCCAGAGAATGCTTTAGCCCACTCTCTGGATGATGTGATTAGTACAGCTGTGCATATTCCAGAAATGTATACATACAGTTGATTCTTAGGTGACATAGCAGAGATTTTTTTAAATATAGACAGTAATGTGCAAGCTTAGCCAAATAAATAGTGGGGGGGGATGGTGAAACTGTTCCTTCCGGGGGTGAAACTGTTGAAACTGAAGGTGAAACTGTTCCTTCCTCTGCTGCTAAATCTTACCTAACATAGTTGGACTCTTAGACAAAAACCAGAGATTTCTACTTATCTCACTAAGTAGGCATTACTTTATTTCAACATTCCCAATGTTTTCCCTATTTATCCCCCTTTAGAAGCTACTGAATAATCGGTAGATCAATTTAGAAATTTATTCATATGAACTTAAATTGAGTGTTATAAACTAAATTGAATTATATGAAATCCCCACTATACAGGGCAAAAACAGGCAAATAACTGCAATTTCACATGGTTCAACCAAATAACTGAACTCATCTCAACTTGTAGGTGATTCTATCATACTTACAACACAATATTATCCCAAGGCTGTAACGTGCTGAGCTGACTTGGATAGTATAATAGAATAGCTATGCTGAGAATTATAACAAATCTTTTTTCCAAAGAGCCAAAGCACTGGGTCTCTCTCACTATTCTAGGCATTGACTTATTAAATCTATGAGTTAAACGCCAGCTTCACACAGGGCCCTCACAAGACTTGCTTTATTCTAAATATTTTTAGAAGAATCTCTATGTTCAAATACAAAGAATGAACATATAAATGATTTTCTAGCAGTAACACAGATCATTTACTTAAACTCTGTCAGCTAAACAAATAATTTTCAGCATGTTTATTAAAAATATAAACTGGTTTTCTCTGTATCCCTTGAAATTTTATCAAAAATGCCAATGATACACTCAATAAAAATACATGTCTGGCTCAGGGGAGCTGAAAGGAGACAGAATGGTTTTTAATATACCTTCTTCCCCATAAAATACCCATAAAAAATGGTTTTTAATATACACTTAGGGGTTTAAAAATAAAGCAAATAATGTTAAATAAACCAAATGAACAGCCAGGAAGAAACCAGAGAAGGCTGTTCGGGATACATTTTCCATTTTGCTGACAGTTTCCAAATTCCAATCTGCGGTTGTTGGAAGGAGCTTCCATGAGTTGTTTCTGGCATTATTTCAACAACTTGATCTTTGGCTCATCCAACAAGTAGCTTGTGCCCAAAATTCCTTGGTGAAATTTTAGGATATATATATATCATTTGTCACCTATGTTATTCATATTTTGGATACCAAATATGTTTGGTTTAAAAACTCTCACTTTGTTTTCAAACATTTATTTGTGTTTCTCACTAAAATATATCCATAAAATAAAACAAAAAAACTTTAATTCAAAAAGAATCACCAAATAAAAGATTCTGGTATAACTCTATAATCATAGCAAGTTAATTCTTTTTATGGGTATTAGGTGGATGAAAATAGTTATGATAATGGACATTTTTTTGAAGAAAAAATTTTGTACATGAACCCATAATAAGTAATTTAAATTTTCAAGAGTTATTAAAATTCCATTAACTTCTCTGTAAAATGTTGAATTAACTTATGGTAATAAATAAAATACAGTTTTAAAACATTTTGGATATTTAATACATACTAGTTTTATGGTGACAAACTGAAGCAGTGTCTGTGGTTCTTTTATCCTATGGTCAAAATTTTGTGGATAAGTTTTAAATGCTATAAGAAGCTCTATGAGTATCTTTTGGACGGCACACAAGCCCCTCTTTCATAAAAGACAATTCATTGGCATAGAAATAGAGCCAAAATCACAGTTTGAGAGAGAATGTCATGTAAGGGGATTAGAAGAAATGTGAGCTTTTAAAAAACCTTCCAGAGGAAACTCAGAAATTGAGGGTTGTGGAATCTGGATAATGACAATGTGACTCATATATAGCCTAGAGTTGTATCAGCTTCCCTTCTAAAGATTACAGTGTTACTCTCCAAAGCCTCAAGAAGGCCAAAATGTATCAGTGCATTTATTGCCATTACAGATGTCAGCAGCAAACAATCCCCTTGAATAAGACGACACCATTAAGTTGAATAATTTTCTCCTTGAGTAAAGTAATTTTCTCAATGGGTTATATACACATACACACACATATATATATATAAACTATACATTTAAACATATTGTTTATGTATATATATAAACATATTAACAGTTTAAAACTGGCTATTCCCCCTTAAGGGTATTAAAAGTAGTCGCTAATTTCCTGGTTTGATAGTCTTAGCTAAGATGCAAGATACATACCAAATTGTGCAGAAGCTTCTCTCCCCTTAAAGAAAAATCCTATTTAACTATGCATATTTTGTATGGGAATATCCTATAATCCATACATAGTTCTTAAGATGCAGTGAGTTTAGGAAACAGCCACTCTCTGAAACAGAGATTGCAAAAAGCAATGTTGAAAGTATGTGCCTAGTTATTTGCAGAGCAACCTGTTCTCAGAGATTATTTCTATGTGGAAGTGAAATCTGGATCAGCAGCCCAAGGGCGTATCCTCAGGAAATGCAGCTGGCCTGTAACGGTGCTGTCTTCTGGTACCATAAGCCAGTTCTCTGCCATCATCTAGAAAAGTGTCAAGTGTGTGACCGTCAAAATTCCTTTTGAGTTTATGTTTAAGTGCCCCCCTCATGCACACAGATGTACTTTTCAAACAAGGTGGCCCATGTAAAAAGTGGGGAGCTCTGGTTGAAGTGAGCAAGTATGTGGGTGAGGGGGCTTGGGGAGCAGAAGGGCACTGACCCACCTAAGCTACCTCCATGGGCTTTGGCACTACTAAAACATCTTGAAATCCACTCCCTGGGCAACTGGTCCAAGGAGGCAGGTACCTGTGGTTGGATGTCTTAGAAGGATTTTTTTTTTAATTGAGTTTTGCTCTTGTTGCTTAGGCTGGAGTGCAATGGTGCCATCTAGACTCACTGAAACCTCTGCCTCCTGGGTTCAAGTGATTTTTCTGCCTCAGCCTCCCAAGTAGCTGGGATTACAGGTGCCTGCCACCAAGCCCCCAGTTGTTTGTTTTTTTGTTTTTGTTTTTGTTTTTTTTTTTTTTGCATTTTTACTAGAGACAGGATTTCACTATTTTGGTCAGGCTGGTCTCGAACTACTGACCTTGGGCGATCCACACACTTCAGTCTCCCAAAGTGCTAGGATTTGATCCATCACAATGTGAGTTTGTCTTTAAGATTCTCTAATTATTCACTTGCCTCATTCTTCAATTCACCAAACATTGTCAGCTTGATTTTCTCAGGGAGATCTATACTTGAGAGAGAATGCAAGAACTTTTGATAACAATAGTTTGGTCAGTATTTCTTTTTCTGTTTCTTTCTCTCTTTCTTTTTTTTTTAATTTGAGATGGAGTCTTGCTCTTTCACCCAGGCTGGAGTGCAGTGGCGCGATCTCTGCTTACTGTGACCTCTGCCTCCCAGGTTCAAGTGATTCTCCTGCTGCAGCCTCCTGAGTAGCTGGAATGACAGATGTGTGCTACCACGCCTGGCTACTTTTTAGCAGAGACAGCGTTTCCCTGAGTTGGCCAGTGCTGGTCTCAAACACCTGACCTCAGGTGATCCAGATCCTCAAATGAGGTGGATCCTGCCTCAGCCTCCCAAAGTCTTGGGATGAGAGGCATGAGCCACCATGTTTGGCCAGGTCAATATTTCTAATAAGTTAGCTTATTAGAAACAATAATTTTAGAAATAAATTAGCTTATTAGCTTATTAGAAATAATAAGTTAGCTTATTAGAAATAATAATTTTAGAAATAAATTAGCTTATTAGCTTATTAGAAATAATAAGGTAGCTTATTAGAAATAAAAATTTATAAGGCTGTTTTATTTGTCAGGTGCAATCTTTGAATACTGTGAAACAGATTGTCTTATGCTTGACCAAACCTTATGTAAATTTAAATAAAGTTTTTGAACCTGTAAAGCCGAAATCCAATCCCTAGACAAAGAGTAACAAACTTGCATTCATTCCTACAGGAGCAGGCAGTTGAGTGAGTGAATAGTTGGCAGCTTGGTACCTACTGCAAACTGAAATTAAAGGGAAAAACTGTTTGCTTTGAGTCAATGGTGACCCTCTGGGGATTTGAGACCTCCTGTGGTCACATCCTCTGATTTCCAAGAGGAGGTAAATACCCAAGTTTTTATTTGAATACTCCTAATATTTAAATATTAGTACAAACATTCTATAATCATCAGTTGAGATAAAGCAAAACCACCTGGAAGCCTATAGATAGAAAGAAGGTGATGATTCTGCACTAGACTTGTTCTCAAAGGAAACAGTCCTGTTTAAAGTTCAGGAAGCTTCTTCACTTGCCAACATTGTGCCTCCAATCTGAAAATGACCAACAAGTCTCATGTATTCAGAGGAAATTGAACAGTTCAGTTAGATCCCCTTCTTTAATCCCAAATGTTACCAATAGGCATCAAAATAAATACAAACAAATACAAGTAATACTTTCTGTACACTCGTATAATTTTATAATTATGTATTCATACTTGCACAACTGGAGAGTCTCTTTATCTTAAGGAATCTAAATCATTCTTCCTGTTTTGTTGTTTTAAGTTAGAAATGTTAAGACACAATGATCTGGCACGGCTGTTCCAACCATAAAGATTATCATGCATGCCGTCAGATCTAAACCTTGCAGACAATCTGCAAGGTCATCTTTCTCTGTCACAACACAAAAAGACAGATGAATTCAACTCTTTTAATAAATGGGATGGATGTTTTCAAAAGCAGAGTTCAGGGCGACGCCTTTGTAATGCTCTCAATACCTCATTGTGTCTCAGTGCCCATAGAGCTTTTCACTGATCCTATCAATTAACCGCTCCATGGGTGTGTGTTCTTGCTGATCTCTTTGATCTGAAATAATAGCAATGTCTTTACAAATTGTCTAGATCAATCCTTGCCTAATCTGTGTTTTCCGCCTCACGCGATGCCCACATATTGTCTCCTTTTACCTTATGTGAGAAAAAACAATAAAGAAATAAAATCAGTTTTATTTGCTAAAAATCTCACAGTGAGGCAGAATGGGGGAAATCTTACTTAACTCTATTCAGTGATGAATCTTAGAGGCATTGCCTCATTTTACCTTTTCAATGATGAAAGTTCGCTCATGAGGTGGTGTTTATAAGCCCGGGCAGATATGTTGGGAGAAAGAAGTCAAATTCAAGAGCTTTCACTCCAGTCTCCTGGTCTACACAGGGTGCAGAGCAGAAGCAGGGATGAGGAAGGCTGGTCCATAACCTTATTGCTTCAATTTCTTTCTATACATCATAATTGAGCAAATAAACTACAGAGTATATTTTAGACTATATTTCTCTCTTCATTACCTCCTTATCAATGCCTTCTTTTGTTCTTAAGCATCCAATGTGTTGAGGTTCTTTCAATCCTTGTCATAATCTGAAGAATCTGGAAAAAATTTATAAGGAAATACTAGGAATATTGTGGGATAATTCTCACCAAACTTGAATTTTAAGAGTAGGAAATGGGGAATTATATAATTTAGTAGAATTACCACCTAACAGTTATACCTGTGCCACTGTGGTTCTTAAATGAAGTAGAAAGAGAGAGAACAAGAGTGAGTGAGAGAGTGAAAGTATGGTATTAGGAGTAGCTTTTATCTTGTTAAAAGTCAGCTCATGGGCCAGGCACTGTGATGCCTGTAATCCCAGCATTTTACCAGGCCAAGGTGGGAGGACAGCTTGTGCTCAAGAGTAAGACCAGCGTGAGCAACATGGTGGGATCTCATCTCTACAAAAAATAAAAATTAAAAAATGACCTGGGCATAGTGACATAGTCAGGTATGGTGACATACTCCTTAGTTACTTGGGAGGCTGAGGTAGGAGGATTGCTTGAGCCCAGGAGTTTGAGACTGTGGTGTGTTATGAGCATGCCACTGCACTCCAGCCTCAGGGACAGAGTGGGACTCTGTCTCAAAAAGAAATCAGACTATTAATATAACGACCTTCTTAAAAAATCCACAACAAAAAAGACAAATAATATGACTCCACTAAATTTTATCAAGTCAGTAAAGCAGCATTTCTGCTAAACTGTGTGCTAACTGACAAGAACCACGGACAGTTAAAGACCCAACATTAGGGAGGGCTGGCAAGATGGCCAAATAGGAACAGCTCCAACGTGCAGCTCCCAGTGAGACCAATGCAGAAGGTGAGTGATTTCTGCATTTCCAACTGAGGTACCTCGTTCATCTTACTGGGACTTGTTAGAAAGTGGGTGCAGTTCACAGAGGGTGAGCAGAAGCAGGGTGGGGTGCCACCTCACCCAGTAAGGACAAGGGGACAGGGAACTCCCTCCCCTAGTCAAGGGAAGCCATGGGAGATGGTGCTATTCAGCCCAGAAACTATGCTTTTCCCACAGTCTTCGCAACCCACAGACCAGGAGATTCCCTCAGGTGCCTACACCACCAGGGCCCTGGGCTTCAAGCAAAAAGCTGGGCAGCTGTTTGGGCAGACACAGAGCTAGCTGCAGGAGCTTGTTTTCATATCCCAGTGGTACCAGGAATGCCAATGAGACAGAACGGTTTACTCCCCTGAAAAGTGGGCTGAAACCAGGGAGACAAGTGGTCTTGCTTAGTGGATCCCACCACATGGAGCCCCGCAAGCTAAGATCCACTGGCTTGAAATTCTCGCTGCCAGCACAGCAGTTTGAAGTTGACCTGGGAGACTCGAGTTTGGATGGAGGGAGGGGTGTCTGCCATTCCTGAGGCTTGAGTAGGCAGTTTTCCCCTCACGGTGTAAACAAAGCCACTGGGAAGTTCGGACTGGGCTGAACCCCCCACAGCCTGGCAAAGCCACTGTAGCCAGACTGCCTCTCTAGATTCCTCCTCTCTGGGCAGGGCATCTCTGAAAGAAAGGCAGCAGCCTCAGTCAGGGGATTATAGACACAACTCCCATCTCCCTGGAACAGAGCACCTGGGGGAACGGGTCGCTGTGGGAACAGCATCAGCAGAAATAAATATTCCTGCCTGACGGCTCTGAAGAGAACAGTGGTTTTGTCAGCACAGTGCTTTATCTCTGTTAAGGGACAGACTGCCTCCTCAAATGTGTCCCTGATCCCCGTGCCTGCTGACTGGGAGACAACTCCCAGCAGGGGTTGACAGACACCTCATACAGGAGAACTCCAGCTGGCATCTGGTGCATACCCCTCTGGGACAAAGCTTCCAGAGGAAGGAGCAAGCAGCAATCTTTGCTTTTCTGCAAGCTATGCTGGTGATACCCAGGCAAACAGGGTCTGGAGTGGACCTCCAGCAAACTCCAGCAGACCTGGAGCAGAGGACTTGACTGTTAGAAGGAAAACTAACAAACAGAAAATAGCAACATAAACATGAACAAAAAAGATGCCCACACAAAAACCCCATCTGAAGGTCAGCAACACAAAGATCAAAGGTAGATATATTCTCACTCATAGGTGGGATGAGAATATATCTCATATAGGTGGGATAGAATGATGAGAACATATGGACACAGGGAGGGGAGCATCACACACTGGGGTCTGTTGTGGGGGAGTAGGGGAGGGACAGTGCAGGGTAGGGAGGTTGGGGAGGAATAACATGGAGAGAAATGCCAGATATAGACGACAGGGAGATGGAGGCAGCAAACCACATTGCCATGTATGTACCTATGCAACAGTCCTGCATGTTCTGCACATGTTCCCCAGAATCTAAAGTCAATTGTATATATATATATGTGTGTGTGTATATATGTATATGTATATATATTTGTGTATATGTATTTATCAACATATAAATATATACACATATATGTGTGTGTGTATATATTTATACATATATATATACACACACACATATATGTGTATATATTTATATGTTGATAAATCCACAAAGATAAGAAAAACCAGTACAAAAATGCTAAAAATTCCAAAAAATTGAGTGCCTCTTCTCCAAAAAATCACAACTCCTTGCCAGCAAAAGAACTAAACTGGATGGAGAATTAGTTTGATGAGTTGACAGAAGTAGGCTTCAGAAGGTGGGTAATAACGAACTTCTCTGGGCTAAAGGAGCATGTTATAACTCAATGCAAGGAAGCTAAGAACCTTGATAAAAGGTTACAGGAGCTGCTAACTAGAATAACCAGTTTAGAGAAGAACGTACATGATTTGATGGAGCTGAAAAACACAGCATGAGAACGTCATGAAGCATACACAAGTATCAATAGCCGAATAGATAAAGCAGAAGAAAGGATATCAGACATTGAAGATCAACTTAATGAAATAAAGCAAGAAGACAAGATTAGAGGGAAAAAATGCAAAGGAATAACAAAGCCTTCAAGAAATATGGGACTGTGTGAAAAGACCAAATCTTTGTTTGATTGATGTACCTGAAAGTGACAGGGAGAATGGAACCAAGTTGGAAAACACACTTCAGGATATTATCCAGTAGTATTTCCTCAACCTAGCAAGGCAGGCCAACATTCAAATTCAGGAAATACAGAGAACACCACAAAGATACTCCCCAAGAAGAGCAACCCCAAGACACATAATTGTCAGATTCACCAAGCTGAAATAAAGAAAAAAATGTTAAGGGCAGCCAGAGAGAAAGGTCGGGTTACCCACAAAGGGAAGCCCATCAAACGAATAGCAGATCTCTCCAGAAACTCTATAAGCCAGAAGAGAGTGGGGGCCAATACTCAATATTCCTAAATAAAATAATTTTCAACCTGGAATTTCATGTCCAGCCAAACTAAGCTTCATAAGCGAAGGAGAAATAAAAGCCTTTAGAGACAAGCAAATGCTGAGAGATTTTGTAAACACCAGGCCTGCCTTACAAGAGCTTCTGAAGGAAGCACTTAATATGGAAAAGAAAAACTGGTACAAGCCACTGCAAAAACATATGACAATGTAAAGACCATCAACACTATGAAGAAACTGCATCAACTACTGTGCAGAATAACCAGCTAGCATCATAATAACAAATTAAAATCACACATAACAATATTAAGCTTAAACGTAAATGGGCTAAATGCCCCGATTAAGTGACACAGACTGGCAAATTGGATAAAGAGTTAAGACCCATCAATGTGCTGTATTCAGGAGACCCATCTCGCATGCAAAGACACACAGGCACAAAATACAGGGATGAAGGAATATTTACAAAGCAAATGGAAAGCCTCCCCCCCAAAAAAAAAAGAAAAAGAAAAAAAAAGCAGCAGTTACAACTGAAGGAGATAGAGACACGAAAAACCCTTCAAAGAAATCAATGCATCTAGGAACTTGTTTTTTGAAAATATTAACAAAACAGACCACTAGCAAGACTAATAAAGAAAAAAGAGAGAAAAATCAAATAGACACAGTAAAAAATGATAAAGGGGATATCGCCACTGATCCCACAGAAATACAAACTACCATCAGAGATACTGTAAATGCTGCTGCACAAATAAACTAGAAAATCTCTGATAGTCTCTGATAAAACAGACTAAACCAACAAAGATCAAAAAATTTTTAAAAAGGCATTAAATAATGGTAAAGGAATCAATACAAAAAGAAGAGCTAACTATCCTAAATATGCATGCATCCAATACAAGGGCACCCAGATTCATAAAGCAAGTTCTTTGAAACCTACAAAGAGACTTAGACTCACACACAATAATAGTGGGTGACTTTAACACCCCACGGTCAATATTAGACAGATCAATGAGAGAGAAAATCAACAAGGGTATTCAGAACTTGAACTCAGGTCTGGACCAAGTGAACCTAATAGACATCTACAGAACTCTCCACCCCAAATCAACAGAATGTACATTCTTCTCACCACCTCATAGCACTTATTCTAAAATTGACCACATAATTGGAAGTAAAACATTCCCCAACAAATGCAAAAGAAAGGAAATCATAACAAACAGTCTCTCAGACCACCGTGCAAGCAAATTAGAACTCAGGATTAAGAAACTCACTGAAAACCACACAGCTACAGGGAAACTGAACAACTAGCTCCTGGATGATTACTGGGTAGATAACAAAATAAGGGCAGAACTAAATAAGTTCTTTGAAACCGATGAGAACAAATACATAACATACCAGAAATCTCTGGGATACAACTAGAGCAGTGTTTAGAGGGAAATTTATAGCACTAAATACCCACATAGGAAAGTGGGAGGCCGGGCGCGGTGGCTCACGCCTGTAATCCCAGCACTTTGGGAGGCCGAGGCGGGTGGATCACGAGGTCAAGAGATCAAGACCATCCTGGTCAACATGGTGAAACCCCGTCTCTACTAAAAATACCAAAAAAAGTAAAATAAAATTAGCTGGGCATGGTGGCGCGTGTCTGTTATCCTAGCTACTCGGGCAGCTGAGGCAGGAGAATTGGCTGAACCCAGGAGGCGGAGGTTGCGGTGAGCCGAGATCGCGCCATTGCACTCCAGCCTGGGTAACAAGAGTGAAACTCCGTCTCAAAAAAAAAAAAAAGAAAAGAAAAGAAAGTGGGAAAGATCTCACATCAACACCCTAACATCACAATTTAAAAAACTGAAGAAGCAAGAGCAAACAAATTCAAAAACTAGCAGAAGACAAGAAATAACTAAGATCAGAGCAGAACTGAAGGAGATAGAGACACAAAAAACCCTTCAAAGAAATCAGTGAATCCAGGAGCTCGTATTTTGAAAAGATTAACAAAATAGACAGCTAGCCAGACTAATAAAGAAGAAAAGAGAGAAGAATCAAATAGACACAATACAAAATGATAAAGGGGATATCACCACTGATCCCATAGAAATACAAACTACCATCAGAGAATACTATATATGCCTCTATGTAAATAAACAGAAAATCTAGGCTGGGTGCAGTGGCTTACACCTGTAATCCCAGCATTTTGGGAGGCTAAAGCAGCTGGATCACGAGGTTAGGAGTTCCAGACCAGCCTGACTAACATGGTGAAATTCTGTCTCAACTAAAAACACAAAAGTTAGCTGGGCATGGTGGCACACACCTGTAATCTCAGGTACTCAGGAGGCTGAGGCAGGAGAATCACTTGAACCTGGGTGGTGGAGGTTGCAGTGACCCAAGATCACACCACTGCACTTCAGCCTGGGTGATAGAGCATGACTCTGTCTCAAAGAAAAAAAAAAGAAGAAGAATAAAAAAAAGAAAATCTAGAGGAAATGGATAAATTCCTGGACACATACACCCTCCCAAGATTAAACCAGGAAGAAGTCAAATCCCTGAATAGAGCAATAACAAGTTCTGAAATTGAGGCACTAATTAATAGCTTAACAATGAAAAAAGAAAGAAAGAAAGAAAAAACACCAGCACCAGTTGGATTCACAGCCAAATTCTACAAGAGGTACCATGAGGAACTGGTACCATTCCTTCTGAAACTATTCCAAACAATAGAAAAAGAGGGACTCCTCTCTAACTCATTTTATGAGGCCAACATCATCCCTATACCAAAATCTAGCGGAGATGCAACAAAAAAGGGAAATTTCAGGCCAGTATCCTTGATGAACATTGATGAGAAAATCCTCAATAAAATACGGGCATATGGAATCCAGCAGCACATCAAAAGCTTTTCCACTCCAATAAAGTCAACTTCATACCTGGGATGCAAGGCTGGTTCAACATATGCAAATCAATAAACATAATCCATTACATAAACAGAACCAATGGCAAAAACCACATGATTATCTCAATAGATGCAGAAAGACATTTGATAAAATTCAACACCCTTTCATGCTAAAAATACTCAATAAACTAGGTATTGATAGAACATGTCTCAAAATCATGAGTTATTTATCACAAACCCACAGCCAATATCACACTGAATAGGCAGAAAGCTGGAAGCATTCCCTTTGAAAACTGGTACAAGACAAGGATGACCTCTCTCATCACTGCTATTCAACATAGAATTGGAAGTTCTGGCCAGGGCAATCAGGCAAGAGAAAGAAATACAGCGTATTCAAATAGGAAAAGAGGAAGTCAAATTGTCTCTGTTTACAGGTCAAATGATTAGAAAACCTCATTGTCTCTGCTCAAAAACTCCTTAAGCTGATAAGCAACTTCAACAAAGTCTCAGGACACAAAATTAATGTGCAAAAATGACAAGCATTTGTATACACCAATAATAGACAGACAGCCAAATCATAAATGAACTCCCACTCACAATTGCTACAAAGAAAATAAAATACCTAAGAATATAACTTACAAAGGATGTGAATGACCTCTTCAAAGAGAACTACAAACTACTGCTCAAGAAAATAAGACTCTCCTCAGGCAGCAGCAACGCGGAGGAAACCGGAGTGAACCGAGAGCTTAGCCACCAACATGAGCCTCCTCAACAAGCCCAAGAGTGAGATGACCCCAGAGGAGCTGCAGAAGCGAGAGGAGGAGGAATT
Source organism: Callithrix jacchus (assembly GCF_049354715.1). NCBI lineage: Eukaryota > Metazoa > Chordata > Mammalia > Primates > Cebidae > Callithrix > Callithrix jacchus. The sequence continues at coordinate 198,656,959 of NC_133503.1, forward strand.
TAACACGGGTCCACACTCTGTGCTCACGCAGTCCGTCAAGAACAACACCCAAGTGCTCATCAACTGCCGCAACAATAAGAAACTCCTGGGCCGCGTGAAGGCCTTTGATAGGCACTGCAACATGGTGCTGGAGAACGTGAAGGAGATGTGGACTGAGGTACCCAAGAGCGGCAAGGGCAAGAAGAAGTCCAAGCCAGTCAACAAAGACCGCTACATCTCCAAGATGTTCCTGCGTGGGGACTCGGTCATCGTGGACCTGCGGAATCCGCTTATCGCCGGCAAGTAGGAGCCACCTATCCCTGTCAGTCAACAGAACTCACTGCCCTGTCCTACAGAGACTGCTGCCGCTGATGTTGAGAATAATAAAGCTCTGTGTTTCTTTCTAGTGAAAAAAAAAAAAAAAAAGAAAGAAAATAAGAGAGGACATAAACAAATGGAAAAACATTCCATACTTATCAGTGTCATGAAAATGGCCATACTGGCCAAAATAATTTATTAATGCTATTCCCATCAAGCTACCATTGACTTTCTTCACAGAATTTAAAAAATTACTTTAAATTTTATATGAAACCATAAAAAGAGCCCATATAGCCAAGACAATTTTAAGCAAAAAGAACAAAGCTGGAGGCCTCACGCTACCTGACTTCAAACAATATTACAAGGCTACAGTAACTAAAACAGCATGGTACTGGTACCAAAACAGAGATACAGACCAACAGAACATAACACGGGCCTCAGAAATAATGCCACACGTGTACAACCATCAGGTCTTTGACAAACCTGACAAAAACAAGCAATGGGGAAAAGATTCCCTATTTAATAAATGGTGTTGGAAAAAAACTGAAACTGGAATTTTTTCTTACACCTTATACAAAAATTAACTCAAGATGGATTAAAGAAGTAAACATAAGAACTAAAATCATAAAAACCCTAGAAGAAAACATAGGCCATACCATTCAGGACATAGACATGGGCAAAGACTTCATGACTAAAACACCAAAAGCAATTACAGCAAAAATCAATATGGACAGATGGGATCTAATTAATTACACTAAAGAGCTTCTGCACAGCAAACAAAACTATCATCAGAGTGAACAGGCAACCTACAGAATGGGAGAAAAATTTTGCAATCTATCCATCTGACAATGGGCTAATATCCAGAATTTATAAGGAACTTAAACAAATTCACAAGAAAGAAACAACCCCATCAAAAACTGGGCAAAAGATATAAACAGACAATTCTCAAACGAAGACATCTCTGTGGCCAACAAACATATTTTTAAAAAGCTCATCATCACTGGTCATTAGAGAAATGCAAATGAAAATCACAATGAGAAATAGGAATGCTTTCACACTGTTGGTGGGAGTATAAATTAGTTCAACCATTGTGGAAGACAGTGTGGTGATTCCTCAAGGATCTAGAACCAGAAATACCATTTGACCCAGCAATCCCATTACTGAGATATATGCAAAACATTATCATTCTATTAAAATGACACATGCACACATATTTTTTGCAGCACTATTCACAATAGCAAAGACCTGGATCAAACCCAAATGCTCATCAATGATAGACCGGATAAAGAAAAGGTGCACATATACACCATGGAATACTATGCAGCCATAAAAAAGAATGCGTTCATGTCCTTTGCAGGAACATGGATAAAGCTGGAAACGATTATTGTCAGAAAACTAACACAGAAACTGAAAATGAAACACTGCATGTTCTCACTCATAAGTAGGAGTTGAGCAAACTGAACAGATGGACATCACACAGCAGGGCCTGTGGAAAGGTGGGGGAAAGAGGAGGGATAGCATTAGGAGAAATACCTAATGTAGATGATGGGTTGATGCGTGCAGCAAACCACCATAGCACATGTATACCTCTGTAACAAACCTGCATGTTCTGCACATGTATCCCAGAACTTAAAGTATATGAATTTAAAAAAAAAAACAACATTAACCACTGATATTTGGGTGCTGACACTTACCTTAGATTACTTAACTCAGGGAAACCTTGACCTTCAAGTTTCTTTCTCACGGCTGCACCTCAAGACCCAGTATCATGCACTGAAGTTATACTGACGGAATCAAGAAAGCCAAGAATGACTATCACCTCTGAAAGGAGAGAGTTGCAACAAGGTCTTACGGAAAGCCACAAAATTGACTATCCACATGGAATATGAAAGTTTTGGAGGTGAGCTTCTTTATTCCCAAAATGTATTTCTAAATACTCATTAATTAGAGAAATGATTTGACATGAAATGCCATATCCATGGTGTGACGGAACTTAGAGCAAGGTCGACTTTATTTTTACTTTAGTCTGGCACTTAGTAGCTGTGTGACTTTGGACAGGATGTGAATCAGTCACTCTGAACTCGTGTCTTTATCCCTACAACTCAGATGATGGCGCTTCCTTCATGAGAGTCTCTGAGTATCAAATGAGAGAAAAGTGAGAAATGAAACATGAACGTTATTCAGCACTTAATTCTTTCCCTTTTATTCCCCCTTCCTCTTCTTTCTTTCAACATTTTTTTCTCTTTCTTCCTGTACATGACACACATTTATCATTGTTGAAAGTACTGCATGATGTGTTTGATTGCCTGACCCACCACTCGTGTGACATTGAAAAAGCCACTTAGTCCCTCCAGGTTGTTTCCTCATCTTTAAAATGGTAACAGTTTTTTTTTTGTTTTTTTTTTTCCAAATGGCTGACTAGAGACAGTGGATGCCAGTTCTCCTCAGAAAAATAATATCCAAGTTAGAGGTGAATAATCATGGCCCGAGTGGAATAATGAGGGGAGAGGGCCATAGCCTGTCAGAGAACCCACAGGAAGAAGCTTGAGTGTAGAAAAACAAGAGTGTAGTAGAGATTGACCCATGAGGAGCTTGACTGTCCTGTGTGTGGGAGGGCAGGTGGGGGCATTTTGGCTCCACTCACCCATGCAGGATACTGCTGGCTTCCAAACTACTGGAGATCCCCTCTGCCCTTGTGAGCTCAAGTACTGGTATAGGTGGTAAATTGGGAATTTCTTTAGGGTGAAGCACCCAGCTGCCAGTTCACACAGTTGTTAATTTCCCCTCCAGACCTGAGCTGACATGGCGGGGGCCATACTGGTTGTACATCTATTGAGGGCCTCTGTCCTGCCCAGGGAATCTCAGCAATTTTGTCTCTACGTCACTGGATACCCTGAAAACAGTCTCCAGAACCTGCTGAGACTGCAGCAACCACAAAGGGCTGGCGGGACCCAGGGGAGCTGTGAGATTTCTGGAACTCAAACCCTCAGGGCAGGATGCCCCTAGGGTAAAGGAGAATGTGCCACATCAGAGTGCCCTCGGGACAAAGTAAACCAGAGTGCATGCTTTCCAGTGCCTGAGAGCTCCCCCCTTGTGAGAAGAAGGTGAGTACAGCCCTTCCAGCTGAGATTCAGGAGCAGTGCTGGGCTGCTGGGGAGGAAGACTGTGCTTCTGCTGCTGCTAAATGGGAATGGGCGTGGAGAGAGGGACTTCTCCCTGCCACTTGCCTGCTGCTGCAGATACGGCTGCCAGTGTTCCATGGGCCCATTGGAATAATGCACCTGTGGACAGCCATGCCAGGATGATTAGGGTTGGATGCACTCCCAACAAGGGTGTGCCCACCAGGCTTTCAGGAAGGGCAGGTCCCCTCTGCCTCTATACAAAGAGTGTCAGGGGCCCTGCAGCAGCGATCAGGCAAGCCTCAAAGCTGTCTATTTTGGGTTGAAGGAAGAGGATCTACCCCAGGGCCATTTTGGTGGAGTGCTGAGGGACAGGTGTCTCCCATGGCTTTCAGCTACACTGCAGCTTGGAGATAAATGACAGTGCCCTCTGAACTAACGAGCCCTGGGACAGAGGTGTGATGGAAGGTGGATCGCATTCCTGCCTGTCCAGAATGTGGAGTTGGTGCAGCCCTCTCCCAGAGTAGAGGTGCAGTCTCACGGAGTACAGACTTCCGTGCATTTTAGCATGAACTTCACTCACCACCTAAATTATGGCCGGTGCTTGTGCTCACAATGGGGGTGAGCTCACAAAGGGCAGGCTTGGTAGCATAGTTCTGCTCAGCATTGTCTCCTACTCTGGGGATGCGCATTGAACTTAAGGCACCTGGCAATCCACAGACTAGCTCACTGTCTGAGACAAGGGACAATCCCTCTCAGTAAACATATATTAAGCACATGTTTTAAATATGGGATTATTAAAACAACCAAACCTGTCATGGCCAAATTAGCTTATGCTGCAGCCAATTCTTGCCTGTAAGTGCAACCTAATGGACTGGAGGTTGAACCACACAACCCAACAGAAAACCTGCTGACAAAAGTGCACAGTGATGGGAAAAGAGACAAGTTCCCTGACATTTCTGCAATCCTGATCCCACAGAAGGTAGTGAGCCTGTTTATATGCCCAGTACATTGCTACTTGAACCAACATTTGAGAAGGTCATCACACAAAGGCTATCTATAACCCAAGGAACTCATACAGAGCCTTGGTCCCTGGAAAACACCCAAAATCAAAGCCAAGTGACCTATACAACATACATAACAGTCACATTAAAGTTCTTCTCCACAACAACAATGCTCCTGTTCAGTCTTCTCATCAAATAAGGGCAATTTAGCAATAGTTTTTCTGGGAAATCATTAGGACTTTACCTTATAGTTCTGATTTGGCTCATTCTGACCCTTAGTTCTTGAGGGATGAACTATACAACTGGTATAATTGCTTACAAAAGTGTCTTGAGTTTGAGACCAGGCTGGGCAACATAGTGAAACCCCTGTCTCTCTAAAAGTAAAACTAAAAAATTAGCTGGATGTGGCTACACACACCTGCAGTCTCAACTACTTGGGAGGCTGAGGTAGGAGGATTGATTGAGCCCAGGTGTTTGAGGCTGCAGTAAACTCTGATTGCACCACTGCACCCCAGCCTGGGCAACAGAGTGAGACCCTGTCTCAAAAAATAATAATTGTCTTTACCTTGATGGAACTTATATTGAATGACAAAGTTTATTTTTTATCTTTTAATTTTATTTTCCAGGAACTTTTTAAAGTCCCTTCATTTAAGAGTGTTCTTTTGAGAATTCAATGAGTTAATTAATGTAAATGCTTAGAAGAATGCCAGGCGTTTATTATACACTGTATACAGCTCGGCTAGTATTACTAAGATTATATGTTAGACAGGTGAGTAACTTGTTAAAAGTAACTTGTGTTACTTTTAGGATATTATTAGCTCTTCTTGTTGCATTGATCCTTTTACCATTATGTAATGCCCTTCTTTGTCTCTTTTGATCTTTGTTAGTTTAAAGTCCATTTAATCAGAGACTAGGATTGCTACCCCTGCTGTTTTTTGCTTTCGATTTGCTTTGTAAATCTTCTTCCATCCTTTTATTTTGAGTCTCTGTGAGTCTTTGCATGTGAGATGGGCCTCCTGAGTACAGCACACTGATGGGTCTTGACTTTTTATCCAGTTTGCCAGTCTGTGTCTTTTGATTGGGGCATTTAGGCCATTTACATTCAATGTTAATATTGTTATGTTTGAATTTGATCCTGCCATTTTGTTACTGGCTGGTTGTTTTGCTCGTTGGTTGATGCGGTTTCTTCATTGTGTCATTTGGTATGTTTTTGCAGTGGCTGGTACTGGTTATTCCGTTCCCTGTTTAGTTCTTTCTTCAGGAGCTCTTGTAAGGCAGGTCTTGTAGTGACAAATCTCTCAGCAATTGCTTGTCCATAAAGGATTTTATTTCTCCTTCACTTGTGAAGCTTAGTTTGACTGGATACAAAATTCTGGATTGAAAGTTCTTTTCTTTAAGGATATTGAATACTGACTCCCACTCCCTTCTAGAGATCCGCTGTGAGTCTGATGGTCTTCCCTTTGTGGGTGACTTGATCTTTCTCTCTGGCTGCTCTTAGGATTTTTCCTTCATTTCAACCCTGGTGAATCTGATGATTACGTGCCTTGGAGTTGCTCTTCTTGAGGAATATCTTCGTGGTGTTCTCTGTATATCCTGTATTTAAATGTTGACCTGCCTTCTTAGGTTGGGGAAGTTCTCCTGCATGATATCCTGAAGAGTGTTTTCCAGCTTGGATTTATTCTCCCCATCACATTCAGGTACGCTGATCAAGTGCAGATTATGTCTTTTCACATAATCCCATAGTTCTTGGAGGCTTTGTTCACTTCTTTTCACTCTTTTCTTCTCTAATCTTGCCTTCTCATTTTATTTCATTGATTTGATGTCTGATATCCTTTCTTCTGCTGGATCGATTTGGCTGTTGAAACTTGTGTATGCCTCGCAAAGTTTTTGTGCTGTGTTTTTCAGCTCCATTAAGTTGTTTATGTTCTTCTCTAAGCTGGTTATTCTAGTTAGCATTTCATCTAACCTTTTTTCAGCGTTCTTAGTTTCTTTGTATTGGGTTAGAATACAGCATTTTAACTCAGAGAAGTTTGTTATTACCCACCTTCAGAAGCCTGCTTCTCTCAATTCATCAAACCCGTTCTCTGTCTTGTTTTGTTCCCTCGATGGTGAGGAGTTGTGATCCCTGGGAGGAGAAGAGGTCTTCTGATCTTTGATGGTTTCATCCTTTTTGCGCTAATTTCTTCCCGTCTTTGTGGATTTATCTCCCTTTGATCTTTGAAGTTGGTGATTTCAGGAGGAATCTCTGAGTGGATGTCCTGTCTGTTGAGGTTGGAGCTATATCCTTTTTGGCCCGTAGAGGCGCTGCTGGGCTGTCTCTGATTCAGTCAGGTTGCTGGGTGGGTGGTCCTTCCCTGGAGTTTGTTTGCAGGTGAGATGAGCCCCTCCTTCCCAATGGCTCTCTCCTTCCCGGTGCTTGATTTTCCTGGTTGGGGTCAAACTGGTGTATTCACTGCCAAGCTGTCTAGCATGCAGGCTTCAATTTGAGTTTTGTGCTGGGGTCTGCCAGGCCTTATGGCCTGTTTCCATGCTTTCAACTCTGCCTCTTTCTGTGGGATGGGTTGTCCCCCTGGTGTTAGTCCAAACTTCTGCTGACAACTTGTGGCACCCGACAGGAGCTGTCACTCAGATTTGCATCGACAACCCAGGGTGCCCCTCAGTCTGGTGGGGCTCTGGTGGACCGTGTGTTGCAGGAGGGATGAGGTCAGCACAGGATCCGAATCAGAGCACCAAAGGGGTGAAGTCCCTGACCCTCCAAGCCAGCTGCACGTTCCAGGTGGGGGCACACCCCACCCTGTCTTGGTTCACCCTCCCTAGGTGGCTCTCACCCTGGGGCTCCCTCCCTGGTCTATTTTCAGTTCCCTACCATTCCCACTAAAGCAAACCTGGCATCTCACTTGGAATTGCAAATGACGACTTTGTGTCCTTTGCAGAGACATGGATGAATCTAGAAACTATCGTTCTCAGCAAACTGATGCAATAACAGAAAACCAAACACCACATGTTTTCACCGATAGGCAGGTGATGAACAATGAGAACACGTGGGCACAGGGAAGGGAACAACACTCACAGGGCTAGGTAGGGGGTGGAGGGGAGAGGAGGGAGGACAGCAGGGGGATGGGGATGATAGGGAGGGATAACACTGGGAGAAATGCCTGTTGTAGGTGACGGGGGGAGGGGGAGGCAGGGATGGAGAGAGCAAACCACTATGGCATGTATGTACCTATGCAACAATCCTGCAGGATGCAGGAAGTGCACATGTACCACAGAGCCCAAAGTACAAGAAGAAGAAAAAAAAGTAACCTGTGGAAGTTCCAGATTGCTGATAAATGAGCACTGGGAACTATCATATTTTATATAAGTGCCTTGCTATTTTTCAGGTATGAGAGAAAGCATGAAACTCACCTAAGAACAACTTTCTAATCACTTATTATGATAGCATCTTCTTGAAATAATGCAGTGGCTGACTATTCACCTGAGCAGCTCATAAATGCAATTTGTAATCAATAACAAACATCCTTTCCTTGATGTGATTTACAATGTTACTTATTAGCTGGATGAGTTTGGAAAAGTTACCTAACCTCTCTGAACATCTGTAAAATTGAGATGTGGGATGTGGCATCAGAGATGGACAATGTATTATATGAAAACTGTACAGTCTGGGTGTGGTTGTTCACACCTGTAGTCCTAGCCACTCAAGAAGCTGAGGAAAGAGGAATGCTGAAGTCCAGGAGTTTGAGTCCAGGCCTGGCAACATAGTGAGACCTGGTCTCTTAAAAAAAAAAAAGAAAAGGATATAGTCCATGGAAACCACTTATCAGCTTCTGGTGGCACAGATTCATCACCAGACAGTCCTGATTTGAACTCTGAGTGCTGAAGAAGTCAGGAATCCCTGTTATATAACTGCCCAGAGATGATGAGATGGTAAACTATTATGGGAACTCTTTACATCATAAGTGCCTTCATTGGAGCCAAACTGTCTTGCTCCTTTCCCTTGGGAAATTATTGCTGCTGTATTATTCAGAGTTCAGCCAGGGAAATAAAAACCATTCTAAATATGTACAACAAAAAAAGAGGATTTTATTTGCGAGATTGGAAACTTGATAATGAAAGAAGTTGAGAGGCCAACAGGACATTGTGGGGAGAACCAGCTATTGGCAACCATAGGAAGTCACTCCCACCACTAGGCTTGGCTGACCTCGGGAGGAGGCAACACCGTGAGTCCAGAGAGAGGAGTGGGGCCACCAAGCCCTGTCTGGTGGGAGCTGGTGCTACAGTCAAGACTGAGACCTCACCCGTTCTCCTGTTTCCACCCTTTTATCTCCTACCATTGGCAGGAGTCATCCGAGCTGCCGCCAAGGCAGAGACTGAGGGTGTGGAGGAGAACAGGCAATGGGATGTGTCTAGGGGAGAATAGATAAGGGCTGGAGGATGGCCTGTTACAGTGTTAAAATCAGTACAAACCCCTGTTCACCACAAAAGCCACACTCTGGAAACAGAAAGCTCCGTTCGGTATATAGAGGTGCACAGGGTAGATTTTATGTGGGGAAAAACTGTTATCATATGTGGGAGCAAAGGCCTGTTGGGATTTTATGCCTGATCTTTCAGCTCAGATTTTGATTTTTCAGATGTTTAGGGTAAACACAACCTCAAAGAACTAAAAAATGTTCTGACTCCTAAAATGGTGTCAACAAAATATTCAATTAGTCTTCGTTTCATAGAGCTGGCTAGCTTCCTTTAGATAAAAGTGTATAAAAGTGATTTTCTGGTGGTTTACAGTGCTTTTACAGTGGTTTCTAGAAATGTGTTTTCAAGCCCTTTATTACATAAAACATATAGGTTGCCCTAGATATGTGCAAAGTCAAAAAGTTGGTTCCCCTGTGCCTTGCAAACCTACTATTTCTTTGTAATGATTCATCCCTTTAATATTTATTGTCTTTCACTTTACTTGATATACAAATATGAATAAGAAATTATATTAAATAATTTAATATTTGTCTTTAGCTTTATTTCATATACAAATATGAATAAGAAACCTGCTGCCATAAAAACGTATAGTTTATTTAACAAGTAATGTAGGCCAAAAGAACAAGCAAGGATAAAAAGGCAAAACAAAACAAGAAAATCCTGTCATTTTCGACACGTGAGACAACCAAGACTACACAGGTTGAGCGAAATAAGCCAGGAACAGAAAGACAAATACCACATGATCTTCCTAATACATGAAATCTTAAAAAAAAAAAAATTCATAGAAGCAGAGAGTAGAATGGGAGTTACCAGAAGCTTGGGGTAGGGAGAGACGGCAGAGAGGATTAAGAACCGGCCAAAGGATTAAGAACTTCAGTTAGACATGGCCGACAAGTTGCATGATCTGTCAGAGCCTTTCAGCATGATTTGTAGTGATAGAGGCTAGAAAGCATCCACTGTAGGCCCCAACCTCCGTTGTAAATACTTAAACAATGGAGTTCTTAAAAGATTCTGTAAAGATGGGAATTTTTATGTGTTTGTTTTGTATGAGAGAAAGGAAGCCCAAGAAAGATTTGGTTTCTCTAAATATGTTATAAATAATAAATGGCTCTTGGTGCACAATCAACCAAAAATATTCAAGTGTGGCCACAGAGATTTCTTGGTAACTCCTTCCTAGCCCTAAATAGGGTGTAGGACTATGAAGAAGGACACTGCACACCTCTCGGCATGACATGGGAGAACCTCTCATGGGGTCAGAACTGGAAAGCTTCTTTCTGGAGAATTAGGTCCTTTGCATCCAGTGGGCCTGACAAATCTATGCCACCATTTAATGGAACAGGCTGGACTCTGCACGCTGCAATCCTGGAGACAAATAATTTTTCCAAATAGGCTTAGCCAGTTCTCCCTGTGCTGCACATGAAACATACCTTGGATGATTCCAAAGATTTGGATTTCCTTTTAGTTATTTGAACAGCCTCGTTATCAGGCATTATAACATTAATAAAATCTAAACAAAATGCCTGTTTTTCTCTCTTTTTTATTGTACTTTAAGCTCTGGGGTACATGTGCACATCCTGCAGGGCTGTTGTATAGGTACACACTTCTGTGGTGGTTTGCAGTCTCCATCCCCCAGTCACCTACATCAGACATTTATCCCAGTGTTTTCCCTCCCCAGCTTACCCACCCCCTCATCCCTCCCCAGCCCCCCACCCCCCAACCTACCCCAGTGTATGATGTTCCCCTCCCTATGCCCAGGTGTTATCATTGTTCAACACCCACCTATGAGTGAGAACATGCAGTGTTTGGTTTTCTGTTCTAGTGTCAGTTTGCTGAGAATGATGGTTGCCAGATTCATCCATGTCCCTACAAAGGACATGAACTCATCGTTGTTGATGGCTGAATAGTATTCCATGGTGTATATATGCCACATTTTCTTTGCCCAGCCCATCATTGTCTGTCTTTCATTCACTTTTCTCTACACCACAGAGAGGGAAATGTTTAGGCTTTTCTAGAATTTACGTTTCTTCTCTTTTTTTTATTGCATCCACCTTCAGAATATAGGGTCTGGGATAAGAGAAAGAAGAAATGGGAAAACATTAATACGAGACATTGTATTCAGCTAGTGCTTTAAAAAAGTTATCTTGGTTACCAAAGACTGCTAGGAGAGACATACCAAAGGCTTCCTACTGCTTTGGGTGCGTGTGTGACTCTCTGGTGACACCCCTCTAGGAATCACAAACCTATGCAGTTTAATGAGCCAGGTGATGTCACCTCAGCAGGCCTCTCTCAAGCTCTCTCAGCACCTGCCCGCTGGGGCACCACGATACAGGCCCCTTGATCAGGCTCGTTCAAGGCCCCTTGACTGCTCACCTTCCCAAGGCGTAGCAGAAAAGGTGGCTTTGGCTGCAGCCCTCTTACCTGGAACCTCCATTATATCAGTTCCACAGCCAGCTTCCCATCTTCAGGTTTCTGGAGGCAAGGGGCAGATCCATGTCTACACCTCCCAAACTTGGAGTGGGGCACCAGTTCAGCTACTGTGCTACATTTGAATAGCACCATGTGAACAGGGTGGGCTTAGAATAACCTGTGACTCAGCAGGCATCCAGCCAGGATGCCACCTTTCCTCTCTGCAAGCCACCCTCCCCTTTCCTCCTACCCCCATATCTACCTTTCGGCTTGGGGAGGCTGGAAGGACAGGAACAGGGGAAGATGAAAGAAACGATGACAACTCTCTACTTCTTTAAATGAGTTCCTTCCACTGAAGCCTTGGTCTTCTCTTAGGTGGTTACTGGGATGGTGTCCATAAGAACCAAGTTGGCCATCCCTGGGAAATTTGGTAGAAAAGTATCCAGTGCCTCCCTGTAGGATGTGGGGTAACTTATTACCTCACTATTCTCAGCTTCAAGACATTAGACAAAATTCAGGACAGTAAAAAGCTCTCCTTCTATGTTTGACTGCATTAGATATGTACACGTCTTTTCATTGGGGAAGCAAGAAAGCACAAAACTTCTGCAGCTCCCTGGGAGGGATGGTTTCAAGCCTGGAGGGCATTGACTACTGAGGGCTTCAGCTTATTCTCTTTGCCTCATTTTTCCTGCATCTCAGTTTCATCATTTATTTGTCTTTAATCTGTTACTTCATGATCCTATGTTGAAATAAGGTAGGATTTAAACAAGACCATAAATGTGGCCACTAAATTTCAATCACTGATTTTATAAAGCATAAATGAAGAAAATAGCTATTATTATCTCCACTTTACAGGTGGGGACCTGGAGTAAAGTTAGTTTAAGTGAGTCGCTTGAGGTCACCAAGCTAGTGACTGGCATTCCAGATACTTTCCAGCTCTGGAGTCTGTGCCCCCCACACTGTAACATAAATATATTCAAAGGGAAAAATAAATGAGACATGACCTTGATTATGCGCCTGACTCCATTGGGGCAGGTCTTGCTATGAAATGTTGTCCTCATAGCATATTTGTTAAAACTTAGGTGCCCATAAAAGCATGAATTTAGCTCAAATCTTATTCCCTCTGTTGAGAATCCTGCCAGAAACTTAACTGAATATACAAAGTCTCCCTGGAAATCCATGGCCCTTTCATCCCTCCTAAGAGAGGTCAGGAGCTCCATGGCACAGCTTATCAAATAAAATGCTCCAAGTCCCCAAACACAGCAGTTGGGATGGGGTGTGGAAAATTGGGAGCAAAATTCTTTTTGTTATCACAGGCTCAGTAATGAAGAATGACTTATTCTTCCACTTCCAGCCCTGCTACTTTCATGTAAACTCTGTCTGCTTCTACATATATCTGGGAGAAGCTGAAAAATGGGGGATAATAAAATGTGCCTGGCATCTCCTAATTATTACAGCAAAAAGTTAAGAATAGCTTCTACCTGATCCAGCTCTCCTTCCCACTTTTGTCTGTGAAAATAGAACAAAGACCTACTTTATCGGAAAAACATTAAAAGCCAGCTCTTGGCTATCTGCAATATGGTCTAGGTTGTTCAATTAATTTTTTTTAAAAATACACATATGTCAATTTTCTGGGGAAGTGGACAGAACATTTTTGTGGGACTCAGGAAATCTAGATTTTAGTACAATTTCTTCCACTAACAGATGACACCTTTAACTTAATTGCTATGAGACTAAAATTCTCAAATGTAAAATAGGAGAGAAGGACCAGGTCCAAGATTTTTAACTTTCTTTAAGATCTATTTGAAAATTTTCAATCTTACAGAAAAGTTGGAATTATAGTACAACTGTTTGAGCTCCAGGGTCCCTTTTGCCTAGATTAATAGACTATTTGTATTGTCACATTTGTTTCTTTCTCTTTATATCACAACAACAATAATAATGGGAGTATATAATTATTAATGTTTCACAAACTACTTGAGAGTAAGTTAGAGATCTTTTGCCTTTTAGGCCAAATACACATACTTCTGTGTAGATGAATAAGAGAAAACTCTTCCAGAACCATAATGCAATTCTCAAATTCAGAAAAATTTACATCCACATCATGGTTAGTGTAAATTAACCATGAGAACTTTAATTCACAATCCATATTCAGATTGAACCAAATGTCTTAATAACATACGCTGAAGCAGTTTTCCCCAGTTCTGAGTGGAGCCCAGGATCTCACTTTGGTATGAGTCATCTTTCCTCCTTGATCTCCTTTAGTCTGAAGCCCTTTCTCCTATTTCTTGGTGTTCCATGACACTGACCTTTTTGAAGAGTCCAGAGCTGAGATTTTATACAACAGTCCTCAGTGTGAGTCAGTCTGAGGTTTCTTCATGCTCAGGTGGCGCTGAGCCCTTCGAGTGAGGAGAAGCAGGAGTGAAGTTGTCTTTCTTGTACATCTCTTCAGGAGGCTGGAAAGCCAGGTTGTCTTGTTGGTGACATTCAGTTTGATGACTTGGTTGAAGAGGTGTCTACTGTGTTTCTTCTCTGCAGAGTGACCATTTTCCCCTTTAAATGAGTAGTAATTGATCCATGTGAAGACACCCTAAGGCTGGGTACGTATTCTTTCCTCATGAAATGTGCATCACTGACTTAAGCTTTCTTTGATGAATGATGCATGTAGAAATCAGTCTCTTGATGGCTATATAGATGGTTTTTATCCTTTCTTCTACATTTACATATTGGCCTTCTGCTATAGGGAGAACTTTCTCCTGTCCCATTTAGTAACTTACTAACCTAGCTATTTATTTTTTATCATTATGGACTTACGGTTAAGTTTTTGATATAGATATTTTTGAAGTTAATTACATAATGACTGGCTCCCTAGTAGAGAAAAACACACAGAGACACTAGCCAAAGTGCATACATTTTCCTGGTGCTAATGGGTCTTTGAAGTATATTCATGGCCCAAACCCTCAGGTACCTGGAACTTTGTATAGTGATATTTCTGCTTCTACAATGCAATAATACTTCTGTGCCTGTTGAAATGACGTGAAAGGAAGCAGATAATTGGCTTCGATTAGAAAAGTTTCTTAGAAAGCAGGCTGCTTGTTTTTTCAGTGAATATCACTACACAAGTGCTTTCATCCATACCTTAAAAGCTCTGCAGTCCGGCTTTAACACTCAGAAAGTTAGAGAAACCCTCCTTCTGGTTTCTCCCTCAATCTTTGTGGGCCTCAGCTTTTGGGTCCCTGTTGCTTAGAGAATGGTGAGTGCAGGTTCTGTTGATTTCTTTCACAGATAAATGAGACTCCAAGTCGTGTTTCATCCTTAGGCTATCTACTGCAGGGGATGGCAGGAAGAGATCTCCCAAGAGTGACCTCCACAAACGATGCCACGTTTATATGAAAGGAGGAGCAATATGGTCAATAGCAGAAGTCATCAGTGTCTCAGGCTCTGGAAATACACAGAACTTAGTTCCAGCCCCAAGTAGAAATAGAAGTCTCTACCTCTGCCAGGTAGGCTTGAGCCCTAAGTCTTCCTTTGCTCACAAGGGTAATGGGGACCATAACTGGGTCCCTGCATCGGGTGGTAGCATGTAGCAAGGATGCATGTAGCAAGGCACCATGGATGACACCCTTGGAGCCTTGCTTGCCCATGCCTGGGGCATTTCTACTGTACGTTGTGTGTGGGCAGCTCAGCCCAGCGCTGTTAATTCAGGAGAGTTGGTCTGGACCTCACTCCTGGTCCATGCCTCCTTCCACTGCCTGAATTGCTCTGAGGCTCACATCAAATGAGCCAAGTTTTGGTCCTCAGCCCTTCAAATTCAGCTCCTCTAAGCTTTGCAAAGTGGTAAATAGCTGATCTGAAGAAGAAATCTAAGTCACCTGACCTCTGCTGCTACTTGCCTTGTTCAACCCAGAGGAATAGAGGTGGCCATTGTAGAGTGGAGAGGGAAGCCTTACAGCCATGGAGGAGAAGAGCTGAGGACTGGCAGTGACTCCGCCTCATGGAATGCAGGGTCCCCACTTCATTATTCAATCCTTTCCTCTCTCCTTCCTTTCTCCCATAAGCAAACATTTACAAAGACAGACCATGTGCTGGTGAGTATATGAAGTACCAGTTCTGGCTCCTTATATTAAGGAAAAAATATCAACTGTAAATGTAGTAATGACTTCTTTGAGAAAAATCGAGCAGGTTCTATGCTCCTTGAAACTTTGTCAATGTCAGGAAATTTACTGGAATATAATTTCTAGAAATGCCTATGGGTCTACATTACTATGTATTGTTCAGGTCACTTACGTCTACTGTTCCTCATTTTTTTCCCATCAAAGATTATTTTGGACAATCATCTCATTATCTTCATTATTATAATATTCTTATTTTAGCATAAGGGGCAGAAATTTCCTCTGCCCACACTTCCTTTCATTGGCAGAAATTTTCTGCTTCTCTGACAAAGTAAAATGAGAAAAGAAAGGGAGAGACTGTGGATGAGGACTGGCACTGGTGAGCCTCGATATGCTTTTAAAAGCCAATGATTCATTTAAGAATCTATCCTCGAGTAATAAGCACTAGGCTAGGGGTCCAAATTACCCAAAGTGTGAATTCAAGTCTTTACTTCCAGATGATTCATTTCTTGATTTGTTAAAAAAAAATACATGTTATTATGTCAGAAAATTCAGAATCAGAAAAGAGTTCACACCATATTCATACCAACATTTGGTAGTTGGTGGAAAGGAGGGACCTTTGTTGGAAGGAGTGGTGAGGTGGGGTGGGAGTGGAGAAAGGGGCTGGAGGTGGGTGATGAAAGAACTCCTGACCTGGAGTTAACATGTGGCTCAGTCACTTGCGAATACTGTAACCTTAAAATGGGGATAAAATGTCCTGTGACTTTACTACATTGACTACTCATAAAAATCAAATGAGGCAATGTCGGATATTTATATAAATTTAATGTGATGGACACACATAATATCTTTTAGGACGGGTTTTTAATTCCGGAGAAATACCATATGATCACCATATGGCATAACATTGTTTGCTTTATGTGCACTCAAGGTAAAGAATTACAAATGACATTCCCTGCAAAAACATTTGCACATGAATGAGCTTCTTAAAAACATGGCATATTAAAGTGCTTTAAGACAATTCAATGAAACTAGTGTTTATACACTAGTGGACTAACCACTCAGCACCAAAGGAATTCCTTCTATCATCCAAATATCAGGCTAGGGATTCAGAAACCACAGGACAAGTGTCAGATGAGGACAGACAGCAAAGGAAGAGGTGTAATATGCCTTGGTTACTAGGGGCACGCCTGGAGGTGGTGGTGCCACTGCAGGAAGATTTCCTGAGGGAGTGAGACAGGCATGGAGTTAGTATTTGTATTTGCTAGAAGAGAAAGAGTGAGGGAATCAGAGGACAGGGTGTGGGCTGAGTTATGATTCCAGGTAGGAGAAGCACCATGTGCACCAACCAATATGAACTTCACAGTCCCCTCAGCTCAACTAAACTGTAGACAGGTTTCTTCCTGACTCTAGAGCCCTTGCCTTTCTTTTCTCAGAGCATTTACTTTAGAAATCTTGCCCCTCAGCATTTTTTTTCTACCCCTTTCAGATGTAAACCTTCTCCCAGTCTCTTGCTAGTTTTACAGCCCAGTAAATGTCTTTCTTGTGGATCTGGGAGCCAGGCCTTTGAAATGTAACCAGCAAGAAAGATAGGGCTCCCATCTCCAGTCTCCCTGGGAGGGCAGAAGCCTAACTTCAATAAACACCAATTAGCAGGCACAGTTGGCCTCATCGCATCAACCAGCTTCTCTCCCTGATGTATACTCTCAATATTTTTATGCTGGCTCGCCCGAGAGTTTAAAAACCTTCCCACCTTTTGTCGTAATGGAGCTGAATTCAATCTCTCCCATGGCAATAGTCATGAATAAAGTCTTCCTTGCCCATTTAACTTGTCTGGTGCAATTTTTCTTAGACACTACCCACGACCTTGGCCTACTTCTTTTGTTCATCACAGGAAACAGAACATTCTGGATGGCAGATGTTTTATCTGCAAGCTGCCCATTCTTCCAAGTCAGCAGGAGCAATGCCCACCAGTGCCCTGGATCCTTGCTAATTACATTGCACTAATAATCAAAGATGGCACTATCTGCTGCATTGCAGCATATGGGAACCCAAGGAGGCCTGTGGGCCACAGCAGCGGTGGGGGAGAAGCTCCTATCCTGTACCCTGGGTCTGAGCCCCTGCAGAAATCCTGGATCATTAATAGCAGAAAACACAACAGCACTCTCATTTGAATTGACCACAAGCCAGGAGGCCAATGGTTTACCAATTCCGTAGGCTGGATCTGACATCCAGTTCACTTTGGCACAACATCACTAGAGTCATTTAGGGAAAAATAGAAATGAGGAGAAATCAGAATCTATATGAACTCCTTCCTGAGCTTTAAGGCTTTCAGAATCTAATTCCTATCTACAAGTAAAGAAAGCCCAATGTGTAAACTATTTGCAAGCATGACTTTGAGGTTAATTCAGAAAACTTTGGGTGGCATATTACTTCTTGATCAAAAGTGAAAAGTAGGCAAGAGTTATGGGCCTGCAGTTTTATACTAAGCTTTCCTATTTAGGAAGAAGTCTTAACAATTCTATAAGCAATAGCAAGGAGAGAAAAAAATGAAAAGGATCATGTTAAGAAACAGGGTTTTCAAAATTTACTAGAAGAGCTTCTTTATAAATCATATTTATGAGCTTATTAGGAAATTTTAATCAACTCAATCAGTCGAATTTCTTCTATGACCCACATGAGTTTTGTCTTATCAAACAACTCACTAATTCAAACCACTAAATAGAATGGTCGCAATTGAAATTTCATTAACATTCAGTTTATGTGTATACTCATACACCGTATATCACTAAAGATTTATGGTGAACATGAATTTAGTGGGATTTCTTAGAAATCCATGTTTCATATTTACTTCAGTGGTATAAACAAGATATCAATTCAGAGTGTGAGTGGAAGACACCAATACTAAATAAGAAGATGCTAGAACATTTTGTTGGCATCACCACCTCCTTTTGTAAAATTTTGATGTGAAATAGTCAAAGGTGAAATCAAAATATCTAATGTTATCTACCATGAGGAAGGTGATGGTGGAAATCAGCAAGCTGAAGGGTGGGATGCTTCAGGGTGCACTCCCTCATTTGTTAAAAGTAGATATTAAAAGTCCTTACCACAGTTGGTTTTGTGAGAATGAACTACATGTGATTATAGTTAGTATGGGTAAGGTGTTCAGAACAGTTTCTGGCACATTATAGATGCCCAGTAAAGGTTAGCAATTACATTACTTTTGTTAACTACTGAAATCCTGTTGTGGGCTATGATATAGACACTTCCAAGCTCCTTCATGGGTCTTGTCATCCTTGTGCACCTGCCTTGACACGGGAATTATTTGTATATATATTTAAACAAAGAAGGAAGACACAATCTGTGGTCTTCACTGAGACACAACGTCAGTGTGGTGGGAGTCCTGGGTCTCCCCAATATCTGATCTGCCCCATTACCCTTAGTAAAACAAGAATTAAGATTTCTGGCTGTGTACATAGCTGCCTAGTTTAAAGGCCACATTTCCCAGCCTCTCTTAAGCTAAGGAAGACCATATGAGTAAGCTGTGGCCAAGAGGAAGTGGGAGAAAGGCTTTGTTCAACTTCCTGGAAGTGTTCTTAAAATCAAGGGCTCACTCTTCTTCACCTGTGTTCTCCTTCCTGCAGAAGGAGCCCTGGCAGTGTGCAAACAAGCCAGGGATGAATAGTCACCAAGGAGCAAAGGTCTGAGTCCCCGATGACCACAGAGAGACTGGCAGTCTGTGTCTACCCTTATTGCTTCTTCTTCATGCAAGAGAGAAATGGTTTAAATTAAAAATCTTATTCAAGCCACAGTTTTGTTATTACTTTTGCTTGAAGTTTTGTAATTTGCAGCTGAACCTAATCCTCCTAGCAGACACTGTCTTTTCCGAACTGTAATAAAACATTCCATTTCCACCTTGCTGGAGTAAATTCCTTGCATCTCTGAAGTCATACTACTTGGTAAAGTAATTCTAACCAGAGGGCACAAATAAATATATATAACTTATAATACCTTTGTTAGCTCTGTTGCCAAAGATAGACCCAAGCATGTGAATTCTTATAACTTGTGGCTTTGTCAAGGAAATATGACATATCACCTTTTCTTTTTATTACTCTTATCTTTCCAGAAGATTATGGGAATGATGGATGACCTTATCTTTGAATAAATGAATATTGGCTTTAAAATTAAATTTTAAGTGGAAAAAGATGACGGTGTGTTATAGAGAACTTAGTAAGAAAATAGTTTTATTGAAAACATTTAGTTTATCTACAGGTAGACAGTGATTGGTAACTACATAAAAATAAAAAGATACACAATAACTCAATTTGCATTTAATACACATTCACTACAATCTATAAAAGAAAGAAAACTTGGTAATTAGTGAAGATATACTTAGGTCTATGTTTATTCCAGATGGCAAAAGAATAAGCAAAATAATTTAAATTAATGTGAAAAAGAAACAGAAAGTGGGTGAAGCCTATGAATCCTGAGGCCAGCTGGCAGCAAATCGCTGTGACACAGCGCTGCCTTGGTCTCACAGCAGAAGTTGATGCTGAAAGGTTGATGAACCTGGGCTATTTGGTCCACGACCAGTGAGCTCTGAGAGGAAGAAAAGTCAGTCCATTGTTACTAGAAGTAAAATGGGGAAGATTGACCAAGACTGCATTACCATTCCCCTCAGCTTGACTAAACTTTTGACAGGTTTCCTCTTGACTCCAGGCTTCTTGCCTCCTGATATGGTTTGGCTGTGTCCCCACACAAATCTCATCTTAAATTCCCACCTGATGTGGGAGGGACCTGGTGAGAGGCAATTGAATCACAGGGGCAGGTCTTTCCCATGCTGTTCTCATGATAGTGAGTAAGTCTCATGAGATTTGATGGTTATTATAAAAGGGAGTTTTCCTGCAAAAGCTCTTTTTGACTGCTGCCATCCATGTAAGATGGGACTTGCTCCTCTTTGCCTTCCACCATGACCACGAGGCTTCCCCAGTCACATGGACCTATAAGTCCAATTAAACCTCTTTCTCTTGTAAGTTGCCCAGTCTTGGGTATGTCTTTATCAGCAGTGTGAAAACGGACTAATACACCTCCCTTTTCTTTGAGCATTTTCTTGAGAAAGCTTGCAATTATAAATCCTTTCTCTACTCCTTTGAGATGTAAATCTTCGCCCAGCCTCTTGCCAGTTTTGCAACCCATTTCTGTCTTTCTCAAGGACTGCAACTCATCCTTCTGAACTGTAATCATCAAGGAAGATATCATCACCCCCGTCTCCCAGTTTCTCTGAAAAAGCAGGAGGCTAAATTTGATAAGCATCAACTAGCAAACACAAATGGTCAAATTTCACTGATCCACTCATTTCCTAACAACCCCGAGTTCTCCGCTAGCCCATCTCAGGGCTTAACCCTCTCCTCTGTTTCCACAGTGTTGAATCTCTCTCCTGCTGCAATCATCTTGAATAAAGTCTTCCTTGCCTGCTTAACTGGTTCAGCACAATTTTTCTTTTATAAGCCAAACACAGAGTGAGGACAGAGAGATAAACAGAAAATTAGAACAAACATGGATGAGCTGTAGTGTCTGTGGTAGCTGGAGCTGCTTAGATTCTGACTTGCTTGTAGTTCCACATTCCAGGGCCTGGGATTCCATGGCTGTCAGGAATGCCCGTTTGCTTATCTTTATCTGCCTTGCCAAGAGGACGCCTCATATGAATAAAATATTTGCCACATGATTGGCCTACTCAAAATACGTAACTACTCTGAAATACACGGCCACAACCTACCAGTGCATGATTCAGAATGCTAGAGAAGGACACCTTCCCAAAGAATGCCATTGGCATTGGCTTTGAGGAAAAAATGACCCAACTTTTAAACATTGGAGGATTGGAAGTTTTGTGCTCTGCAACTGCAAGTGATTTATAAGGTGCCTCAGTGGCATGGAAAGAGCAGTAATAAGAAGAGACCGTTGGGAATTAGAATAGCTGAGTGGTGTGCACAGGAAAAGAATCACACCTTGGTCTCTTCATCATTTGTGCATTTCTCATGGTGTCCCTTGGTGCAGTAGTTACAATTCCATCCCCAGTTTGTTCTCCAGTGGCGCACTCAGGTGCTCAGCAATTAACTTAGTTGACCTGCTGGAGGCTGGTGATCAGCCTGGTCTTTTGAATCACCCTTGATTCCAAGTCACCAGTGCTTCGTAATGGGGTTACCTGACTAGATATAAGAGGGACCTCAACCAGCATTGGCGTTTCTGGGTGACCCTGATGGATGGTCTCTGTGTGGCCAGAATGGAGTTTTTTTTTGGCAGGCTTCCTGTGGCAACTCACTATGCTTAGGACATTGACAGCCAACAGCCATTGCTGGTTATATCTGCTCATTGGTATTCACCAGAGGTTTGAATCCACATAATATTTTACCTGTGTTAGAATCTGAAAAGCCAACCTGTATATTCAGAGGCTTATCACAAAGTAATATCCAGCTAGGACTCCAGGTGCCTTTTCCTTCTAGCTGCCGGGAATTGAAGGAATAATATCTCACAATAATTTCTGCTCAGATTTTTTTTCTCAGCTATAGTTTCTAATGCTGTAGATTTTCTGAACCTTGTTTTCCTTTCCTGGCTACCTCAAAAATGATTTTCTGTGTTCACAATCTATAAATCAAAGGTTCCCCTAGTCATACCTGAAAGCGTATGGGCACTTGAGAGAAACAAAAAGTCTCCCAGTGCTGGAATGGCGTCTTTCAGCCCCCAACATAGCAATAAGGCACTGATTCCTTAATAAGTTCCCTGATCCCTAAATCAACAGAGGAAACTGAGGAGTCTATGTAAAATAAAAAAATTAATACCTCTATTTAAAGATGGCATTGGCCAGGCATGGTGGCTCATGCCTGTAATCCCAATACTTTGGGAGGCCGAGGAGGGGGGATCACCTGAAGTCAGAAGTTTGAGACTAGCCTGCCCAATACGGCGAAACCCCTGCACACCCCTGTCTCTACTAAAAATACAAAAAATTAGCCGGACATGGTGGCTGTAATCCCAGCCACTCAGGAGGCTGAGGCAGGAGAATCGCTGGAACCCGGGAGGTGGAGGTTGCAGTGAGCCAAGATCATGCCACTGCACTCCAGCCTGGGTGACAAGAATAGAACTCTGCCTGGAAAAAAAATGGCATTAATGTATCTCAAAATTATTTTTGGAATTAGCCCCTTTTGAATATCTCTTTTCCTACAAAAAAAAAAGAAGGCTTGGTGCTTGTGGGCAAAGCTAAAACAGGTGGTGAGTTTAGGACCAATCCTGCCATTGAATTGTCACATAATCAAAGGTGAGATATTTAGGCTGTAGCTATCTATGAAGATTTTGGCATAGAGTCCAGTTTTGTTTCTTAATCTTCAAGCAATGTGGGAGAAATCAGGTATTTTTAAAATGCCTTTTTCTTGGCAAAATTCAACTAAAATTTGTTTTG
Source organism: Callithrix jacchus (assembly GCF_049354715.1). Classification (NCBI taxonomy): domain Eukaryota; kingdom Metazoa; phylum Chordata; class Mammalia; order Primates; family Cebidae; genus Callithrix; species Callithrix jacchus. Next base: position 198,679,814 of record NC_133503.1, read on the forward strand.
TTGAAAGAATTTGAACACATTGAAGGAGAGTCTATGTCCCTGAAAAATGTCCATACATTTTTTTCTCAAATATTAAATCCTGAAATAAAAGGTAGTTATATATCAATCTGTCAATAGCTTCACATAGAAACACTAAATAACAACTTTAAAATGAGAACACATGGACACAGAAAGGGGAGTACTAAACACTGGGGTCTATTGGGGGGAAAAGGGGAGGGCCAGTGGGAGGGGGAGGTGGGGAGGGATAGCCTGGGGAGAAATGCCAAATGTGGGTGAAGGGGAGAAGAAAAGAAAGCACACTGCCATGTGTGTACCTACGCAACTGTCTTGCATGCTCTGCTCATGTACCCCAAAACCTATAATCCAATAAAAAATTAAAAAAAAAAAAAAGAATAAAACAAAAAAAAAAATAAAAAAAATAAAATAAAATAAAATTGACATCACCTGATACCCAATTCTCTGAGTAGAAAACAATTGTGATAGGCAAATCCTTCGCCTGCAAACAGGGGCATGTTTTAACTTCCCTGGAGAGAAAGGATCTGGCTGGTTTGTCTCCCCCCGCTTCTCCCTCACCCCATGATCTTCAGATCACCTCATGATCTTCATGTATTCTTATTTTAGTATTTTGGTCAACTAATTGTCAGAGAGTTCCCCCTAAGTTTAATCCATGTTTCTTCTGTTTTAATTTAAACATTATTTGGACTTACTTTAACTGATAAATAAATATCTGTCTTAGATTTCTTAGCCCAACGTAACAAAGTACAGATGGAGGAAATGCATAGGACTGGGTGGCTTAAAACACAGCCTCCTCACAGTTCTGGGGGCTGAATGTTCAAGATCAGAGCACCAGTAGGGTTGGTTTCTGGTGAGTGCTGACATGGCCTTTTCTCTGTGCGTGCAGGCACAGATCAGGAGATCAAGCTCTCTGGTGTCTCTTTTCACAGGAGCCCCGTAATTCTGCCAGAGCAGAGCTCTACCCCCATGGCCTCATCTAATCCTAATTGCCCTCTAAAGGCCCATCTTTAAATATCATCACATTGGGGGTTAGGGTTTCAATGTAGAAATTTGTGGGAATATATAAACATTTAGTCCATAACATCATCCTATCTCTATATTTCTTTCCTGTAGGTTTAATAATTCTGAAATTCTAAATATTTCAGAAGACTTATTTGTATTTTTTGAAAAAAAACCATGACTCTCTTAGTCCTATGTATTTCCTCCACCTATTTAAACATGTGATGCTGCACAACTATATTTAACACATATATACACAAATCCATATGCACGTGTAGTGTCTAGCCAGCATCTCAGAAAAATGATAAATTTGGATTCATATTTTATTGCTTATATCAAAATAAACCCCGACAAATATAAAAAGACAATTTAAAAAACTAAACCTTAAGGCGGGGCATGGTGGCTCATGCCTGTAATTCCAGCACTTTGGTAGGCTAGAGCAGGTGGATCACCTGAGGTTAAGAGTTTGAGACCAGGCTGACCAACATGGCGAAATCCCGTCTCTACCAAATACAAAAAAATAGCCAGGTGTAGTGATGCATGCCTGTAATCCCAGCTACTTGGGAACCTGAGGGGGAATCACTTGAACCCAGGAGACAGAGGTTGCAGTGAGCCGAGATTGTCCCACTGCACTCCAGTCTGAGCAACAAGAGCAAAACTTTGTCTCAAAAATAAATAAATAAATGAATAAACCTTAAAAACTACTATGAGAACAGAAATTTTTCTAAACTGAAGTTGAGGAGGATTTTAAGCAAGATTGAAAACTCAAGTCTGACAAATGTTATAATACACAACACGAAAAGTTAAAATTTACTTCATGACAAAAATAAATGCCAGAAATAAAGTTAAAAATTTTTCAACTAAAAAGATATTTATAGCATTTATCACACACAAAGCTGATATATTTAAACCCCGAAGCTTTTACAAATCAGCAAGAACAAAAAATAATCCAATAGAAAAATGGGCAAAAGATGTGAAGAAATATTTTGAAATACATTCTTTAAAACTCAGCCTCACTTGGGACACCATTTTCAAGTATTAGATTATCAAAAAATGTGTTTCAATCTGATAAATGTTGGCAAAAGTATACAGAAATCTATTAGTATATGTTGCTAGTTGAAGCATTCTTTAATGTCATTCTTGAAGAGTAATACGACAATACTGTATTATCAGACTCTGGAAAGCTGCTCTCCTTTGACTTGTCACAAGAGGTCATCCTGCAGACATGCTCACACATATATGGAGGGATATGGCCCAAGGACCCACACTGGGGCAAAGACTAAAAATCATTCCATGTTCATCAACATCTACCGGGTTTAGATGATTACATTCAATGAAATATGATGCAACCTTTTAATGAATGAGAAAGGCTCACTTGGACTATAAATCATTCTACTATAAGGACACATGCACATGAATGTTCATTGCAGCACTGTTTACAATAGCAAAGACCTGGAACCAACCCAAATGCCCATTGATGATAGACTGGACTGGGAAAATGTGGCACATATACACTATGGAATATTATGCAGCAATCAGAAATGATGAGTTAGTGTCCTTTGTAGGGACATGGATGAATCTGGAGAACATCATTCTCAGCAAACTGACACAAGAACAGAAAATGAAATACTGCATATTCTCACTCATAGGAGGGTGATGAAAAATGAGAACACATGGACACAGAAAGGGGAGTACTAAACACTGGGGTCTGTTGGGGGGAAAAGGGAAGGGCCAGCCGGGGGGCGGACCTGGGGAGGGATAGCCTAGGGAAAAATGACAAATGTGGGTGAAGGGAAAAAGGAAGCAAAACACACTGCCATGTGTGTACCTATGCAACTGTCTTGCACATTCTGCACATGTACCCCAAAACCTAAAATGTAATAAAAATTTTAAAAATAAATAAATAAAATGTTGTAGAGTGTAAAACAGGTTTTTCATTTTAGTGTGTTACATTAAAAACAGATGCAACAATTATAGCCCTGATGACACTTACAGTGGGGAAAAAATCCATCCGGAACATAACCTCCTGAAACACCCCATACTCCTTGTTTCCAATTAAGCACATCTCAGAGCTATGAGCATCATTGTTCTGAATTAGTACTTGTCCATTTCCCATCTGCCCAATGGATAAGACTTAATGTATTGCTGTATGAATAGTAAATATGCATTCATTATTGTTGAGGTCTATTTTGTATCGATTATTTTGTGTTTTCCACAGAAACCTACATTTGCTGAATGCCTACCGTGTGCTTGCCCTTGCTAGCTAGACAACGCTAATACTAAAACAAAAAAGGGGGTCCTCATAAAAATCCAGTTGGTAGCAATACTTCAATCTGAACGAAAATTATCCAACAATGAATTAATAAATAGCACTTCCTTGGGGAAATAGTTTTGCAAATTTCAATTTCCAAAGTTGGAAATAATAATGTAATAATTATTTTAATAGCCAAAATAATTTTTCTTGGGTAATGATATAATAATTCTAGACAGCTGGAAGTTATGAAACAACAAAACAACATTTTACTTTGAGGTTTATTATTTGCTCAAATTCTTTTTCTAAGGTTCAAACGTACTTTTTTGGTTATACTTATTTTTCTCTTTTTTTCTGAAAAAAGCAGCTAAGCCCAACTAGGTAAAGGTGGTTTAAAAAGCAAATTATTTTTAGTCGCTTAGCCAGAAAATTTGTTGAAAATGAATTTTCTACTATCTAAAAATGCTATGTAATACTGCAATGTTTTTAAGTACATGGCATTTGGAATTTTATCCCCTAGAACAAAATCCTGGTGGAGGAAAGTCCCCATGACTTTTCACATTGTTCTATTTTGTCTCATCTCCTTTTAAAATTACTGTCACTCTTACTAACATAGAAATGTCTAAGTGTGGATTATGTTAATGTGAATTTGAGTAATTCTTGACATAAGTTATCAAAAAGCAAATAATGCAAAATAATGATTTAATTAATATGTATTGTAAACTGTTAGCATCCCATTATTTCTATTTAAAAAGTTAAATTTCTAAAAAGAATTAAGAAAGTAAATGTGTTTTACTTTTAAATGATGAAATTCTCAACCTGAAAAACTTCAAATCATGTAGTGCTCTGTGGCTGTGCCCTTGGAGAAGTGAACATCTAGATATATTTTTCAATATAAAATGTAATTAGGAAACATAAAATCATTATGTATTTGAGCTGACTGGAAGCAATTCTTTGTTCATTTTCTCTCTTGCACTCCGGAATATTAACCTTCAGAATATTTCCCAGTAGACTGAAGTCATTACTTTTATAGAAAAGGCCAATTCAGCTTAGCTGTGCAGCGTGGTTCTATATTTATCACTCCGTAGATGCAGCTCTGGGTGGAGCTGAGATGTTTAAAGGTGAATCAAACACTGTCAAGTCTGGTTAAAGGAGATGTAGCACCCGGCAAGGTGCTGTTTCAAGGAGCAGCAGCAGAGCGCACGTGTCCCACCCTGCACTTCGTTGCCCAAAATTCCCAGACAGGAAAGGCAAACAGGGGGCTTGGAGGGGAAGGACAAGGATGTGTGAAGCTTCCTGTGGGACAAAAAGACTGATGCTTTCAGCAGAAGCCAGGTGGCCTGAAAAGGGGCATAAGTGGACAAAGAGCGTATGGACCAGGAGAGAATGATGTGGGGTAATGGAGGAGAGATCAAGGTGAAGGTAGATTTGATACCCTAGATCATAGGCCTGGGACTGCTGGATAGGCACCCGTGTTATGAACATCAGATTTCTAAAATACACTTGAAGGCACTAAAATGCTCCAAATATTGGTAAACAAGTCAATGACAAATACAACAAATCACCCCTACACTACAGAATTGCCTTGCTGCCATCAGCCTCGTCTGTACCAATCCTCATGCATTGAAAATTGTCATCATTGTCATCGGTGAATAGATTCAGTGATGCCATGATGATATTTTGTTCTGTGCCTAAGATCCCTCCTATGGTCTAGGAAGTGCATGACCCCTGCATACAGCAGCCTATGTATGACCAACTGAGCTCAAAATCGTGTGGCTTGCATCTCTTCGGATGTGCTCATCAGACCTCTTCACCTTTAGGAATGGTCTGGCTCTGGATTGCAGGTGTACTCACATATGTTTTCAAGGCTATATACATTGGGCTGATGATCCTCCCTTTAGTGCACACCTCCATTCAATCACTTTAAACCCCAGGTTGGCCAGAACTATTTCACAGTTGGGGAAGACCAAGAACCCTAGGCCACAGGCCCCTCAACAGACTGTGGAGGAGCAAAGGTCACAGAGGCACAGGCAACTTTACCTTATTGCCTCTATAGTACACTAAAGGTCTATAAGGACTCTGCATTTAATAAAAAGTAGGGATTGTGGAAAGGGAATTATATCATCAGAAGAGCAACTCATAAACTATGAGTCTCAAATGGTTGTTCCCTTAATTGAGTGGAAAAGCCCCAACAGAAGTTAAATTGCATCTGGGGTACCCTGTGTCCTGGCTGTGTGTCAGGCTCTGCTCACTGCTATTGTTTCTGCCTCTGGGATAGTACAGTTCCCTCTAGACCTGCAAGAGCTGCATTACCTCCCACCAGATGCCTCAGGACATGGAAATCCCTGGCAGAATCTTTCCCCTTGTAGTCAGTACAATTGTGTCCCTCAAAATGATATTTCCAAGTCGTAATATCCGCAGACAGAGATAGGATTGGTGTGGCCACAAGCCAAGGAATGCCAGGAGCTACCAGACCTGGAAGAGGCCAGGAGATTTTCTTCCCTAGAACCTCTAGAGAGAGTACGGCACTGCTGACACCGTGATTTTGAATTTACAACCTCCAGAACAGTAAGAAAATAAATTTCTGTTGTTTTAAACCACAAATTTTGGGGCAATTTGTTGTGACAGCCCCAGGAAACTTGGGAAACACAAGTTTCCTGGGGCTGTCACAACAAATTGCCCCAAACCTGTGTTTTTTAATACAGGATAGCTTAAAACCATGGCAGGGAGAAGAGAAAAGTGGGCAACATTATTGGAAGGAGCTGAAATCTTAGAGGAACACCAGAAGACAGCCCATGTAATAACAAACTTAGTCTTATGACAATTAATTTGGTGTTGAGAATGAAACATCACTTTTCATATACATTGAACTGGATAAACTTGGGCTGAATTGCTGCTGAATCAAAGACCACTCAACGATAACAAGCAATGGGGGAGAAGACTCCCTATTCAATAAATAGTGCTGGAATAATCGGCTAGCCATAACAGAAAAGTGGAGCTGGGCACCTACCTTTCACCATATACAAAAATCAACTCAAGATGGATCAAATGTAAAACACAAAGCTGCAAAAATCCTAGAAGAAAACCTAGGAAATACCATTCTGGACATTAGCCTTGGCAAAGATTTTATGACCAAATTGCAAAAGCAATTGCAACAAAAACAAACACTGACAAGGGGAATGTAATTCGACTAAAAAGCTTCTGCACAGCCAAAGGAACTGTTAACAGATTAAACAGAAAACCTACAGAATGGGAGGAAATATTTGCAAACTATGCGTTGATAAAGATCCAATATCCAGAATCTATAAGGAATGCAAGCAATTTAATAAGCAAAAAGACAAATAACCCCATTAAAAATAGGCAAAGGACATACATATGAAAGAAGACATACCTATGGCCAACAAACATATGGAAAAATGTTCAACATCACTAATAGAAAAACGTGGATCAAAACCACAATGAGGTACCATCACACACCAGTCAGAATGGCTATTACCAAAAAAGACAAAAAATAACAGTGTCACTGGGGTTGCAGAAAAAATAAAATGCTTATACACTGTGGATGAAAATGTAAATTAGTTCAGCTACTGTGAAATGCAGTTTGGAGAGTTCTCAAAGAACTTAAAGCAGAGCTACCATTTGACTCAGCAATCCCATTATTGGGTAGATACAACTTTATTTGTTGTATTTGTCATTGATTTGTTTACTAATATTTGGAGACTTTACTGTCTTCAGTCCCATAGAAAATAGATAATTGTATAAAAAATACACATGCACTTGTATGTTCATCACGGCCTTATTCACAACAGCAAAGACATGAAGTCAACCTAGATGCTCATCATCAGTGAACTGGATAAAGAAAATGTGGTACACATATACTGTGGCATACTATGCAACCATAAAAAAGAACAAAATCATGTCCTTTGCCACAGTGCGGATGCAGCTGGAATCTATACTCCTAAGGAAGTTAATACTGGAACAGAAAACCAAATACTTAAAAGTGGGAGCTAAACATTGAGTACACATGGGAATACAGATGGGAACAGTTGACACTGTGTACTGGGGACTGCTAGAAAGGGGAGGGGACGAGAAGTCTGAGGGTTGAAAAGCCACCTATTGGGTGCCATGATTCCTACCTGGGTGATGGAATCATTCGTATGCCAAACATTAGTGGCAGACAATTTACCTATGCAACACATCTGCACATGAGCCCCTGAATTTAAAATAAACCTTGGGGAAAGAAAAGTTCACTTACATATCCCAAAGACAAAGATAAATCCTGAAAGATGGTGGCATCTATTTCAACATAAAGGAATAAAACCCTTTCCCCAGAGGAAGGCACAGTTACTCAACTCATTTTGCATGTAAGGAAGCTGCACATTGAAAGTGACTTTCTCCAAGACACACTGTGCTAGGAAACAGCAGTGCTTCCATCTCAACCTATTCCCTTAGAGGGGGATTCTTATGGGTTAAATTGTGTTCCTCAAAACAGATATGTTGAATTCCAAAACCCTAAAATCTGTGAATGTGATCATGTTTGGAAATAAATAGGGTTTCTGCAGATATAATCAAGTAAACATGAGATTGTTAGAATGTGCCCTGATCCAACTTGATTGGTGTCCTTGTAAGAGGAGGTCAGGACACAGACACACAGAGATGGCCTTCTGAAGACAGAGGCACAGAGAAAAGATGGCCACAGGATGATGGAGTCAGAAATGGATGTGACGCTACCACAAACCAAAGAACACCTGCTCATCCAAAAACCGGAGGAAGTGGGGAAGGATCCCCCACTAGAGTCTTTGGAGCAAGCAGAGCCCTGCCAGCATGTTGGTGTTGGACTTCCGGAACCCAGAGCTGAGAGACAATACATTTCTGATGTTCTATGCCACTCAGGTTGTGAGGCTTTGTTACACAAGCCCTGGGAAACAATTGTAGAAACCTAGTGAAATTACTATTTTTTCTCCAATTTGTATTTAGATTAATTGTGAAATATTATATTTAGAAACGTAATAGACCAGTAAGTAACGAAGCAAGCACCGTCTATAATCCTCTCCCAGTCTTAAAAAATACAAAAGTTTCCAGGACCTCAGAAGTCTCAGAAGCTCCATGCACTGATAAAACTATTCCAAATGTTATAGTAATCAGTTTCTTGCTTTTTGTTTTGAGATGCATACGTACACAGCATGGTATCTTTTGAGCCTGGCTTCCTTTGCTCACCACTATGTTGATGAGGTTCATCCACACTGTTGCCTGCAATTGACCAGCAGACGAAGTTCTCGCACTTCCCCCTTCTTTAAGAGGCCTCAGCTACTACTGATTATCTTTCTTTCCATAAAAAATTTAGAATTAGCTTGCTAAGTTCCATTTAAAAACAGCTGTTGGGATTTTTATTCCATTTCATTGACTCTATAATAATGGGGACAACTGCATCCTTCGATACTGAATATTCTAATATAGAAAGTTAAACATCTATTGATCTGTTTACTTCTTAGTTCTTTCTCAAACATATTTCACAGATTACTGGGTAGAATTACCGTGCCTACTTTATTAGAATTATTATTAAGTACAGTCATTCCTTGATATTCATGGGGGATTTGTTTCAGGACCCAGTCCCCACCCATGGATACCAAAATCCACAGATGCTCAAGCCCCTTATATAAAATGGTGCTGTATTTCCATATAACCTATGCACACCCACCCATACACTTACATCATCCCCAGATTACTTACAATACCTAATACAGTGCCTACACATCACTTGATTCTCGTAGATTCAATGTAGCACTCAGCATGTGGCAAATTCAAGTTTTGCTTTTTGGAACTATGTGGAATATTTTTCTGAATATTTTGATATTTTGATCCACAGCTGGTTGAGTCCAGAGATTCAGAAACCATGGATACAAAACTGACTGCACTTGTTGCTTTCATGATTTTACATATTTTTTTAAACTTCATGTTTTGTTTATTTCTTATATATGGAAATAATTTATTTTTGATTGACCCTATCTTAATATCAGCCAAACTTGTTAAACACGGCTGTTACTCTAATGATTTGACTAGATTCTGTTTTATTTTCTATATATTTATATCATATACCAGGATTTAATATTTTTTCTTCCTATCTAAAGATCACGTATTGTTTCTTATTTTCCTCACTGCACAGGCTAGGGCCTCTACTACAATGCTAACTAGAAGTGGTAAAGTGAGGATTCTTGTCTTAGTCTTAATCACAGAAAAAAAAATTCCAACATTTTGCTATTTCAGTGATATTTTCATTTAAGTGCACTTGATCTTAGCCAAAAGGCCACGTTTACCACAGTTTTTAAAAATATATCTTTATAAGTTTAAGGAAATTCCCTTTCATTACCAGCACATAAAGATTTTTTTTAATAGTAAGCAAATACTCATTATTATGTACCACATTATCTGCATTTATTGAGATGATTATTCTATTTTATTATATCTTCAACTCTATTCATGTGCTGAATTAGAATACTAATTTTTAGATGATCATCAATTTTGCATTTGTTTAATAAATCCAATTTTGCATTTGTTTAATAAATAATATGGTCATCTCTATGGTAATGAAGAAACCAGACATTTTCAGGAATGCTCCTATCTTCAAGGGAGCACATCTTTCTCACCATGTGAGTTACAGCATCAGAAAAACATTAAGGAAGGTGACTTATTCTAGGCAAAAGCAAAACCGGTGTGTGCAGGTTTCGTGAAGAGGGAAATGATAAGGTAGTGACAATGATTGTCATGACAACAAGGGGGAGGGTGAGGAAAAGAAAGAAGGTAAGAAAATGAGCTCCTGTTGAAGAGAATGAAGAGGAGTGTGAGGATGACAATGAGATACAGGTTGAGAAAAGGGTGGGGTCGGTGATCGGGCAAGCGAGTGAGAATTAAGCAGATGCAGGGATCCCCAAAAAGAAGTGGAGCATGAAGACCGAAAAACTGTCCAGTTGAATTACATAAATTCTGGCTTCCCCAGAGTTCCTGGAGGACGCTAGTCTCTAAATGTTTGTCAAGGGTCAACCTTGAAAAACCTTCCCAAAGTCAGGCTGTTCTCGCCTTTGCCACACCTGAGGCTGAACTGTGTAAATAATGGTCCATTTGGTTGTTCATAAACTCCACACGGTGGATAGAAAACATGTGTACATAGAGGTGAACATGGCCAGCCCTCCAAACACAATTTCTAATCTCAACTAATAAGTATATGTATATCTTATCAAGTAGTTTTATTTTTAATAAATATCTCATGTCATAATTCCCATAATGAAGTAGGCAATGTCATATTATGATTGTGGAAATATAAATCATTACAACCGTTTTGGGAAACAAGCATCATTTACCAAAATCCTTCCAATTTTTCTTTCCTCTTTCCTCATTAGTGCTAACCATAGGTAATTATATTAAGGAAATGATTTGTTAGAGATGTGCACAAAGATTTGTATTCAACGATGTTCATCAGATTATTGCTGATATTAACAAAATGACAAAACAACTTAATTAAACAAAAGAGTTGGTTGGTGAAGTCAGTGGTATGGATGACCTATTCGTTCTTGCTGCATAATAAACAACTCCGAAGTTTAGTGGCTTAGAACAATAACCATTGATTCTGCAGGTTGATAATTTGGGCTGGGCTTTGCAGGGCAGTTCTTCTGGCATCCTGTGAATCTGGCTTTCTTGGTTGCTTTGCTTGTCATATCTGATGCATTGTTGGGAAGACTGGGAGGTCTGGGGCTTCTCTCCACAGGTCTTCATTCAGGTTAGGCTGGCGCCAAATTGTGAGTGTGGAAGTGTGCAAAGGCTCTGTAGGCCCAACCTCAGAACTCACAAAATATCATTCCAGCCACATTATATCAGCCAAAGCTGATAAAATAAGCAATAGTAGCTTCTTGGGAGGAAATCATACTTTTTTAAAAGGCATGTTAAGTTTGAGATGTGTAATAGACATCCAAGCTGAGATCACAAGTCAGCTGTTGGATCTATAAGCCCAAAGTTCAGACAACAAAGTGGGAGCTGGAGATAAAAATTTGGAAACCATCAGTATATAAATGGTTTGAATGAGACCACCTGAAGAATAGGTGTATAGAGAGTAAGTCATGAATCACATGGAGATAAATCTTTTTCACAGAGAGAAAACCAGTATTATAAACATCACTTCTCTCCAGACTTACCTATAAATTCAGTATTATTCAAAATCCAGCCCAGATTCAAGAGTGAGAAAACAGACTTCATCATGAGAGGTGCCCATTTTTCCCTTCTACCACAGGGACATTCTCTAGCATGGCTTCTGGATCCCAACTACTGAAATACTTCAAAACCACGAAATGTAGTGTCTATACAGTCACAACATGAAAAAGCTTATGGCAATGTTAAATTAAAAAACAGGTCAGGTGATAGATGTATTAATTAGCTGTTTTTGTCATTCTATAGTGTATATTTGTATCAAAACACAACATTATACCCCATAAATATACACAATTACTATTTATGAATTAAAAATAAAAGTTTTAAGAAGTGGATGCAAATTTGAATATACAACATAATAGAAAGTGTATTAAAAATAAGAACTTTCTATAAATACAGAAAATAATATAGTTGAAAGTTAACAGGGATTTTATTTTAGTGGCAGAATTACGGAAGACGTTTCTGCTCCTTTTTTTACATTCCGTGCTGTAAGAGTACTACTATACATGTGAATATTTGTTTTTGTGCACGTGTGTGCATTATACACTATCTTGCACTATCTCTAAATAGATAGATCCATATTTTGTGGCAGAGTAGAGGTAGGGTGGGAACATTTTCAAAATGCATTACAGCTGCCTCACTATTGACAAAAGCAGTTGTTTGCTCCTACTAGGGAAGGGAAAAACACTAAATCTACATAAATGTTTTCAAATAGTGTGTCAGAACAACCTTTAAAAAAAGTTACAAGCATCATTGAAAGAGCACATATAATTAAAACGTAAAGAGGAAAATTGAGAACAGCAGGGACTCGATGCAAGCAGCAGGGATGCTTTTCCAGCGGAGCTAATGTTCTAAATATATGTGAGGTTGAATTCTTCCTCCAGGAACAAAAAGCTGCAAATAAGAGCCCACAATACCCAATAACGCTGTGATGGGCCAACAGAAGAGCAGAGAGCATGACTTAACGTCTGGGAGGTGGAAACCCAACAAGGATACTGAAAGGGCTGCTCATTCAAGCTCTAAAGGCCTAAATCACAGACAGAGCCTAATGTTGGAAAAATGGATTATTTGTAGATCAGTCCTTCAACGAGTCCTGATGTTTACAATGAAAACGTTCAAGCTAAATGTCTTTTAGACAGAGGAAAAACCAGAAGACCATCATGAATTAATTATTAATTAAATAATTGTCTTCTCACCATGTCCTCACATAGCAGAAGGAACAAGGGAGTCTCTGGGGCCTCTTTCGTAAGGACACTTATCTCATTCCTGTGGGCTACACCCTCATACCCTAAACACCTCTAAAAGGCCCCACCTCCTAATGGTATCACATTGAGGGTTAAAATTTCAACATATGAATTTGTGGGGGGACACCAACTTTTAGTCTATACCTGAATAGATCATGAAGATGGAGCCAACACATGTAGCTGACAGACTTAAAATGTGCGGTGTGAAAATACAGAGCCAAAACTTTTGGCCTAAGCAATTGAAAGAAGTTCCCTTTCAATGAGATGAGCAATAGTAGCTTCTTGGGAGGAAACCATACCTTTTTAAAAGGCATGTTAAGTTTGAGATCTGTACTCGACATCCAAGCTGAGATCACAAGTCAGCGGCTGGATCTATACGTTCGGATTTCAGACAACAAGGTGGGAGCTGGAGATAAAAATTTGGAAACCGTCAGTATATAAATGGGTTGAATGAGACCCCCTGAAGAATAGATGTATAGAGAGTAAATCATGAATCACGTGGAGATAAATCTTGTTCACAGAGAGAAAACCAGTATTATAAACATCATTTCTCTCCAGACTTACCTATAAATTTGATCATATTCCAATCAAATCCCAAAGGAACCTCTATGGAACATAAGCCAAGCCGCTAATTCTGAAAACTATATGCTGGTGAGGTTAAAGAGAAAGGGAATATGTATACACTGCAAGTGGGAATGTGACAGCCATTGTGCAAAACTATTTTGTAATTTTTCAAAGAACGTAAAACAGAAGTATCATTTGACCCAGCAATCCCATTATTGGGTGTATTCCCAAAGAAATATAAATCATTCTGCTATAAAGACATACACATTGTATGTTCATTACAGCACTATTCACAGTAATGAAGACATGAACCCAACCTATTTATCCATCAATGGTAGACTAGATGGAGAAAATATAGTACACAGATGCCATGGAATGCTATGCAGCCACAGAAAGGAATAAGATCATATCCTTTGCAGAAACATAAATGAATGTGGAGGCCATTATTTTAAATGAACTAATGCAGGAACAGAAAACCAAATACCATATGTTCTCACTTATAAGTGGAAGCTAAACAGCCAACAAACATCATCCCTGATAATGAAAAAAAGCTCATCATCCCTGGTCATCAGAGAAATGCAAATCAAAACTGCATTGAGATACCATCTCGCACCTGTTAGAATGGTGATCATTAAAAAATCGGGAGACAACAGATGCTGGAAAGGATGTGGAGAAAAAGGAACACTTTTACACTGTCGGTGGTAGTGTAAATTAGTTCAACCATTGTGGAAGACAGTGTGGCGATTCCTCAAGGACTTAGAAATAGAAATACCATTTGATCCAGCAATCCCATTACTGGGTATATACCCAAAGGATTATAAATCATTCTATTATAAAGACACATGCACATGTATGTTCACTGTGGCACTGTTTACAATAGCAAAGACCTGGAACCAACCCAAATGCCCATCAATGATAGACTAAACAAAGAAAATGTAGCACATATATACCATGGAATACTATGCAGCCATAAAAAACAATGAGTTCATGTCCTTTGTAGGTACATGGATGAATCTGGAAACCATCATTCTCAGCAAACTGACACAAGAACAGAAAACCAAACATTGCATGTTCTCACTCATAGGTGGGTGTTGAACAATAAGAACAACTGGGCATAGGGAGGGGAACATCACACACTGGGGTAGGTTGGAGGGTGGGGGGCTAGGGGAGGGACAGCAGGGTGATGGGGAGGCTGGGAAGAAAAAACACTGGGAGAAATGCCTGATGTAGGTGACAGGGTCGGAGATTGCAAACCATCATGGCATGTGTATACCTACGCAACAACCCTGCAGGATGTACACATGTACCCCGGAGCTTAAAGTACAATAAAATAAATAAACAAATAAAATTTAAAAATACACATTTGGTATACATGGATAAAAAGAAGGGAACAACACACACTGGGGCCTACTTGAGGGTAGGAGGGGGGCAAAAACTGAAAAACTACTTATTGGGTGCTACGCTTATTATTGGGTGATGAAATATCTGTACATCGGACCCCTGTGACACACAATTTACCTGTATAAAAAACCTGCACATATAACTCTGAACCTAAAATAAAAGTTTTTTTAAAGGATATGCACCTATGACAACATGTTTTGGCTTCAAGTAATATATAATCCAAAGTAGTTTAGGGGACAAGGCTATCTTCTGGATCATGTGTCTGAAAGTTCAGTTTTGGAACTGCGTCAGATTGATTTATTTCATCAGGCCAGGATTCTTTTTACTTTGAGTTTCTAGGCTATATTTTCCTCTAAATACTGTCTTCACCCACAGGCTGGTTTCTCTGAGTGCAAAACTGATGTTGCTGTCCTAGCTTCACAGCATAATGTGAGTACAGTCCTGAGAAAGAAAGAGCAGCTCTTTCGGGTCCTCTAGAGATTCCTTCCTAAAGACAGGTAATCTCTCCCTGGAGCTCCTCCCAGGAAACCTTCTTGTACTCATTCCTGGTCTGCCCAAGGTGATACACCCATGAATTGTCCAATCCTGGGGCACAGTAAATATCACATGGGTGCTCCAAACAATCAGTACCTGGAACAAAGATCTATCAAGCTGTCTTGAGCAACACGGGCTGCCTGGCAGAGGGGAGGCTGCTGAATGAAAGTTGGCATCTATTTGGGGGAGTGAAGAGGGCAATGGGCACTGAGTGGGAAACCAGTAATTGTATTACTGCCTCAGAGAAAGAAATGCATGCAAAGAGCAAATAAATGTTGAGAGAGACAAGAGAGATTTACACTCCTAAATACAAAACAACCTATGGAAGTATAGTCATAAAAATGTTGGCTCTTGCTACAGGATTAGACAGAGACATAAGTGAAAGATAACAGAGCCCCATACTGACCCTGATACAGAGGACAAGTTTAGTACATGATGGACAGGGCACCTGAAACCAGCAGACAACAAAGGGACCATTCAGTGAATGGCATCACTGATAATCTACCCATTCGGGAGAAAATGAAGCTAGTGCCCAACTTCCTAAAAGACACAAAGGTAAACTCCAAATACTAATAAAGCACTTAGGATAAAATATGTGTCTTAATTCAAACAGAAATGAGAAAACATTTACAATGTTTTGGTGAGGAAAAGCATTTCTAAGTAAGCCACAAAGCCCAGCAAGCATAAAAGAAAATGCAGTCTAATTTTAGATAGGAAAATTGAAAAAGAAAAGGATGATAAACATGACATTCCAAATTTAAAAGATATTCCTGGAAAAATATTGGCACACTTATGGGGAGAAAAGTTATTAGTTTTTTAAAATTATTATACTTTAAGTTCTGGGGTACATGTGCAGATTGTGCAGTTTTGTTACATGGGTGTACACATGCCATGGAGGTTTGCTGCATCCATCCCCCCATCATCTACATTAGGTATTTCTCCTAAAGCTATTCCTTCCCAATCCCCCCACCTCCTGCAATCCCCCCACCCCCCTGAAGCATAATGTCCATGTAACAGAATTGCACTTGAACCAATTAAATTTATGAAAATCTTAAAAAAGAAAAAAAAAAGGAAATCCACTTAGACATGCAAAAAGAAAACAGGAATCTTTTCCAACTCTCACTTCATAGGTAAAAGCTGAGATCTTGTAACATTTACATTAAATGTGAAAGTCACTTAGCTCTGGATCCCAAGCCTACTGTCCCCAGGCTAGAAAGGGAGGGGGCTTCTGAGTCTGGATCCAGGCATCTGCAAATGGCTGAGGCAGGATTAACCCTCACTGCCAGGCCACAGGAAGAAGAGAGCTCATGTGAAAGACAGGCCCTTCCTCTTCTGGGTCCTGTGGGCTTCTTGGGCCTAAAAGTTTGCTGATGGATGGATGAATGGATAAAGAAAATGTGGTATGTGTATGCAGTGGAATATTACTCAGCCTTAAAAAAAGAAGGAAATGCTGACACATGCTACAGCATAAGTGAACGCTGAGGACATTATGCTCAGTGAAATAATCCAACCACAGGAGGACAAATACTGCCAGATCTCACTGATATAATGTATCTGAAATAGCCAAGCCCCATACATAGAAGCACAGAGTAGAATGGTGGGTGCCAGGTGCTGGTAGGAGGGGGAAATGGGGAGTTGCTAATCGATAAGCATGAAGTTTCAGCTAAGCAAGGTGAGTAAGTCCTAGAGGTCTGCTGTACGTCATCGTCGCTGTCCTGGAAAATTTGTTAAGAGGATAGATCTCATGTCAAGGTTCTTACTACAATACAGTACAATACAATACAATACAGTACAGTACAGTACAGTACAGTACAGTACAATACAATACAACACAGTACAGTATAATACAATTACAATTTTAAAACAGGTTATTCCGGCACTAATTACTGCTTCCTACATCATTGACTTAGAAAATCATCACAAGCACAGAAATCCAAAACTTTTTATAAATATGTATATTTCACATAAGATTAGGTCATTTAAAGTATGTGTGGTGTGTGTGTGTGTGTGTGTGTGTGTGTGTGTGTCCCATGTGTGGAATTACATTAAACAGATTTTAAATTTTCCTCTCTTTATGCTTTTTTCTTTCCTCCCTCCTTCACTTTCTTTTCTATCAATAAAATTATGTGAAGATTTGCTTTACACCAGTTCCTGTTCTATGCTCAAGGAGTGAGGCAGTGATCAAAACACACAGCAATCTCTGTTCTATTAATCTTACAGTCTGGCAAGTAAATGAAACATGGAAGAGGTCAGTGGGCCACAAATGCTATGTGGGCACAGGTTAGAGAGGGCGCTTTAGTGTATGCAGGTGACTATGGAAGGATTATTGTGCATGGTGCAGAGAAAACTCCAGCATTTAATTTATAATATTGTCAAAGTTGAGTCAGCTCTGTACATCTGATTGCTGGTGTCTTGATTCACAACTGAACTGGATAAAAAGAAAGATACTAATGAAAGTCCCCTTAGTAATATTTCCTCTTGATAATGTCTCTCCTGAAATGATAGAAGAGTAAGAAAAAGGCTCAGGAAGTAGGGAGAAAAATGTCAAAAACACGGAGAAAGATTCCCACCCAACTGAGCAAAGTCAAGTCAACTCCTCATTCATTATGGGAGGACCCCAGACTGAAATCCAACTGGAGTAAATAGACACCATTTGACTGAAAAATGAATTTAAAAAACAGCCAAATGGACAAATAACAGAAAATATGACAGGAGTGGTGAAAAAATATATAGTGAGTCCTTTGGAAAATATGTGTAGTAGAGAAGAGAGATCAATTCCCCGCTGGGAGAAGTCACCCTCACTCTGACAGAATTTTCCTTGGGCACTTCACTGGGTCACCAGGTCTTAGTAACAGAAAGATGCTATTGGAATGAACAAGAAGAAACATAAGTTTAGGGTCTGCTCATGCCTAACATGGATCGCCCATTGGACTGAATTGTTTTACCTCTTGTATGAGACTCTCTTGACATCCAAAGGCTGAGTTTTCATGTATTTATCAACTTTTTCCTGCAGTTTTGGAATTCACCCTTTCTGCAGCATCAATTAACCTTGGTTCTCTTACCCAGCTGGAAGGATGCTGCCATGGATTTGAATTACTCATTAAATTATCACAAACATGGGAGTGATTTTTTTAAAACACACTGCTTGAATTGAAGGGAATTCTCTTGAACTTAACATCCCAACCTACCTGCATAATTTCTCACAAAGGAAACCTCCAAATCTCCAAAACAGAAGGAAACTAGCAGGTACAAAATCATAGGCAGGATGGGGTTAACTGTTCAATAAATGTTATGGAAATTATTGTGGAACTGTGGAACACTTTTCAGGCTACTAAAGACAAAAAGAGACTATCCATAAATATATACATATATATATAAGCTATAGTATATGATATATATAATTACTAACTATTGTGAATTGCATAGAGATTCAAAACAAAACCAGTACAATGATTAAAATGCATTTGAAAGACAAGCATTTCCATTCAGATCCCAGTTATAATTTTTAGACAATGATTACAGAATTTATTTTTTAGAGCATCTTCATTGTTATGTTAAAATTCAGGGGAAGATAGAAAGACTTCCTGCAAATACTTGGCCTGTCCCATTATCAACATCCCCCACCAGAGTGACACGTTTGTTACAGTGACTGAACCTACCTGGACACATTATTATCTTCTAGTGTACAAGTTTTACATTAGAGTTCATTCTTGGCGTTGCACCTTCTGTGAGTTTGGATAAAACTATAATGACATGTATCTACCATTATGATATCACACAGAATAGTTGCACTGATGTAAAAATCCTTCCTGTGTGCTTTTTGGAGCAATCCCTCTCTCCCCACTAACTCCTGGCACCACTGATCTTTCTACTGCCTCCATAGTTTTGCCTCTTCCAGAAGGTGCTATAGTTGGGTGTCAAGATAGTCAGGCTGCTGTAACAAAATGTCAAACACTAGCTGGCTTATAAAAAACCGAAATTTATATCTCAGAGTTCTGGAGGCTACAAAGTCCAAGATCAAGAAACCCACAGACTTGGTGTCTGGGGTGGAACTACATTCTTATAGATACGTGTCTTATTCTAACCTCATAAATCAAAAGGGTGAGGGATCTCCCTCAGGCCTCTCTTACAAAGGCACTGATTGCATTTATGGGGGCTCCACCCTCCTAATCTAATCACTTCCAGAAGGCCCCTACCTCCTAATATGGGGTTAGAATTTCAACATATGAATTTCAGAATATAGAAAGTTGGAATCATATATGTAGTTTTTTCTTATTGCTGCTTTCACTAGTAATATGCATTTAAGTTTTTCTATGCCTTTTCATGGGTTGATAGCTCATTTCTTTTTAGTACTGAATAATATTATTTTGTCTGAATGTATCACAATTTACTAATCAATTAACCTACCGAAGGGCATCTTGGGTGCTTCCAAGTTTTGGCAATTATGAATGAAACCCCGGAAACATCTGTGTGCAGCTTTTTTTTTTTATGTGAAAATGCAGTTTCTACTCTTTGGGGTAAGTCCATTTTTAAAAATAAAAATAATAAAACCTGACCTCCACTGGGCTGTTAATAAGCTAATGTATGTTCATGTGTTAAACTCAGACCCTGGTTCATGTAGGTAGTGAAGAAATGTTACTTTAATTTGAAGAGTTATCATTCCATCCTTTGTTAAGAAATGCCCAAGAGGCATCTGCCTTCCTTAGGGTCAGCATCTCTGAGCAGCTGGGCATCCATACACATGTCTTCGTACCTCCCACGCCTTCCCCGCCATTTCCTTTACCCTCACTTCCCTGCTCTTACACATTAAAAATAAAATATTAGCACTGCATTTTTGTTTCAGGTATTGTCTTCCTGAAGAAAACTGTCTGAAACAGCATACGTACCAGACTGGCATTTGACAAGCATGGCCAGAGGCATGAAGAAAAGTTGCCGCAGAATCTGGATGTTGAAAAACAAATCCAGTAGGATGTGCCTTGGTCATTATCTGGTCTGTGTTTTTTTAAAAAAAACAACTCATGGACAAGAGGACTGGATGTCAATATGAAGACAATATAGTATATTATTTACGAATTATTGCATACAGTCCCAATTATACAGGTATTGCTGCAGCTAGATAAGTGTTTGCCATTTATGAAAGACTCAGGTGCCCAGGTTAGGGGCTAGGTAGCATGATCTAAAGTAGAGCACAACTGGGGGTTTTCCTTGCCTCAATGAGTTATGCATCACAGTAGAAACTTCTAGAAAACATAAAACCAAGCGAGATAAATCACTCCCATCCTAAATTCAGTACACTGAACCTGTCAGCACTAGGCTGGCATAGTAAATCACTTGGACTTGGGATATAAACCATTAGTGATTAGCTGGCAATTGTCTCTAAAGACCTTTCTTCTTTCTTAGCAAAAGAGAAATATGAGTCTATTGTCTTTAGTACAATAGTCTGAATTTTATAGTTCTACAGAGAAACTCTTTTAGAGAAAAGGAAATCTGTTGTGTAGGTCAAATATTATTTTCAAGAGATGATGAGCTGGCAGTGAGCCACAGGCGCTCAAAATATGACAATAAAATCAAGCATGATCAGGAAGCTGATGACATCAAGTTTTTACAAAACTCAGAAAAATATTTTAATCATTTATTTATTAAACTTTTATACCATCTCCCTGTTGTCCCTATTTACAATCTGAGAGAAATAAAAACAAAACTAGACATCACTTCTTTCCAAGTTAAAAAATAAACAAACAAACAAAAATTGCCATACAGTTCAAGCACAGTTTTAGTAACTGGTTTGCTGAATCTATGTATAGACTGCTAATGTATTCTACCAGAAAAAAAAAGTCACAAACAATTGCAGCCATGATCTCTGCTGAAATACAGAATGAATCATAAGAATCTGTTACATTCCCTTTTTAAAATCAAGTTTCTCCTATACAGAAACTTCTGTTGGAAGAGAAGAGAATGACTTCTTGGTCATTTTAGGTATGTCCATAAAGAAAAGTGTCAGAAAATTTTCTCTAAAATCACTGAATGACCCGGAAACTGGAAGATCTTAAATTATGTCTAGAGTCTCTGCCTTAGGTTCACACTCTGAAATGCCTCACATTATTTTCCAAGTTCTCTCACATTTGCTGTGTCATTGAAGTCAAGGTATTTGGAGGGAATAAGTGATAAGGCAAACTTTTAAATTATTTTCTTCATTTTACTGATATTCTACAGATCCAATTCACAACATTTGATTTGAAAAGATCTATTCCAAAACTCTTGGTCAAAAACAGCAACATAATTTGAAGGTGATGTTAAGAAATATAGGACTTGAAGAGATTTTCTGGTCTAGGATTTGGAATTTTTCTTTTGTTTTTCTTTTTTTTTTCTTTCTTTCTTTCTTTTTTTTTTTTTTTTTTTTTTTTTGAGATGGGGTCTCGCTCTGCCACCCAGGCTGGAGTGCAGTGGTGCAGTCTCAGATCACTGCAACTTCTGCCTCCTGGGTTCAAGTGATTCTCCTGCCTCAGCCTTCTGAGTAGCTGGGATTACAGGCGCATGCCACCATGCCTGCCTAACTTTTGTATTTTTAGTAGAGACAGGTTTTCACCATGTTGGTTAGGCTGGTATTGAACTCCTGACCTAGTGATCCACCCACCTCAGCCTCCCAAAGTGCTGGGGTTACAGGCGTGAGCCACTGCACTCAGCCTAGATTTGAAATTTTTCCATTGCATTATTTTTATGTCAGTTAAGATCTTTCCAGAGTAAGAAATGTCCAGATTAGAACTTGACATCCTAATTATGCTTTCTTTCTGTTCTAATTTACTTTTCTCTCTGGTATAGAAAATGTAACAGACCTTTTAATGATTGCCATTCTAACTGGTGGGTGATGGTATTTCATTGTGGTTTTGATTTGCATTTCTTTAATGACAGGTGAATGAGCCTTTTTCATATGTTTGTTGGCTGCATGAATATCTTATTTTGAAAAGTGTCTGTTCATATGCTTCGCCCACTTTTTGATGGGGTTGCTTTTTTGTTCTTGTAAATTTGTGTAAGTTCCTTGTAGAATCTGGATATTAACACTCTGTCAGATGGATGGATTGCAAAAATTTTCTCCCATTCTGTAGGTTGCCTCTTCACTCTGATGATAGTTTCTTTTGTTGTGCAGAACCTCTTTAGTTTAATTAGATCCCATCTGTCAATGTTGGCTTTTGTTACCATTGCTTTTGGTATTTTAGTCATGAAGTCTTTGCCCATACCTATGCCCTGAATAGTATTGTCTAGGTTTTCTTCTAGAGTTTTTATGGTTTTAAGTCTTACATTCGAAACTTTAATTCATCTTGAGTTAATTTTTGTAGACGGTATAAGGAAGGGATCCAGTTTCAGTTTTCTGCATATGGCTAGCAGGCTATTTCAGCACCACTTACTAAATTCTATCCCCATTGCTTGTTTTTGTCACAAAGATCAGATGGTTGTAGATATGTGGTGTTATTTCTGAGGCCTCTGTTCTGTTCCATTGGTATGTTTTGGTACCAGTACACAAAAGATGCTAGAAAGGATGTGGAGAAGGAGGAACACTTTTACACTGTTGGTGGGAGTGTAAATTAATTCAACCCTTGTGGAAGATAGTGTGGTGATTTCTCAAGTATCTCGAGCTAAAAATACAATTTGACCCAGCAATCTCATTACTGAGTATACTCAAAGGATAATAAATCATTCTACTATAAAGACACATGCACACATATGTTTATTGCAGCACTATTGACAATAGCAAAGACTTGGAACCAACCCAAATGCCCACCAATGTTAGACCAGATAAAGAAAGTGTGGCACATATATACCATGGAATACTAAGCAGCCATAAAAAAGAATGAGTTCATATCCTTTGCAGGGACATGGATGAAGCTGGAAACCATCATTCTCAGCAAGCTAACACCGGAACAGAAAACCAAACACTGCATGTTCTTGCTCATAAGTCGGAGCTGAACAGTGAGAACATATGGGCAGAGGGAGGGGAACATCACTGGGACCTGTCAGGAGGTGGAGGGGATAGGGGAGGGATAGCTTTGGGAGAAGTACCTAATGTAGATGACGGGTTGACAGATGCAGCAAGCCACCATGGCACATGTATACCTATGTAACAAACCTGCATGTTCTGCACATGTACCCAGAACTTAAAATATAATAATTTTTTAAAAAAGGAAAATGTAACAGACCATTTAGGCAACCTCACTCTGCATGCACAATACAAAGTATATTAAACTCTTATTTAAAAAGAAATTTAAATATCTAACCATAAGAATAATTCATTGACTTCATAATCTTCTTAAAAACTAACCTGGAAGAGACACAGAGAAGAGAAGAAAGGCAAGATGGGAAGAGCTTTTATTAAAAAAAAAAAAAAAGAATTGAAACAAACATTTGAAAAAATTTTTAAATGACAGATTTCGAACAAATTGGTTTTAGTTAGATTTGCCTTAAACTAAAACTATCATTAAAGCCACAGTAGTGTTGAAGGAAAAACTGTGTTTAGGAGAATTGTTCTCCTAAAAGCAATACAGATGAATGTCAGATGTGGGATATTGAGAAGGATGAAGGCTTTCCAGTGAGGCTGCTGAGCAGGGCTTAGAGGAAGGAGGGAGAGGCAAGACTGAGGCCCCAGTCAACAGCAGCTGCAGCAGTGAGCTCTCTGAGAAGTGGCTCCTTCAGCCTAAGTCAAGTCTCTCATGACTTACTGCACAACTGCAGCCCCAGCCAACATTTTGATTGTAATTTCCTAAAAGCCCCTGTGCCAGGATGGTATCTGGAAGTCAGTGTCCCCTAAGGAGTGTGCAGCAACTCACCTGCCAAATCAACTAGTCATAAAGTGGATGGCACTGATGCACCGGGCCCGTTCCCAGCTGCTGCTGGCAGTCAGGATGCCGGGGAGAGGGACGAGAGTGGGAAGGGTGTGCTTCCAGGGTGAATCCCCACATCCACATGCAGAGGAATGAAACTGGACCCTTATCTCCCATCACACACAAAAATCCACTCACAATGATTTAGAAACTTGAACATAAGGCCTGAGACTTTAAACTACTAGAAGAAAACACAGGAGAAAAGTGCCACAATACTGGGCTGGGCAATGATTTCTTAGGTATGACCCCCCAAAACACAGGCAAGAAAAGCAGATTATGGGATTTTGTCAAACTAAAAAGCTTCTGCACAACAAAGGAAATAGTCAACAGAATGAAGAGACAACCTGCAGAATGACAGAAAATATCTGCAAACTATTAATCAAATAATGGGTTAATATCCAAAATATATGAGGAACTTGAACTCAATAGCAAGCAAATAAATAACCCAATTTAAAAAGGGCAAAGGTCTTGAATAGACATTTCTCAAAAGGAAACATTTTAAAATGCTCAAAATTAGTAATCATCAGAGAAATAAATTAAAATCACAGTGAAAGAGTACTAAATACCTGTTAGGATGGTTATTATCACAAGGGCAAAAGGTCAATGTTGGTGAAGATGTGGATAAATGGGAACCCTCTGTATACTGTTAGTGGGAATGTCAATTAGTACAGTCACTACGGAGAAAAACATGGAGGTTCCTCAAAAAAGAAATAGAATAACATGTGCTCTAGAATTCTGCTACTGCTTACACATCCAGAGGAATTGAAATCAGTCGGTCAAAGTGGTGTCTGCACCCCTAGTTCATTTCAGCCTTACTTACAATAGCTGAGATATAGAAACAGCCTAAGTGTCCATCAACTAATAAATGAATAAAGAAAATATACACACACACCCAGACATGATAGAATACTATTCAATCTTTATAAAAAAGGAAATCCTGTCATTTCTGGCAACGTGGATGAACATGGAGGACATTATGTTAAGTAAAAGAAGCCAGGCACAGAAAGACAGATACTGCACAATCTCATTTACATACAGAATCTAAGAGTTGAACTTATAGAAGTATAGAGTGGAATGGTGGTTGCCAGCGCTGGGGTGGGGAGTGTGTTGAGAAGATGTTGGTCAAAGGATACAAAACTTCATTTAGATAGAAGAAATCAGCTCAAGAGATCTATTGCACAATACAGTGACTATCGCTAATAATACTATTCTTGAAAATTGAGAGTAGATTTTAAATGTTTTCATCACAAAAAATCATTATACAAGGTATACACATGTTAATTAGATTGATTTAGTCATTCCACAATGTGTACATATTTTAAAGCAATATGTTGAACATGATAAATATGTAAAACATGTACATAATTTTTAATTGTCAACTTTAAAAACTTAACAAAATTTTTGTTGCCAGAATAAGTGTGCAAAATTTTGTTTCCAGGAATCTGTTCTGTTTTGTTATTCTAACTAATCACTGAATTCCTAAATGCTTTAAATAGTAAGTAATAGGATTAAGAAAATAACTGACACTCTTTATCAACAATAAGACCTGGCTTAGACATTACATAACCTAACCTTTTCATTTTATTAATAAGAATACTGCAGCCAACAATATTACAAGACTTGCCTATAGCCTAGAAACCAAATCCCTAGAGTTAGATTTTAGAGTTCAGATATCCTCAGTCCCAATCTATTCTTGGAATGATCTTCCACGCATGATGTAAACTTGCTTGATTCAGACTATTAACTTGAAGCACTTCAGTTTTAAAGCCTATATTCATGATTTATTAGTCTTAACAGAAGAGAAAAAATGTAATATTTTATAAGAACATTTGTAAAGATATTGAGAACATTCTAAGAATACTAGAGTAAGCCTTTGAAAATATCATAAAAGAAAATATAAACCTAGGTTTTATTTATCAGTGGTGGTTTACATAAAAGACATTCTTCTCACAAGCAAGATAGGCGTTTGAAACTTGTTTAGTAGAACAAATGTAAGGAAGAAACTAATTATGATTTTAATTATAAAATGTTCTGAAGTCTCAGGAGTAACAAGAAGGAAAGGGCATTAGGTAAGAAGCCAATGTGATAATTTACTGTGCTTGGAATTCAGATGTTGATTTTATCAATGGAAAACTCAGAAGCAGAGCTATAACAACTACACACATAAAGAGTAGCTCTTAACTTTTTGAAATGCAAAATATGAAGGTATTCAATTTTACATATTATATAGGTATTCTAAAATGTTGATTATCTTTATCAGAAAAACCGTAGCAATTTTTAGTAGAAAACGTCTGTGCTAATGCCTTTTTAAATTTTTTTTTTTTTTTTGAGACGGAGTTTCACTGCTGTTACCCAGGCTGGAGTGCAATGGCACAATCTCGGCTCACCACAACCTCCATCTCCTGGATTCAAGCAATTCTCCTGCCTCAGCCTCCCGAGTAGCTGGGACTACAGGCGTGCACCACGATGCCCAGCTAATTTTTGTATTTTTAGTAGAGACGGGGTTTCACCATGTTGACCAGGATGGTCTCGATCTCTTGACCTCGTGATCCACCCGCCTCGGCCTCCCAAAGTGCTGGGATTACAGGCGTGAGCTACCGCGCCCGGCCTTAAATGTGTTTTTTACTAATACTGAGAAAGCACTCAAACTTCCCTCTTTTAAGTTTCTTATGCAATCATAAAGAAACAGATAGAGAGCACCATTTAGAGTAATGAAAAAATAAACGTTACATTAGAAATATAATCTCTACACATTTTAAATCACTAGACTAATTTTTTTAAGTAAAAATATACAGTATGGGGAACTTAAGTGTGCTTGATTATATAAATATATATAGTATACATCTTACTAATACATAATATATATGTATTATTGTATATACTATACAATATGTATTATTGTACATAATATGTATTATACATGTATTATTATATATAATATGTATTATATACTATATAAAATATATTATATAGTATACATAACATGTATTATTACATATAATACATATGTATTACATATTATATATATTACATAATATAGATACTATATAATATGTATTATGTATGTAATATATATAAAGAAATCTGTTTGCATTGATAAATTCTGTTCTTTATTCTCATATTATATTATATATTATATTTCAAAAAAAGGTTTTATACCTTTTTTAAAAATAACTCTCACTTTGAAAGTACTGAAAACTTTTGATAATTGCTGGTAAATAAGAATTCTGGCATTATTTTCCTAAAATATTAATATACCCAGTTTATCATTAAACATAGTTAAGTTTCCCATACTGTATATATTTTATATTTCCAGTTAATAAATTATGTGTGCATACATGTCTATATATATAGACACACACACACACACACACATCCACATATACACACGCATATACCTATATGCAATCATAAAAAACAGACAGTGAGCACCATTTAGATTAATAAAAAAATAAAGATTGCATTAGAAATATAATATCTACACATTTTAAATTAGACTAAAATTTTTAAGTGAAAATATGTGTGTTTGTGTATGTACACACATGCACTTATACACATATGCACAAACACAAATACACACACATATATATACACACACACTTATGTATATATATATACACACACATATACACACATTTATATACATATACATATATACAGACACATATTTTATGTATAAATACACACACATATTTTGTTTTAATATATATATCGTTACTTTTTAAAAGGTAATGCATGTACATATTGCATGATACAATCACATACAAGTTAAACTGAGAAAATATTCTGAAAGAAGTAAAGAATAGATACAAGTATTCAACTGGCAAAATCTATGATCAGGAGTAAGTGTGGCCAGGTGTGGGCGTAGTGGCTTCTATAATCCTAGCATTTTGGGAGCCTGAGGCAGGAGGATTGCTTGAGGCCAGGAGTTCTAGATCAGTCTGGGCACCATTGGGTGATCCAGACTCTGCGAAAACTAAAAAAAATGGCCAGATGGCAAGGTGCTCATCTGTAATCCAAGCTACTTGGAAGACTGAGGTGGAAGGATCCCTAAGCCTAGGTGTTGGAGGCTGCAGTGAGCTATGATCATGCAACCACATGCTTGCCTGGGAGACAGAGTGAGATCCCATCATGAGAGAGAGAGAGAGAGAGAGAGAGAGAGAGAGAGAGAGAGAGAGAGAGAGAGAGAGAAATGTGCTTGCCTGGGAGACAGAGTGAGATCCCATCATGAGAGAGAGAGAGAGAGAGAGAGAGAGAGAGAGAGAGAGAGAGAGAGAGAGAAATGTGCTTGCCTGGGAGACAGAGTGAGATCCCATCATGAGAGAGAGAGAGAGAGAGAGAGAGAGAGAGAGAGAGAGAAATGTGCTTGCCTGGGAGACAGAGTGAGATCCCATCATGAGAGAGAGAGAGAGAGAGAGAGAGAAAGAGAGAGCGCACACCAGAGAGAGAGAGAGAGAGAGAGAGAAATGTGAAAATGTGAACCATGTCTTATGTTTAAAAGAATTTTTAATACAGCGTCATGGGAAAAGAATGAAAATAGCTTGAGATTCAATTCAAATTATTTTTTAAAATCCAATATTTATGCATAATGGAAACGGGGAAAATTGTAGTTTTGGCATAGAGATGGAGAAGAATTATTTAGAATACAGCTGTAAAATTATTAATAAGTAGCAAAACAGAATCCTAGAATGGATATTCCAAATTGCAAGGGAGAAGTGAAGATTTTGATCAACACAAATTTTAAAAGTAAGTGTATGCTATTAAGCAATAAAAAAGAATGAAATTACATCTTTTGCAGCAAAATATATGGAGGTCATTATCTTAAGGAAAACAAGTCAGATACAGAAAGACAAATATTGCATGTTCTCACTTATAAGTGGGAGCTAAATAATGTGTACATATGGACATAGACTATGGAATAACAGTCAGTGGACACTCAGAATGTCCACTGGGTGGAGGGTGAGGAGGTGGGAGAAGGGTGGGTAATGAGAAATTACTTAATGGGTACAATGTACATTACTCAGGTGGTAGATAACCAAAAAGTCCTGAGTTGACCACTATCCAATCTATACATGCAAAAAATTATACTTGTATTTCACAAATTTACACAGATAAGAAAAAATTAAGGTTAAAAAAAGCATAAACTAGAAATAAAATTCTGTATGAGTAGGAAATAAGATATATTGGAAATATAGTTCTCTTATAAAACAATATACATAATTACTCTGCTTTTCACTCCATTTTTCAAAATTTTGATCTGTTATTCACAGCTTACTTCCTCGGTGAGGGTTGTCTTTATTCTTCCACAAGCACAAACACCATCTTTTGTCTTTTACTATCTGGAATATTTGTGACAGGCAAGGGTCAAAAAGAAAAAGCCAAGACATAGAAAATAGTGTGAGACAAAACTACCAATAATATATTGTTGGTCTTGTTTTTCTTGAGTGTAGCATTTTTACTTTGTACTTAAATCGACTGCTTTTGTAACATTTATAATAAAATTCTGCTGGACAGAATTTGAGTTCAGTGCCTATAGAATCTCTAATTCATGCTAAATGATGTTTTACTAAGGGATAGTCATCAAAATCTGTGCAACTGAGTCAAAAAATGTGGAGAAGGCTTGTGACAGCAATGATTCTGGCTAATTGATCTATCAAGCACCCATTTGTCAATATTCTGGTTTCTATCCTGCTGCTATTTTCAGCCCCACTATGAATGGAAAATCGGTAAGGATAACTACTTTTCATACTTTAAATCTAATTTCCCTAGAGGAAGGATCCCCAACCCCGGGCAACAGACCAAGTGCAATCCGTGGTCTGCTAGGAACCAGTCAGCACAGCAGGAATGCAGGAGCTGAGTGGCTGGAGAGTGAGTGAAGCTTCGTCTGTATTTATAGCCACTCCCTATCATTCACATTACCACCTGAACTCTGCCTCCTGTCAGATCAGCAGCAGTGTTAGCTTCTCATAGGAGTGCAAACCCTCTTGTGAACTGTGCAGGCAAGGGATCTAGGCTGTGTGCTACTTATAAGAATCTAATGCCTGACGATCTGTCACTGCCTCCCATCACCCCCAGATGGGACGAGCTAGTTGCAGGAAAACAAGATCAGGGCTCTCACTAATTCTACATTATGCTGAGTTGTATAATTATTTCATTATATACAATGTAATAATAATAGAAATAAAGTGCACAATAAATGTAGTGCTCTTGAATCATCTCAAAACCATTCCCCACCTGCCACTCCTAGCCTGCCAGTCCATGGAAAAACTGTCTTCCATGAAACCGGCCCCTAGTGCCAAGAAGGTTAGGGACTGCTGCTGTAGAGATCAGAAGGCATGATACATTTAGTTACCATATACTGCAGAGTTAAAATTAACAAAGAATATAATCACGAATTTGCTACAAAGCGGTTTCCAAACTCTTTCAGTACTTTAAATAATATACTAAAACTCTGTTTTCAGTGAGCCATAGGTGTCGTAATTTAACCATGATTTGTGTTTACTTTTTAAGTAGTTTCTAACGTGGCTGCTTATAAAACAGAAAAAATAAAATAGGCATATAAAGGCAACATAGTTGAAGTATTCTAACTTTACCCTATTAACCAAAAATACTGGATTACTTTAGAGTATCTTAGAAACATCTACTAAAAAATCTTCATAAAATTTCAAATATTTGTCTTTTAAAAATGTGCCCCACTAGAAAAAAAAAATGTTACATTATATATTTTTTAGCTATGGGACTTTATCAGAATGACATGGATGATACAGGCTGTTTTAAATATATATATGTCCTAATTTAAAAATGCATATTAAAACAAAATTTACATACACATCAAAAAAAGTTATGCAGAATCCAGTAGTTCTGAGAAGTTGAGAAGAAACAATGTAACATGGTGATATAGAAATGAGTAAATCTAAAATAAAACTTAATTTTTAAGCGTTGAAAGGTGGTAGAGACAACACGATAGAAAGATCATTTTTAAAAAGGAAATAAATATACATTAGAATATGATGAAATAAATATATATATATATGTTTCACATAACATATATTCTTGAAATTATAAATCTTATTGTTACTGCTAACATCAGTACTACTCTGTCCACAGAATCCATTCAAGCTAAGTAACTCTTGACCTTTCCTGGGCCATGCTTGAGAGAAAATTCGAAGTTCAGAATCCCAAAGCCTAACAGTGCTGTCCTCCCCCAAGATTATCCTCCGTGGTGTAAGTTAGCAGACACATGGTGTGTAATAACATTCCAAAAAGTAAGAAAAGACTTTGACAAAATGCATAAGCATATAGATCTGACAACATCTTATTGTGATGCCTATGATTCCTACTATGTTAAGCAAAATCTGTTCTTCTTTTGTCTGGTGCACTTGAAAAGAGTGGATAACACAAAAAAGAAATACTCCTCTCTACACTCACTCACAGCTCCAAGTCCTACTCCTGGAAGTAGATGATCAGGATAGATCCGAAGTCCACAATAGTACCGTTCCTACTGCTATTCTTTCACTATTGCTTCTCTCAGAGAACCATTCAATCCTGGCTGTTCTAATAAGCCTGCTCCCTATGATTCTAATATTCTATTTTAAGGGTTAGTGGTTATCACATTATTATATAAAGATTCTCCAAAGACTCTTATAATAATAATGTTTATAATAATATAATCATATATTTGTTTCTGAAATTAACTTTACAGATCTGTAAAACCAAAAGAAAAAAATGATGATTTCATATGAAGTCTCATCAGAAACTGCAACATTCTTCCAAGTAATGCTGGAAGATAATGTTTTCACAATTATATTAGAGGCTGTTGGGTCCAGAGTTATGCTCAACTGACAAGACGTGGACTGGAAAGGTCTGGAAACTGCTTCTTCAGACCTGAGTTATAGCAAACCCCAAGAAACAATCAAAATCTTTTTGGTCCAAATACTGAGTAGAGTAACAGGAACATAACAATGTTGAAACTTTTACCTTATAATCAATTAACAACAAAACAAATAAAAAAGGAAAAGACCCTGAACCAGAGCCACCCAGTTAAGCTGTTCCCAAATTCCTGATCTGTAGAAATTCCTAGATAATAAATGCAAATTATTCTAAGCCACTACATTTTGAAATATTTGTTAACAGCAATAGATAATACAACAAACCTCACAGAGAACATGTGAATATTTAGTGTGATAATGTCTATGAACATCCCTGGGATAGAAATATTTAGTAATTTAAGGCTTTACATAAATCTGCAGTAAACAAGATCATCTACATATGCTGGTAGCTGAAGTGACAGTAGAACGGCTTCAAAACTGATGCCGTTTCTGAAACAGAGTAACTTCTCACTAAAGATTTGCTAAGTGAATGAATCAACTAATTCTGAGCAAAGCATTCATATTCTCTGAACTCCAGTTGTAAATTTTAAAAGTTGCCCTAAATGGTCTCAGATACTTGTTTTGGCTGAAGTTATTCCATAAGGTGGTAGGCACAGAATCACATAATTATGGTTTTTTTTATTTTGTACTTATTTTTTTAGAGACAGAGTCTTATTCTGATGCCCAGGCTGGAGCACATAGCTCACTGCAACTTCAACCTTCTGGGCTCAGGCGATCCTTGTCCCTTGACTTCCCAAAGTGCTGGGATTAGAGATGTGCCACTGTGCCTGGCCATATCTTTTATTTCAAACATTTATTGAGCTCTTGCGATGTGCCAGGCAGCATATTAAGTGTTATACAGGTATCTCCTTAACATACCCTCTCAAACACCCTATGAGGTGAATACTATTATTGTCCTGATTTTACAAATAAGAAATTTGTGGCACAGAGGAGTACCGCGTTCTTCCTGAAATTACACAGAGCATAAGCGTGAACTAGAAGACTGATCATGAAAACCCAAAGATAAACTGTTAGAAGTCTTTGACTCTATGGTGTGGCCAGCTGAAATGCCTTCATGCTAGATACTGAGCTTCTTAGCACAAGGGCAGTTCCTTATGAATTATTGTATTCTAAGTGTCTAATATATAGCAAACTCTCATTAAGTGCTTATTGAATGCACGCATGCATGAATGAACAAACACATGTGAGGTGTGGATATATCTTTAGCTCACACTAAATGTGTCTGCAGAGGTGATGAAGAAGTTATATACTTAGAATTTTATAAGCTGTTCACTTTTTGCTCTTTACTTACTAGGACTCTTAATGAGTGTTCTAGAGGAAGCTTCTGGTCCTCTCCCTACACACCCCCAATCATCAGATTGTTGCTATATACTCTGCTAACATCAATGAGCCACAATTTGGAGAAATGTCATTACTACATTTCAATCCAGGGAGTGGAGCAGGTACAATCATGAAGCTGTAGAAAGTCCTAAAGTTACCCCTCTCTAAAGAGAAGACATTTCATCAATTGTGCCCTGATCTAGCCTGTTGTTAGCTTGGGTATGAAATTGGAGCAACTACAAATGGATGAGAATCTATACATAAGAATTTTAATTTGAAAACTAGCCATAATTTGAATATTATATCCCCCTTTATAGGAGATAGACTACTGAAGTCACTAGAAAGGATGGCTCCCAAATTGTACTAAAACAGCAAATGCACCACCAGGATTTTTTCTGTCTTTCAAAACCATGAGGGAAGATGCATGGCTGTCTTAGATGAATGATTTTGGGCTGAGAGAGCCATCAGAGAAGAGGTGAGGTGACAGGCTGCATCCAACATGACAGCCGTGGTTACGAGAGACAGACACAGAAGCCCTGCCCACAGAGAGGCCACATACTGTGGACAGAAGTAGGAACTTGCAGTGGAGGAAACAAATGATAACAAACATGACACTGTAGTCTCCATATAATCAACTGTACCTCCAAAATTGTGTTCTGTAAGAAAATGTCAAGTTGTTTTTTTTTTAATTTTGGAAATGAAGATACACCTCACCCTGGCTCCAGACCTGTAAGTCATTTTGGCTCGGTTTCTTGGATTCCATGCTTCTCCCATTGCTTCTTTACTGGAGCTGTTTACGTTGATTCTTCATTAACTGGATAATTCATGATCTAGTCTTTTACTCAACGGAGACTTGGACCAGAATTGCATCTCCTAAGCCCTTTGTGTTTACATGTCTGATTCTGCACTGATGATGTGACCGACACTAATACTCTTTCACTCTTTTGTTTGTTGGGAACATTACAGATATTGAGTCTTGCTCTGGAGGAGCTATGGCCCAAGGCGTCTTCCCCTGTAGACTGGCATGCCTTCTTTTCCTTTGCCCTTGACATTGGCTTGCTGTTGAAGATCGCGTGTCCAGTTTTATGACCCCAGTGTGCTCAACAAATCTGTGAATTCCGTTCCTTTTCCTGTTCAGGGATTTTTCCAGTAGCTTTGACAACTACTGTGATTTCATTCTCAAGGACAGCAATTAAGTTAAATAATTTTAGTCTACTTTTTATATCTGCCAGCTTATCTCATAATAAAATGTTTTGATTACTTGCACTTTGATTATCTCTGATCACCTCAGATCTTCTCAGTGAATAATCTAATTTTAGTGTGGGTTCCATTCTTGTCCTCACAGTCTCTTATTTACTAGTTTAGTAAAAAATATTTTATTCCCTAAATGTATTTTCTCGAGTATGCCATCTTCCTAAATCTCCTTCTCCTGTTTATTCATCTTGTCTTTGAGCTAGTATTTCTTCAAATATATGTGATACTAACTTGTCGCAAGCATGACGCAAGTGTCATATATCCTCTAATGAATTTCAGATTTTGTTTTCCTTTTGGCTTTTTTGTCTGTCTTTTACAGGTCACGTTCTTCTCTCCTGTGTTTTGTGATGAAGCGTGTCTGTAGAGTTCCCACATGACTGTCTTCATCTTGCTCATGATTGGACAGCTGTGCCAATGCACTATCTGCTCTGATATGATGCTGCAGATTTCTTAACTTTCTGACTCTCTTTCTCTTGGATCCAGAACAGGTTTGTTTTTCCACGTGAGCTTGAATTTGAGGTCTGAGGATGAGGGGTGCTATTCATTCTTTCTGTGGCTTAAGGGCATTGACCAGAGAGAAAGAGGGTTTGGCTGATAAGGTGGTATTTCTTCTCTCACCTTTCCCATTGCTCATTGTGTTAAATGCCCTGTACTTGACTGTGGCTGAAGAGCAGCCCATTCTTGCAGGGTGATGCCCCCAAGCCTCAGGCCTGAGCCTCATGCCATGGATCATGGAGTCCTCACTTCCCTCCCTCCTTTAGCCCCTCTCTGCAGTTTCTCCCCAAGAGCTCTTCCCAATGCCCCTCACGGAGGATGGAAAACTCGAGGGTGCCTCTTGGGTTAAACAACCACAGATTTTAGGAAGTGGAGATAAAAATCTCATGATCTGTGAAATCGCCACATTGGTTTTTCGGGAGCAGCACAGAATTGGGAGTGAGCAAAGCTGTACTTTACTCAGACTCACAATGCTTTTTTGGTTTGAGCTTGGGGTGCTTATGGAATCCGATTACATCCCTCCTCCCTGTCTGCTGCAGGTATTCTAGGGGTGGGTGTCAGCTTTCTACTAAGTGTTTGCTCTTCAGATACAAGAGGAGCAATCTTCTGTAATGCAATTCAAATATTCTATCTTAATTCGCAAGCTGATCTTTACAGCAAACCTCCAGTATCTTTATTTAAAAACCTTTCACTTTATTTGAGGTATCTTTTTATGGCTTTATCTTTTTTAACAAAAACAAAAAACAAATGATTCCTTTTTGAGATGATAGTAATATAGCTGCCTTGGCTGACTTAAATAAAGAATTCCATTTTTTACATTTCTGTTGTTATTAGTATAAATATAATATATGCTCATTGTAGAGTTGGAAAGAAAATGCGAGTGATTTAAATGCAAAAGTTTATTTTATATGTGTTAACAAAATAATTGAGAGAGAAGAGAAGCCAGATTCTTCCTCCGTTCTCTTTGCCAGTGTTCTAGCATAGCAGAGTGACTGTGCTTTTTGTGGATGAGTAGACGAGAAAAGTAGATGGGAGGGTGGACTCTTGCTGCTCCCCTCACATCCTTATGATCCTCATTGGAGAGTAGTAGTCCCTTACAAAGCAAGTGCAGCCTTAAATTGGCTATGCAGTTCTACCCCTTGTGCCCAGTGGCCTCTGTGTCATAGCTGACCTTTAATATCCAGGCAAACAGGCGTCCTCTCTGCTCTTCCAACCTGCTGCAGCCTTTCCTGCCTCTTCCTCCTCCCTGGAATGTCTGTCCCCAGTTCTCCCATAAGCTGCCCCCTCATCTCATAGAGCACCTCCACAGGACACCACTCAGCACCGTTGCAGCACTCACACCCCTCGAAGAAACCCACAGCACCAGGCATTTTTCTCTTTGCCATCCCGTGAACATCTGCAATTGCTGCTTCATTGAGGCATTTGCTGTAAACACTAGAATGTGAACTCAGCGTGGGATACCTGATCTGGCTGGTCCAGTGCTCCATTTTCAACATGAAGCAGAGTTTCCTCATCAGATGAGTAAAGTCAATTTCTGAAACATCACTCAACTCTGCAGAACTGGTCCTGGGCCTCAGCCTCCTCCTTGACTTTCAAGTTCTTGCCCAGCTTCTGAGCTCCCTAAGCCCACCCCTCACTTGGGACCTCTCCATTTCTCTGGCTGATGCTTTCACCTGGGATCCTGCTCAGTCCTGAACACCCACCCCAGCCAGCAGCTGTCTTTACTGAGCCTGGGGAAGAGCCCTGTCCACATGCATCCCTGTGCCTGTGCCTGCATCTCAGTGATGCTGCCAGATGCCTGGACCTCACCAGGTCAGGTTGGACTCAGTGAACGCTTCAAGTAAATGAGGGGAGGACGACAAGCAAAGGGTGGGTCACAGTGGCCCACTGGTCTGATTCTAGCTCACACCTAAAACCTTTCCTGACTGCTCTGGGATAGCACAGATGGTCTGAGTTTGACTTTTTGAACATACTGTGGCCAGAGAAGAACATTCTCTGACCTGCAGTTTCACACCAGCCACTGGGCCCTCTCCGTGCTTCACGCTAAATTCAGTGCTGAAGGACAGAGTCAGCCACTCCCCTACCACACATTTCACTGTAGGGTTAGTACAAGAAAGCTTTAGAAGCAAGGAACCAACTGTGTTTTTGTTCTAGCAGGCAGCTCTTTGCAGGAGAATGCTGTTACAATTCAGAAAAGAAATATCGATGGCTGCCTTGTCTCTGTCCCCGTTTTTAATGGCATCCTTTGTGTTCAAGCCTAGGACAAGTCTGCTGCTGCTCACATCCAATCACCAGACACAGCAGGAGAGCTTTGGTCTCAGAATGTCACAGGTGTTCCTTGGAGTCAGCTGGTGAGTCCTGCTGGAGAGAGTGGCCTACTGCACAGATAGAATCCGAGAATCCCGCCTAACATAACAGCCGAATCAGAATCCCTGCAGGAAAACTCCCGCCTTTTCTCTCTCCTCCAGTTGACAGGCAGTTTCCTTCTGGTAGAGTTATGTCCCAGAAAATCATTTCCAAGAGAGCTTTGACTTCACAAGACCCAAATGGGGAGGAAAAGAAAAGGGAATTGCCTGGCTTCTCTACTGTCCCCAAGAGATCAGATTAAATTATTTTAAGCTTACATGTGGAAATGAAAGTTAGACCCTGCTCACCTGCCAGCAAGAAATAAGCTTCAGAGGGAAGATTTGGGTGGAAATATAGGATTAGGCACAGAAATAGGGGTCAGGCCTGAGAGACACACTCTTTGCTTTTTGTACTTGAAGAGCTAGATCGCCTTTGCTATTTATTCTATTTATATATAAAACTTGTTCCTGGTGAAGTCACTCTTAGTACCTGCTGTAAATTGCAGCTGGATAATTTCTGATACTGTTACCTCTCTGAACTATCAGGAAAGGCTCTTTGTTGTAGCTTTTAGACAAGGAGAAGGGGCTGTCAGCACAAGAGGCATGGCTTGGCGGGGCCTGCAACATTAGGAGGGTTTAAATGAACAAGTCAGCCAACACACAGCACATAGCTTGCATCTCGTACCCAGTCCTAGGCTAGAAGCTGATGCTGGGAATCAGAGAAAAATGTAGCTGATGGTCATCAGCCCAAGGGAGTGTACCAGCTCTCAGATGAAGAGGGTTCCGAGGTAGCTGTGAGTGATGAGCATGGAATTACAATCAGAGAAGTTCTGTTTACATCTAAGGGGAACTGAATGTGGAAGCTCTGTTGTGCTACACTTAGAATATTTTATACTGTTGCTATGAAGTCTATTTATTACTAACTAGAATATTATTTTAAACATCTATAACCTGTGGAGATCCTGCATGAGCTATTACAATTATTAACTCTGTTTTAAAATAGAATTTTTAGTTACTGGGACATCAATTAATAGTTTTTTATCTACTGGTAACCTGAGCAATAAAAAGCTAAAATAAATAAATATAATCTAACAAAGAAGATAAAGGAGCCAGAGCACTCACTTAAGAACATTTTACCTATTTATAATTATTTTCATCAGACAGATGGTCAAATTTTTCTGTGGTAAGATTTGTTTTTTAAAAATTGCATTTAAATGGAGTCTTGGTTTCTACCACCAGTGTTTTCAGGCATGTATTTGCATGTGTACATGCATGTGTAGGTGCATATGCATGTATGTGTATCTGTGCATGTGTGCATTGTGCACTATGTATGTATATGTGTATGTGTACATATGTGTGTGCATCTGTGTGATTATGTGTGTATGTGTCTCTGTGTTGGTATGCAGGCATATGCATGTATGCATGTGTGTGTGTTATTTGTACATGTGTACATGTGTGTCCGTGTGTTTGCACGTGTGTACACATGTGTAATTGTGTGTGTGTTGGCATGCATGCATACATATATGCATGTGGGTATGCCTGGGTATGTGTGTTTGTATGTTTGCATGCATCAATGTGTATGTATGTGTATGTGTGTGTCAATGTGTGTGTGAGCACATGCAGTTCTTTGCACTGTGATTCCATATGTGATCATCACCACATCAGAATACAGAACTGTTATGTCACCAACAAAGGCATTCCTCAGTGCTATCCTTATAAAGTTGCACCAACCCTCAACTGTGTCCCTGTCCCCTGGCCAGCACTAAGTGGTCTCCTAGTTAGATCTTAACTATCCTATTTGGCCCACCACATCGGCCTGGGCTTGACAGAAAATCTTAGCTAGATTTTGCTTAGCATCCAGATGAATTAAACATTAAGAAAAAAATCAAATGCAGACAGGGTAACCGTCCAGCAAACTAAAAGAGGTAACTCATTCACTTTGTTATTCCTTTTTTTTCTGATAGAATGCATTTTGGTTGCTCTTTTCTGTAAGCTCAGAAGGTAAACTCTTCAAAGAAAATGTAAAAGGATGAGATCAATTTATAGAAAAATATAACAGTACAATTTCATTTAAATTACAAACAAATATATTCCCCAATACTTCAGCAAAACACTTATCTAAAGGATAATACAAATTATTATGGTAACTTAACAAGAGTTTCACATCATTATTCTCCAAATTGTTAGAAAAAACTCCAAATCCTGATCTGACCCTCAAGTCATGCTTATCAAAATCACTTCATATCATTTTCAAATAACTATATAAGTTCCTAAGGGATGCTTCAGCATTCGTAGACCAAAGAAACAGCTTGAAACATCTGTGTGTTTGTAATTAAGTTTACAGTTTTTAAAATGTTTTCACTTAACTGTTTGACAAACTTAATTTTTTTTTTAATTGGATTTTAGGTTTTGGGGTACATGAGCAGAGCATGCAAGACAGCTGCGCAGGTGCACACATGGCAGTGTGCGACAAACTTACATTTCTAAAATATAATTATTCTTACATAATATTTAGGTGGCAGTTATACGGTTATTATATATGGTTATTATGTATTATTCATGGTTATTATGTGTATGTACAATGAATTTTATGAGTCATTCACAACACATGAATATGAGGACATTGCTGTATATCTGCATTTTGCATTTCACATGTGAAAGGATATAAAAAAAAAAGAAAGGCTATTCAGGTAAACAGCTTTGCAAAGTGACACCAATGGCACTTCACATGGAGACAGATCTGGCATCTTCCACAGGGTACTGAGCACCTGAGTATGTAATTAGCATGCATTCATCCAGCTTTTTGATTGGCTCTTTTAGGGCCATGTCT
Organism: Callithrix jacchus; assembly: GCF_049354715.1. NCBI lineage: Eukaryota > Metazoa > Chordata > Mammalia > Primates > Cebidae > Callithrix > Callithrix jacchus. Next base: position 198,720,024 of record NC_133503.1, read on the forward strand.
TATTGCTTTCTGGATTCAAATAATGATCAATCACAGTGACTATTAGGTGTGTAATGAATGAGCAAGTTGGATAAATTGTTGTTAAAATATTTCTACTGAAATGAAAAAAAAAATTCAGCTTAAAGATTGGCGGGGTGCTTTCTCCTGTAAAAGCCTTGAGGTTTCCAGTGCAATTTTAAGGGGGTAGTGACAAATCTTTTTGTCATTTGTCACTGTCCTTGGTGCTGACCATAGTTCATTCTGCTTGTCCCAAGGCTAATGCCTAGCAAAAATATTTTATGTGGGCACATTTTCTAATAGAAACTGTTGTTCCTTGCAACTGTTCCAGGCTTGTGACCATGAGTTATGTACATAATTGAGGCTGAAGAGTTAGTTCAGCCTGACTACACTGGAAAGTGCCTTCTTCCTTGTTTTCCAACATTTCATTTTGAGAATATTCAAACAGAAAGAAAAATACCAATACAATTACCATTTAAATTCTATTTTTACTGTTTTTTTTTTTTTACTATATCTGCCTTACCACATGTCCCCTCTCTCTATCAATCTATCCTAATTTTTACACATTACAAGCTGTTGGCATCATTACACATTATGCCTAAACCTTTCAGCATATGTTTTATAAATTAGCATTCAATATTTTAATGGTTATTTTTATTAGAATGTCTTATTTATAAAAGCCATTCTCCCCATAGTTTGATACTCTGCTATAAAAATTACAGATAAAATCCATCTAACATCACTGTTGTTGATACACGTTGCTTGGTGAGATGTCTGGGTATAATATCAGACAAAGGAAGTTGAGATCACCCTGGATGCACAGTCATGGGCGTGTTCCTCGGCTTCCTGAGTGGCAACTCTGTCATACTCCTTCCCAGGAGTCTCCTGCCAAGGCAGCCAGTGTAAGGCTGTCCTGGTGCCATTGCAAGTGGCCACAGCTGCCCCTCTCTACCTGACTCAGGGTAGGGTCCCAGTGGAACCCAGGGAACTTCTCAAAGAAGCTACAGCCCTCCTCCCTGCCTCAAACATAACTTTCCTCCAATGAGAAAAGGGCTTTGAGGAAAACTACCCTCCACCTTGCGTGGAGCTCATGTGTCTTTGGATCTGTGACGCGTCCCTCTGTGCTCCTTCCTCTGGCATTAGCGCTCCAAGCTTTCCTTTTACTCACTTTCTATATGGGCTTCCCTGAGCACTTTCTTTAAACAGGGTGATTATTAATCTGAGACTACAGTGTACACATAAAAATGTGTGATTCCTGGTGGTCTGTAACAGAAACTGGCCTTCTGGTGAGCCACATTTTGGATGGCCAAAGGGCTGAATGTCTAGATTTTCTCCAGACGTAACACAAAGGTTTACTAAGTTCTATAGCTTTCTCTTTTTCTAACAGAAAATGAAACAGGTCATTTAATAAAGTTCTTCGCCAATACCTTTATATATTGGCTTTGAGCTACTTCTTTTTATGGAACACATAAAATAGTCTAGAGATTATTTTGTATGAAAAGATTAATAACAGCAATACTGTAGAGTACACATTAAGTACTAAAATGTGCCAGACCCTGTCTAAGTGCATTAAGTATATTAACCCACTGAATCCTTTCAGCAACCCCACGCTGGGGAACTCTTCCCACCAATATTTTACAGCTGTGGAAACCGAGGCCAAGGTAAAGAGAGTAATTTTTTCATACAGAGGCACACACCGAGGGAAAGGCCAAGCTGGGATTTTAAACTGGGTCACTGGTTCCAATTTAACGCATTCTGCTGCTTCCAAATCTAGGTCATAAGGAGGACACATTTCCCAAGATAACAGGTTTTAAGTGCTCCCTTATAAGGTGGACCATCGTATCATTTTTCAGAGATGTCAACTAATCCTACTCTCTGCTAACTTCCACCACTGACTTCTCTCTAAGCCTCACCCTTCCTTTCCTCTCCTGCTCCATGTCTCCACAAGCCCCTAAGACCTCCTGCACTGTGGCCTCCTCCAGTCATTCTGGTGGGGAAGTTACCACCTTTGCCCCAGTCCCACCTGCAAGCCATTAAATGGGTCATTTCATTTGGTTATATCCATTCCAGCCTAGACCTGAGTGTGCTGCCCAGATGTCCCAGGAGCACCTGTGCGACCCAGAAGCTTTCTCTCCAATTCTCGTGGTGTGTGAAGTGTCAGAAGCCTCAATATCCCAGCCAAATTTATTTTAGGGGGAATCACACCAATTCTGCCAAATTCTTACAGAACATTTTTTAAATCTTGGTTTGGCTCCATTTTTAGGTCCTTATTATTCACATCATCTCTTATAATTACACAAAATGGAATTAATTAAGATGGATTAAGATAACGACATAGAATTTTACTCCCCCAAGACTGGTTATTACAATTTTTTCCAAATGGCTTTTTATGAATCTATTGTTTCAAAGCCCATGTTCCTATAAATCTCCTGATCTCTTCCTGACCTCTTTATCTGCTGACAGCCACAGTGCCCTGGTGCAGAGGGTCACTTGAGTAATCATAACGTGCCTTGACCCACACAGGTGTCCCTGCCACCACAAGGCCAAAGCTCATGTGTTGGTGGACTTGCAAGTGGATAACACCTGCAAATGTCCTTATGCTCAAGGGTCTCTGTAATGCTCACAGAGCAACACTGCTTTCTACAAAAAAATTGCAAGAAATATGTTGTGAGTAATCTCTAACCTCATAAAATTCCTGGATCTGCAATTTTATTAAGGAACCTGTTTCTCGCTAACCTGAAACTCTCCCAGAACTACAGTCTTATATATACAATTGAGTTACTCTGCATTTATAATTGGATATTGAGACAAAGATTGGGGATTGTTCCTCAAAAATTCAATTAGATAGACCCCTACGTTTTCGCTAGGCAGAGGGCCCTCCCTCAGAGAACACAATCCAGCCTCTCTTGCAGGTAGCTGCGGCCACATGACTGCATGCAGCTGATGAGGTCGAAGAAGGTATGGTGAGGCTTGCCCTATGCTCCCCTTTCCTCTCCTATGGCTCCAAAAAAATGCATAGGAGAAGAACCTAAGCCCCTAGAAGATGGGGTGGCGGGACAGCAAAAAAGGAAGAACCTGTTTCCTGGGCTACCTAACAGAGCATAGCTGCCTGCCTGCATCTCCAAAGCCCAGGGCCACCCAGGCTGCCTCTGGACTATGAATGGTGTTCCATAGTCAGAAAGCATTCAAAACTCTTGCTCTTTGGGGCTTCCTGCCTTAACACTATTTGTATCCATCAGTGGCTCAAGCCAAAAACTGGGACAATCATCTTTCCTCATTGCTCACATGTGGCCAAATTCCATACCGGATCTGTGTCACCATCATCTCACATCTTATGGCTTTGGTGGCTTTTCCGAAATGATCCCCCTGCCTCTCCGTGCCACCCTCCACCCCAAACCCACTCTCCACTTGGCAGTCACAGTAATCTGGCTTTAAAATCTGAAAGCAAAAATTGTTCCCATTCTGTTCATTGCTGGTTCACTCTATTGATAGTTATGCAATTGCCGTTCCCCTCTATAAAACCCTCTGATAACAGCATTTTACTTTGAATGAACCAAAATACCTTACCCTGGTTTATATCGGTGTGAATTTTTTGATATGCCGGAGATACGTAAAGAGAGGATTAATTATAACTAATTGGGTTATAAATCAATATCCAAATGACTGAAGAGGATAAACTTTACAGATTTGTTTTCCTTCAGCTTTTAAGTTCCAATTATAGACCTGTTAATATTATCAATGCAGCTAACAAAATAAAAACAATCCCCTCTTGATAATTATTATTGTTCTTAATCTTAAGACTAGCTCAAGCTTTAACTTGACTAAAACTTCCTTAAATTACTTATATCATTTGCAAATTGATTTGATTGAATTTCCTTGGGAGTGTTAGCTAAATTTATACAATTAATGGTCTATATTGAATAAATATTTCTAATAACTGACTCAGCAAGTGTAAGATCACAGTAAGTTTCCAAGCATTGACAATTATGTGCCTAAAACTGGAGGAGGCAAACTATGGACCCCAGATCATACCCACCTGCTGCCTGTGTTTGTAATAAAGTTTTATGGGAACATCAGCACACTCAGTTGTTTACATATTCTCTAAATTAAAATAACAAGTCTAAGATCTTGGCACATATTAATCTTTTTCCAATGCTTTCTTACAAAAATCTTTGGCTAGGCGCAGTGGCTCACGCCTATAATCCCAGCACTTTGGGAGGGCAAGGCAGGCAGATCACCTGAAGTCAGGAGTTCCAGACTAGCCTGGCCAACATGGTGAAATCTCATCTCTACTAAAAATAAAAAAAATTAACCGGGACTGGTGGCAGGTGCATGTAATCTCAGCTACTCGGGAGGCTGAGGCAGGAGAATTGCTTGAACCCAGGAGGCGGAGGTTGCAGTGAAGTGAGAATATAACATTACACTCCAGCCTGGGTGATAAAAGGGAAACTCTGTCTCAAAAAAGAAAAGAAAGAAAAAAGACAGAAAACTTTCAAACATAAAGAAAAGTCAAAGAAGTGTACAGTGCTCATTCTCTGTCTCTACAACTTTATGTCTTGATGTATTTCTTTTATCGCATCTCTAACCATCCCTCTATTCTTTAATCTGCCCACTAACTCATCCCTCTCTTTTTCCCTTGGATGTATTTCAAAGTTACATATCAGTACATTTCACCACTAACAAACCAGGCCCTACCTCTCCAGACCCATATTTGCATGGCTGGATTCTTCCCATTGTTAGGTCTCAGCTTTAATGTCAGCAATCAGAGAGGATACCCTGACCACACAATCAAAAGAAGTGTTCTGGTTTTGCTGCTGACCATTTTTCTTTTCCCTTTTGGATTCTGTATTTTGTTGTTTCAGTTTTCTCTCCTTCTCATTCCTTGCAGTGAGGGCTGTGTCTGCATTTTTCATTCCTGTATCTCCAGAAGCTAGAACAAGCCTGGGGTGGAATGGGTGGACAGGGCACACTCCACGAATGAGTGAAGGAGTAAAAGAATGAATGAGTTAATGAGTTGGTGATTCACATTTATTAGATAGAGCAATGGTTTAACGTTGACTAGAGCTAACTTAGCAAAGGCTAACCTAAGTAACCCATCTAAATTTCAAGATCCAAATAAATCATATCTATGTAATGGCCCCACAATTTAGAGAAAGTCTCCACATTGGTAATATGATTGTCTTCTTGCCTGGACTGTTCTTTGCAAGGGAGTTTAGGTCTCCAAGACAGCTGTCACAGGTCAGGTGGCTTCAGCCATCATTGTCTGGGTTCCACTTGCTTGTTTGGTTTGTTTTGAAGACATTCTTTGACTGTGTGGGTAAAGGGCTTTGAAATGGAAATGAAGGTGGACCTGATAACATCAGCCCTGGGCAGTCTATGCAAACCACTGAAACCTGAATTATAAGCCATGCCAACTGAAACACTATCAAGCCCTGCCAAAGAAACGTTAATAGAATAGACACACCAGAGACATGCACAATGAGCCATATGTCCGCTGTCCCAGAGCCTGCTAGCTTTTGTGCAAAAGAGAAATCCGAATTTTAAAAATTCAAGCAAGGGTATATAGTAGAACTGGAAAACAAAGAGGGGTTAAAAAAGAGGAAGCTGGACGTCAATGACATGGATATCAGACATTGATTTGGGACGTATGTGACTGTGTTATTTTAAAGAAATCTGAACTCACATCTTCCAAAAGAATCTCAAATTTTAAAACTAATGGAATTTGAAAAATTTTAGCTGTATTCCTCATTGCTAATTTCCATTATAAGACATCAGGATATAATGGCCAGCTGTATTGAGCACTCACGTTGGTGAGATAATGTCTCTGCAATTTCAGCTGTTCATTAAGCATTAGCTGAGGGTAGATTGTCATCAGCTGCCTACTGAGGCTAATGACAGATACAGCTGAACATGTGAGCAAATGTGGGCCGTTATCTCAAGGGCGTGTTGTTGAATTGTGAAAGTAATTACACTCCCTACTCCAAAAAATACAGCATTCAAAGACTCAGGAAATGGTCTCTTACTCATCAGTATCATAGCATCTCAGGAAAGAATCCACTCTGTGAAGAATATGAGCATGAAAGACAGAGAGAGTCCTAATTATGATATCCCCTGGATCACAAAATTTAAAATAATAAGGTATTAAATTGTTTAATACCACACATTCACAGTTATAAGTGGAAGATAAACCTTGGGTTCCCATAAAGACAGAAACAATAGGCCAGGCATGGTGGCTCGTGCCTGTAATCCCAGCACTTTGGGAGGACCAGGCAGGTGGATTACATGAGGTCAGGAGTTAGAGACCAGCCTGTCCAACATGATGAAACCATCTCTACTAAAAATACAAAAATTAGCTGGGCATGGTGCCAGGCACCTGTAATCCCAGCTACTCTGGAGGCTGAGGCAGGAGAATTGCTTGAACCGAGAGGTGGAGGTTGCAGTGAGCCGAGGTCACACCACTCACTGTACTCCAGCCTGGGCAACAAGAGCAAGACTTCATCTCGAAAGTCTGCCCCTATTTCGTCTACTCAAAGAGACCCTTCCTAGTCTCTCTAAATAAAATAGTCCTCAACCACTCACCTGTCCAGTTACTCTGGTAGGTTTTCTTCGGAGCCCTCGTTCACTACTGTGACTACTGACATCTTTATCTTTTTCCTTCCTGGACAGAAATGCCACTCCTATGAGGGAGGAGGTGTCTGTGTCCTGCTCCCTTTGAATCCTCCATGCCTAGCACAGAAAAGAATGCTCCACACGTGTTTAGTAAAGATGGGGAAATGAGTCCAGCTGCTCCACATCCTCATGCCCCAGAGACGCCTTGAAGATGAAGAATTTGCATGCTTCCCCGAGACCTGCCCTCTCTTCCCCAGTGTTCAGGCTGCTCTCACATGTGGGGCTGCCTGTTTTTGCTTGTTTCTGGGGGAAAGGAAAGTCTAATTTCAGGTAAACTAATGGCTAAAGGAAGGTTAGTAGCAAGGAAAATCATCTGATTCACTTTTGAAACCCTTTTCCCACCACAGATGCTCGGAAAAGCCATTCACACATTTAAGGGTCCTATAGAGTGTAAGTGGAATGAAAATGACAGAGGGATTTATGAAGCACAGATTCGCCATTCACACAAGTAAGGGTCCTATGGAGTTTAACTGGAATGAAAATGACAGAGGGATTTATGAAGCACAGATTCGCCATTCACACAAGTAAGGGTCCTATGGAGTTTAACTGGAATGGAAATGACAGAGGGATTTATGAAGCACAGATTCGCCATTCACACAAGTAAGGGTCCTATAGAGTTTAAGTGGAATGAAAATGACAGGGATTTATGAAGCACAGATTCGCCATTCACACATGTAAGGGTCCTATAGAGTTTAACTGGAATGAAAATGACAGGGATTTATGAAGCACAGATTCACCATTCACACATGTAAGGGTCCTATAGAGTTTAAGTGGAATAAAAATGACAGAGGGATTTATGAAGCACAGATTTGCCATTCACACATGTAAGGGTCCTATAGAGTTTAACTGGAATGAAAATGACAGGGATTTATGAAGCACAGATTCACCATTCACACATGTAAGGGTCCTATAGAGTTTAAATGGAATGAAAATGACAGAGGGATTTATGAAGCACAGATTCGCCATTCACACATGTAAGGGTCCTATAGAGTTTAGCTGGAATGAAAATGACAGAGGGATTTATGAAGCACAGATTTGCCATTCACACATGTAAGGGTCCTATAGAGTTTAAGTGGAATGAAAATGACAGGGATTTATGAAGCACAGATTCCACTTTCACTTTGTTTTACTCTTCTAAAACCTTAAAACAAGTAGAAGAATTCAAGTGTTCATCACACAATAACTGTTCCTGGAGTGGTAAGTTCATGGGAGAACATCTGAAGTGTTTCTTTGCTTCAAGACCAAATTTAATTTGTAGGATCAACCATCAGGACAGGAGACCAACAGAATCCACAAAAACTGAGCTCTGTTCCCAGTTCGTTCCTCAACAGGTGAACATTTGCACCATTAGCAAAATTAAACAGACATCAAGCCACCAACAGGGATCTTGGTTTTCATTACCGTATAACATAATGGAGTTGTCTGAGTCCCTTGACTCTGTCTCTAAAGGTAGCCCTATATTGCACATTAATTAATCCTTCTTATTTTCACTTCCTTTAATTTCTCCTTTCCAGTCTCATAAATGAGCACGTGCTTTCAATATTGGGAAACCCAAAACAGCCAGGGAAGGTGGTTTTGTTTCTCTTTTCTAACCTGGGAGGAAATCAAGCTCCCTCTGACTTCTGAAGACTCTGCTCCTCTTCCAAGTTGAATAACCCAGCACGCCAGGACTTTCTGCCACCAACATTGTGTGTCTGGCTTATAAATCATGTTTTTCATTGTTATTATTTTTGAATAATTTTATATTTACAAAAAAGGTGCAAAGATAGTATAGAGTTCCCACAGTGATGAAAACGATTTGGAACTAGATAGAGGTGATGGTTGCTCAACATTCTCAATGTACTCTATGACACCGCATTGTACGCTTTCAAATGACACTGCTCTTAACGTATTTGTTTTGTGTCAACTGCCTTTCTATGTCATACTCAGTTAAAACAGGTTTTCAGCTGCCAATCCATTATCTACAGCCTAACCATCATCTTCCCATAATGCCAAGTTACCTTTTCACCTTCAGATCTTTTTTTCCTCATTGTATTACCCTGGTTGGAACTTCCAGGATGCCAGTAAATAATATCAGTGATGGCAGACTTTCTTTTACTCTTTAATCTTTAAAGAGGAATTCTTCTATTGTTCCTGTCACAGTTCCACAAAGATATTTTTGGAGGTAAATGTTGTTGTTTAATTATTTCTTTCCTCAGTTATTGATCTGTCATCCTCCCTCCTGAGTCAGACACTGTTCTTGGTTCTGCTTCTGCCCTCTTTTCCCACTCCACTTTACGCTTTGGAGAACAGAAGCAGCTCAGCATCAGAGTCCTTCACAGTCTCAGGGACGCTCTTAACTCCAAGTGCGAACTTCTGCCCGCAGGCCGCTGTCCCAGCCTCCCTCCTACAGCACTACCAGCCTGGGGACAGTCACTGCCCGGCAGTACTGAGGTTTACTAGTGTTGCCCCTGGTGTCTTCCTCCCCTTCCACCCACTCCCTGTCTTGGAGACCACCACATGCGCACAGCCTTGTTGGTGTTGGGGTTGGGGCAGTGATCCTGAAGTGCATGCTTTATGCTTCAGGTTTCACGGAACTACTGGAAGTTTTGAAATGCACACATGAATGAGAAAACTGGTAGTTGAGAAGGATACACGCAGGAGGGTTTGTGGACAGAGTCACCAGTACAAAATGCTGAGGGCTGTATGGAGAAGACAGAGAAGCATTATGACCTCTGCTCTCGTGTAGCTCATATTCTTTACTGGCAGGCACAACTGGGGCATGTAAAATCATTTCTGCTGTTCTCTGAAATTAGCTGGACACTGTCACTCTCTAATAGGGGCTCATTTCATCACAGAATCAAAAAATAAGAAGAAGAACAATACATCAGTAAGTTCACCGAACGGATGAACAAGAATATTCATGTGAATTAGCAAATGCAAGATACCGAGCAACATGCCCTTACTGAACACTTGAATCCTTGTGGATACCCAGTGAAACTGAAAAACAAAAACAGGTAATCAAGGGAAAAAAGACAATAAGTAAGGCCTTAGGAAAAGGTTGCCGCTCCATTATGGAACATTGGCCCTTTCACAAACCCACATCTTTGCTGGCGATCTCCCTGTGCATGTGTCTGTTTAGGAGAAAGGAATAGGAAGCAGTTAGAATTTAAGGATATAACATGAAGACAAAGGGTGAATCCACAGAAACGCCCAGGTTGGACAGTGCCCAGTTAGTTGGCTGTGCTGCTGTCAGAAGGCAGAGTTCCACAGGAGCGGACAGTCTCACCCGGTGCCTGTAGAGAAGAATGGCCTGCGTTTGTGAATCATGGCTCGCTGTGTGTGTAGACCAGATTTGCCTTGTCTGCTACCTGATTCAGTCTACATTTTACCTACCCGCTGCCATTTTTTTAATTTTTTCAGTGTTCAATTATTTATTGTTTAAATTTCTTCATATTCACCTGAAGGGGCCATAAACTACTTCTCCTTTTTCCATACTCTATTTCTTTACTAGCATTTTCTCTTACGATAATTACCCTAAGCTATTAAATAGATATATGTTTCCTTAAAAGAAAGCTAAAGAAAAAAGTAGCATAAGAAGAGAAAGGCACTGTGTGCTTTCATGAAATAAGAGAATGCCAAAAAACAGAGAAACGTAGACCAAACTTGTCAGCCCTGTTTAGACAAGAGATTTCATTATATTTTAATGGAAATCCTTTTTATAAAGGAAATTACTAGGCCAGGACTATTTCCCCAAATATGCAGAAAACGCACTCAATGGAATTGACGGTATAATACTGCAATGGATGCTTCCGGGATGTGGTCTCGTGTTGTTATAAAAATAGGGCACGGTGTTCAAAACAAGACTGGTAAGTGCACCCCCAGCACACACCAAAAACAGCCTCTGAAAACAATATACAGAGGAATGAAAGATTTTGACTTTCCCCCTTCTGGGAAGGGAAGGCTTTTGTCAGAATTCTCCCTGTGAGCACTCTGTGGACGTGCCATCCTTCCTGCTTAACAGGGAGAGACTGCCTCAGAACCGAATCAGAAAAATGGCTCTGCAGAAGGTGTGTTCTCCAGTGAGCAGGCTGTTTGGAAGGGAAAAGAGAGTGTTACTTACTTTTGTAATCCGATATGCAGCCTCTGAGAAAGGTAAACTTTGCTGGCAAAGCACTTTGCACCTCGGATGGTGGAGCCCCTTGGATGGTGGAGCCCCTTGTTCCATGAAGCTGTCGAGTCACCCCACAAGAGAGGTTGTGGTTGGAGATTCCGGGGAGTCTCCTTTAGGGGAAACTGAACCCTTTGGGGCATACCCACACCTTTCAGGGTTCTTTAAGAGTCCAATCAATGTTTAAACAATAAATGGGTTGACGTGTCAGCATTAATCCAAAGTTTTAAAATTTTACAGTTACAAGTAATTTGAAAGAAAGCCACAGTAAGTGGAAAAAGAACCCAAGAAAGTCTCTCCCAATGGACACTAAGTGTGTCAATGGATAGAGACGTAGAAAAAAGGTACAGAAGAGAATTCATCAAGATCATGAAATATGAGTCATTGTTATCTCTGGCTTATTGGATTATAATCAATTCTCAGGCTGCTTGGATTCTTTCTTAATTGTCTGCAAGGGGTATGCATTAATTTATCACAAGGGGGAAATCAAAAACAAGCTACAGATGTTTGTGGTTAGATATGGCAAGGTTTTCTCCCTCCTTTCCAGATCAGCCACAGGAAAAGCATTTTCAGTTGAGAGTCAGGAGCAGCCAGTGAGTGGGGCTTTCTCCGATGGTTGAGATGGAAGGTGTGACCTCACAAGAGGAGCTTTATGTGGCCCAGTGGTGCCCTCTGCTGATAACTGGGTCGCGGCTTACTTAATTCATATATTCTTCCACTCCATCACTAATTCAACAAAAAGCTATTGAGTGCTTACCTGTGCTGGAGATGATGCCTCCTATGATGTGTGTACTAAGAGAACCAGACATGCTCCCTCTTTCCACGGAGCCACCCGGCCGCAGTGGGAGAGGAGATGGGACACAGTGGAATCAGAATCAGAAGAAAGCCTGGCCCTGACAGGCTTTGAAAACTGCACAATACCTTTGAAATAAACTCCAAATGTAAGTCTATGCTTTCCATTCTTCATACATTGAGAATAAATATTGCTCATGGGCATGGTGACTTCATTTTCACTGTTACCTTCCTTGGAAATACTGTGTGCCAGTGTTCAAATTCTTAAAATTAATATTTATAAATCTCATTCATTCAAATGCATAAGGGAATGAACAGGGCAGATATAATGGATTTTTGACCCCAAAGAGTGTACAATCTGGGAGGAAGGATATCCTTAATTTCAAAGAAACCACTAAAAAAAATCCTAAAGTGGAGCAAGAGCCATTTACACAGGAGCAGCAAGGAGGTGGAAGAAGTGGGCAGTGTATAGGCTGAAGTCAGTCAGGAGAAACTTCTTGGAGATGGAATATTGCTCTCTGAAAAAAAATGAATGTAACAGTAGGCAGTGATATGGAAGCTGCGGATTCTGGGAAGGGCTGGTCTTGGAGGTGGCAGAGCCCTGCTCTCTGGAAGGCATGTGCCTGGCCACACAGGCTCCCTTTGGCTCACAGTAGCGCATCTGTGGAAACCCAGGTCACCACTGTCTGTGCCTCATCAAAATCTGCCTGCTGGTTGGCAACATCACCCTTCAGGCCTGTCTCTAGGAGCCGTGTGTCTGAAGGTCAACGGTGTCTCCAGGGAGCTGTCACCTGCCTGGTTCACTCCTGCCCTGCCCTCTGATTGGTTACCCACACACGCACAAAATTGTTTCACTCTCTGCTCTAAAACAGTACAGGATTTCTGGTGACGAAGGATGTAGCCTCTATTACCACCACCACCACCATCCCGCCCCCCACAATACACACAAAGCAGAGACCACAAAACAAATGGAGGCTTCATATATTCTGGCAGCAACTCCTCGCCCAGAAATCTGAAAACACAAATAAGGGCACACTCAAACAAAACTCGCTAAACGTGCCGAGTGGCTTTGAGCCCATCCAAGATAAAACTAAACTGGAAAACATCTAAAGGCACAGAAGAGAAGCAGGCCAGGCTGTGAACTCTGGCTGTGGAAGAGCTCAGCTAGAAGGGCGAGGTCCGTGGACAAGGGGAACGGGGGAGCCTGGTCAATGGAGCATGGGAACCGCCCCTGCTTCCTTCCCCCGTGCACCATGGTGGATGCTACAGGCAACAAAAGACTAGCTTTATTGGAAACGTTTATGTGTCCATGTTTTATCTCCTGGGAAAACCCCGATGGCTTCACTCTACGACATTCCTACCAAGAACTGCCGTCAGCAATATGGGCGATCAGCTCTCATGCTTGGACTCAAATGGAAGAAGACTTTCCCCCAAATATGTCAAAATTTAATATTCAAACTCATATAGCTATCCACATCAGATTCACCTCACAAAGAATCTTCACCAGAACCCAGTGGTTCTACAAGAAGCTAACAACTTACATGTACTTAGAAACCTCTGAGCAACCAGGTGTTGGTGTGCACATCCCTGAATGCAGGGACTGCCCCTTCGATGCTGTAAATGGACCCAGTGGTCCCAACTGCTAAGGTGTTTGGGAGCAGCAGCCTGCGGAGAGGGAAGTGCTGAGAGTGAGCCTGGAGGGAGCCGGGTATCACTGGCACAGGGTTTGTACCTGAAACCTCCCCTGGGGGTGCCAAGTCACGAATCTGGAAACCCTGGCATAGTCTGGAAAGGATGTTGAAGGGAAGGGCAGTGGGAGCCACTGAGGACAGAGCCGGGCGGGGTCCACTTGGCTTCTTGCCTCCCTGAGCAGTTTTTGACTGAATACTGTCTTTCTCGATTTTGATTTCCTCATCCTTAAAATGCAAAAGACCTGAATTAGATATCCCAGCTGTTGCATTCTCTGATTGCGGGAATTTTAAAAAACAGAATAGTTGCACGTGCATCCCTTATGGAATTCTTATTCCACAGAATTCATCCTAGAAACCCTATCCTTGTACTGGTCATAGATGTTGAGAACATGGAAACTTCTTTTGTGGATTTTGAGTTTATATTATATGAATGATATAAAGTTAATATAACCCAGATAATATATTAATTATATATAAAACATGAGTAGTGTGTATTATACTTTGTATGACTAATTATCCTACATATGGATAGTATACCATAGCACCCATCCGTATGTAGGATAATTAGACATATGTATAGGTTATGCAGGAACTATAAATGTGTATCCTATACATATACAAGTATATACATACTATTCTTACACATACAAGTATATCTATAGTTGTACATATATACTTTACATATACATATACTTGTATATATACATACTTGTACATATATACTTTATATATATGTATACTTCTATATGTAAGAATAGTACCTGAAACCTACCCTGGGGATTGCCAAGGTATGCAGGTATTATATATGCATATCCTATACATATACAAGTATACACACACATCTTATACACTTATATGCAATATAACATATTAATTTTAGCTATTTTATATGTGTATAATAGACACCTCTAGTGTATGTACGCTGTGTCTATGCAGGTGCTGTATCATACAAGTATGTATACAGGATATATACATGTATCTGTGCTCATTTCTTTTAAAACATTTTCTTCTGAATGATGAAGCTCCCAGCAAATAATATCAGTGATGTGATTTGTTTCTCCCTAGCAAATTTCTCTGTGAATCTTGTAAAATTTATCTAGAAATTGATTCTGGCCTGCGTTTGAGCAAGGCAAGCAGATGCAGACATATTTCTCCCAGACTGAATTTTTTAACCCAAACAAAAATTCACAGGAGCTGAGGAAAATTCCAAAAATCAATTAATCTCTCACCCAGCAAAAAACCCTAGACTGTTAGGTTTTTTGTTTGGTTGTTTTTTTGTTTTTGTTTTTTTACCAATTTAGCCATAAAAATAATACTGACACCTCACAAAAATAAATGGTTTCTAATCAGTGGCAAAGCACAAGAGGAGAAAATAGACAGTTTATATATTTTAACACTGTGTTTTCTAGGAGGCTGTCTCTACAAAACAAAAGAAGAATGTCACATCTCGCAACAGTCTCACGGTCTTACAAGGCAGACCATTGCTTTTGTCATTCTTAAGAATTGTGATCAATATAGAAAGCCTTGCTGATGATCCATGAGCATACTCTGAAAACCTGCACGATACTGTCAAAATAAACTCCAAATGTGAATCTGTGCTTTCCATTCTTAGTACACGGAGAACAAGCATTGCCTGCAGGCATGCTTCCTTCCTTATCACTGTTACCTTCTTCTAAAATACTATGTGCCCATGTTCAACTTTTTTCAATAAGTATTCAAAAATCTCATTCATTCAACAAACCATTTAGTGAGCATCTACTATGTAGAGGGGATTGTGCTATGTGCTGGGTGAAAAATAAAGAAACACTCCTGGCCATAACTAGCACACAGCAGCAGGAGAGGCATTTCAATACACAACAGGATCTCAACATCAGGAGGCCTACAGAATAGCATTGCTATTTCTCACTGAGCGAGGCTAAGTGGAGCAGCAGCTTTGGAGTAAGAGAGCAGAGTTCTGCTGCATGAAGTTCTGATTGTACAAGCTTATAAAATCATACAGATTGAAGATCAATAGAGATGTGGGTTTGGATCTTGGGAGGAGGGGGCTACAGAGTGCAGCTAGAATACAGCTAATCTCAGGATGCCCAGGAGTGAGGGCCTGGGGGAGGGGAGGCCTGAGATGGACACCAGTTAGCTGAGCAGTTATACCTGCCCCATTGCCTGTCTGAGTGTTCTCAGCTAAATTCAAAGCACAGGTACAGAAGCTTTCGTTTCTACCAGAAAGTAAGTGTGTGTGTGTGTGTGTGTGTGTGTGTGTGTGTAGTGAGCAAGGAGAAAGCAGGAAGCAGGCAGAATCATTTGACCTCATTTTAGTTAAAACACCCAGAATGGGCCATTTAGCCCCAGCCCCCATTTTTCCCTTCTGATGAACAAGTGAATATTTTAGAAAGAAAGATTAACTTTCTTTTTCTTGTTTCTCCACTACAACCCATACACTTGGGTCAGACAACCGATGATTTATGACTTTTTCTCACCTTAGATAGCTGTACTTAAAATGAATTTGGTTATTTGTGAAAATGCTTTGTTTCCTATTTTTCCCCGGGTGGGGTGTCATTATATCTTACAGTGTTAAAACGAACTTTGTGAAAACTCAGTTTAAATGTATCCCAATATAAATGTTTAAAAGGATGGAATGGAGAGAAGGACGTTCTTTTTAAATTGGTACTTTAAAAATATGTATTTTCTACTCAAATCCATTTTAAAACAATTAAAAATAATTAAAATGTTACAGTAAATGAAATGCAGCAGGCGTGTAAAATGAATTTTAACATAATTTTTATCTTAACATTCCTAATCATTCAATTCCATAAGATTTCCAAATTAAAGATTTGCTATACATACTGTGATTTTAAAAAGTCCACCTAGTATCCATCCAAAGATTTGTATTTTAAGTATTTAACGCCTATGTTCATGTGTTTATTTGAGAAATAATTTGGAGCAGCCCAACCAAGACACCAAAACCTATGGCAAAGGGCTACGAGTTTGCAGTTAGGGAAAAGAGAGGAGAAACCAAGGAGAAATAGAGTTAGGGCTGAAATAAAGCTAAGACCGTCCACTGTGACAGCTGAAAACACAGACCTCACCTCTCGGTGGGTAACATCTGCAGACATTTAAAATATCAACAGTAAGATCCCAGACCGCCCGGAGCCCTGGGGATTTAGAGCTGCTCGTGGTACTGAGATTGGGAAGAGATTATCTAAATGGTTGGTACAGAGCATGATCAGTGCCCTTCACAAGTACCTCAGGCAGCCTCCAGTGGGCACTGCAGGGGGGATAGGGCTGGTTCTTATGAAGACCTTAGGATGGGATGAGTGCCTTGGAACTATGTATGCGCCTGTGTGTGTGCGGGGTGGGTTGTGGGTCTATGGGTGGGTGTTTATATATGTGAGTGCATGTATAAGTGTAAATATGTGTATTGTATATGTGGATATGTGTGTTAATGTGTGGCTATGTGTGTGGGGTATGCGAACATGTGAGTGTCTGTGCTTAGAAGGAATGTACAGCCTGACCCAATAGCGTTATCCCTCTCTCTGCCCATCTGCCTTGATCTCAGGGTTTATCTGTGAGCATCTGAGTCATTAGGCCAATTTTCTTAGAATACAATATTTTTCTCAATGGAAACTTGGATGAAGATTGAAGGGAGAAATATTAAAAACGCACTCTGTACATGGTCAAACAAAAGGTGTCATATGATTTCAGCTGAGCCCATCCCTGAATATGGAGTCGAACGGAAGATCGCACACCTCCTGCATGTGGAGGGCCGAGGAGCTAGTCCTGCCAGCAAGACGGGGCTTGTCTTTAGAATTTAGCAGTTTGAGTCAGCTCAATTGCACAGTGGAGGATGGCTGAAGCCTCACACGGCTGGTCCACCTGGCATTCCCAGAAAGGTTGTAAACAAACGAAGTTCAGAACAGGCTTCATCAGAGCCCACCTCTGTGACAAGGCAACCTCAGGGCAGCATCCCTGAATGTCTGAGCTTTGAGCATTGCTACTTCCCTGTGTAGCCTCTACGGGTCACTTTTTGAGGATGCTCCAAAGATCAGCAGATGACGTACTTTGCCCATTATTTTCTATGTAGGAGTTACAAGCTAGAAAAGTGGATACCAGATTGACAATGGGGCTCTGTCGTCCCTCCCGGCAATAGTAAGATAGTGACATTCATTGAATTGAACCTTCCAGAGAACTTGGTAAACTCTATTTTTCTCTATGTACTCAGATACAGAATCATCTAAGAGGAGTTTCCACTGAGGGGTAATGATCTGAGAGGAAAAACGCTGGGTCAGGGAAATGCAGGGGTTGATCTCGGCTTTATTGCCTATTAATTGTGCTCTTGGCTAGGCCATTTGTTCTCTCCATGCTTTCCCTTCCTCATGGAGGCAGAAGGGATTTTCCTTCCCTTATTCCCATTTGCATGGGTGTTATAGAAACAACATGATCTTTACATAGAAAAACTAAAAGTATGACATAAGCGAAACTGCTAGATTTCACCTCATTTCTCTGGCTGCAGAGGCCATCACTTCCATGTGGGTTAGGTAGTAAAATGCTTGAGATTTTTTTAAAAATGGGGTCACTTTAGAATCCTTAGAATTAGTTTGCATTAAAGGACCTCTCAAGAAAATGCTGGTTCTTCATTTGCCCTCTGCCACCTTAGCCCACCCACATATCTCTAAAATTACCTTCAGCGAGTCTAGTGATTTATTGGTAAGTAAGGTTAATGGTAAGCAATTTTCAGTGCCCACAGGGTGTTATAAAATGCAGTTTCTGTGAATTCAGCCTGACCACGGGAGGCAACACAAAATTGTACCTCTTTGTTCAGAGGCATATTTTAAGTAACTTGAAACTCCAGCCCGAGTTATGCTAGGCCTAATTGGAGAGCATACGTGTTCGTACATTTAGATTTCGCAGCAATCCGTAAAGTGAATTTTCAAGGAACTAAGTATGCAGAACTATTTTAATCTCACATCATTGAAAAAGGCTGTTCCTCCAGATCAGAAGGGGGCTCATTTCCAGGTTTCCGTTTGCCCTCATCTCCTCTGAGTAGCAGGAAGAAGAGTGGGCATGTCTGTGGGTGAGCTCATTCCTGGTAGGGACTGGACTGGTTTGTGTAAGGTGAGGGCTTTTGTTCCATTTCTTTGCAGGTGAGAACATGATCAAATGACGCTTGAGTAGGAAAATTGATTTTTAAGCATATCATGTGACTACGTTTTCTTTTGAAATGGTCCCATGATAGTTCTGAGAAGACAACTGTGGCAGGCTGCAGCAGAGGAAGGCCAACTGCCCGTGCTGCCTCCTCGGTCCAGACTCACACATGATACAGATGTGAAAAGTTGGCATTGTTAGTTACGAGTGCATGACCGTTTTAGTATTCTTTGTTATTTTTGTGTTTGTTCACTTAGAAAAATAAAAAGGAAGGCCAGATGCACTGGATCACACCTGTAATCTCAGCACTTTGAGGGGCCAAGGCTGGCAGATCACCTGAGGTCAGGAGTTCAAGACCAGCCTGGCCAACAGGGTGAAACCAAAAATACAAAAAATTAGCCAGGTGTAGTGGTACGCGCCAGTAATCCCAGCTACTTGGGAGGCTGAGGCAGGAGAATCACTTGAATCTGGGAGGCAAAGGCTGTAGTGAGCCGAGACCAAGCCATTGCACTCCAGCATGGGCAAAAAAGAGTGAAACTCCTCCTCAAAATAATAATAATAATAATGAAAGAAAAAAAGAGAAAGACAAAGCTTAAAAAGATGAAGATAAATAAAGAAGAGATGACTATGATGACGGTTGGCACAATTGTCAGATGGAGGTCATGGCAGTTAAATGCAACGAACCCCGGAGATGTCCTGCCTGTCTTTCCTACCTTAGCTAATTAGCAAGGTATCCACAACCAGCTGCTCTTCATCAGGATTTGCTGGGTGCTACAGACTGAATGCTTATGTCTCCCTCACAATTAGGGGATTAAGCGTCCTTATAAAGGAGACTCCAGAGAGATCCTGTGTCACTTTCCCCAGCATGCTCTTCCACCTGTCTGCATGTTGGTGGCTCCAGGGATATTTTGAGAAGCTAATAAGACAAGTCAATGTGAAAATACCTTGCAAGTACCTTAAATGAAAAACCTGAGCTCTTCCTCCCCAAGCAGACAAAAGACCCAAATAAAAAACAACACGTGGGCCGGGCGCGGTGGCTCAAGCCTGTAATCCCAGCACTTTGGGAGGCCGAGGCAGGTGGATCACGAGGTCAACAGATCGAGACCATCCTGGTCAACATGGTGAAAATTACAAAAAATTAGCTGGGCACGGTGGTGCATGCCTGTAATCCCAGCTACTCAGGAGGCTGAGGCAGGAGAATTGCCTGAACCCAGGGGGCGGAGGTTGCGGTGAGCTGAGATTGCGCCATTGCACTCCAGCCTGGGTAACAAGAGCAAAATTCCGTCTCAAAAAAAAAAAAAAAAAAAAAAACACGTACATAAGAGTTATCTACAGTATTTTAGATTTTATGAGCTCTTTATAAATGAATATTTGTTTCCTTTGTTCCTGAAATAAAACCATTACCTGTTTTTCTTGTTTGCCTTTTCCAGCCTGTATGCCAAAGATTACTTTATTTTACAAAGTGTCTTCCTAATTTATCAACCCTTTTCCTTTTGAACATTTATTAAAAACCATCAAAAAGAAACCCAAAGTACATTTTGATCAAGCAATTAAGTTTCTTTACACAGGTAACCCCAGTGTCATGTTGTGAATGACATTCCAGAGAATGTCCCACAGCAAGTTTCTAATGGCCTTAAAATGAGAACATTTCAAAATGCTGGGGCAGGAAAAACTCCGGTGAGGCTGCAGCCCCCCGCTACCCCCTTTCTGCTGACATGTCTCTGCTGATGCCAATATGGAAATCCACTTGTTTCTAAGCTTTCCCTCCTCATACCTCATTAGGATTCTGCAAGGTTGCAAAATAAAACCATTGCCAGAAACATGAAGCAATGGAATACTCTAAAATCTCACACCGTTCTTCTTCATTTATTCTCTCTCCATCAAGTCACCAAACCAAAACTACCAACTTGATTATACAGGCAATAGATATGCCAGAGTGAGATGCCCAGAGCATTTTTTGCAATCCTTCTGGGGTTGGGAGCTGAAGATCTGAAAATTTATCCTCTCTAGGTTTCTGTAAGTAATCAGCAGAGCTGCAAATTATACTTTTGTTTTTGCCAAACTTTTAAACTTGACTTGATTGAAACTTCTAGATTTCTCCAGTTTTCTCCTCTAAAAGCAACACTGCCAGCTAGGTTGAGCTGCTTTGCTGGAGAGCATGCTGCAATGTGCCCAGCTTAGCATGAAGTCCCAGACATGCCCTAATATACAGCTAACTTTAGCATGCCTATTTTACTAAGGATTTTAATTTAATTTTGTCCTTCTATAAAACTTTCTAACCTTGAACAGTATTACAGATGACTCACCGTCAGGTAAGTAGATCACGGATAAGGGATTTGGATATGAGGTGCTCCTTAGGATCTCACTGCCAAACCATTCCCTGCTGGTGTGATCCGATCACAAAAGATAGCAGCCGGGCACGGTGGCTCACGCCTATAATCCCAGCACTTTGGGAGGCGGAGGCGGGTGGATCACCAGGTCAAGAGATCGAAACCATCCTGGTCAACAAGGGGAAACCCCGTCTCTACTAAAAATACAAAAATTAGCATGGTGGTGCGCGCCTGTAATCCCAGCTACTTGGGGGGCTGAAGCAGGAGAATTGCTTGAACCCAGCAGGCAGAGGTTGCGGTGAGCCGAGATCGCGCCATTGCACTCCAGCCTGGGTAACAACAGCGAAACTCCGTCTCAAAAAAAAAAAAAAAAAAAAGCAGTGCAGTTGGAAAAGGTGGTGGCATGTTTGCCATCCGGGATCCAGATGCCATCCTTGCTTCTGAGATAGTAGCAAAAAACCTCAAATCTTCACAAAGTGAATACCAGCATTGATCTTTAAGTTCATTGATGGAATTACTCTCACAGGCTTCCAAAACTAAACTGAAATCTCCCAAATTCGAAATTTCAAAACAGAGTTTTCGTCTTACCGTCTGTTTTTGTGTGATTGCAGTTCTGTCTCTCTCTCTTCACACCATAGCAAATCTCAGTGGAGAAGCCTGGCTTCCCCAGTTCCCACCAATCACCCAGCACTGGAAAGTCTGGTCTGTGCCCCCACCAGACCACAGTGAGCACCACGGTGTGGCTAAGCCAACCTCTGCCCCACACGGGGGCCCTCTGGCCATGCCAGAACCTTTCATCTCAACCACCCATGAAGCAAGTTTGCATCGGAAATGTTAGGAAATGTCACTACAGGCAGCAGAAAAGCCATTCCTTCCCTCCTGTTAAGCATTATAAAAGAAGGACATGTATGGGAAAGAAGAGCCTGGGTTTGTGGATTACATCTCAGAGGAGCAGCTTTTCAAAACTCCCTGTCAGGACTGGGAGACGAAGGAAATCTATCTTGACCTCACAGAGGGCATCCAGCTGGAAAAAAAGTGATTTTTTTTTTACTTGAAATTTTTACATTTAACTAAAATGAATCTGCCTCACAATGAAGAAAGATTAAATAAATCATGGTATAGCCTAAGCGGAAAATGGTTTCTCCATTAGAAATCCACATTGATAAAAGGCATTCACTGCTGTGGGTGAGGCAAGAGAATAGGACCTGGAGACAGGGAACATAAGGCCGATTCCCGCTGATTCCTGGAACCAAATAACATGGAAACACTTCAGCTATGACAGGAAATATCCTCTGTATTTACATAGGGCTTACACCGAGTAAATGACTTTGTAACTTCACTTCATCCTCTTCATTACATAGGGCAAACTCCAATGTAAACCAATGGAAGTAACCAGTGGAAACCTCTAGAAGGTATTTAAACCCCAGAACACTCTGTAACTGGGTTCTTGAGCCCATGTGCTAAGACCCCTCCCACCCTGTGGAGTGTACTTTCATTTTTTTTTAAATCTCTGCTTTTGTTGTTTTATTCTTTCTTTTTTTCTTTGTGCATTTTGTCCAATTCTTTGCTCGATGCCAAGAACCTGGGCACCCTCCACCAGTAACGTGAGGAGATTTGTGATGAAACGAGTCAGGCAGGTTAGGACAGGGTGTGCTGGGGGGACAAACAGCCCTGATCTCAGTGGCTCTGCACCCTCGCAGCTTATTTCGTGCTTATAGGAAATCGGATGCCGGTGGGGCTCTCCAGCCTGGCTCCCTTCCATGCTACTAGGAAGTGCCTGAGTGGAAATGAGTGTGGCACGTTTTGCAGATGGGAACCTGGAGGGGAATGGCATAATGGTGGAAAAGGGCAAGGCGGGGAGAAACACCAGGTCGCTAGGGCAGGCTTCCCATCGCCTGCACTGTGAGTACGTGGGCAGATCCTCCCTCGGTGGTAGGGCTGCCCCTTGCCCTCCAGTGTGCTGAACAACGCCCTTGGCCTCCCTGCATTCAATGCCAGCAACACCACTCCTTCCAGGTGTGTGATGAAAAGTGCCTCCAGACACTGCCAAGCCTCCACCTGGCCTGTTTGAGAGAACACTCTGTGCCAGGTGGGATAAGCTGGGGAAATGCATTTATATTTGACTGCTGCAGTGGGAAGCCAGTGAGTGGTAACAGACAGTGTAATGATGTGACCAGATCTATACTTTAGCAACATGATTCCAAGCAGCACAGGAACCAGGAAGACCACCCGCTAAGCTATTTCTGTTGTCCCATCAAGGGATGATGACTGCTTTGCCCAGGAAGGTGGCAGGGTAGGTAGGTGGTGTCGTTGGTCAGATTTGAGACACATGATGTTGGTGGAAGCTTCGGAGCTTGCTGGTGTTTAACATAACATGCAAAGGAAGGAGAGGAGTCAATGATAAGGAATCAATAATTGTGATATATACGCATGACTCCCAGAAACCTATGTTTCAAACCGGACTGAGTTGGTTTTATAAAAAACCCCTAGTGAGTTTGTTAAAATTATAAATTATTGAGCTGCACACTTGAAAACCTGGATTTATTAAACCTGGCCAGTGGCCCAGGAACCATATTGTAACATATTTCTTCAGTGATTCTGAAAGGAAGTTGGTTTTAGGGCTCCTGGTGGGAATTCTGTGAGTTTATGTGAGAATATGCTACTAGTGGGTCACTACTGTATATTATTCTATTTCTACAGTAACATCCCAGAATAATAATTGGAGTTACTTCTGAGAAATGCAACAAGGGGTGCCTTTGCCCTACTTTTCACATCTGCCTTTATTTCAGGTTAATAATGAGCAATGGCTAATTCATAATCAGAAATATATAAATTACATATAATAATATGGCTAGAGTCTACAAAGAAACACATGCAGTAAACAAAATTATATTTAGCATACTTTCAAATATAGGCTCAATGTAGATGGTATTTGGTGGGGAAAGTATCTTTTATAAATTCATGTTATCAGCCTGTTTACTAAAACATGTATGCTGAGAAACATAAGATCCTTAATCGAAGGTTACAGATTCTTGAGGAAAAGTATCTGCCACTGAAAAATCTGCTCAAAGTGAGTCTTTGAAGGTACAGTCCGTGAGCACTGAAAATACAGCTGCGTGTCTCTCAGAGAAGTATTCTAGTTCTCAGAGCAAGAGAGTTTTACACAGTGACTCACATCCTTTCTTCTCCACTTCCAGGAGTAAACTCCCACCCTCAGAGTGAATGGCAGCCATTTTTCTGGCTAGAGAAGAGCAAAGGGCAGTACCATGAGCTCCTCCAGGCTGGAGCTGTCCTTGCTGGCGCTGCCTCTCCATTTCTCTCTTCTATGATGATGCTGGCTGCACATGTTCATATGGAGATACCCAGGACCCAAGCAAGTGGCCTGAAAATCTGAGCCACAGCCCAGGGGGCAGGCCCCCTGACAGGAACCCAGACCCACAGCAGACTTTGTCCAAGCAGTAATGCTCCTATGTCACGCCACTGAGGGTGTGAGGTCATGTGTCACCGCAGCAGAATCCAGCCTAAACTGAATGATATCTCTGTTTTGAAAACAAGGGTCTTTTTAATGAACTGCTGCAGAATTGCCTTGGGGGTTCAGTGTATGTTGAAGAAATTCACTGGTGACCCTTTGAGGCATCTAGATTGGCATGAACTTTGTCTCAAGGGAAGAGAGGCCACTGGCACTGAAATGGTGAATACATGTGATAGAAATTAAAGCAGCAGCCTCGAATGTTGAGAGAACCTAAAAGAGCTAGTAGAACACACCAATATGAAGTTTGAGATATTCGAAGATCACTGAAGACTTCCCAAATCCTGTCTGTCTATTGAGATGTATACCTACCCGGACTCTAGAATGTAGAATATTTTCAGGAAGAAGGAATACTCTTAGAAAATAATTTGCATTTGACTCACCAAGGTGACGCCTAGGATGGTGATCTTAGTTCTCATTCTCTAGAACCATGTAGCCTTCCCCTGATACTGAAATGTTGAATATCTGTTCAATAAAACTTGAACAAAAACAAGCATCCTACATTAAAAATCCTCACTATAATGAGAAATGGACATATTTACACATCTCCAGTAAGAAAAATAGGAAGTTGACCATAGGAGTGATTTATCAAGAACTCACATCAATACCTTCCATAGTATTTTTTCACAAGGGCTTTCCCCAACTTTATTGATGTTGAAATGCATTTTAAAAGACTGTAGTTGTCATGTGGCTGATACTAGGAGAAGCTGAGCTATGAAGAGCAGCTAAAAATGTGCCCGTTGGTGAACAGCATGATGCTGAATCTCCTGGTCAAGGAGCTGGCTCACCCCATGGTAGCCTCCATCATCCCAGCCAGGTGCCCGTTCATGGAGACCAGCCCTACAACAGTGGAGTATCTTGAGATTTTCCCAGGAATGCTAAAAACAATGAAGCTACTTTAAGGAAGCGAACCATAATCATCAGCCTATCTGAATCTAAACCCCACCAAGTTACTTGGAAGTTATAAATGTGTCTTTGAATATATAAAAATAAAGATCCAGTTTATCTGGTCATCTCTACATGTGTTGTGAGCTCCACAATGCCAAGGCCTCCCAAACACTTGATATCACTGCTGCAGTAACATAGGAGTGACACCATGTGCATGGGCCTCTCCTGGGTGCTTTTGCCAGGGAAGGATTTTTCTAAACTTGACCTTGACTGGAGTTACAATTTATTGTGGATGATGCTTCTGGAGATGCTCAAAATTGGGACTAAGTCTTTCTATGGGATTTCTCTGGGTCTCGTGAAGAAGGGGATAGAGAGGTTTTACTCTAGGGCTCTGTTGTGGCATGGTAATTTGATTTATTCTGTCATGGAATCGCTAGAAAATAAAATTCTGGAAATCTGCTAGCATTGTACGACATCAGCTGTTTAAAGGAAAAAGAGATATGAGACATATAATCTGCTTACTTAGCCAAATCAACACTTCTGATGTTATCTCCACCCTAGATGCGGTCCACTTGCCTGTGAGTCTCACTGACTCCTCCAAAGGACTTCTCCGGTGTTCTTTCCACAAAGTGGAGTGTGTGCCAGTCCACAATTGGTTAGAAATTTCATCTCATAAGACTAAATTCTCCGGCTTTGGATGTTATTAGCACGCCATGGACTCAAATCTAAATTTATTTTGGCAAATTATTAAAATATATTTAAAATTTTCCAGTTTTGTATCCTTTATGCTTCATCCTTTTTTTATTAGAAACACTAGCTAGTATCAACGTGTTTCTAAATAAAACACTTTGCTAATTTGTAAACAAGTAAAGAACTTTTTGAAAAGTTTCCACTGGCCAGGAGCTCACACCCATAATCCCAGCACTTTGGGAAACTGAGGCAGACAATTTGCTTGAACTCAGGAGTTCAAGACCAGTCTGGGCAACATGATGAAACCCTGTTTCTACTAAAAATACAAAAAATTCACCAGGCATGGAGGTGCACACCTATAGCTCTAGGTACTCAGGGGGCTGAGATGGGAAAATCGCTTGAACCTGGGAGACAGAATTTGCAGTGAGCTACTACTGCACTCCAGCCTGGATAACAGTAGACTCCATCTCAGAAAAAAAAGCCTCTACTGTTACTTCAAAGGACAAGACATTTCTTAAGTATCTCTAAGATGTTTTATACTATCTATAAGTTTGGTTTTGGCTTCACCTGTAGCTTCCCTTTCAGAGACTACCGCTTTTAAGATTGGGAAGAGGGCTCTAAATTTCTTCTGTGTGTATTTACACACGTACATATTTTAAATGAGATTGTACTATACGATTTTATCATTAAATATAATTATCTTTCACTTCTATTCAATAGTCATTTTTCACATATATACATTGTATTATTTTTTACATATTACATATCATTTATACATATCAAGCACACATTTCCACACACAAAAAAATGGTAAATTAATATATATAAAATACATTAGTACCATACCTCAAAATGTAGGATTTTTAAAATGTACAAGTGAAACTTTCTTCCTTTCATCATTAACTGGACAATTATATTTCAATGGGACATCTAAGATGCAAGAAATGGGCTGAATCTAGTGGGTCTGACTCTTCCCTCTCTTTTGTTCTCTGCATAAGAGCAAATCCTTCATCTAAACTTCTCCATAATTAATGCCATGCTGGTTGTGGTCTGCAGATTTGATGATGCATTTGTCTTCAGTCCTGGGAGAGAAATGACTGACCTGATGCCTCGGAGTTCAGTTCCAGCTGCAGCATGGGTGCTCCACTGGCATCTCTCCACCATAGGTTTCCATGTCTAAAAAGGCCTCCCCTGCCTGGCTTTTCAGGTAACGGATTCACACCCTTACTTAGTGGGTGGGGTGCCCAGTGGAGAAATGGCTTCAGAAAACCCAGCCATTTGCATCGTAACAGCAATCTTTCACAGCAAGATATCCCTCTGAGAAAGTCAACTCACTGGCTCAGAAATTTACCTTGAATTCCCTTGACTACATCTGACATGTAGTAGGAATGCAAGAAGTATGGAATTAAATAAAATTCCATGCCTAAATTATCAAAATACAAGATTAAAATGGTATCTGACTAGTTTTCTGTAAATGTTTCTGAAAAATCACATTAATTTTCAACTAAGATCTAAGGAGAAAAATGCCTGCCTAGGATGTATGGTCAAATAGTCGACAGAACTTGGATTAATTTCCGCTAATTAAATGAATGAATAAGTAGTATTGAAAAGAAAAAAAATAGACTACTTTACTTTTTCCTTCTGGCTAAGCAAGAATGACTATCAGAAAGTATGGTGTTTATTGGGGGAAAAATCAAATTCTGGGCAGTGTTCTAAAAATATCTCTACTGTACTCACCACTCGTTTTTCCTGAAGAGTAGAGAAGGAAAAAAGGATGACTTTTTCTAAATCCATTGAGTTATGAACAGGGATTTTTATTCTAGTTTATTCCACTTATTAGTAAGGTCAGTGAAATATTCAATTGGCTAAATATTGCAAAATTAAACTTTCTGACACAGGATTATGATTATTAACTACAATTTCACAAACAAGTAAAAACAATGAGCAACTCAAGGTTAAAAGCTATACAGGAATCACTGTAGTTCAAGTAGCAGAGTCTCCTGCAAACAAACACTCTCACGATGACAAGACAAAACAACCACAATTGGTAAAAATGCCTAATAGAAAGTCTTTGACACTTCACTGTGCTATTCTTTATGTTCTTGTGTTGGTAAATACTTTTCAACTTTATTCTTTGTAACAGGAAGAAGAATAACGCCCCAGCCCCCCACCCAAAGAGGTCTACACTCTAATCCCCAGAATTTGTGAATACTTTACCTTACATGGCAAAAGAGACTTTGCATATTTGATTACAATTAAGAACTTTGAGACAGAGAAATGGTCCTTAATTATCTAGGTGGATCTAATGTAATGAATCACAAGTGGAGACTCTCCAACTGTAATCAGAGAAGTGATGACTGAAGAAAGGTCAGAGAGATGTGATGTGGGTCAAACTTGTCACTGCTGGTTTTGAAGATGGAGGAAGAGGCCATGAGCCAAAGATTTCACAATTCCTCTATAAGCTGGAAAAGGCAAGAAAACAAATTGACCCTAGCACCTCCAGAAAGAAACACAACTTTGTTGACTTCTTGATTTTAACCCAGTGATACATCAGTTGTCAGACTTCCCACTTAAAAAACTAAAAAATAATAAATTTGGATTATTTAAAATAGTGAGATAATTTGTTATCACATAATATAAAAACTAATCACTCCTATCTATAAAATCAAAGCAATGAATAGCTTGGAGCATCTCACTATCCATGTTTTATGTTAATAATTCTGACTTTCTCCATATTTCAAGACAAGTTTTACTAGAATGTGTGTTGTTTTTTGTTAAAAATTCATTTAGATTTTCATTACAATTATAGATGCATTTTTAAATGGGTATTTATCATTTTTAATTTAATAATAAAAAGCACTTTGGGCCATCTGTGCTTTGGAGTTTAGAAATATTCTCTTTAGAATATTTCTAACTCTTTACCACTCAGAAAAATGTTCATTCGTCCCTTTTCATCTTGGCTGCTACTTCTAGAAGCAGCCCTCCTTCTGATCCCCACCATTGCCTACACACATCTGGAGGCAGCAGCATTCTAGAAATAGGCAGAAAGTGGAGCAAGGCAGACAGGAAGAAGCACATTGCACCTTAGAAGCTTCATTCTACAGTGTAGGTAGGAACAAGAGCAGAAAGAACCATGGTGGCACTAAATGCTGGAAAGTATAATGGGATTCAACTATTTCAGTTTTGGAACGTAAGAAAGGCAGAAGCAAGAAAAAAATAAAACCTAAAAAACACTGCAGAAAATGTGAAAAAGAGAAAGATACTACAAAAAAGAAAAAGAAATTAAGGCATCATGAAAAGTCAAAGAGGAGCACGTCTCTGAAAGAACATTAGCACGATAAACAGAAGACAATCTAGAAATGTGTTGGATATAGTTAGTAAAATCCAAGTTGATATGTCCCCTGTCAAAAGGAGGAGGAAGCAATTAGGGGAAAAAAGGCTGAGATGACAAGGCAACCAGATGGCAGAATAAAGGACTGCAGGTAAACTGAATACTCAGGAGCGGATTCAGAGGAACAGGAGCATAGGCAATAGTTGATTCAGAAGCAATGAGAAGAAAAAATTATCGCAGAATATTAAATCAGTGACAGTGGGGCCAGATTGATATGTTCATTTGCATAGAAAGAGAAGGCTGGGCACGGTGGCTCACACGTGTAATCCCAGCACTTTGGGAGGCTGAGGCGGGTGGATCATCTGAGGTCAGGAGTTAAAGATCAGCCTGGCCAGCATGGTGAAATCCCATCTCTACTAAAACATACAAAAATTAGCTGAGTGTGGTAGCAAGCACTGTAACACCCAACTGCTCAGGAGGCTGAGGCGAGAGAATCGCTCAAACCCGGAAGTCAGAGGTTGCAGTTAGCCGAGATCACGCCATTGCACTCCAGCCTAGGCAACAAGAGCAAAACTCCGTCTCAAAAAAAAAAAAAAGGGAGGGGAAAGAAAGATAAGAAAATTTACAAAATGATGAAGCAAGCAGCAGAAATAGGAGACACAGAAGGCTTATTCAAGCTAAGAATTGTAAGTCATTTCCACAGAAGAAACTAAAATATTGCAAGGAAGATGAAAAGCACAGACATAATCAAAAACATTTTTACCAAGTTGAAGAAATAAGTTTTTACAGACATTGAAAGGAGTTATCATCTAGCACTAATCTACCCCTCACGGTTCCACTCTTCAACACCCTGTGTACTTTGTTAACTCTTTTTACAATCAGTATATTTATTGTGATCTCCAAAATGTAAAAACACGTAGGATAAACTGAAACTTGACAGGGACTAAACTGGGTTTCACTGAGTAATTTTTGATATATTTTTCTGTGTTTTCCCTTTTCTCTACAATGGGTATATATTATTCATAATCATAAAAAAATACAAAATTGAGAGATTAAAATACCCACTGATGTAGTTTTTTTTGTTTTGTTTTGTTTTGAGACGGAGTTTCGCTCTTGTTACCCAGGCTGGAGTGCAATGGTGTGATCTCGGCTCACCGCAACCTCCGCCTCCTGGGTCCAGGCAATTCTCCTGCCTCAGCCTCCTGAGTAGCTGGGATTACAGGCACGCATCACCACGCCCAGCTAATTTTTTGTATTTTTAGTAGAGACCAGGTTTCACCATGTTGACCAGATGGTCTTGATCTCTTGACCTCGTGATCCACCCGCCTCGGCCTCCCAAAGTGCTGGGATTACAGACATGAGCCACCGCGCCCGGCTGATACAGTGTTTAACCAAACACTTGGGCACTGTAAGCTAGTCTAGCTGACAAGTACTCACTATCACAATGCTACCTCGGGGCACAATTCTGTGTTCATCAGCTGTCACTCACACTCTCCACTCTTCCTTCAGCCACAGTAAAAACCTAGAATGCAGGGAAAGTTTATGCTACTTAGGCTACTCACAAGTGTTATTTAAACAGAAAAGCTTTCGGGGAGAAAATGTAACCTGTTACCCAGGCCCTTTTGGGGCCATCCATTGATTCCTGGGCTCCAGGATAACTCTCATGCCTTAAAATGAAGGATCCTACACTTCTCCTCTAGCCACCACAAATGACTTGCTGCGTCACTTTTTATTAATTCACGAGTAATCAGTGTATATATTCTATATTTATGGGGTACAAAGTGATGTTTTGATATTTTATTTACATTGTAGAATAAGTCAAGCTAGTTAGCAAATATATCACCTCACATCTTAGCATTTTTTGTAATGAAATGTTTAAAATTCATTCTTTCAGCAACCTTGAAACATACAATTCATTGTTGTTTATTATAGTCACCATTTTGTGCAGTAGATCACTAAAGCTTCTTCCTCCCATCTATCTGAAATTTTGTACCCTTAACGTCTCCCCACTCTTCATCCACCCCTTTCCTTAACCTCTCTACCCTCTACTTCAGTGAGTTACACTTTTTTAGATTCCATATATGAGTGGGATCGTGCATGATTGGTCTTTCTGTGCCTGAGTTATTCCACTTAGCATCAAATCCTGCAGGTTCATTATGTTGTCACAAATGCCAGGATTTTCCTTATTTAAGGTTGAATGGTATTCCATTATGTGTGTAAATATATACAGAGAGAGACCACATTTCTTCTTTTTTTTTTTTTTTTTTTGAGACGGAGTTTCACTCTTGTTACCCAGGCTGGAGTGCAATGGTGCGATCTCGGCTCACCGCAACCTCCGCCTCCTGGGTTCAGCCAATTCTCCTGCCTCAGCCTCCCGAGTAGCTAGGATAACAGGCACGCGCCACCACGCCCAGCTAATTTTTTTGTATTTTTAGTAGAGACGGGGTTTCACCATGTTGACCGGGATGGTCTCGATCTCTCGACCTCGTGATCCACCCGTCTCAGCCTCCCAAAGTGCTGGGATTACAGGCTTGAGCCACCGCACCCGGCCAGAGAGACCACATTTCTATATCCATCATGTAACACAGATGTCTCAGAGAAGTTTTGTCAAAGATGCTAGCTAGAAGGAAATCATGTAATGTATCTTATAAATGACTCTGGATCGAGCTTCCCACGCATGGGAGGCATTTTAGAAGTTCTGCGACTGCTCTCCGGCCATCATAAATGACCTGCCGTTTCTTTCTGACATTCACAGTAGTGAAGAATTGTGCCAACGAGATCACCTCCCCCTTGTTTTGTGTTAAGTGCTACCTAACACAACACTCATATATTTACTAACTTTCCTACCTTTTGAGTTTTGAATAAGGCATGAAAACTCTTTCTAATCAATACCAAAACCTGGAACATTTTGTGATGAAACTCAAGGCTTACTCATATTATAAAGTAGTCTTCTCACACGCCCTGCTATAAATCTACTCTGTGAAAGTTCCTACTTGGAGAATGTTAGCAAAACCTTTGAGGAGGACTCTAATAATCCCTAAGCTTCCTCTCCAAGAAGATCATCTGCATCCTCCATCAGCAAAACCTGAAACATTAATATCCAGAAAGACCGACTTCTGCAATTTTCAAACTCAGAAACAGGGGCCAATTTTGAATCTTCTCTCCTTCATTGTGTGAATTTTTTTCTACTTTAAGGCAGTTGGGTCTCAGCCATAAATTTTGATTAGCAAGACGTTAAAAGTTACTGTCAATGCTTAAGAGAGATTTGTTCTTCTCTTTAAAATCTTATTTTCCTCTTTGGCTTAAAAATAGAATTGAACTTTGTAAACCTGGCCTCATTTTAGGATTCTGTTGAGACTCATAAACTGTCAATGCCAGTAGGCTAGTTTGCATACCACAAAGATGGTACAAATTGTGTTGATTTTTATTTCAAAATTTTTATTCTGATTTTGCAAGTTCTAGTGGGATTATAGAATATTCTAACTGGATAGAAAAGCGTTTTTGAGAATCAAAATGCGCATAAAGTTATTTCTTGAAGTACTCATTAAATGTACAGTGCAATCCCTAAGGAAATAACCAAAAGACATTCCAGGGAAAGTTCTCATACCACCACTGCTGGCCTTAAACATTAGATTTCTAAAGATAATTGCTTGAGCTGTAAGTTCTAGAGGGTATATATAATTGAACGATTGGCAGATTGGCTTTGGACATCTACATGAATACATGTACTTAGAGGGAGAGGTGGAGACATGAAGATATATAAACCTGTTTTCCAGGCAGAAAAATAAGTTAAAAATAAATTAGTTCTTATTAAATAGCCATGGAAGTGCAGTGGCATTTTTTTCTGGCAAAAAAAGCATTGGAATGTCCAAAGGAAAAAAAAGTTGGAAGTCTTTAGAAATGTGCATGTTAATTTCCTTTGGAGGCATACATTGTGGTCTGGAGGAAGTAAACATACTAAGACATTCACATTTCCATGTCCCTTCTGACATATTTAAGGAAAGGACTCATTCATTGAAGGAACACCTTGCGGACTATTCTGGCTGTAAGGTTGCACCCACTGGCCTCAAGGAGCTTAAGAACATATGGAACTGCAGCCTCCACATGCATCTCTAAATTGAAACAGGCCTTCCTCATTATCCAGAGCAGAGAAAACATGGCAGCAAATTTCTAACCTATGCTATTTGTCAAGGAGTTTCTCAGCAACTGAAATTCCGAAGTTGATGAAACTAACAGCAATACTAATGTAACTTTTCATTTGTTTTCTTCATTTCCTTTGGCTTTACAGATACCAGATTGTATCTGTAAAGAGATGAACGGGAGCCAGATTCATTGTTAACATTATTATTATCACTGTTAAGTACCAGTGTTATTGTTTGGTGGGTGTGTGTCTCAAAGCCAATGCACTAAAACTGAGTCCAAACAATACTTCAAGTGTTCAGTTCTTAAAATTACTTCACATAAATAACCATTGTAGTGCAGTGTCTGCTAGCACACAAATCTTTTTGAAAAAGGGGATTTTTTTTCCCCTGCTACCGTAATACCATTTTTTCTGATAGACTTGGGAATAATAAACAAACACAAGCAGACACTAATGTAACTTTTCCAATGAGCACAGTTCCTGCAAAAATGCTCTCTTTTTACAAAGATTAAATTTTGGTGCAGATCGTGTAATTTTGAAGACAGAATAGCTAGGGCAAAGGTGGCATACAATAGGGAGAAAGTGGCATTCAATTTTCTTGAATTATGTTATTTTTCATTTAAATTTATTTAAATGAATTGCTTGGCTCTCCTTCAAACATGTATTTCTCCTGTTGACTTCCATAAGCAGTAAAGTCGCTCTCAGAGGCCAAAGAGTCGGAGATTTACAATACCTGCTGGGAGCCTAGTTTACTTTTCCACAGCCTGTTTGGATATTGTCAAATATTAGTCTTGGCAGGATGGCAGGAGCTGTCAGGAACAGCTGGACAACTTGATGGCTGTCCTGGGTACCTTGTCCAGTGATGGCAGAGGTACAGCATCTGCCCTCATCACTGGGGTAGAGCAACTCAATCAAACTGACTTTCACAATTGTGCCAGACGTGAGTGATGTGGCACATTCTGGCCATGATATGCTTGGTCACAATGGCTGAGGGGGTTCAGGGAGGGCAGATCCAGAGAGTTCTCCAGAGCTCCCATTACCAAGGGTATCACCTGCAAGACTAATGTCCTCGGGGCTTTTTTCCTGGCCAATTTATAATACAAAGTTGTCATATTAGATTTTTTTTTCTGCAGTAATTCTACCAACTTTCACATCTTGTTTTTGCTCAATAGAAACCAACTCTCACAGTGATCTATGCCAAATAGAATCTGGAAGCCACTATCCAATGTCTTTCAAAGTCAAAAATAGGATTTCAACTAAAATGTGTTTCTCTGCTTCTTTATGTCAGCCCAGATAGAAATGGTGCATTTGCAGAAACATGTATCATTAATGTACTAAAAACAAATACATATGTTTAATGATTTTTATAAAAACCAAGATGCAATGAAATGGAAACACACACACTGCTAAAGGAAATGTAAATTGATGTAATTATTCCAGAAGATAATTTGGCCTTTTAAGCAATGGCTTTAAACAGATTCCATACCCTTTGATCCAGAAATATTATTTTTATTTTTTTATTTAAAATTTTTAGATTTTAGATCAACTCTACAGCACCTGGTATGCCCATGTGGTCTCCCATACCAAGTCTAACCAGGCCTAACCCTGCTTAGTAGCTTCCAACATCAGGCACGTTCAAAGTGGTATGGCAGCAGACCAAAAATTTTATGTTTATGGAGGTATGAGAGCTGCAAATCATTTTCGTTTTCTTTACATACTGTAAGGGGGAATGTCTTAGGACTTTCATTCCCCCTCAGGACATGAAACTCTCTTGGGGATGAAAAATGACATGTTAGTGCATGTCCTTAAAAACTGAAGGTCTCTGTAAGTGCTAGTGAAAAAAATCTCAGAAAAATAAGAAGCCAAAAAAATTCCCTTTTCCCTACAGCTCAAAAAAAAAAGCTACTATTGTTCTCTGACATATTCTGGTTTGACAGACTAAGAAAAATTGAAAATACATGAAAATTTCAGTTCTCACTCTCTTGCCCAGTGGAAAGTTTTATGCTAGAATGTAGAATGTTGTTCTGTTGCACGTGTGACAACTGTCCTTGAGTGTCTTGTGAATCAGGGACACGAAGACTTCAGACTTTTTTTTTACATCCTGTGAAGCACAACCATTAACTCCAAAGCCTGCAACTCTGTGTTACATAATATGCACCCTGATTATCAGCTGTAAATTGACATCTGTTTTCCACAAGGATCAAGTACTTTTTGAGTTATCTCTGTTAAGTTATGAAGGATGCTTGATGGCATGTTCTTCCTCTCCCATGTGGCTGGAAGTAAAATTAACTCACAACTCTTTTGCAGTCTATGATTAGATTGAAAGTTTCAGAGGTTTTTTATTTTTAAATTATATTAATAGCATCTAAGCTTTAACAATCTATGTATGTATTGCGGTTGGCATCAAGTGGTAAAGTATAAGCGATTGGAGGATTTTTAAAATATTCATCTAAAGTTTTCATTTTTCTACAGTGAATATGGTTTTTATAATTTAAAGATTATGAAAACATGAAAAAACTTACCAAAACAGTCCTAAGTGTCCCGATACTTAAGCATGCTATGCAAAAATGCTACCTGATTTTAGCTCTATTTCCATGCTCTAGAAAGGTCCAAGTCTAGATGGGAGGTCAATTTATTTGCACTGATACAGTGATTTCTGTCTTTCTGCATCATGGTCTGTCTCTCTTTGAAGGCAGGGAACTGCTGGTAAGAATCTGGATTTTTCTCTGATAGTTGTTTTCTTCTTGTTAACATCTAAGAAACCTGCACTGCACGAAAACAGGTATTATTCTTCAAAGGGTTCTTTAACTTCCTTCATTGTCAAAATAACCTAAAAATGTATATGACTACTGAAGGCTGGAAAAGTATATAGAATTTATGGACCAAAACTGGGGACCCAATGAAATCTAAAAATCTGTGGTAAGATCCTAACTTTTTAGAGATTAGAGCAAATCGTGGAATCCATATGTAATTTCTGGAGCAATGTATGAGCCCTACCTAGGGCTCCATGCAGTAGGTTAAATCAGAAACAGCTTCTTTCTGAAGAGATGAAGCTGTGTGCACAGGACACCACAGCACTGAGCCAGGAATCTATTTTCTTGCTTCTATTAACTTGATATCCTTCCCCATATTTTTTATTTGGACACGGTCGCCTTTTCCCCAAGATCAGGTTCATTTCTTTTTTTTTTTTTTTTTTTTTTTTGAGACGGAGTTTTGCTCTTGTTACCCAGGCTGGAGTGCAATGGCATGATCTCGGCACCGCAACCTCCGCCTCCTGGGTTCAGGCAATTCTCCTGCCTCAGTCTCCCGAGTAGCTGGGATTACAGGCACGCGCCACCATGCCCAGCTAATTTTTTTTGTTTTTTTAGTAGAGACGGGGTTTCACCATGTTGACCAGGATGGTCAGGTTCATTTCTAAAAACAAAAAAATCTCCGGTAAGTCTCTCTCACTGCTCTGCCCAATGGCCGGAGAGCAGCATTGCTTTCCGGAAGGGAGTCCCCCCTGTCCCCACTCCAGCTGACAGTGCTTACAGTCACAGGTTCTCTTAAGTGTTCCATAACCACCTCACAAGGGCAAATGAAAGCAGCCTTTTGTCAGAGGTCCCCAGCTGTGCTGTTAACCACCCTGAAGGGTGAAAGAACTCGATGCCCCTTCCCAGAAACATGCTGGCCTGAAACAAGAGAGATGGGAGTGGAGGGTCCCAAAAGTAACAGGAATTGAGCAAGACAAGCAACAGAAAAGGTACATGTCGGCCGGATGCGGCGGCTTGGGCCCGTAATCCCAACACTTTAGAAGGCCAAGCAGGGTGGATCACGAGGTCAGGAGTTTGAAACCAGCCTCGCCAACATGGTAAAACTGCGTCTCTACTAAAAATACAAAATTTAGCCAGGTATGATGGCGGATGCCTTCTTAGGAGGCTGAGCGGGAGAATTGCTTGAACCCACGAGGTGGAGGTTGCAGTGAGCCGAGATCATGCCACTGTACTCCAGCCTGTGTGACAGAGGGAGTCTCCGTCTAAAAAAAAAGAAAAGGTACATGTGAGCACATGGGGTGAGAGACTGAGGAAGGAACACAGAGTAGGGCTCATGACTGCTCCTGGATTTAGGATTATGAGATATTGGACCTCAGCAAGGAGGCTTTCCCTTAAATATCAAAAAACATGGCTGGGCGCGGTGGCTCACGCCTATAATCCCAGCACTTTGGGAGGCCAAGGCAGGTGGATCACGAGGTCAAGAGATCGAGACCATCCTGGTCAACATGGTGAAACCCTGTCTCTAATAAAATTACAAAAAATTAGCTGGGCATGGTGGCGTGTGCCTGTAATCCCAGCTACTCAGGAGGCTGAGGCAGGAGAATTGCTTCAACCCAGGAGGCAGAGGTTGCGGTGAGCCGAGATCACATTGCACTCCAGCCTGGGTAACAAGAGCAAAACTCCATCTCAAAAAAAAAAAAAAAAAAATATATATATATATATATATATATATGTAAACATTTGCAAACTGATCATGCTGGCATGAGTAAAACTCACATGGTCATTTGCAAATGATTGTAAAATGCTCACAATAGAATGGAGATTTGTAGCCACTCAGCAATCCTTGCCATGTGGTGAAAGGAAGTGGAAACGGAAATATTACAATCAATATTCCCACAAATGCATAAATATGAACGAGGTTACTATAAATGGTTTACTATGCCAGGAGACTAATTATTTTAAAGCATAAGGTTTATGGAGAAAAACTCGGCTAGAAAGAATCTATGATTTTAGCCCTGGAGCAGAGATGTAAGCACCTACTGAATTTTTTCATGATTTTCACAATTTATGGATCCACATCCTTTCATATTCTGATCCGCTAAGGACGGATGGTGAGAACAAAATGACCACCCAGACTTGTTCTTCGGATAGTCACATCCATCTGGATACTACAGCGAGTCCATCACCAAATCAGACATCTCTTGCCAAAGTGTAAGGACTTGGTGACACTGATAGGGGCCCTCAGGAATAGCCACAGACCTGGGAAGGAGGCTTTCAGAAGTACACAAGGGAAAGAGCAGTTGTAGCGTCCCTAGACTTATAAAGACAAACAGGCAGAGCAAAGGAAACTGCTGGTGGAGCTTCACAGAAAGCCTGGATTCAGTGAATGCATCTGTGACCTGCTCTCTGTAAGTAGTCACAATACAACTCTGACCCACAGAATGAGGGAAACATACAGTGAAAATTGTTAGAAACACAAACAGCTCACCAGGCCAGGAAGAGAAGAGGTCTGAGCAGATGACACAGCACTACATGTGAAGGGGACATGAGTGCTCATAACAGATCTGATCGGAGGTCATATGGTAAGCCAAAAAAGTCTCCCCAAAAATATAAAAATCCTTATCCCAGAACCCTGTGAATGTAACCTTCTACGGTGATAAGGACTCTGCAGATTAAGTTAAGGATCTTGGGATGAGGGGACTATACTGAATTATCCAAGCGGACCTTGAATCCAATCCTGTATGTCCTTATAAGAGGGAGGCAGAGGGAAAATTCATACCCAGATGGAAGAGGAAGAAGTCACGTGACCATGGAAGCAGAGCCTGGGGTGCCGTGACCATAAGCGAAGGAATGCTGGTGCCACCAAGCGCTGACAAAGGCCCGCAGTGCATTCTTCCCTAGAGATTCCAGAGCAAGCACAGCCCAGCCAACACCTTGGTTTTGAACCACTGATACCCATTTCAGACTTCTTGCCTCTAGAACTGTAAGAGAATAAATCTGTTATTTTAAGCCACCAAGTCTGTGGCGATTTGTGACAGCAGCCACAGGACACTATAAGGTCATCTCTGCAGCTGCCTTACTTAATATTTTGGTGATAACTGCCTAAGTGTGAGTTCAATAATCTGGTAATTATTTTGTCAAATATTGTAAAGACACACATTTTTACCTGTTTTAAAATAAGATATCTGTGGAGCATCTGGACCATGTGAGAAGCAGTGATATCACCCAGAACTCCCTCCCTGAGCTGGGACCCTATGACAGCAGAGTTCCCTATCCTCAGAAAGAAAACACACAAGGAAATTGTGATACAGCAGGTCTTTTGTAAACCCTCGTGTAGAAACTCAGTATCACATGCAAATGCAAGCCACTGAGGGCTGTACAGGTGGAGGGAGGTGATTCTGGCTGTTGACTGCAGAAAGGCTAGGAAGGGGCAACAGCATGGGGGTTGCTCCTTGCTGCAGAAACATGATAACAAAAGGCAGGCACTCCACAGACTATTTTTCATGCAGTATCCTACACAGTATTATCCCTATTTTATACACAGGGAAACTGAGTCTCAAAGAGGCTAGATACTGAAATCGAGATCACACAACTGCCCTACACTACAGTGGAAATGGAAGCCAAGCTTGGCCTGACTCCAAAACCGGTGCTTTTCTCTTTGTTTTCCTAGCTCAGCCTTCCATACTCAACCCGGCTTCCAGCACTGGCATGAGTCACAGGTGCAGTTTAGTGCATGAATTATAACAGCAAAATAGGATTGCTACAATGAAATTTAACAAAGAGCAGCACAGACACTTCACAGACACTCATTTTCTGAAACTGTAATTACAGTTGTCCCTCGGCAAACATGGAGCTTCATTAAAGGACCCCTGCGTATATGAAAAACTGTAAATACTCATGTCCTGCCGTTAGCCCTGCGGAAGCGGATATAAGAAAGTTAGCTCTCTGTATATAACCCAGGAAGACTGTATTTTCCATTTGCATTTGGTTAAAAAGTTCACGAGTGAATCCACGTAGTTCAAACCTGTGTTGTTCAAGGGTCAACTGTAGTGCAAAGCAAAGCAAAGAGAACAGATACCTATGATCCCAGCATGTCTGCAGCTCAGTTTTCTGTCCCCAGTGGGCTCCACCTGTGTGAACTTGGCCATGGAGGTGCCCACCTCATCAGAGTACTGGCACGTTCTCTGTTCAGGT
This sequence comes from Callithrix jacchus, assembly GCF_049354715.1. Classification (NCBI taxonomy): domain Eukaryota; kingdom Metazoa; phylum Chordata; class Mammalia; order Primates; family Cebidae; genus Callithrix; species Callithrix jacchus. The sequence goes on from NC_133503.1 coordinate 198,760,318, forward strand.
TTTTCTCAGAAGCTCATCCACAATGGCACTCAGTGTACTAGCATGCCTCTGTTGTTTGGAACACTTTATTTTTGAATGCTTTATTTTCTTTAACCCCAGTTTTAAAAATCTTTGATCTTGAAACAATGCTTCAGAAGTTCTGAGAAGTTAGCTCTCCCGTGTGCCAGGCTCAGCCTGCAGCCGCCTCTGCAGCTTTCCCTCTTCTCCAGCATGGAATAGCCTCACATGTGAAGCTCACCAGGCCCTGGGCTTCTGCTTGCCACTTGACACTTTGCTTAAAGCCCTGGCCTTTGAAACTTTCTACTCATCCCAAACCTTTTTAACCAATCAGAAAGCACCCCTCTCCTAACACTCCTCCTATAAGGAATTATCTTGGCACGAATCAGGTTTTACATCGGCCAATACCTGAGAGTCCTGGGACCACTCCCTTCTCTCTCATCACCCCTCAGCCAATTCTGTCCCAACTGCCAACTCTCCCTGTCCAAACCATTGTCTCTGCCAACCTGAGGATTCACCAGGGTCAGGAGAGACTTATCTTCTGCATGGTTCCTTTACTGGAGCAACTAGGACCTTTCTTGGGGATCTTTGCTGGTCCCCTTACTTCCTGTAGCCTCAACTCACCTTTCATTTCATTCATCTTCCACGTTGGTGCCAATATAATTTTATCAAAATAAAATCTATATAAAGTCCTTCAATGAGATTTCATTGTCTCCATACAATTAGTGCCTCCATACAGCTGCTGATGAGGATCTCTCCTAACCTGTCCCCAATCACCATTCCCATCCTTGACAGTTACAGGTTGCCCAGTGACACAAAACTATCTACAGTCTCTGGGATGAGGAGTGCCCTTTCCTGCCCTCCTGTCTTAGCTCAGGACATCCCTACTTCCTTGGACTGAAGGAATCTTCCCCAGTTACTCTGTCCAATGAATCCCAATTTCCCCTGAGGCTACACTGAAGCAGCCTCTTGAGGAAGCCCTTTTCCATTTGCCCATACTGTGGGAGCTGCACTTCTATGGACCTTCAATGCACTGGTCATGACCTTCACGGCACCATCCAAATCCTGAGCTGTGATGACCAGCTTCTTTCTCTTTCCACCACTAACACCTGCTTGAAGACTTTACTGTTCAAATATATGCTCGTTCCTGGCCCATAATGGGCATTCTAAAAAGTTCTGTTGAATAAGCAAGTGTACACATGGTTCTTGTAATTATAGCATCACAGGGAAACCTAATTAGCCCATGTTCTACTTATATTTAGGGAGGATGAAGGAATACACTAGGTTAAAAGAGATAGCAGGGTGAAAAATACAATGTGAGAAGGATGGAGGCAAGAAGAAGGAAGTATATTGCCCCCAAAATTGGAATCATTAAAGAGGAATTCTTAGGGAGTAGAATGCGCTTAATTCTGAAGATAGTTTCTGTCTCTAGTCAGCAACAGAATCAGCATCCTAAATTACTTGGTGTTAAATTAAGTAGACTGGTACTCTACAAGCAGCAGGCGGTCTAAGAGATGAGCAATTACAGCGCTTAAGTAGCAGAGGTGACATATCCTTGGCTCCTGTACTCTTAATTAAAATCTTCCTGCTTTTCCTCTAATTAAAAAGGGCCCAATTCTCCTCTTTATTACGCCAGATATGCATGTGATTAAAATGAACAAAATGCAAGCTTTCTTCGCGTCACTGGAGGGCTGGTGTAGAGATGCCAGCATCACCTGCAACTAGTGTGCCCCAGCCCACTCTAGAGAGAGGATGGTTGACAGTGGCTCAGGAAGCACAATTATGCATTTAAACTTCCTTATGCTACACTTTTAGACTCAAAGTTGGCTCCCTGTTTAATGAGGGACAGTTTCAAAAATCCAAGAGTTTGGTTTTGACTGTTTTGACTCTGGCTTCTTAACTGAGTTCTGATTTGCAATGTCTCATTCATCCCATTAACTGGAAAACAAGACTTTCCCCACTACCTTCTTCCATTCCCTTCTCATAATCTTTAAAGAAATTTGACCTGGGGCAAGCACAGGATACAGATTTACACCCCAAGTTTTGCCTTAACACATAAGCCACCTTTTCTGCTGCCACCCCCTCCACAGTAGGTCTTGAGTGAAGTTATTGGCAGTCAGAATTGTTCTTCCTCTGAAGTTAGAATTAGAAGGAAGAAAAGCATTGGACAGAAAGCCAGACCTGATCAGCTATGACTCCATTTCACTGACCATTTCCATGTTAGAAGATCAAATTCTCCTCTTGGCTTTTTTATTTCCTGATAATCTTTTTTTTTTTTTTTTTTTTTTTTTGGCCTGGAAATGTAATGGCTACCCTCATCAGTCTAATATTACTACCATAACCACTAACTCAATTTTTGTAATGGCTCTTTCATTGAAGATCAGAATCTCTTATTTAAAGATTAATATTGGCCAGCCAATAAATAACTAACAGAATTTCTGAATTTGGCCTGCCTAAGAAAAACCGTTTACATTGCTGGGCCATTTTTTTTCATATAATGTAAACAACACTCAGAGCAACATGGGACGTCTCTTTTGAGGCAGCTGACTCACAGAATGACCACAAAACAGATATGGATGACTCCTCTGCCTGCCTTCCACAAAGAAGGGAAACCAAGCCCATTAGGAGGAGCACTCTATGTGTATTCTCTGGAGCAGTTTTGATCCACAAATTGTTAAGACGTGTGCTTCATGTGTAAAATGGTGTCAGTGCTTGGGGATTATTTAAGTAACTTATTCCATGTAAATCACTCACAGCCATTCTTAGCACATGGTAAGCACTGTGGGATGGGTGGTAGATTACAGAAGGGTGCAAAATTTCTGCTGGAAGAAGAGACTTATTAACAACCTGATGTACCCCAAAACATGGGATTCATTAAGACCAGGTACAAGTCAAAGTCAAAAAGAAAAACTTTTCCAAATACCACAGAAGTCCAAATTTATAATGCATCAATGCCCTTCCCTGACTTCAGACCCTCGTATGATCATGTAGCAGAAAGTGTGGTGGCAAAACTTTCTGGTGCTTCCTCCTTGCCAGAGAACCTTTTAGATCCACTCTACCACCTGCAGGATTGAGCATATCAGTAGGGTTGGCTTTCATCTGGGCAATTGTGGAAGAATTATTGGTATTTTAAGGTAATTAACTTCAAATAACAGAAAGTAGAAAGGGTTGATAAGAAAGTCATCTTACCCAAGTCTTTCCAGTCAAAATTGTTTTACTGTTTTCCATGAAGAGCCTGTCAGGAAATGGAGACAGCCAGAAATTTCAAAAGTATTCTAACTAATTTTTTAATTCTCCTTACATTTTAATGTCAGTATTTCTTATGAGAATGAATGTTTTACTAAATGTAAATGCTTTTTTTCTTATTTGCTACATTACATAATTATTTTTATTGTATTGCAAAAACCCTGAAATACTCAGCGATCTGAGCCATTTGCTTTTCTTTTATCATAACTTTTCACTCAAAACTGCTATTCTCATTCAGGCAGACATAAAAATAGGACCAATTTGGTACCGGATTTCACCTTCATAAACAATAGCATCGATTTTCCTAGCTCTCGCTCACTATCAGAAAAACATCTCTCAGAATTTTGGAGGTGTACTTTCATTAACCCATTCACAGATATTGAGATATTTCATCTCTCATAAAGATGGAAGAGATTAGTCTAAAATATAAAATAGTCCCGGTGAGCTTAAAGGAAGAAATGAGAGTAAACCAGTCACTTCACAATGGGCCCAGTATGATCACATGGTCCCTAAAAATGGAGAAGCTTTCCCAGTTCCGACCAGGGAGAGATGTGATGTCACTGACGGCTTAGAGAGGAACGGAGGCAGGTACCACACACCAAGAAAGGCAGGCAACTTTGAGAAGCCAGAAAGGAGGAAACTGATTCACCCTGAGAGCCTCCAGAAGGGAATGCAGCCGGGCTGGGGCTTAACTTTGGCCCAGGAGGCCTGTCTTGGACTTCTGACCTCCAGAGCTGTAAAACAACACAATATTTTACTTGTAGCAATTTGTAACGGCAGCAAGAGCAAACGAATGTATCAGTCAAAAAGCAGATGAGCCCAGCAAGGATAAACACAAAAAGCAGCCCCAGCCCTGGCTGCTTTTCCCACAGCAGTGAGCCGAGCTGGCAGATAAGCAGCAACGTGTGTGTGTGTGTGTGTGTGTGTGTGTGTGTGTGTGTGTGTGTGTTCATGCACAACGTGTGTATGTACTACAGAGGGACTCCCAAACTCCAAATCTCAAACAAAAAGGCCTCTTGTGGACCATCATAAGTGGGAATGTACTGGGAGGAGAATTCTGGAAAATACTTTTTAGTCAAGTCACAGCAACACCTACACATCCACCACAGTGTACCCCTTGTCAAATTATCACTTACACAAATCTCTCTAAGCCATAATTAATTTTCAAATAAAGAAAATAACAGCCTCGTGCTTTAGACTGACACGATAAAACTATCTCATGTACAACCCAAAACACAGTAACATTTTCCCCGGAAGACCAGCTATTTAACTTGAAAGACATTGGAAAAGAAGAGCTTTCTAATGGGCAGGGCTTCGAGCAGTACACCTAGCCATCCACTATGTATAGAGAAAAAAGTGTCCAGAGGGTACCGACCTATGGGCAGTGATGAATGGCCTGACCAACTGATCAGAAACACAGAAAGTTGGAGATTGGATGGCAGGCACAAGGAAGTCTGGGTGGAGGCATGTGGAAGGACAAACAAGTAGGTAGACACAAAGTATGATCATCTTCATATCCTACGACAGCATCCTTTATAGGAGATGCACTAAGCAGCCACTAGGCAAAATGACTCAGCTGTCACCAACTATTCTTTGTCATTGGCCAAAATCATAATAGCTTCCTTCAGGCTCTGAGCATCTCGAGGGTAAGGACTGTGTTGTATTGATTGACTGTTGTGTCCTGGGTGCTTTGCATGGGATCTGGCACATGTGGGCACTCACTAACGTTCCTGGAAAGAATGAATGGCTTCTACGTCACGCTCCTCCTTTGGGTTGTTTGTCTTTGTTTTCCATTTTCTTCTGCCCCTGCTTGGAAACAAGAGAAAAAAAGAAAAACTAATGCATTGAAAATAACTGTGCAGTGTACCAATCATTTTCACACTCAAGGACAAGGGAATTTGTCTCCCAAAAAGTGTAACAAGATGAGCTTGGTTGTGCTTTTTATTACCTCTGTGCATAGACCTTGAGTCCAGAGAAATAAGTGCCTGGCAAGCTTAAAATAACTAAACGCCAAATTTTTCCACCCACCATAAACAATGCTCAGGGACTCCAAGATACTGAAAGAGTGGAATAATAAACTCATATTTATGTTTCAGTTAGAAGAAAACCTTAGTCTTTTTTTAGATAATAATTATATCAACCAAGTTTGACAGCCTAAGGCTGTTTTTCTCTTTCCCAGACAAGGTCTTTCTTACAGTAAGATATAAATAATGGCACAATATTTTTAGACTCAGTAAGCCCACACATACTGTAAATTATAGTTGTCTTCCATCTGTGAGGACAATAAGTGCATCTTGATAAAAAAGAAAAAATCTTGAATTTTTTCGACTCTATAAACCTACTCCTTTATTAAAAATAAAAAGGTAAATCCTTTCAGCCCAAATGTTGTTAGTTTTACCTTGAAAAATTGTATAAAAATACATTTGAAATTTAGTTTGTATTTTAATTTAATAGACCAAAAAAAAAAACACTTTACTCGTAATGTATGGTAGTATCATGAACAATAAAATTACCTGTTCCTGGGAGGGGACTCAAGATGGCGCTGTGAGAACAACCCAGGATTGGAGCCCGCGTTGAATTCGCAAACGAGACCCAAACGAAAAGTCAGCAACTACGCAGACGACCAGCGGACAGATCCACAAAGATGGGAAGAAACCAGCGCAAAAAGGAGGAAAACACCCGAAACCAGAACACATCGCCTCCTAGAAAGGACCAAAACTCCTCACCAGCAAGGGAACAAAGCTGGACGGAGAATGACTGTGACGAAATGACGGAATTAGACTTCAGAAGATGGATAATGAGAAACTTTTGTGAGCTAAAAGATCATGTATTAAATCAATGCAAAGAAACTAAGAACATTGAAAAAAGATTTGAAAAAAGATTCGAGGAAATGATAACAAGAATGGATACCTTAGAGAGGAATATGAATGAATTAAAGGAGCTGAAAAACACAATACGAGAACTTTGCGAAGCAAACGCAAGTTTCAATAGCCGAATTGACCAGGCAGAAGAAAGAATATCTGAAGTCGAAGACCAACTCAATGAAATAAAACGAGAAACCAAGATCAGAGAAAAAAGCGCAAAAAGGAATGAACAAAGTCTCCAAGAAATGTGGGACTATGTGAAAAGACCTAACCTACGTTTGATAGGTGTACCAGAAGGGGACGAAGAGAATGAATCCCAGCTGGAAAATACTCTTCAGGACATCATCCAGGAAAATTTCCCCCACCTAGCAAGACAAGCCAACACTCAATTGCAGGAAATACAGAGAACACCACAAAGATATTCCGCAAGGAGAGCAACCCCAAGGCACATAATCATCAGATTCAACAGGGTTGAAATAAAGGAGAGAATACTAAGGGCAGCCAGAGAGAAAGGTCGGGTCACCCACAAAGGGAAGCCCATCAGACTCACAGCAGATCTCTCGGCAGAAACACTACAAGCCAGAAGAGAGTGGGGGCCAATATTCAACATTCTTAAAGAAAAGAACTTTCAACCCAGAATTTCATATCCAGCCAAACTGAGCTTCAGAAGTGAAGGAAGAATAAAATCCTTTGCGAACAAGCAAGTACTCAGAGATTTTGTCACCACCAGGCCTGCTTTACAAGAGCTCCTAAAAGAGGCACTACACATAGAAAGGATCAATCAGTACCAGCCATTCCAAAATCACACTGAATGCTAAACAGCTTCAACATAATGAAGAATCTACAACAACTAACAGGCAAAACAGCTACTTAGAATCAAAATGGCAGTATCAAATTCACACATAACAATATTAACCCTAAATGTAAATGGACTAAATGCACCAATCAAAAGACACAGACTGGCAAATTGGATAAAAATCCAAAACCCATCAGTGTGCTGTATCCAGGAAACCCATCTCACATGCAAGGATACACAAAGGCTCAAAATAAAGGAATGGAGGAAGATCTACCAAGCTAATGGAAAGCAAAAAAAAGCAGGAGTTGCAATTCTCATCTCTGATAAAATAGACTTTAAAGCAACAAAGATCAAAAGAGACAAAGAAGGCCATTACATAATGGTAAAAGGATCGATACAACAAGAAGAGCTAACGATCCGAAACATATATGGACCCAACACAGGAGCACCCAGATACATAAGGCAAGTTCTTAATGACTTACAGAAGGACTTAGACTCCCACACAATAATAGTGGGAGACTTTAACACTCCACTGTCAATACTAGACAGATCAACCAGACAGAAAATCAACAAGGATACCCAGGGCTTGAACTCAGACCTGGAGCAAGCAAACCTGGTGGACATTTACAGAACTCTCCACCCCAAATCCACAGAATACACATTCTTCTCAGCACCACATCACACCTACTCTAAAATTGACCACATAATTGGAAGTAAAGCACTGCTCAACAAATGCAAAACAACTGAAATCATAACAAACAGCCTCTCAGACCATAGTGCAATCAAGTTAGAACTCAGAATTCAGAAACCGACCCAGAACCGCACAGCTTCATGGAAACTGAACAACTGGCTCTTGAATGTTGACTGGGTAAACAACGAAATGAAGGCAGAAATAAAGAAGTTCTTCGAAACCAATGAGAATGAAGACACAACGTGCCAGAACCTCTGGGACACATTTAAAGCAGTCTCTAGAGGAAAGTATATAGCAATAAGTGCCCATATGAGGAGAATGGAGAGATCCAAAATTGACACCCTATCGTCAAAATTGAAAGAGCTAGAGGAGCAAGATCAAAAAAACTCAAAACCCAGCAGAAGACAAGAAATTACTAAGATCAGAGCTGAGCTGAAGGAGATTGAGACACGAAAAACCCTCCAAAAAATCAATAAAGCCAAGAGCTGGTTTTTTGAAAAGATCAACAAAATAGACAGACCACTAGCCAGATTGATTAAAAATAAAAGAGAGAACAACCAAATAGATGCAATAAAAAATGATAAAGGGGAAATCACCACAGATTCCACAGAAATTCAAACCATCATCAGAGAATATTACAAACAACTCTATGCACATAAACTAGTAAACCTGGAAGAAATGGATAAATTCCTGGACTCCTGTGTCCTCCCAAGACTAAACCAGGAGGAAGCTGAAACTATGAATAGACCAATAACAATGTCTGAAGTTGAGGCAGCAATTAAGAGCCTACCTCACAAAAAAAGCCCAGGTCCAGATGGGTTCACAGCCGAATTCTACCAGACACACAAGGAGGAGCTGGTACCATTCCTTCTAAAACTATTTCAAACAATCCAAAAAGAGGAAATCCTTCCCAAATCATTTTATGAGACCAACGTCATCCTGATACCAAAACCCGGCAGAGACCCAACGAGAAAAGAAAACTTCAGGCCAATATCCATGATGAACATAGATGCAAAAATCTTCAATAAAATATTGGCAAGCCGATTGCAACAGCAAATCAAAAAACTTATTCATCATGATCAAGTAGGATTCATCCCAGGGATGCAAGGCTGGTTCAACATACGCAAGTCTATCAACGTAATTCACCACATAAACAGAACCAAAAACAAAAACCACATGATTATCTCAATTGACGCAGAGAAGGCATTTGACAAAATTCAACAGCCCTTTATGCTAAAAACCCTCAATAAACTCGGTATCGATGGAACGTATCTCAAAGTAATAAAAGCTATTTATGACAAACCAACAGCCAATATCATACTGAATGGGCAAAAACTGGAAGCATTCCCTTTGAAATCTGGTACTAGACAAGGATGCCCTCTCTCACCACTCCTATTCAATATAGTACTGGAAGTTCTAGCCAGAGCAATCAGGCAAGAAAAAGAAATAAAGGGTATTCAAATAGGAAAGGTGGAAGCCAAATTGTCTCTATTTGCAGACGACATGATAGTATACCTAGAAGACCCCATCGCCTCAGCCCAAAAACTCCTGAAACTGATAAACAACTTCAGCAAAGTCTCAGGATATAAAATCAATGTGCAAAAATCACAAGCATTCGTCTACACCAATAACAGACTTAAAGAAAGCCAAATCAAGAGCAAACTGCCATTCGCAATTGCTACAAAAAGAATAAAATACCTTGGAATACAACTCACAAGGAACGTAAGGGACCTCTTCAAGGAGAACTACAAACCACTGCTCAACGAAATCAGAGAGGACACAAACAGATGGAGAAACATTCCATGTTCATGGTTAGGAAGAATTAATATCGTCAAAATGGCTATACTGCCCAAAGTAATTTACAGAATCAACGCTATCCCCATCAAGCTACCATTGACTTTCTTCACAGAACTGGAAAAAACCACCATGAACTTCATATGGAACCAAAAGAGAGCCCGCATAGCCAAGTCAATTCTAAGCAAAAAGAACACAGCGGGGGGCATCACACTACCGGATTTCAAACTATACTACAAGGCTACAGTAATCAAAACAGCATGGTACTGGTACCAAAACAGAGATATAGACCAATGGAACAAAACAGAGGCACCGGAGGCAACACAACATACATACAACTATACAATCTTTGATAAACCTGACAAAAACAAGCAATGGGGCAAGGATTCCATGTTTAACAAATGGTGTTGGGAAAACTGGCTAGCCATGTGCAGAAAGCAGAAACTGGACCCCTTCCTGACACCTTACACTAAAATTAACTCCAGATGGATTAAAGACTTAAACATAAGACCTGGCACCATAAAAACCCTAGAAGGAAATCTAGGCAAAACTATCAAGGACATAGGAGTAGGCAAGGACTTCATGAACAAAACACCAAGAGCATTGGCAACAAAAGCCAAAATAGACAAATGGGACCTAATGAAACTCCACAGCTTCTGCACGGCAAAAGAAACAGTCACTAGAGTGGATCGGCAACCAACAGAATGGGAAAAAATTTTCGCAGTCTACCCATCTGACAAAGGGCTGATATCCAGAATTTACAAACAACTCAAGCAGATCTACAGGAAAAAAACAAACAAGCCCATTCAAAAGTGGGCAAAGGATATGAACAGATACTTTACGAAAGAAGACATATATGAGGCCAACAATCATATGAAAAAATGCTCATCGTCACTGGTCATCAGAGAGATGCAAATCAAAACCACATTGAGATACCATCTCACGCCAGTTAGAATGGCGATCATTAAAAAATCTGGAGACAACAGATGCTGGAGAGGATGTGGAGAAAAAGGAACACTTTTACACTGTTGGTGGGAGTGTAAATTAGTTCAACCATTGTGGAAGACAGTGTGGCGATTCCTCAAGGCCTTAGAAATAGAAATTCCATTTGACCCAGCAATCCCATTACTGGGTATATATCCAAAGGACTATAAATCGTTCTACTATAAGGACACATGTACACGAATGTTCATTGCAGCACTGTTTACAGTAGCAAAGACCTGGAATCAACCCAAATGCCCATTGATAATAGACTGGATTGGAAAAATGTGGCACATATACACCATGGAATATTATGCAGCAATCAGAAATGATGAGTTCGTGTCGTTTGTAGGGACATGGATGAATCTGGAAAACATCATCCTCAGCAAACTGACACAAGAACAGAAAACGAAACACCGCATATTCTCACTCATAGGTGGGTGATGAAAAATGAGAACACATGGACACAGGGAGGGGAGTACTAAACACTGGGGTCTGTTGGGGGGAAAAAGGGGAGGGCCAGTGGGAGGGGGAGGTGGTGAGGGATAGCCTGGGGAGAAATGCCAAATGTGGGTGAAGGGGAGAAGAAAAGCAAAGCACACTGCCATGTGTGTACCTACGCAACTGTCTTGCATGCTCTGCTCATGTACCCCAAAACCTATAATCCAATAAAAAATTAAAAAAAAAAAAAAATTACCTGTTCCTATGTGTTTTTATGGTTTGGAAAATGAATCTTCAGGTATCAGGAGTTTGAATGATGTGCAGATTTTGAGCAGCTCTTAACTGGCACTTGCAATGAATGCCTTGCGTTGCGTGCCCATGTTGAGTTCTCTGTCTGGAGCTGGCCAAATCCGGTCCAGATGCAACTATGAATTCCCCACAGTACTCAGCCCAGTTCCCGAAACAGAGCAGTACTTGTTACATGAACAAATAGATTCTAAAGGCCATTTGCAATAGTCTCATTTCTATGTAAGTCCGGAGAACTGATTCTACATCCTTCTTGAATTCTTCAGAAACCAATATTTATTTAAGAAATTATTCTGCTAAAAAGACACATGCACACATATGTTTATTGCAGCACTATTTACAATAGCAAAGACTTGGAACCAACCCAAATACCATCAATGACAGACTGGATAAAAAAAATGTGGCATATATACACCATGGAATACTATGCAGCCATAAAAATGAATGAGTTCATGTCTTTTACAGGGACATGGATGAAGCTGGAAGCCATCATTCTCAGCAAACTAACACAGGAACAGAAAACCAAACACCGTGTGTTCTCACTCACAAGTGGGAGTTGAGCAATGAGAACACAAGAAGGGGAACATCACACACTGGGGCCTGTCGGGGGGTGGGGGAGAAAGAGAGGGAGAGCATTAGGATGAATACCTAATACATGCGGGGCTTAAAACCTAGATGATGGGCTGATGGATGCAGCAAACCATCATGGCACATGTCTACCTATGTAACAAACCTGCATGTTCTACACATGTATCCCCAAACTTAAAGTAAAATAAAATAAACATCAAAGCTATTGAGAACAGATGACAAGTTCATCAGCCACATTTTCATCTGCATAGAGTATTGCAATGATGTTCCATGTCACACAAAGACACTATTTGGCAAGGATTGCTTTTTGAGCCAGGGTATCATTATTCTGAAATTTGCTGCAAGATGGGAAGACAGAGGCTAAGCCAGTGAAAAGGCCCCATTCCCAAAGTCACAAGGCTAGTAAATAGCAGAGTGGAAACTCAAGCTATCACCTGCCTAATTCCTGGGACTACATTCTCACGTGCTCCGGAGACACGATTCCAACACTAAGCTTTCTGATTTCTAAGAACAGAATGGAAGAGGAGCAAACTCAACCATGATCCCTGGAGGTGGCGAGTGGTATGGCAGCTACAGCCTTCATCATTGAGCACTTCTTCCTGGAGGCCAAACTCAGGACTTCCTGCTGTCCTATTTACTTAGAAATGCTTATGTTCTTATTATTAGTAAAGTTAGAGATCTCATGATATGTTGATTGGACATTTCATAATATGTTTAACATCTGTCTGTCGTCTTTACGTTTCTTGTTTATGACCATTATCCATTTTCCTGTTTGATATTTGTTCTCCTTGTTGGCTCTTCACAATGTTCAGGTGAATTCCACCTGTTACATATCATGAACACACTCTCCTGGTCTGTCACTTGCCGTTACTTCTGCCTATGCTGTATGTTACTCCAACTCTTTATTTTTGCATGCAGTGAAATAGCTCACTTGTATTATATTATTTCTTTTGGATTTTATCTTTCAGCTAAAAATGTAAGGTCTTAAATTCTTTCATTGAACAATGAAAGAATTTAATGCCTCAGTTGCCTTTCACTAAGCACAAATGCAAATTACTGAATAAGTTAAACTGTCCTAAAGGTATTCGTTTTCAATTTTTTATCTGACATTTTATGATTTCGTTGTGAAAGCTTTGAATATTTTTATTTTTAGTTGAGAGGAAGTGAAATACAGGGGTTAGAACTGCAAACCACCTGTGTTTATTTAAATTTTAATTTGTTTATTCAATTAAATAAGACTATAAACAGTGCCTCAGTTGCACAAGGAACATGTCAAATGCTAAATAGTCATATGCTGCTTATGGCTACCGTGTCAGACAACACAGATATGGAATATTTTTATTATTATCTAAAATGTTACTGGATTATACCCTGGACTTCAGAGGCTGGCTACTTTAGACAAACCCCAGCCATCATGTTTTGCTGGTTGTGTGATCTTGAGCAAGTGATTGAAAGTCTCTGTGCCTCAATTCCCTTATCTGAAAAATGGAATGCATTGTAGAACTACATTATGAAATAGCTGTGTGAATTTAATGAGTTAATACATATAACATATTTAGAAGTGAACCTACAACATAGTAGGCAGTTAATAAATATTACAAATAATAGTAATTATTATACTTCAAAATACAATTATATATATGTATTGTGTATATTAAAAGCACCATTGATATTAATTTCTATGTGTTTGTAATGTTCTCTGAGGTTTCTCTTATTATTTACTTTTAGTTTTATTCCATCGTGCTCAGAAAGGATACCTGATATGATTTCTACTTTTTGAAGTTTTTGAGACTTATTTTCTGGCCTAAGATATGCTCTATCCTGGAGAATATTCCATGTGCAAATGAAAAAATAAATTGTATTTTACAGCAGTTGGGTAAATGCTCTGTAAATGTAGTTAGCCCTGTTAGGTCTGGGTGGATAGTTTAACTCTGACATGGTTTGAATCTGTATCCCCACCAAATTTCACGTCAAATTTGTCATCCCCAATGTTAGAGGCGAGACTTGGTGGGAGGTAATTAGATCATGGAGGTGGTTCCTCATGAATGGCTTAGCTTCACCTTCTTAGAGGTGTTCTCATACAATGAGTGAGTTCTCATGAGGTCTTCCCATTTAAAAGTGTGTGGCACCTTGCGCCTCCTTTTTCTTGCTCCTGCTGCCACCATGTGAAACACGTGGCATGACTGAAAGCTTCCTGAGTCCTCCCCAGAAGCAGAAGCCACAATACTTCCTGTACAGCCTGCGGAGCCATGAGCCAATTAAACCTGTTTTCTTCATAAATTACCCAATCTCAGGCATGTCTTTATAGCAATGCCAGAACAAACTAATACAAACACCAATATTTCTTGGTTGGTTTTGTATCTGGATAATCTGCCCGTTACTAAAAGTGGAGTGTTAAAGTTCCCTATTACTTAATGCAGTCTATTACTCCCTTTAGATGTAGTAATGTTTTCTTTATATAACTGAGAGCTCCAGTGTTGGGTGAATATTTATATTTGTTATATCCTCTTGCTGAATTGATCCCTTTATCATTATATAGTGACCTGCTTTGTCTCCTTTACAGTCTTAGGTTGGCAGTCTCTTTGATCTGATACAAATATAGCTGTACCTGCCCTTTTTTGGTTTCCAGATGCAAGGAATATCTTTTTCTACCCCTTCACTTTCAGTCTATGTGTATCTTTATAGGCAAAATGGGTTTCTTTTAGGCAGCAAATAGTTGAGTCTTGTTTCTTCATCCATTCAGCCACTCCATGCCTTATACTTAGAGACTTGAGTCTATTTGTATTCAGTGTTATTATTGATAAGTAAGGACTACTGCCATTTTGTCACTATCTTTCTCATTTTTTGTAACTTCTCTCTTTCTTCCTTTCATTCGCACTGTCTTCTTTTGTGGAGTGATTTTCTCTGGCACTATGTTTTAATTTTTTGCTTTTTATTTTTAGTGAATCTATTATAGGTTTTTCTGTTGTGGTTACCATGAGGCTTACAAAAAAAATCTTATAAATGTAACAAGTTATTTTAAAGAGAAGACAACTTATCTTAGATTACAAAGAATAGAAACAAAAAAAAAATGGAAAAAGTTCTACACTTTAACTCCATCCCCCATATTTTGACTTTTAATTGTCTCAATTTACATGTTTTATATAATACATCTCTTCCCAGATTGCTGTAGCTATTATTGTTTTTGATAGATTTGTCTTTTGGATTTAATGCTAGACTTCTGAGTGGATTGTACACCACAATTACAGTAACACAGTATTCTGTGTGAAAGAAAAATTAATCTTGGGGCCACAAAATCATTAAGCTAAAAGAAAGTCAAGCTGGGAACTGCTTAAAAAAGAGTTGCCTCCCATTCTATTCAGTCATCCCTCTGCTCACTGAGATAAATGCATATCTGATTGCCTCCTTCAAAAAGACTAATCAGAAACCCAAAAGAATGTAACTGTTTGTCTCTCACTTGTAACCTGGAGGCCCCCTTTCTGCTTTGAGTTGTCCTACCTATCTGTACAGAACCAAGGCTTGGTGGGAGGTGATTAGATCATGGAGGCAGTTCCTCATGAATGGCTTAGCACCACCTCCTTGGTGCTGTTCTCATGATAGTGATAAAATTTCCATGAGATCTGGCCATTTAAAAGTGTGTGGCACCTTGTCATATATTGATGTCTCCTGTCTCCCTAAAATGTATAAAAGTAAGCTGTGCCCCAACCACGTTGGGTACCTGTTGCCAAGACCTCATGAGGCTGTGTCACGAGTGTGCAGCGTTGGCAAAATAAACTGTCTAAGTTAACTGGGACCTGTCTCAGATATTTGGGGTTCACATTTTGGTAACCACAGAGGGACCCTGAGTGGAGGTGCCCCTGACCTTTGACAAATCTCCTATACCTTGGCACCAGCTTGAGCTATCTTTATGGCTCAAACCAACAGGAAAATTTGCTGTTGCCTGGAAGCACTCCCTCCAAAGAATCCCTGATCTCCTAAAATTTGGCTGATATCTAAAATTTATTTCGCTGTACAATTCCTTTTCCTTGGAGTTTACTTGCTTCCAACACAAAGAAGGCAGGTTTTCCTGTTTCTATGATGGAAGTCAGGACATTCCTTTCTGGAGTTTGAGCTTGCTTCCAATAGGGAAGACGAGTTTGAGCTTTTTCCTGCTTCTAGGATGTAGAGAGCAGTCTTCAGCCTGAGACCCAATCCTAGGTAAGTAACTGAATTACAGTTTGTCTTGGCTAAAGTTAAAATTAACAACCAGCTGGTCTTAATTTCTCCCTACCTTTAGAGTGCTCAGTAATCACATAAGTTGTGGGATTGTTTTGCTTAACTGTTTCTTGGTTGTTGTTTATTTGTTTCCGGTTGTGTTGCTGTTTCAGTCTTTTTTCACTGTGTTTGACCATCTCTATCCAACTTGATCAAATCCAAAAGAAAGTTCCAAATTATGAGGAACGAGGCCTCTGAAGTGGCTAAATACCCACATATACACATCCAAAAAGGTGGTGTGGTGGGGGAAGAAACACGGCTAGCAAAAGAAAAGGAAATTTTTTAATTTTTACTACTAAGAGATTTTATTTCCATAACAAGGCAGCCAACCATCTTGCGAGCCAAGCCAAACTGACAGGGCAATGGCTGTCACCCCCTGCTGCAGTTCCATAGCTAACATTCTGCCTTCTTTTTCACTGTGACAGCCAGGGTTTGGTTCCTAAATCAGCCCTTTCTGATTTGATACTTGCTACTTCTGAAATAGCAGCAATTTGTCCCAGCTGAAATATGGTAACGAAATTTAACAAGATTTGTTCCTAAGGAGCTCTATGATTAAAGGTTAGCTTCATTAAAAACTAACATCCAAGATGTGTGTGTGTACGTGTGTATGTGTGTGTTTGCATTTTAAGGCCCTTCGTGTTTTTGTTTTTTCTCTCCTAAGACCTTGTCCTTTTTTTTTTTTTTTTTTTTGAGACGGAATTTCGCTCTTGTTACCCAGGCTGGAGTGCAATGGCGCGATCTCGGCTCACCGCAACCTCCACCTCCTGGGTTCAGGCAATTCTCCTGCCTCAGCCTCCTGAGTAGCTGGGATTACAGGCACGCGCCACCATGCCCAGCTAATTTTTTGTAATTTTTAGTAAAGACGGGGTTTCACCATGTTGACCAGGATGGTCTCGATCTCTTGACCTCGTGATCCACCCGCCTCGGCCTCCCCAAGTGCTGGGATTACAGACTTGAGCCACTGCGCCCGGCCGTCCGTTTTTTTTTTAAGCAAAAGTTGTTTCTTCTCAGTTGACTGAATTCTGCTTTCTTTATTTACTTCTGCTCTCTCTCCTTTCTCTTGCACCCTCTGCTTCATGAGGAACCTAAAATAGTTTAGAATAGCCTGGGGTTCCTTCCTGGAGTTCCTTAATTGCCTGGGGTGCTGGAAAGGTGCTAGACTCCCTTTAGGGAAAAATGATATAAGTGCATTTTTATTAATAATGTTTTTCCTTATGGAACCTGTGTCAACAATTTCCTTTCAACTCTTAAACTGATTGCTTTTTTATTGTGTTACCTGATTTTTTCACTAAAGTAGTTATTTCAATAGAAGGTATTCTTGGATTTTTAATAAAGAGTATAGATTAGACACTTAGAAATGTCTTTGTTTAAAAAAAAAATTTAAGTACACTGAAAAGCATCACATGGTCTAGCCTCATAATAACTCTCTTTGGAGACCCAGGATTAGTGTGGGTTCTGCCCAGAACTCAGAGCTCCAGATAAAAGATAGGTAGTTCCTATCTCAGTAAAATTGGTTTCCTTATACAATCCAGTGATAGATTTCTATAGTTTTATGTTGAATTTGGCATCCATCTATAATCTCCTTTTAGCACAAGACTTTTTCTCTCTCTACCTTGAGATATCAATTTTGCTATCTGATTTTTCATCTAAGGGTTATTTCTTTAAATATGCAGATATAAGGCTATTTAGCTGACAACTGCCAGAGTAATTAAATAGGTATCAAGAGTTTGCAAGTCTAAGACAGGAAAAAATAAAAGGACATCTTAGAAATCTGTAAGATGTACTTCTATGGGTGTGCCTAGTTTATCTATGTATTTATGTGTTGCGTACATACTGTTTCACTACTAAAAACATACAAAAGCACTCTAATTAATTGGCTTAAAAATGAAAGTGCCTAAATCAAATACTTTATCAGAAAAAAAGGAAAGATTAGTCAAATGCTTTTTCAGGTTTATGTGACTTAAGTACAATCTTTAATAAATAAGCTAACCTTAAAATTATTGGTAAAGCAATATTAGAAATGTCATAAGAATTGTCAGGATACATTTTGCTTGCATTTATTAATCAAGCAATTTCATATTTATCCCTGCCAAATACTATAAGCTGTCAAAATATTTGGCACAGAGGTTACGAAACTATAAATCCAGCCCAAAACAGAATGATCTTGTTGCTTGTGTAGTTTTTAATCAGTCAAACATTAATATTGGTTTAATGAAAATAGTTATCTCCCTAGCATGTGTTGACATAACAAATAAGAAAGTAAATATAATTTGTAGAAGTCCTACTATGTGCATCCCCAACGCTGGCATTTTCAGCTTGATTTAATCTTTACAAAACAAATCTACAAGGCAGCTGTATTTATTCCTATCTTAAAAATATAGAAAATGACTCTTAGAAAGTAACTTAAATTTGTCAAGACCCAAATAAGTCAAGACAGCTATTACGTGACAAGGTAACAACCCGGTCAGTACTGTCTCTATAAATGGTTACAGTGATGAGAAATAGAACTTATATGTGTAAGTCTGTAATCTCAGAGTACTAAAAAAATTTATTGTTGCTACACAGAGGAAAAAAATGATGTAAGTGCATTTTCATTAATAATTTACAATGGCAGCTAAACTCCAGAAAAATAAAGGATTATCAAGTAAAGCCATTGTTTCTTTATCAGAGGTTAAAAATAGGAGTAGTAATAGTAGTTAGCTCATGGGATTAAACCAGATAAAGGATTGCGGTTAGCATAGTATCTTAAACAGAGCAAGCACCTTAAATATTAGCTATAAAGATAAAGAGGAAGGGAAGACAAAAAATAGATCCAGAGATGAATACATGAATAGAAAAGAGAAAATTGATAATCAAGAAACTCTGAATCACCTATCTGATTTTGAGTTGCTCTTCTTAAATTCAAATTCTAGCCACGTCCTTGATCCTCAAAACAACCCTAAGCTAACTAACAAAGATGGCATTTCCATTTTCTGGATAAATGTAGATTTTCAAAAAGGTTAATTAACTGGTGTGTACTCAGAGTGGCATTAAAATGCAAATTTTGTTACGTTGACATCAGTAGCAAAAATTTTCCCATTGGAAAAAAATCATTTCATTAGAAGCCCAAACCTTGGCATCACACAATATACCCAGGCATCCCCTGAACCTAAAATTAAAAATAAAATGAAATTTTAAAAATATATATATATATTTAGTTCTGGGTACATGTGCAGGATATGCAGGTTTGTTATAGAGGTAAATGTTTGCCATGTTGGTTTGCTGCACCTATCAACCCATCACCTAGGTATTAGGCCCAGCACACATTCACTATTTTCCCTAATGCTCTTCTCTCCCCGCTCTACCCACTAATAGGCCCCAGTATATTTTTTTTAGAAAATACAGAGTTACTTCCATCTCCCAATGGTAATATAACTGCCAGTTGTTGATTAAACTTACTGCTTAAGGTACATGCAATAATTCCTCTGACCTCTGCAGCCATTCATTCATCTGTTCAATGACTATTTAAGGAAACTCTAAGGGCCATATCCTGGGCTTGACACAAGGGACATGGTGGTAAATGCAACAGACACAAACTCTGCCCTTATAAATCTTACAACACTGAAGGAGCACCAGGCACAAACCAAGTAATGATTAGATTATGAATGAACCTTTAACAGGTCCAAAACTAGCCCTACCTGTGAAGGAGAAAAGCATTTTCCTGAGGAAGCCATATTTGATCAGCTATCTGAAGAAGCAGTTATCTGAGTGGGGTAAAGGCAGGTTAGAGAAAGAGGAAGACAAAGAGAGAAAATACGATACACAGTAGTATCTGCTAATGTAATCCTTGAGGTGATTATATGGCTCAACCTATTAAAGTCGATTATGTGATTCGATTTATCCAATGGAATGTGAATGAAAATAACATAGGTTGCTCTAAGATAGAAATTTTTGGAGCCAGTGTGAAGTGTGGTGTGTTCTTCTTTCCTTGTTCCTGTGGTCGTACAAGCACATATCCAGGCGGAAACTGTCAATTTGAGTATCTGAGTGTCTGATACAAAGAGTCCTGTTTTTGACCATAATAAACACAAATAAGAAAAGTGTTTGGGCCAGGTATGGTGGATCACACCTGTAATCACAGCACTCTGGGAGGCTGAAACAGGCAGATCACTTCAGGACGGGAGGAGGTTGAGACCAGCTTGGCCAACATGGCGAAACCCCATCTCTACTAAAAATACAAAAATTAGCCAGACGTGGTGATGGGCACCTGTAATCCCAGCTACACAGGAGGCTGAGACAGGAGAATCACCTGAACCCAGGAGGTAGAGGCTGCAGTGGCAGTGAGCTGAGATCACACCACAGCACTCCAGCTGGGCAACAGAGCAAGACTCTGCCAAAAAAAGAAAGAAAGAAAGAAAGAAAAGAAATGTTTTTGAAGCAGCAAGAATGATTGAAGAGTTAGGAAGTTATTGCAATAGTCTTGGTTAGACATGCTGGTGGCTTGGAAGAAATGGATACATATGAGAGGTATGCAGAAGTATTCAGTAAGGTTTGCAGGGGTGAATGACAATATGGAACTAACCTTTAGGAGGAATTAGGGACAATTTACAAGCATCACCTGTTAGTGGCAATAATGTGTACCTGATAATCAGAAGCTCTGTACAAAAATGCTAATTATGAACCTACTTCTAATTATTTTAATTAAAAAATTATGATGCACTATACCTTAACCAAAACCTTTGACCAATTTCCAAAAGTGTGCATATGACACAGTACAGCAAATAGGCATAAATTGCACCCCTCCTACTACTGAACAATTACTATTGTGAACACCAGTTGCTTTGCATTTAGAAACATGACCTCCCTCGTGGCCAGCTACACAGAAGATGCATGACATTTTTGACAAATTATTTGCCTTTCAAAAAGTTCACATGCACACTGGTCTTATGTTCTGCCAATTGATTTTATGTGACAGATTTATTGAGATATAATTTGCATATCATACAACCTACCACTTAAAGTGTTCAAGTCAGTGATTCTTAATATATCCACCATGTAGCATGACCATCACTATAATCAATTTTATAACACTTTTATCACCCCTTCAAACAATCCTGTACCCACTAGCAGTCACTCCTCATTTCTCCTTAATACCCTTCAGCCTTAGGCAACCATTACTCTATTTTATGTCCTTATGTATTTCCTATATGGACATTTTATAGAAATGTAATATTTGGGCTTTTGTGACTGGCTTGTTTTACTGGGCATAATGATTTCAAGGTTCATCCATGTTGTAGCAAGAATCAGTACCTCAATCTTTTTTCTTGCTGAATAATATTCCGTCATATAGATATACTACATTTTGTTTATCCATACACCAGTTGGTGGGTATTTGTTTTCACTTTTTGTCTTTTGTGAATAATTCTTCTATGAACATTTGTGTATATATTCTTGTATGGCCATATGTTTTTATTTCTCTTGGATATGTATCTAGTAATGAAACTGCTGAGTATATAACCATCCTGGTTACCATATAGGTAACTCCATATTTAATCTCTTGAGGAAATGTCAGACTGTTTTCTGATGCAGCTGCACAATTTTGCATCTCTATCAGGAGCTTATGAGTATTCCAATTTTCCAACATCCCACTCTTGTTATTATAGCTTTCATTTAATTATAGAGATTCTGGTAGGTATGTAGTTATATCACATAGAGTTGATTCGCATTTCCAAGATTGCTAATAATGTTGAGTTTATTTTTTCTGCTTTTAATTCATAATATCTTATTTGGAGAAATGCCTGTTTAGATGCTTTGCCTATTTGTAAATTGAATTATTTGCCTTTTAGTATAGAACAGTAATAATAGTTCTTTATAACTCCTAGATAAAAGAAGATTTATTCCTATGTTTCAGAGTTTTCTAGTTTTAGGTCTTACATTTGGGGTTATGACCCAATTTCAGTTGATGTTTCTATGTAACATGAAGTTACTGTCCAACCTCATTATTTTGCATGTGAATATTCAGTTGTTCCAGCAGCATTTGTTGAAAACACTATTCTTTCCTCATTTAAAGGTATTGGTACTCTTGTAAAAAAAGAAAGAAAGAAAATTAAATCAAGGAGGTGAAGATTTGTTTATGGACCCTCAATTCAATTCCACTGTCCTATATGTCAGTATGTCAATTTTATACAAGTAGCACACTGTCCTAATTACTGTAGTTTTGTAGTAAGTTCTGAAATCAAGAAGTGTGAGGCTCTCTGATTTGTTCTCAGATTTCAAGATTGTTTGGGCTAGTCTGGGTTTTTTTAATTTTCAAATAAGTTTTACAACAATCTTCTGATTTTTGCAGAGAAAAAAGCTGAAATTCTGATAGGGATTATGTCGCACCTGTAGATCAGTTTGAGATGTATCCCTTCCAATCCATATATATGAGATATATTTTTATTTACATAAGACTTTAAAATTTTCATTCAACAGTGCTTTGTAGTTTTCAGAGTACAAGTCTTACATTCCTTTTTTTCAAGTTTATTTTAACATATTTTATTATTGTTGTTGCTATTGTGAGATTATTTTCTTAATTTAATTTCTGAATTATTTATTATAGTGAATAAAAATACAATTGATTTTACATATTTATCTTGTGCCCTGCTACCTTGCAAGACTCATTCATTAGATATAATAACATTCAGTGGATTCCTTAGGATTTTCAATATGCAAGACCAAATAATCTATAAATAGATAGTTTTAGTTCTTCAAGTTCAAGTACCTTTTCTTTCTTTTTTATTTTTTGCCTAATTGCTATGGCTTGAACATCCACTATAACATTGACTAGAAGTGCTGAGAGCAGACATCCTTGTATTGTTCCTGATTATAGGTGACACTTTTCAGTCTTTCACCATTAAGTATGATGTTAGCTGTGAGACTTCATAGATGCCCTTTATCATATTGAAGAAGTTCACTTCTGTTTCTAGCTGGTTGAGTGGTTTTATCATGGAGAACTGTTGAGATTTTGAATGTTTTTTCTGCTTAATCTGGTGATCTATTGAGATCGCCATAATTTATTATATTAATGTGATGTGTTATAGTAACTGATCTTCAGATATTAAACCAACCTTACATTCCTTGGATTAATTTTATTTGGTCACAATGCATTTTTTATATTTTGCTGGATTCAGCTTGTTGAATTTCATTTTGTTGAAGATTTTAATATCTACATTTATAAGAGATATTGGTCTGTAGTTTCTTTTCATATGATGACTTTGCTTCTGGTGTCAAGGTAATTTTGATCTCATGGAATAAGTTGGAAATTTTTCCAGCCACTTCAACTTTTTAAAAGCTTTTATGAAGAATTGGTGGTATTGTTTAAATATATTCTCATGTTATATATTTAATTCACCAGTAAAGCCATCTAGGCCTGAACATTTCTTTGGGGGAAGATTTAAATTAAATTTAAATTTAATCTCATTACTTTTACGGGCCTATTCAGATTATCTAATTCTTTCTTTATACCAGCAATAGGCAGAACTAAATGATATACATAGCCAGAGATAAGTATACACTGTCTTAAACACAAATCTTCAAATTAAAGCAAAATTCTTTATATATACTCCCAAATTATTGTTTTGAAACAGTCTAAATTCTCCCAAGAAATAAACATTTCAATTGGTTATTTCAAGGAAAAAGAAAAATATGGAGAAGAAAGAGAACAAGTGAATATGTTATTTATCATTTTGAAATTTGGGATTTCGCTGTAGAAAATAACCTATCTTATAAAAGGTCAAAACCTGAATTGGCCTAATAAGCAAATATATGATTTCATTAGATTCAGAAAAAGATATTCCCCACTTATCATTGTCAGGTAATGTTGGTTTAAATCAGGCATGAAGTAGAATTCAACAGCTCCATGTTCTTTATCTCATATTTTGACTTCAAGTTGGGAGAAAATACGAAATACCATCTGTATTCCAAAACCCACCATGTCACACACTCATTTTTTTCTCACCTTTTCTTATTGGCAGAGCTATATTGAGAATTAACTGCCCTACACAAAAGGATAATTTTATCCTCTTCAAACTAATGCTTTTAAAGATAAAACAAAAGTGTTGTGAATAAAACCGTAAAAAATAGGGAAAAGGCTTCTTGACATTTATTAAGACAATGGATTTTTAAAAATATATTACAGCAAAAGTATAGGCAACAAAAGCAAAAAGACAAGTTAGACTACATCAAACCGAAAAGCTTCACAAGAAAGAAAACAAGAGAATAAAAAGACAACCCACAGAGTGGGGGAAATCGTAACAAACCATACATCTCATAAATGGTTAATACTCAAAATATGTAAGGAACCCAACTCAATAGCCAAGAAAATAACAAATAAATAACCTGATTTTAAAATAGGCTAAAGATCTCATAAACATTTTCCCATAGATATCCAAATGGCCAATGGGTATGCAATGCTCATCATAAGGAAAATACAAATTAAAACCACACTGAGACATCAGCTGACACTTGCCAAAATGGCTATTATCAAAATGACAAAATATAACAAGCATTGGCAACGATGTTAAGAAAGAGGACACTTGTACACTGTTGGTGGGAATGTAAATTGGTATAACCATTATGGGAAATATTATGGGGCTTCCTCAAATAATTAATTATAGAGCTACCATACGATCCAGTAATCTCACTTCTGGTATGTATCCAAGAGAAATGAAATCAGTAGGTCAAAGAGATGTCTGCATTCCCATGTTTATCATAGCACCATTCACAAAAGCCAAGTTAGAGAAAGAACCTAAGTGTCCCTCAGTGAATGAATACCTTAAGAAAATATGGTATATACCTATAATGGCCTATTATTCAGCCTCAAAAAAGAATATCCTGCCATTTGCAACAAAATGGATGAATCTGTAGGACATTATTCTAAGTGAAATAAGCCAGGTACAGAAAGACAAGTACCACATGTTCTCACTTATATATGGAATCTAAAAAAGTCCAACTCATGAAAGTAAAGAGCAGAATGGTGGTTTCCAGGGCTCAGGAGCATTGAGAAAATGGGGAGATGTTGGCCAAAGAGTACAAAGGTTTAGGTACACAAGATGAATAAGCTCTGGAGATGTACCATAGGTAACAATATCATATTTCAGGCACAGAATTTGCTAAAATAACTGATCTTAGGCATTCTCCACACACACACAAAAAGTTGTAACTATGTTAAGTAATAAATATGTTAGTTTGATTGTGGTAATCATTTGACAATGGATATCAAAACATCATGTTTCATGCTGATGTGAAATGGGGACAGGGAGGTGCTGGGTAGAGCAAGGCAGGTCCCTGGCTAGGGATCCACACTCAGGCCTGTGCCCATGGACCTAGGTGAGGACAGGCATTCCTGCCTTTATGCCCAGATGTTGCATTTTCTAAGAGCACCCTGGCCCGCCATGCCCCCATCCTGTACCTATAAAAATCCCACGACGCTAGCAGGGGCAGACACACAGGTGCTGGACTGAGGAACGTACTGATGTAGAAGCACATTGTCACACTGATAGACCGTCAACCACTGGAACAATGCAGAATTTGGCTGGGGTGGTTGGAGAAGAGTCAGGCCCCCAAGCTGACAAGCAGCCTAACTCTAGGGGAAAACCATCTCCCTTTTGGCTCTCCTGTCTGCTGAGAGCTACTTCCACCCAATAAAACCTTGTACTCATTCTCCAAGCCCCCATTTTATCTAATTCTTGTGGTACACCAAGACAAGAATCCCAAGATACAGAAAGCCCTCTTTCCTTGCAATAAGGGGGGTCTAATTCAGCTGACTGACATAGGCTGCCTATGGATGGCTAAACTAAAAGGGCACCCTGTAACACACACTCGTTGTGGCTTCAGCAGCACACATTCACTCCTAGACACTGCAGTGGGGTCAGAGCCCCACAGTCTGCCTGCTGCATGTTCCCCTTGAGGTTTGAACAGCAGAGCATTGAAGAAGAGCCACACCCTCATCACATGCCCTGTGAGGGGACTGCTACAGGCTAAGCGATGTTAATAACTAAAATGAACATTTGGAACAGCTGCCAAAGGTGCAGATAAGATGAACTGGTCTTAGAGGTATGGTCCAATGACTCTACCACAACAGCTGTAGGCATGCATGGTGCAGGGCACCTCCCATTACTCTTTCTCCTCCCAGCTCAGGTGCCTGGGCACGCCTGCAGCAGGCAAAGACAGAGCCCAACAGCCACGATGTGGGTGGGAGAAAGGTGCAGTGGTAACCCTGACCTCACAGATCTGATGGGTGGTTGCTTCCCACCCACTGTGCCAATGGAACCTTTCCTCCCCTGGCCAAGGAATTCAACCCAATCTGAACCAGGAGAAAGTTATGAGGATTAGAAATGCCAAGTTGCACTAAGAATCTTAGAATCTCAGAATCTCCTTCTTTTTGCCACTTAAACAGTTTTTTTCTTTATTCTCTTTCTAAGTGAGAAGAGCCCCACTCTGTTTCCGATAGGGAAGTTAACAGAGGAGTGGTCCCTGCTGGCTGAGAACTGCACACTTGGCAGGGTTCATTTGCCACGCTAAATGGATACAACAGCCTCTGAAATATCTTTTCAGTCTCAAACTTGATTCCAAGCTTAAGGCTGAGGCCCTAGAAAGAAAAAACCAGGTCTGAGGGATCCAAAGACAAGCAACACGCACAATGTAAATGGGCAGGACCAATTCCTGCCGACTGAACCCCACCTCATGGAAGGAGGTCATGCTTCACGGCATAAGCAGGCCCAGAGAACTCAAAGGTTGTCAACAGCAAGGAGAAAGGGTAGTTGATCCCTAGTCTCCAGGTTTTCCCTGCTTCATGGTATTGCCGCATTGGTACCTAGGACCAGCACCTGCCAAGGTCACTGGGGCTCAGGTATAAGAAGTGGAGAGTGAAGGGAGGACACTCACTTTCTCTCTCCATCACACCCTGAATTTTCACGGAAAGAAGGAGAAGAATGAGGGACGCCTCTATTCTCTGTCTTTCAGAATGGACAGCTAGTTCTCTTCACCACCCCCAGCTTATACTCCTCTGGAGTGTATCCTGAACAATTGGGACTGTTTTGAGCCTCAGAATCTGGAGGAAAAGCACCTCGTAGCCCTCTCCACAAAGGCTTGGCCAAATTACGATTTACAGGAAGGACTGGCTTGGCCTCAGGAAGAGACCTTCTCTCGATATCATCTGACAGTTGGAACTTTTCTGCAGACATGAGGACAGATGGTCTGAGGTCCCACATGTGCAGGCTTTCTATACCTTGCAAGGCAATCCAGACCTTTGCCAACCATGTAGGATTGATCCAGCCCTCCTGTTTTCTATCTCAGGAAAGGCTGCAAGGGGCAAGCCCAGGAATTAAAGATACAAGTCCCAGAGGCACCCCCAGCAGGGGAGCCAGCTCCTTCAAGCCCTGCTACTCTGGGTCCACCCCAACCTCACTCTCCAGCTTCAGCCTCTCACTTGCCTCCTAAAAATCCTCACCCTAAACAAGCCCTGGTCTCACTCTTGCCCCTCCAACAAATGCCCAGTGAATTTGGGCCCAGTAAAGTCCAACTACTCCTTTCCCTACAGAACTTAAAGCAGTTTAAGGGGAATCTTAGCAAGTTTCCAAATGACCCTGAAAGATACATGGAAGCTTTCCAGAATTCCATTCAAATATTTGAACTGTCCTGGAAAGACATTATGTTGCTTTTGAACAGGACACTGAGAAACAGCCCATTCTGCAAGCAGCAGAGAGATTTGGGATTATAGCATCAGGAAAGGGGATGAACTTTATCCAACTGGAAGAGAAGCAGTACCAGTGAATGATCCCAAATGGGATCCCAGTGACGAGATGGAGGACTGGAAAAGGAGACACTTTCAGGTGTGCATAGTGAAGGTCTTACATGGGACCAAGACCAAGCCTCTCAATTATGCTAAGTTGTCCATGATTGACCAGGGATTTGATAAAAATCCCACTGCCTTCCTGGAGAGGCTGAGAGAGGCTTTGGTAAAGCACACCTTTCTATCTCCTGATTCAATCAGGGGACAGCTAATCATAGAGGATAAATTTATTGCTCAGGCAGCTCCTGACATCAGGAGGAAGTTGCAGAAATGGTCCCTGGGACCAGATAGTACATTAGAGGACCTCCTGAAAGTGGCCACCTTGGTCTTCTACAATAGAGAAAGGGAGAACAAGAAAGAGACAGAAGCTTTAGTGACCACTGTGCAAGCCCACAAACCCCAGAATTCTCAGGGTGCACCTGTTAACTGCTAAACATATGGTGAGAACAGTTATCTCTCTTCTAAAGTTTAACCACTCCCATACAATGTTTAATTTCATTCACCAGGGTGAAACAGCTCAGGATACAATGTTGTTGTTAGTATATTTCACTTACTGTATCTATAATCTTTGGCACCAAATTATTTCCTGGTATAATACACATGTTTAACCCGTGCATACGTAACCATCTCCCTTCTGGCTTTCCTCTCTGTTGAGAGCTACTTCCACTAACTAGAATTCTGCACCCATTCTCTAAACCCACATGTGATCTGATTCTTCTGGTATAACAAGGCAAGAACCCCAGGACATGGAAAGCCCTCTCTCTTTGCAATAAGGCAGGGGTCTAACTGAGCTGAGTAGCACAAGCTGTCCTTGGATGACTGAACTGAAAGAGCACCCTGTGACACACGCCCACTGGGGTTTCAGCTGCAAACATTCACCCCTAGTCACTGCCATGGGGTGGAAGCCCCACAGCCTGTCCGTTTCTATGTTCCCCTAGCGGTCTGAGCAGCAGGGCACTGAAGAAGCAATTCACATTCCCATCACATTCCCTGAGAGGGAGACAAGGTAACTTTTCCTGTTTCTATGCTTTAAATAAGTAAAATGTTTATTTGTCAACTATACCTTAATAAAGCTGAGGGAAAACAGTGTGATGAATGCTGATTTGGGGCCATGTACCTTGTGCAGAAAAAGAGAAAGGCAACACCAGGGGCAGTGCTCACTTGCCCCCTAATGCCCTCTTAACCTCATGCCACCCAAAGCTAAGAGCAAGCCCCCAGGCATGTTCCATGGTGGGCCCAGCCCCCACCTCATGTAGCTTATTAAAATATTCCTGTCATTTGCTTCTAACTGAAAATAGTTTTGGCAAAGCAAGTTCTTCAAGTTGTTATTGTTATGAGATATTTTACCACCCTTGTGGCAGTTGGCTCTCTTATATTGGTTCTATAAAGCCTTATTAGGTTACCCCTCAGTGAATATACACATCCTGCATATGTAATGAGCTGAGAGGATGTGAGTCCTACAGACAACCACAACCCACATTGCCCTGCCAGATGGTTGATATTCCACATTTGCCTTTGTGGTATCAGAGTGCTAAAGGCTCTTGTTAAAATGCATTGTGTGTTACTTGGTGTGACCAGTGCAGGGAAGGGTCAGTCATAAAGATGGTATCTCAATTAATATTTAGACTAGTCAGCCAATCAGTGAACATTTGCACGACTACAACTGGCCTTACCAAAATTGAAAACAAGGCCACTGTGTTTCAAAAGTGACAAGGGGGAGTAGTATGAGGAATCCCACGCCGAGAAGTGCAGGGAGTCAGGAGCTGGCATTGATAACACTAGAGGTAGTCAAAGAGATCTGGGGAATTACGGATGTGGAAAAAGAGAGGTGGGGAAAATTAAAGGTAGAGGAGGGCTGATGGCGAATTCTGGAGGACTGAATCCCAGGAACACTGACTGGTAGGACACATTTAGTCCTACTCCCTTAATAGATCCAAAGTAGATCAGCAGGTTTGGTACATTTCATCTTTCAAACAAATTCTCAGTCACGTGGTAGTCATTCCCCTTTTGACCTGTTCTTCACCTAGCTGCAATAAAACAACACATTTTTATGTGAAAAACAATTAACTTAGTTTAGTGTCCACGGATTTTAAATAGCATTTATGAGGAAATACTATAATTTTTAACAATATTTAGAGGGATATAAAAATAATGATTCTAAGATGGAATTCTTCAAAACCAGGTCACAGTCTCTACTTTTCAGAGAAAATATTCAACTCTCCACATTGGTCTTTTTCCATATAACAACACTGTTCGCTGCCCTCACATTTAAAACAGAGTTGAAGAAATACAGGTCCCTTAAACTCATAATATCAGACGATAGGAAACTGAAATATAGACAGGCTTTCTTTCCTGTGATGTTTTAAAACTACTGTCTATCCATTTTCCCATTGTTTATTAAGCTATTTCTGGGAAACAGCAGATCTAAAGCATTCCAGGGCCAATTAGAATTTGCTTAGCCATGAAATGTTTAAGTCCAATTCAGGAAAATAATTCATGTTCCTTACTTTGTTTTCCAATGAGAGGTACTTAATGACTATTTTTAATCATGTTCTGGAAAAGGTAGCTGAGAAGGGATGTGATTCTTAAGGTCTTTTTCTTCCTCAGGGTTTTTCTGACTGTTCCTAGGTTATATGGAGAACCAACCTACAAAGACCAGAAAACTAAATCACCTCCTAGTGATTCTAATGGCCTGACCTCAGGGAGGTGTTGGCCATCTGGCCATCTCACCATGGAAACCCTCCAGTGGCCCAGGTCCAATGTGACAACACAGCCAGATGGCTGGCAGCTTGCTGCACAAGGTGGTCCCTGAGGTCCTGGCTAGGAACATGCTGATTTCTCCTGAATTTCAATTGCTTGTGAATGCTACCCTTTCCAACCTGGAGGGGAGATGCAACTCTCCCTTGCAGTGAATGGCAAACGGCCTGGCTCCTTTCTCCTGCTACTCAAGCCTCTAAAATTCCTTGGAAAAAAAGTATCTCAAGATGATATACTTTTTTGTATCAGGCAGCCCACTGAGCAATTTGGGCCCAATACAAAGTTTCTGTTCTGTAGCCATGACGGCACTCAGATGTCAGGTGCAGTCAACTCCCAGTCTCACCCTGAGGATATCAGGGTTTTCCTTTTCCCCATTTTACTCATTTAACTCCTGCAGACATTCTTAATTCCAAATATGATCTTCTCCATTTTATTTCCCCTTCTTCCAAAGAATAAGAAAACCTGCTGTTTAAAGCAAGAGAAAAGGGCATGGAGCAAAATATCTCCCATTTCTGCTGCTGCTTTTATCCTACATCCTCAACTTAACCTGATGTGCATGTACGCACATACACGCACATACCTTATTGTAAGAGGAAGAAGAAAAGAATCAAAGATGAAGGAGGTAGAAACAGAAACACCCAAATGCTGGCCTGGTATTAGACAGGAATGCCATGAGCCACGAGAAACAGGATGCTGGAATTGAAGTGACGTAAACAATTGAGCAGATGTTTCTTCTTCTCTCACAAGGAATCTAGAAGGAGTTAACTGCTCCTGTTACTTTAGAGGCTCACTTGTGTAAGAGACACCTACTGGCAAGAAACCCTGCTCAATTCCACTCACAGTCGTCAGAGCTGCCACACTCAAGGCACAAAAACACGGCAAAAAGACAGCCCCAGCCATGAGGTTTTCTGTTTCCCTCCCATCGCTCATGGGTAAATTCTGGGGCATATGGTCCCTCCTAGGTACCAAGGAGGCTGGAAAAGCAGGTATCTCACCGGGGTAGGCACAGTACTGGTCTAAGCAAAATTAGGTGATGCTGATAAAAAAAAAAGAGGACAGGCCAGGGATGATGATACGACCTTCTCTGCTTTACCCACCTCCCTGGCTCATCCTCATTCATCCCACCTTGCCCAAGGACTTTGGAATTCCAGATTCCTGGCAAACTGTATGCTAGCTGAGCTGTTTTATGTTGACCTGGCAACCAAATCACTATACAAATAAAAGAAACTCACATTTGAACTCTTGGAGTACAATTCATTTGCACATTCTGGATTGTCTGCCTTTTAGTTACAGAAGAGGAGTCCCAGAGTCAATTTGCAAAATAGTACATTACAAAAACTGTCTGTCATTATTAATTGATAATTTTTTGAAAGCAATAGTATTCCAATTCCCTTGATTAGGCAAAGTTTACCAACTATCGCTGTAAAAATTTATTTTGTAACAAGAAAACTAAGAACATATAAAATTAAATCATTATAAAAAAGAAATTACTTAAATTAGCTTACATATTTGGAAATATAAAAATTTTTAACCTTTTGACTTTTAAATTGTTACTTTGTTACTAAATATATTTATGAATTCTCCTTTTAGTTAAGGAGTACCAAAATATTAAAACTGATGTCATAAAATAGCAGAACTACATTGAATGGCTCTGAATTAACAAACCTAGGGATAGCATTCTCTTCATCAGTAAAGAAAAAGTTACTGGACCAGAAAAAGGAATCTTGGTAAATTTTAGTTCCACCCATTGCTTCACGAAATCAGAAAAACTGAAAATAAAGAAAGAAACAAACAAATGCTCCTATACAGTTTTTCCTCCAGAGATATGTTCTTAAAGAAGTGACAACTCAAAATTATAAATCATCAAGTACAGCATGTCTTCTGTTTTGAGATGTACACACATACCAGCTGACACTTTAAATAACTGAAAACTGCTTGCTCCTTTTTAGAAAACATATTTTGTGTTTCACGAGACTTCATTTTATGTGGCAGTTGGATCAGTTCCGTATCTCTTTATTGTTAACCAATAGTTAATTCATAGTAAACAGATCGTTATATTTGGCAACTCCCTCAACTCACACAGTTATCTTAGATATACCAAATAGTATTTTAAAAGTTCATTTCCTGTGAGTTGACTCATTTCCTTCCAAGCTTCTTAACCACAAACTGCTTGATATAAATGTATTCAGTGTACTATTCTCAAAATCTAAATTATACTATTCATATACACTAAATTTATGATAGAACATATTCCTCAATTTCACACTGTGGTGAAAAGCTAGTTACTCAAAGCCATAAAGCTACACAAAGTCATTAAAGGGAAATCCTTTACAGAGATATCAAGTGGATTCGCAAACACATTTGCTTCTGTCAGACTACCTTTTCTTGTTAGAAAGTTGTTACATTTAAATCTAGAATTAGTTTAACATAATCATGTTGAATGTATACTCTACCCATGATCATTTTCCCTAATCATGTTGTCACTAAGATATTATTTATGATGAGAACATTAACAACAATAATGACCATAATAACAAAAATAGTAGGAGGTACACAAGGAAATAGAATGGATTCTTCACTGTGGACCTTGAAGGTATAATTAGCACTGATAGAATAATTTTGTAAGCTAAGTCTTCAAAGTGTTGGCCTATTAAAATTTAAATATTTAATTATATTTATGAATCAATAACTTTCCCCATTTTCCTCCAACAATGACATAAATTGTTTTGTTTTTCTCTTGTGGAAAGTCGTACTTTTTAGAGTAATAAAACATACATAACTATGACAATGGGAAGTGAAAAATATGAAGACTAATTAAAGTTACCTGTATTCTAAAACTCTAAGATTAATAAAGGACATTTAAATCCATGAGCTTTATTTTTCTGTCCATAATGTAGGGATAATAATCTCTTCACGTGGTTGTTGGATAACAGAATGAGACAATACAGAAAAAATGTTATTTGCAGTTCCCGACATTTCATGGTAGGAACATCTTAGCAGAGGCAGATAGCATTGGTTAAATTCAGGCTGTTGTTATTGGCCATTTTAATTTTTTTCTTTATGATTTTTGAACATTTGATACATATTACTTTTATAATTATAAAAAGTTGACATATTTTTAATATTTTGAAACACACATACAAACACACAGAGTATCATCACTGTTGTTATTAGTATTAAAAGCTTCTAATTAAAAACAGATTAAATTAAAAATGAATTAAATAGGCTAATGGAACAGAATAGGGAGCCAAGAACAAGAGCATGCACATATGGTAAACTGATATTTGACAAGGATGTCAAGAATACCCAATTAGAAAGGATAGCCTCTTCAACAAATGGTGCTAAGGGACTTAATATAGGATGCAAACTGGACCCTTATATTACACCATGCACAGAAATCAATTTAAAATAAATTGAAGTTTTTAAAATTATACTTTAAATTCTAGGGTACATGTGCAGAATGTTCAGGTTTGTTACATAGGTATACACCTGCCATAGTGGTTTGCTGCATTCATCCCCTGCCATCTATGTTAGGTATTTCTCCCGATGTTCGCCCTCCCAATCCTCCCACCCCTGCTGTCCCTCCCCTAGCTTCCCCACCCCCCGACAGGCCCTGAAATGTGATGTTCCCCTCCCTGTGCCCATGTCTTCTCATTGTTCAACACCCACTTAATAAACTGAAGTTTTAAATGTAAGATCTAAAACTATAAAACTCCTAGAAGAAAACAGGGTAAAAACTTCATGGCATTGTCTGAGCAATAATTCCTTGAATATCACAGCAAAAGCACAAACCACAAAACAAAATTAGGCAAATGGAATTAAATCAAACTAGAAAGCTCTGCACAGCAAAGGAAACCATCAACAGAATAAAAGCAACCTGCAGATTGGAAGCCATGTTTCTAATAAGTGATTAATATCCAGTATATGTGGACCTCCTACAGCTCGATAGAATAAAACAAATAGCCCTACTCAAAAATGGGCAAAGGATTTGAATAGACATTTCTCCAAAGAAGACAAGCAAATGGTCAACAGGTATATAAAAAGATTCTCAACAGCACTAATCATCAGGAAAATACAAATCAGAACCACAATTATCACCTCACAATTGTTAGAATGGCTACTTTCAAAAAGCAAATAAATAAAATATAACAAGTATTGGTGAGGATAGAGGAAACTGGAATTCTTGTAGACTGTTGATGGGATTATAAAATGATCACAACTTCTATGGGAAATGGTATGTAGGTTCCTTGAAAAACTAAAAATAAAATCACCATGTGATACAGCAGTCCCACCTATGGGATCCAGCAATCCCACCTTTTTCCTTTGAAAAAGAGAGATGACAATATAAAACAGATATCTTCACTCCCATGTTCACTGCAGCATTATTCATAATAGCCAATTTATTAAAACAACTTAAATATTTATTGATGAATGAGTGGATAAGGAAAATATGGCATATATATTCAGTGGAATATTACTTAACCTTTAAAAAGAGGAAATTCTGTTATAACCAAAGAGCAGGTATGAACCTAGAGGTTATTATGCCAAGTGCGGTAAGCTCATCACAGAGGAAAAAATACTGCATGGTTCCACTTATATGAGGCATCTAAAATAGTCAAATTCATAGAAAGAGAGAGTAAAATGGTAATTGCCATGGGCTGGCAGGAGGAGGAGGAACTGCAAAGTTGCTCTTCAAGGACTATAATGTTTCAGTTCAGCTAGATAAATACGTTTTAGAGATCTCCTGTACAACATTGTGGCTGTAACTAACAACACTGTCTTTTACATTCAAAATTTTGCAGAAAGAGTAGAATTTAAGTGTTCTTGCCACAAATAAATAACAAATTTCTAAGCACCTTTTTTTCTTCATGGTTCTGAACCAAAACCATTTATTTATGAGAAGTACAACCTGCTCTAAAATGTAATTCTGTCAATCGAAATATTTTTATTATAAAACACCTAAGGTATACCTAAGGCGCTTAGGTTTATAAATTCTATATTAAGAGGGCTGATAGAGTCTGGCTCTGTGTCCCCACTCAAATATTATCTTGAATTGTAATCCAGATTGTAATCCTCATGTGTTGAGGAGGGACCTCATGGGGGTTATTATGTCATGGGGGCCGTCCCTCCATGCTGTTCTTATGACAGTGAGTGAGTTCTCATGAAATCTGATGATTTTATAAAAGGCTTTCCCCAGCTTCCCTCTGCACTTCTCCTTCCTACTGCCATGTGAAAAAGGACATGTTTTCTTCTCCTTCTGTCATAATTGTAAGTTTTCTGAGGCCTCCCAGCCAAGCTGATCTGTGAGTCAATTAAACCTCTTTTTTTTAATAAATTACCCAGTCTTGGGCATCTCTTAATAACAGTGTGAGAACAGACTAATACAGAGGGCTATTTTTATGACCTTACAGCTTATGTCTATGTCCCAAGAAGAACATCTCCCAAGTCCTTGGAGCTCAAGTCTAGGCATCGATGATCCCTGGGGCTCATCCTCTTATCAGATGTGATCATCATACCAAGGTTTACTTGTCAAGTCTTTTTTATCTTCTTTTGGTAATAATTATATTGAACTAGACCTTATTTTTCCTCCACATCAGTTAAAGGAAATTGGATTGTTCTTGTCACACCTCTCAAACGTGTGACACTGTCTGGGGTAACGTTAATAATTTTTGTCACTTATTTAAAGGTAATAATTCTTAATTTTCAAAGAGAGGAAATGGATGTAACAATTCTACAATATAGGCAAAGTGATGTCCTGCTAGAATCTAGGTAAAGCTCAAAATTAATTAGAAAGTGACCAAGGGGTTTTTCCTCATGGCTTTATAAGGAAGTCATCTTCAAATGTATAAAGATAATGGTAAAAATCCATGGGACCAGTGACATTTTCAAAGTCATCAAGATAGAGAGGTATGCTAAAAAGAAAAAATTCAAGAATCAATTCCTTGACACTCTGCCAGCCTCCTCTTTTACCTTCGTCCCTTTGGATGTCCCTCTGCCTCCTTTCTGTTATTCAAAGAAGCCCAGCACCTTCCCATCTCAAAACCCTATATATGCTGTGCCCTCTGTGTGGGATTCTTTTTCCACACCTTCACATCTTCTTATCCTGTCAATCTTAATCTCACTTCTGCAGAGCTTTTCCTGTCTAGTAAAGTAGCTCTCAGCCAACCTGTTACTCCTTATCTTCTCAACTTTGTCACATTTTCAACCACAAAAGATTAATATCTTACATATTTACTTTTAATTTTATAGTTATGCTTATGTATTGCCTCTCCTTGTCCTGGAGGCAAAGCTTCGTTAAGTCTGCTTATTCCTCAATCCCTCACTTCAGCACCTAGAACAGTGCCAAGGTAGAGCTTAATAAATACAAGTGGAATGAAGGAATAAATGAGTAACTATATGAATTCTATGTTCACTGCCTACTTATTATTCAGAATCAGAAATTCAAGTGTACTTACAGGCAAACATAATGGCATGTCTGGTATCATTCACATGATATAATATTTAAACAATGAATGTTGAAGGTGTTAGTTCTTCATGTATACCCTTCCTGCTTGTTTCTGAACTGCATGTAGGAGCTACAGTTCTTCACTGTCCAAACTCCCCTGAAGAAGGGTAACATGGTTGGGTCACATGGAGCTTCAGAGGCCTTACAATTTCAAATGAAGTTTGTTTTCCTGGTTAGAAATCATACTTAACTTTCATGAGCTGTCAGCAGCTTCTTTTTCTGGCTTTACATCTAAAGAAATTTGGGGGCTGGAATTTCTGAACTTCTCAAGATCTTTATCCAAAATAAGACAGGACTATAAAGAGCACATTCCACCCACTACATTTTCTTCAAGGAAATCCAAATTGGAGCATACTCTGTCTTTCCTTTAGGAACTGTAACCTATGGGTCATCTCAAGTAGGTGTATAACAAAAGGTATTAGCCTCAGTAGATAACATTCTATGCCATGAATTTGAACATGAGAGCATCCCTTCTGCACTTTTGGTGAGAGATTACATTGCACCCTCCCAGCACTTGTAGCCAACTGCTTGCCCCAAACCATTCTGGTTAGATGGAGTTTACCTTCAAAATTACTATTATATATGTGGAGTGAAAATCATAATTACTGACAGATTCAAATCATTTAAAACTTTAATTTATGCATGCATATGCATATACCACATATGTACATACACACAAATATGTACAAATAGTATTAGGAAAATATGTTTCATATACCAGGGACAATCTTAGGCTAATTAAATATGCACTGGTCTAACTATATGGCTTATTTTGGTTTCCAAAATAAATTTTAAAGCTCCGCACAGTTTTGATGGAGACATTTTAGTTAGGGGTCAGAGCACAGTCCCTGGAGTGCTATTTGAGTCCCAGTTTCTCTCTCCTGCACATGTGATCTTGGACAATTTAAATGGAATAACAGTAATGTCTACCTAATACATTTGTTTTGAGATTCAAAAAAGTCAATATATTTGTACATTCAGTAGTTTGTAGCACATTATAAGCATAAAAGATACATTTGCTAACTAAATAAAATGTCACATTTCTCAAGTTAAGAATACAACCCCATGTGCTCAGCAATGTGCCTTGGGGAGCTCAGCGCCACAGTGTGCACACCAGACATCTTCCTGATGTGTCAACTTTAGTCCATGATAATAAATAAAAAATGTCATTTTATTTTTAAATAAAGAAAGATGCATCATAGAGTAGACATTTTAATATAAATATGAGCTTTCAAGAGATTTATTTCCCACAGCTGGCTCCTCAGGCTACACTGCAAGATGCTTATTTCTGTCCATTATATCTTTCATGCCTCCCCTACAATAATCTGAATTCCAACTCAACTCTCAGTTTTCTGGCACCATTCCATACTTTCCTATACCTGTAATTTTGTCACCACTGCCTGCGATGGCCACTTCCTCCATGGTGTGAATGTCCATTGAAATCCAGCCCAACTTCAAGAACTACAAAACATTTCACTTGCCATGGAACTTTCTCAAATTTCCCTGCCTTGAGTGGCCAGAACACTGTGTGAGTACTTCATGGCAGTAGTCATATGCTGTATAATAATGTCTGCATGTATATTAACACTCCCCACTTCCCCGTCAGGCTGTAGGTTTCTTGAGTTCAAATACTCTTCCCATCACTTGACATCTGCCTCTTCCCATCCCCTTAAGTGCCTAGCACAGTGTTTTTCCATGTATTAAATGTTTCTTGAGGCAACTACACCGCAAGCCTCCTTAAGAACAGCCTGACACAGGGCAGTTAGAAATCATCCATCTACTGTCACAATGACATCAATGAAAAGATGACTACATCAAATGGGTTATTGACTACAGTTCCATGAAAGTACTAAGAACAAATGCTCTAATTGGTCATCTGACCACAAACCTGTGATGTTCAGGTGAGCCCAATCTGCTTTTCCCCAGGAAGCTTGTTAGGTTGGTTCAGCATCTGCAAAGGGGAATGATCCAAGAAAGTAAGCAACACCTTTAATGAGCAACCTATTTGCAACAAGGCTTAATTCATAACTCAGCATGAAAAGGAAGAGTACCAGTCTTCCTGGGACATATTTTGACAGGTAATTTTTATATATAGCCCTTGAAGATTCTCCTAACTTCATGGCATCATGAAGAGATCACAATAAAGATATACATCCTTATCTTGCTGACGTTCTTTGGAGATAGTGATATCAGAGTTTATAAGAAACAACATAAAAGCATTAACTGATTTTAAAAACATATTTCCTAGATGCTCACTATATACGAGGCACTGAGGTAGACAATGAAGAGCCAGAAATGTTCAGCATAGAGCTTATTTAAAGTCAACTGTGAAATTAATACCACTACATAGAAAATAAACACAGACTGATGTGTGCCGTGACAATGAACACAGTTTGCCAGAGGTACACATAGGAGCTTGATTCATTGGCATTTGTTATTGCTTGTGCAGGGTAAGAGAAATCAAGGAGAAATCTAGCTTTTTGTCTTCATTCAAGGAACATAGGGAAGAAAGTGGTTTCATATGGAGAAAGGGTGAGAATGAAGGCTGATATGACTTTGATGTGGGGCAGATTCATAATAAAAGGTCACCAGGACATTTAAGTATAAATAAGCAATAAAACGCTGACTGTCAGCTCAAGAGCTTAGAAGAGAGATCACAATAAAGATATACATTTCTCTGATACAAAGCAACCAGTGGTAACGGAAGCAACAGAAATGCTTGAGATTGACAAGGGACAATGATTTTTAAGCAAGCAGAGAGCAGAGTAATGAAGATACTCCCAAGAAGTAGGAGGAAAGCCAGTCGTAATAGGCTAGATGTCAAGGGACGGGTTTCGAGAAAAGACTGGCTAGGCGCATCCAACTCTACTGCGGAATCAAGAAACATGGGGGTTCTACAGGGGCTTGAGATTCAGGCACAAGAAAGCTAGAGGGACCTTGAATTGTTTCATGTCAATGAAGTGATAGGGTAAATATCCAGTAAGATGTGATGGGGAGTGACAGAGTAAACCAGAGATGCTAAGTGTAGACTGCCCTTCTCAGAGGCTTGGCTGTGGAGAAAAGAGATCATTTCATCCTCAAAAGACCGTGGCACAAAGAAGGATACTTAAATGACATTTGGACCTTAAACATTAATATATTTAAATATGGAAAATAATCAGTAGCAAGAAAGAGATTAAAACTTCAAGAGAAAAAGGGGAACAGTGCATGGAGTAGAGTACCAGAAAATTGGACACCCCATGTCTAGGTGAATGGTTCTCAACCCAGCCCATGCAGGAAATATCAGCCACGGATCTTCAAAAGGCAAATACCCCACTCTGGATATGGCCAACCGGGATCTCTAGAGGGCAGCCTAAGGATAGTATAGAATGTGTCTACTCTGCAGTCAGACATGAACACTGGCTTAGCCAGCACCTAAGCCCTGTTTCACTAATGGCCATCTGTTTTCAATACCAGGGAAGATCACCTTTCCTATACTTCTGCTTCATCTTCAGACTTGCCAACATCCAGCTGAAGTCTTCTGTGTTTTTCCCTTTTGGACTTTAGTCACTTGTACTTTCTATCTTATCCAGACATCACTAATGTCTGCTCATAGTAGAGCATAAGTAATAATTGTACATGACCAGATCAACAGCTCATACTTCCCTCTCCCAGGTTTCTTCCATAATAGGAATTCTTGACTTTGTGTGGTAGTGGACCATCTTAGAGAATCTGATGAAAGCCAGTGGATACTTCTCCTACACATGAACGCACATGCATGTCTACAAACTCCATATGGCTTGGGGGGTTGGGAGGGTTATGATTCACCTGAGGCAAAGCTACCATTCTAAAAATGTGTGATCTGCAGCCTTAGTACTCAGAGCATGGTCTTCAGATCAGCGGCATCACCTAAGAGCTTATTAGTGATGCAGAATTTCAGGCCCCACTCCAGACCTACTACATTAGCATGTGCATTTTCACCTATGATGTGGTCATATTCACATCAAAGTTTGAAAGACACTGGTCTACAAATTATGCAATAACAATTATTTTATACACATCATAATGGGCACAGTAAGTTATTCAAATCCTGTTTTGTCTATTTTGACAA
This sequence comes from Callithrix jacchus, assembly GCF_049354715.1. Lineage (NCBI taxonomy): Eukaryota > Metazoa > Chordata > Mammalia > Primates > Cebidae > Callithrix > Callithrix jacchus. The sequence continues at coordinate 198,801,440 of NC_133503.1, forward strand.
TTCACACTCTGGGTCTCTCCAAAAAGAACTATGAAATGGGAAAAGACTAGGAGAAGAGATTGTCTCAATGATTGTCTGCCAATGAGGCAAGAGAGGCTGAGTCTTCATCCACTTGCCCCTGCTAACCTGGGCTCCACTGCCCCTTCTTTCCATCTTTACCTTATAAATATCCACACTGAGCAGTCTTACTTATTGAAATCTCTGACCTCAAGAAAGAAGAGAAACATTCAAGTTACCAAAATAACTCCTTCTACTGTCCTTTGCGCTTCAAATAATAAATCACAATTAAAAATGATGCTCTCTCAAAACATTTCCATACATGCTGACAATATGATCCCATTGTATCATTTGCAAATTTCCCACACCAAATTAAAATCTATATTTATTTTATTTCTTTGGTATGAAATGACTCCAAAGAGCCTGACCTTCTCGGAATGTGGCCACAACTGACAAATCAATCTCGTTACAATGCACAGTCAGGGAGACACTTCTCTGCTCTTTGAGCAGTTGAAATTACACCTGTCTCTTGTGCATATTTTAATTAGAGAGTTGTATTAATCTATGCCCTGTGGCTTTTGGGAAGGGAACATATTCAAAGTCTCATGATAAAAATAATGATATTTCATGATGCAAATTTATGCAACAGGATGCAGGTGTCAAACATTTTCCACATGGACTTCCATGTCACCGCTGAAGGATGGCAACATTAGTTGTCAAGGCTAAAAGTTACAGAGGAGAGAGGACAAAAGGAGGTAAAAAGAAAGCAGCGTGTACAATTTTGGAAACGTTGTTGTGACCTCTAAAGTTCAGCTGTTCTCCTTCCCCCTTCTACACTCTGAAAGAAAGCATTGAAGAGGAGAGTCTAGTACATTTTGAGTTGGCTATCAACTTCTAAAAATAATAAATAACCTATTATATTCTGTTTGATCTGGGTTGCTTTTTCTTTCAACTTGAAATATCCTACAATATGACATTAAAGTAAAATGTGTATTATAGAAAATTAAAATCAATTCAATAGTAAATGATAATTTAATGTCTTCATGAATCTAATTAAGCAGCTACTTTGGTAAGAATATTCAAAATTGATGAGTAAGAGGAAACATAAAATCAGAATTCATTTTTCTATGTCCCTTTCTGATACTGATCATGATATTGTGTCCTTATAGTCACATAGTTTATTCCTCAGGATATTTCTTAATGAGATGCTTTTTTAATGTGAATTTTGTATTTGAATGTTGCCTTAGCCCATCTGAGTTTCTGTAACAAAATACCTTAGGCTGGGTAATTTATAAACAACAGAAACTTGTTGCTTGTAGCTCTGGGGCCTGGGAAGCCCAAAATCAAGGCATCAGCAGATGGAGTGTCTGATGAGTCTCATTCTCCACAGAATGTACCTTTGCTGTGTGTCACCACATGGCAGGAAGGGTGAACAAACCCTCAAGGCTCTTTTATTATACAGGCACCAATTCCATTTATGATTAGGCTGAACGATCTCCCAAAGGCCCTACCTCTTAATACTATTATGTTGGAGACTAGGTGTCAACATATGAATTTGAGGAGACACAAACACTCAGACCATAGTAAACATCCACTTTAGAAGGTGACCAACTCTTTATTATTTTAGTTGGAATGACAGAACCCTGTGTTACAGAGGGACTTTTCCACTTCCTCAGGATTAGGAGAATTTTCTTCTACCACATTACCGGCCAGTTGATAATTGACTTGCCTCTACTATATCCCTAGAATATGACCACATGACTTTGTTTTTGCTACTTTTTGTTTAATAGATTTACATAGCTAAGTTCTATGATTTCATGTTTTGAATTCCCCTGGTCCACAAGTTATTGTATCTGTCTTCCTTTCCTCTGTTTCATCTCTGGTTCTTGAAAAGGAGATACAGTGAACACTCCCTTTCCAGGACACACCATCAGCCTATATACAAAAACCTCCCCTTCTCACTTAAAACAGAAGGAGCCTTCTCCAAATCATTTTAAGTGAAATACTTACACCCTGTCCAGTACCACTCCCTTTTGTACACATATCCCTGTCCAGTACCACTCCCTTATGTACACAATTATACCCTGTCCAGTACCACTCCCTCATGTACACACACACACACACACACATGCACACACATGCATGCACATTCAGACATATTCAAAAATATTTCCAAATACTGGATGAAAATGTTTAATGCGTGTAGAAAGATTCAAAATTGAGTGGAAGGTATAAACAAGGCTGAAAATGAGTATTATTTTTTGAAGAGTAGCCTGGAGAAAGTGAGGGGAGAAGAGATATGGGTCAGAATGGATTCTGATTTAAAATAATTACCCTTCCTTTGTTCCTTCCTTCCTTCCTTCCTTCTTTCCTTTCCTTCCTTTCCTTCTTTCCTTCTTTGTTTTCTTTCTTCCTTTTGTTATTTCTTTCTTCTGAGACAGGGTCTCAGTCTGTTGCACAGGATTGAGTGCAGTGGCACAATCTTAGCTCACTGTAACCTCCCACGCTCAAGCAATCCTCCCCTCTCAGTCTCCCAAGTACCTGGAACTAAAGGCATACACTACCACACCCAGTTAATTTTTTTGTAATTTTTGTAGAGATGAGGTTTCACTATGTTACCCAGGCTAGTCTTGAATTTCTGGGCTCAAGTGATTCACTCACTGTGGCCTCCCAAAGTGCTGAGATTACAGGCATAAAACAGCACACCTGGCCTAATAATTACTCTTTCTAATGTAATGAGATGCCGAGATGCTCTTCGTCTTTGATTTCTTGTCCAACTCTTCACCTCGGACAGTGTCAGCCCCAAATCATGAATTTCCACTACAAACCCGAAATTATAGTAAGCTATGATACATGACTATGGGCAGTTTCATACCATTCATTTATTATGTCTTATGCATGAATTTTTAGGATATCCCCCTGTCCAGGATACCTATTTAAATTGTGATTACTTTTCAAAGATACTATTTGTTTTTATTAGTCAGGGTGGTTGATGCTAAATACTAAAACTAACTTCCTTTAGATCGGGAGATAGGAAAACACATATTTACTTATCTCCCATGCACACAGGCCAATGACATTTGGGAGACTTTCTCTCAGGAGTGAGCTCAACAGCCCATGTTTCTTCTGTCTTGTGATGTTATGACCTTCAAGATGAGCCCTATCAAGATTAGCCTGGGCAACACGGCAAAATCCCATCTCTAAAAAAATGTTTTTAAAACATGATCCCACCATGGTTGACATCACAGGGGAAGAGAATTCCTGGAGAGCTGTGTGGGCAGCTTCAGTCTGGGCTTGGAAGTGATCTATATCACTACCGTCCTCATCCCAGTGGTGGGACCAAGTTGCAAGGGAAGCTGGGAAATGCAGTCTTCCTGTGTGCCAAGAGAAAGGCATGAAGTAGGACTTCCCTGGCCTTCTTTTGGCTCTCTGTGTAAGTTTATTGTCAAATGGTACCCAGGGAACACTGCTGAACTTAACCTCACCTCTCAACGTGACCTTATAGAAAACTGTAAGTTTCATGGTAAGCAAACACATGATTGATTTCCCTAACATGCATCCTGTAATTTCAAGTCTCTGCTGCTACTATGCACATGGCTCATTTTTGCTAAAGTAACAGCAAATTGTGTGTATGTCTCACTGTTTGTGTGTGTGTCTGTGCCTTTTAGAGTGCATCCTTCTCTTTCAAGAAGCAAAGTTTTATAAGAATATTTACAAATATATCTCTCTTGAGAATCTTAGGAAGTCTAAAACTGCAAAGCTTGTATTTTATTTTGTATTTTGTCTAATTTTGACCAGATTCTATTTGTCTCACCAACTCATCTCAGATTCTCCATGCCTTTCTCCTCATAACCACATAGACTTCTCTTAAGCCAGAGGCCCTCACGTGAACTAAAATAATAAAAAATAATTTGATGCTAAAGGATAAAAAATATTCAAATCATTACAAATAAATCAAGTACAGAGTTGATTCAGAATGCATGAAAATTTAGTTCATGGTAAAGGAGTTTTTAAGAGCAATTTAAAAAGAAGAATTATTCAATAAATGGTATTAGTACAAGTAGTTTACAATTTGAATATTAGGAAAGCATAACCTCACCTTACTCCACCAAAGTAAATTTCATATAAAAAAGTAACCATTAAAAATTGACATCACAAAAGCTCTAGAAAAAAATTCACAGATAAATTATTTATGATATTAGAGTTAAAAGGGCTTTGAAAAATAGCAGGTAATATCTGCAATTTATATTAATAAATTTGACATTGTAAGAGTTTAAAACTTCTGTATTACAAATGTATAGAAAACTGTTTGCCAATTACTCACTATTCTTTTCTGTGATTTAGTATTTCGTAATTTTAAAAATTCACATACTGAAATTAAAAATGAATCAGGAATATTTCCTAGTACACTAGGTTTAATACTTTCAAATTGCCAAAACGCTTATACAAATCAATAAGACAAAGATAAGAAAAGGCTGGTAAAAGAATAGCAAAGAACACTGATGGGCATTTATAGAAAAAGAGCTGACTGATAACCCACAGCTACCAAAAGAATTTTAACGACATTCAAAATTAAAGTAAATCAAATCAAAAGTCATAATGATGTGTCATTCTTTTGATATACTAGATTATCTTACTGGATAGGCTGCTGTCCTTAACAAAAAGGAGATTTGCATGCAGACAGGTATAGAGGAAAAGCAATGACAGGGAGAAGACAGCTAGAGAAGCCAAAGGAAAAGGCCTCAGGAACAGCCAGACCCGCTCACAGACCCACTGCTCTTCGACTCTCAGCCTCCAGAACTGTGGCATAATAAATTTCTCTTTCCAAGCCACCCGGTCTGTGGTACTTTGTCATGGCAGCCTGAGCAAACTAAGACAGCCTCCCTGGGGTGCTTTTAACTCAGCCCTCTTCTCACAGCATTGTAAGTGTTTGTAGATGTTCTCATCTCCCTAGTCTAGTGTTCTCATCTCCCTAAATCCCACTAGACAGGAAGATTTAAAGGAAGAAATGTTATCCCTTTTTGTTTCTCTGGGACAGAGAAGATCTGACCTTCATGGCTCTAAAATTGAAGTCTCCACTCAGACTCTAGCAAATCCTCCATTCTGTGCTGACATTTATGCATTCATATTTCACAAAGCCACTGCGTTGTTCATTATCATTCCTAGCACTAACTGGTACCCAGTGCCTGTTATTTGGGTGCCTACAACTCTTCTCTCTGCATTCCCCTCTGATGCCCAGTTCAGCAGTCAGTGCCCAGTGGGCAGTCAACAGTGATTGATGACAACCTTGATGGGTGAACAGAGGCATGAGAAAGTAAATCAATAACAATTTCTAAAGTAAGAGGATGGCTGATACAGGGCTCCCTCTTTGTTTTACAATGAGACTAAGAAATAAATTTTATACATCATGGATTCAGTTTAGATAACTGGAAAATGATACAGACCTAGGAAGCACTCTGACTGGTAGTTTTAACCACTTGAGATGATTTCAATGAATGTGCAAATTAGACTTAATGTAGAGCCTAACAAACACCAGGGCCATCAGGGTAGCATCCCACAAATTCCCTGGCAGCTCACATCTCCTGATGTTGTTGACCATGAATATCACTGGTCCACATCTATCTAAGAGTCAAGCACCAAAGGGGACAATGACAACATTCAATGCCAGTACCACGCCTCAGCAACCTGTCAGAGGAATTACCTCTGGAAGCAAGCAGAAGGCATGAACCCCAGATGATGACTGCACAAAATGCAGAGTATGGGTTTTAGAAAAGGCAAAAGTACATTAAAAATATGAGGTCCTAAATGGTTACAAATTGAGTAAAGGTTCTCCAAGATTTGATGAGAACAGAAACACATAAGACTAGGTAAACATGATATTTTTTTGGAATCTGTGGTAGTTCTCAGAGAGAGAATTTTGAAGACCATTTAAACAGGCAGTCCCATTCCCCCACAAGATCCTTTCTAAATGCATGCCTGCTTTCATCCCATGCACACTCACTATGAGTCAGCCTGCATTGCTTTATTCTTGCTCTAGCCTTTTCTTCCCACGTTAACAATTGTTTTTCTTACTTGCAGCAAATACACCCCGATTTCTATACGTGTTCATTCCACACCCACTGTACCTGTCTTCTCTGTCATCTCTGAATACACTTATTGTCACTTCCTTCTTCCATGTAACCCCACACCCACTGTACCTGTCTTCCCTGGGGAGTTACCTGTCATCTCTGAATACTGCTATTGTCACTTCCTGTTTCCATGTAACCCCACATAAGGTGTCATATATGGTATGTAGTACATTGTTACTCAACAATGAACACGAGGAGAGATGAAAACGAGTTGTACATGCACTTTAGAACAGGAAAAAGCTGATTATGCTCTTGGAAAATGAGAATTATCATTTACTGTATTCTGCTATTCACAAATGTATTGCATATCAGGAGCTCAAGGCAAGCATTGGGAAATTAACATAAATTTAGGTTTCTCATATTGTCTGTAGCCTACAAGTAGTACTCTCAGGGGAAGAAAGTCATAAAGCATCATTACCAGATGTTCTTTTTGGAAGCCTTTCATTATTCCCTGACTGCTTCCTGTCTTTTTAAAGATATCCATCTGAGACAGCTCCTAATTCATTCTCGCCTGCTTTCTTAGCCACTGGAGGGGACTCTCCTGAAATTTGAAGTTCTTCATCTATATCTGCTGTTCTCCATAGACCTGGAATGACAGAATCTCATAAGCATCTCTAGCAAATGAGCTCAGGGTTGGGAAATATAGTGGGCAAAAATATCATGTGTAGATAACAAAAGGAGAAAATTGAGATCATATTAATCTCAATAGAAACACCAAAAAATAAGAAACAGAATATGGTAGCTGCACACAGGACTAAAGATTCACATTCTTTACATACCATCACTATTTGGCTAGACTTAAGAAATACTCATAATTCAAAACATGTCTTCTCTCAAATTTACTTTTTATCTGGAAGCTCGGTCTTATTAACCACCTGACCACAAAGATTGCTTTCTCCAAATGACACTAGTCCACAAGAAAGAGAAAGAGGGAACCCTCCCTAAATCATTCTATGAAGCCAGTATCATCCTAATACCAAAACCAGGAAAGGACATAACCAAAAGGAACACTACAGACCAATATCTCTGATGAACATAGAATCTAAAATCCTTAACAAGATACCAGCTAGCCAAATCCAACAACATATCAAAAAGCTAATCTACCCTGATCAAGTGGGTTTCATATCAGGGATACAGGGATGGTTTATTTGTTTGTTTGTGGTTTTGTTTTGTTTTGTTTGAGATGGAGTCTCACTCTGTCACCAGGCTGGAGTGCACTGGCATGATCTTGGCTCACTACAACCTCTGCCTGCTGGGTTCAAGTGATTCTCCTGCCTTGGCCTTCCGAGTAGCTTGGACTACAGATGTGCACCACCACACCCAGCTAATTTTTGTAGTTTTAGTAGAGATGGGGTTTCATCATGTTGGCCAGTATAGTCTCCATCTTTTGACCTCATGATCTACCCACCTTAGCCTCCAAAGTGCTTGAGGGATGGTATAACATACACAATCATAAATGTGATACACCACATAAACAGAATCAAAACAAAAATTACATGATTATCTCAATAGATGCAGAAAAAGCATTTGGCAAAATCTAGCATTCCTTTATGATTAAAACAGCAAAATCAGCATACAAGGGACATAATTCAATGTAACAAAAGCCATCTATGGCAAACCCACAGCTCACATTATACTGAATGGGGAAAAGTTGAAAGAATGTCCTCTGAGAACTGGAACAAGATGAGGATGCCCACTCTCACCACTCCTCTTCAGTATAGTACTAGAAGTCTTAGCAAGAGCAATCAGACAAGACAAAGAAATAAAGGACATCCAAATCAATCAGAAGGAAGTCAAACTATCACTGTTTGCTGATGATATATTTTTTTTACCTAGAAAACCCTAAAGACTTCTCCAGAAAGCTCCTAGACCTGATAAAAGAATTCAGCAAAGTTTTCAGATTCAAAATCAATGTACACAAATTAGCAGCTCCTCTGTACAGTGACCAAGCTGAGAATCAAATCAAGAACTCAACCCCTTTCACAATAGCTGCAAAAAAATAAAATGCTTAGGAATATACCTAACCAAGGCCTGAAAGGCTTCTACAAGGAAAACTACAAAACACTGCTGAAAGAAATCATAGAGACAGACAAAGAAATCATAGAGACACAAACAAATGGAAATACTTCCCATGCCCATGGATAAGTAGAATCAATATTGTGAAAATAACCATACTGCCAAAACCAATCAACAAATTCAATGCAATTCCACCAAAATACAACCATCATTCTTCACAGAATTGTAAAGAAAAAGTCCTAAAATTCATATGGAACCAAAAAGAGCCTGCATAGCCAAAGCAAGACTAAGCAAAAAGAATAAATCTGGAGGCATCATATTACCCAACTTCAAACTATACTATAAGGCCATAGTCACCAAAACAGCATCGTACTGGCATAAAAATTAGCACATAAAGCAATGGAACAGAACAGAGAATCCAGAAATAAAGCCAAATAATTATCGCCAACTGATCTTTGACAAAGCAAACAAAATCATAAAGTGGGAAAAGGACACCCTATTAAACAAATGGTGCTGGGATAATTGGCAAGCCACATGTAGGAGAATGAAACTGGATCCTCATCTCTCACCTTACACAAAAATCAGCTCAAGATGGATCAAGGACTTAAATCTAAGACCTAAAGCTATAAAAATTCTAGAGGATAACATCAGACATTGGCTTAGGCAAGAAATTCATGACCAAGAACCCCAAAGCAAATGCAACAAAAACAAAGATAAATAGATGGGACTCAATTAAACTAAAGATCTTTTGCACAGCAAAAGGAACAGCCAGCAGAGTAAACAGACAACCCACAGAGTGGAAGAAAATCTTCACAATCTATACATTTGACAAAGGACTAATATCCAGAATCTACAATGAACTCAAACAAATTAGCAAGAAAAAAAAACAAAAAATCCCATTAAAAAGTGGGCTAAGGACATGAGTAAACAATTCTCAAAAGACAACATACAAATGGCCAACAAACATGAAAAATGCTACTTATCAGGGAAATGCAGATCAAAACCACAATGCAATACCACCTTACTCCTGCAAGAATGGTCATAATCAAAAAAATCAAAAATAATAAATGTTGGCATGGATGCAGTGAACAAGGAACACTTCTACACTGCTTCCAGTAGGAATGCAAACTAGTACAACCACTAGTGAAAACAGTGTGGTGATTCCTTAAAGTACTAAAGGTAGAACTACCATTTTATCCAGCAACTCCACTACTGGGCATTTACCCAGAGGAAAAGAAGTCACTGAAGAAAGATACTTGCACACACATGTTTATAGCAGCACAATTTGCCATTGCAAAAATGTGGAACCAGCCCAAATGCCCATCAATCAATGAGTGGATAAAGAAAATGTGTAGGAGAATGAAACTGGATTCTCATTTCTCACCTTACACAAAAATCAGCTGAAGATGGATCAGGGATATATTTTGAAGTTGGGTAATTTGATGCCTCCAGATTTGTTCTTTTTGCTTTGTCCTGCTTTGGCTATGCAGGCTCTTTTTGTTTCATATGAGCATTTATTGAGAAATAATGTAGTAGCATATACCATGGAATACTACTCAGCCATAAAATGGAATGAATTAATAACATTCACAGTGACCTTGATGAGACTGGAAACTATTATTGCAAGTGAAGTAACTCAGGAATGGAAAAACAAACATCATATGTTCTCATTCATATGTGGGAGCTAAGCTATGAAGACGCAAAGGCATAAGAAGGGCACAATGGACTTTGGGGACTCAGGGGGAAACAGTGGGAAGGGGGTGAGGGATAAAAGACCACAAATTGAGTGCAGTATATACTGCTCAGGTAATGGATGCACCAAAATCTCCTAAGTCACCACCAAAGAACTTACTCATGTGACCAAACACCACCTGTTCCCCAATAACCTATGGAAATAAAAAAAAATTAAACAAGTAAACAAAAAAGAAAATAGCAAGGAAAATTAGAACAGTCTTTACAGACAACTATGAGTAAGAAAATACTAATTATTATTAGAAAAAAACTCTTATTTTGATGATGACTTTCTCTCAGTATAACAGGGTAGTAGTAAAATTAGATTAAAAATAGATGTGAAACTATTAAGGTATTTCTCTCAACTGCATGCTAAGAAGCCATGCTGGGGTGCCCAAATTTAAAACAGTTTCCTCACATGCTAATCTTTTTGAAAGTTTATCTCTAGGACAAGGTATTTTGAAATTCTCAGGTTTCTGCCAGCCCTTTCAAACAGTGTTACTTCTAAGAGATTACAGCCTTTCTGTTCTTAATTTAATGATTTAAAGTAGAAACAAACTGCCAGGAAAGTGGTAGTGGATGCTGCTGATGACACTTCATTTTTGGATTAACCTGAGAGATTTATTTAGTTACCAAAGAGGATGAAAAAGCCATCTGAATCAATTTTGATAAAACTTTTTAAAAGAGAATTTTGTTTTGAAGATTTGTGGTTCTGACTTAGGGTGTGTAGATGAATCCTTCTCTAGAACTTGCAGATACTTCATCCAATTAAGTAGATTAAATATACCTTTGAAGTATTGTTTAAACTATTACATTATTCAGCTAAATTTCTCATTCCTAATAGCATAAGCATCAATATAAACTTTTCTGCAAGTGCTCAAACTTCAATTTAAGTTGATCTTAGTTAGTGAGAATTTGCTACATATATTCACTTTGATCTTAAAAAACAAAATGATTTATTACAATTAGATATTTTAAAAATAATTAAAAGTAGATATTAAAATTTATTTAAAATAAGATACTTGGAAGCCAAATTTGCTTTAGGAAATGGACCAAGAATGTATACTCTTTATTTTTAAAGGGATAAGGGTAGGCAAGGATATAAGATTTTAAATGAGAGACTCACTCTTGACCACAGTCAGACAGAAGCAAAATATGTTCAAAGGAGGTGGTGACGGATGAGTCACATTAGGACATATGGTCAATGCCGAATGCAGAGGAAACTCAGCTAGCTTTGCCTCTGAGCTGCCAATCACCCCATCAAACCATTTGCCCTTCCTTCTCACATTCAGGCTGTCAGGAAAGGTTGACATACTTGAATGGTTATAATTGCAGCTTGAGTTAATTCTAGGAAAAAAATGGATAGCTCACTCATAATTTATAAACAGAGTTTCCTAGTTTAAGCCATTCTAAAGTTTAATCAGGCCATTACTTTCCACTTGTCTGGACTTAAAAATGATTGTGAAAAAATGTAAATCACCAAGTTACCTAGAATATTTCAGGTTCTTCTCAATATCTATCTTTTTTCTTACAGAAGAAATACTTTACAATGTACATTTTATATCCTAAGCAATAATGTAATTAATATGCATTCATCAAATATAGTGTGATTTTTTTGAATGTTCTTGAACAGTTACTATAATAGAAATAAAATGGTTTGAAACCCCTTATGGTAGAAACATCAATGAAACCAATGTGTCACCACTTGGAAAAAAAAGTTTTGAAATCAATTGGCCATGCTTAACATTTATTGAGAGGAAAAAGCCCTCAAATATATTCCAAGTTCTAAACCCATATGTATTTCAATGATCAGTTGAGCTCCCACTTGCAAAGATGACAAAGAAGCTTATGGGAGACCAGCATTCCAGACAAGAAGTACTAAAAGCCTGGGTAAAATTAAAGGTACATCTCTTGGGAGAGGTCTGTGAATTAACGAAGCAACAGGCAATAGAAAACCACACAGAAAGTTCAGACAACGTTTTTCCTGGAATGCTTGCGAACACTGGACACAGGACAAGCAACAGTAGATGCAATTCTAGGGTCTGGGCAGAAGCCACTACTGAAAGATTGAAAGGCAGGAGACGTTTTCATGATCTCATGACACTGGAGAGATGGAGAGTAGAAACAAGAGGACAAGGTGGCCATGAGCAGGGAGGGGCAGGAAACTGAGTCCAATCCTACACTGGTTTCATCCTTAAGACATTTTCAGATATCTTAAATTGCTTTGAGAGTGAGGCTAAAACTTCCAAGAGAGCAGCATTTGGAAGTCTTGTGGTGTTAAGGAGATATAAAGCAGAGTCCTGAACCAGCTGGAGGGAGATCCTCACTGAACACCCGAGGCTCTCAAATAGGAGAGCTGGAGGGTGACACCCAGAATCAAAGGTGAAGTGCAGATCGACAAAAACTGGAAAATGACAACTCTCATTCAGGGCAGCTCATTTCCTGACTTTGCCTGTCAGTCATCAGTCCCCACTCCAGCTCCCTGCTGTATGAATTGAGCCCTCTCCGAGGCTGAGGCAAGAGAATTGCTTGAACCGGGGAGGCGAATGTTGCAATGAGCAAAGATTGTGCCACTGCAAACAAGATTCTATCTCAAAAAAAGAAGATAAAAAGGCAGAGGGAGGGGGAGGGGGAGACCAAGAGAATGCTCTTAAAGCAGCATGGCTGGAATGGAGGGGAGAGTCATATTATGTTCAAATGGACAACAATAGATGATTTCTAAGTAAACACAATGGAAGGCAGAGGAGAATGGAATGACACTTTAAAGTGCCAAAAAATGGTTGCCAAACTAGATTCAATACCTAGCAAAAATGTTCTTTTAAAATGAAGGCAAATTGATGCTTTCAGAAACCAGAAAATGAGACACTTTTTACCAAGAGAGTTCCTTCAGAAGGAAAATGATTCTAGACATAAGAACAGAAAACCAGAAAAGGAAAAAGAACAACGGAAGGTGCAAATGTGTGGACCAGATAGTAAATATTTTAGGCATATGGGCCACATACTCTGCATCATGACTCTTCAGCTTTGCCACTGTAGTGCAAAAGCAGACAGAGATACTACATGATGGGCATGGCTGTGTTCTAATAAAGCTTTATTTACAAAAACATGAAGTAGTCAACATTTTACTTAAGAACTACTGTCTACTAATCCTGCTATAAAATAATGAAAATAATGACTTATGTTGTTTAAATCTTTCTGGGCTGTGTATGTATGTGTGTGTGTGTATATATATATATGCATGTATGTGTGTCTATATTCACATGCATATTCCAGAAATATTTAATTAACATGAGACATTACACATACACACATACACACATATATATACATTTATACACACACATATATACATATATATGTACATACAAGGTATTTCATTTTTAACATAAGCACTTTAATGGTCATATATTACTGAAAGCACTGCATATGTTTTCCTTCTTTGAGCATATTGAAAGAATAAACTATCTCTACAAGATGATCATAACATATATTTTTTTATATTTACTGTATGCTAAATCTATATGATCTAAATTAAATATATATATGATCTAAATTAGTATATACACTAAATATACATATATCATCTAAATTAATAGTATACAACAGGATTGCTAAACCTTTACTGTAAAGGATTAGACAGTAAATAGCTATATAGTGTATATAGTTACATACATTTAGTATAAGTAATACACACACGTTATACATCTATATATATGCATAACTAAAATCTACAATCCTAGTTTTATTTAAAAAGTTGTAGAATCAGTGAACATATACTCCGCATATGTAGGTAATTTTAATACAGTTAAAGTTCTCCCATGTTCTTTTTCAAATAATGTTCTCATCATCGTGCCTAATGAGCAAGATAAGAGAAGATTTTTGCATATTCCAGAGAATGACCTATTTTATTTACTTCGGATTCATGGTTACTGCCCTATGTTCAATTATCTAGTGCTATGTTCTGTCTTTGCCTTCAGACTTTTAAAGTTACTGCATTTGTAATAAAAGCACTTTAATGGTGATAAATTACTGAAAACATTGAATATAAATGTTTTCCTTCATCAAGCATCTTAAAAGAAAGAATAAACTATCTCTACAAGATAATCATGTCACACACACACAGACAGAGGAGAGGGAGAGAGAGAGAGAGAGAAACTGAAGACTGAATTGAATGATCTCCCCAAGTGAGTTCCTTGCCATAAGATCTGAGGAGTATAAAATTCTATAATCGTCTGTAAGGTTTTGCATCAGAGAGACCATTTGGATTTGTAGCTAAAGCATAGAAGTAGAACCAGGACACCTGAGCTTCAGACTGACATTTATGTTCCTTGAATGTCAACTTTCCCTACAGTCTCAAATGCGGGAAGTAAAATCTGCTGCTCTTTTGCTTTCTGACACATTATTTATAGAAAGACACTGAACTGTTAAGAAAACATCAACTCTTGTAGGCTAGAAGGGTAAGATAGTATCATTAACACACAGTGTCCTAACTTATAGGTTATTCAAACAACTGTCCCCAAAAGAATTTAAAATCAGTTAAAAACAAAAATCGCCTTTTAAAACACTTTGTGAGAATCCAATGAATCCAATCCATTTTCCAAATTAATCCGTAGCTTCATAAATAGTGATACAAATGATTCAGTATACTCTGATAACCAATTAATAACCAATTATCTCTAATAACCAATTAATATGAGCACTATTTTTTTCCTGGTGTACAGTCTCAACCCTGGTGAGCTAAGCAGTAAAACCAACACCCAATTTAGAGATTTCCAATTGGAATATTTTATCATTAGCAAAGTTATAATTCCAGAAAATTACTGTCAAAAACATAAAGTATACAACAAAGAGCTTGTACTGAGTACAAGAAGTCTTATTCTCCCTTAAAAAGTTGGCTCAAGCCTGTAATCCCAGCACTTTGGGAGGCCCAGGCAGGTGGATCACTAGGTCAAGAGATCAAGACCATCCTGGTCAACATGGTGAAACCCCGTCTCTACTAAAAATACAAAAAATTAGCTGGGCATGGTGGTGCATGTCTGTAATCCCAGCTACTCAGGAGGCTGAGGCAGGAGAATTGCCTGAACCCAGGAGGCGGAGGTTGCCGTGAGCCGAGATCGCACAATTGCACTCCAGCCTGGGTAACAAGAGCGAAACTCCATCTCAAAAAAAAAAAAAAAAAAAAAAGTCATACTTAAACATTGGTTTTTTTTAAAGTTACCGAAATAAAAAATAAAATTGTAATTCCCTTTCCTAAATAGATCTATAAGTCATTTATTTCAATATAAAATATTTTGAAAAAGAAAGATTTTGCAAATGATACAATTAGCTTCTTTGTTTTAAGAGTACTTGGTTGGTTGTTTGACCAAAGTTATCACAGCCTCTATTCCCTGTAAGTGTCCAAGAAGAACTGAAAATGTAGATTAATAATGCAGCATTTTATATCCAATGGTAAATCTCACCTGTTTACCCCTGCTAACCAAAGGCAATAGAAAAAGAGGTAATGATTCTTTTCGATTTCCCTTCATTCTCCTTGGGTCCTTTATTCTAAGTTTTGGCACATTCTCTTGAGCCCCCAAAACCCTGTACTGTTAAATACTGTTATCTGATTTCCAACCTTACAGTCAACGTGATGCCTATTTACCTAGGCTAGCCTTGTTCACATAAAATCTGAATCCCTGTGCTATTAAAAAGATAGCACAAAACAAAACCTGAAATTCCTAGTAATCCAATCTTTCAGTATAGCATTTAATAACAGGAGAAAATTCCAGTAAGTCATCAAACTACTTTATATTAAAGCAATTCTACATAAAGAATCTCACTCTCTGTACAGTGCTTGAGGCTCCTCACCTAAAATTCCTTGGGACCAGGAGACCTCATTCCCCCGACCTTTTCTTGTTAACTGTGTTGAAAATGTGCGAGACATCATCAGTCTCCATCACTCATGATCACGCCTTCCCAATTCCCTCTCTGCCTTTCTGACTCACTGCAAGGATTCCATGAGGGTTTAGCTCATAGTCACTTGTTTCTCTGCTAGCCCAGTATTCTTCCTGAGGAACTTCACTGCCCATATGGGAAGCCTATCCAAGATGCTTGCCTCCAAGTTTTTCCACTTTTTTGGTTTCCATGACCTTCTTTTTCATTTTACCTCAGAGATTCGTTCCCTTGGTCACATCCTGGATCTTCTTATCACCTGGAAATTCTTCACATCCAAAAAAAAGAGCCTTAAGTTGTCACACTAAATACAACTTCTTCCTCTGGTCCTCTCACTGTCTTTTTTCCACCATACATGTACTTTAATTTTATAATGATATCTAATTATTTAATTCGTTGTCACTAATTAAAAGCCTCACCAGGACCTTACTGGATGAGTGCCCTCAGCTCATTCTTTCTTGCCTTTTGCTGAAACTAACAAATGCTGCAGCTAGACCAATCCAGGAGTCCTCCCCTGCACATGGAACTCATCCCTGCTGAAAAAATGGCGGAGTCCTAAATACCAGTGCCCATACAGTCACTCTTCCTCCAACACTTTGTGTCAGATCAGTCCCTCTGCTTCCTGGGGACAACTACCTCCACGATTTCCTTTGCTGACTCATAACCCTGAGTTTTCTCCACGTTCATCAGTTCTTATATCTATTGGCAATTAATGTTTTTATCTTTTTTCTTCCATCTATTCTCCCATTTACTCAGCAATTTAATTAAACGTGTTTATTAAGAATCTACAATGTACTCGATAGTATATTGTATTGGACAAGAGCATAAAAAATACATAACACGCAGTGCTTACTCTTAGGAAGCCTGTGGGCCAGCCGAGACAAACACGTCAATAATTACACTATGTGTTTCAGGGTTTGTTGTTATGTTAATGATCTTTCTGACCGTTAGAATTACAGTTGAGTTTTAGTTTACACCTTGTACTTTTTTATACTTATTCTAAAGTTTATTAATTGAATTTTTTTAGACAGAGTCTTGCCCTGTTGCCCAGGCTGGATGGTAGTGATGCACTTTGCAACACCCACCTCCCAGGCTCAAGCAGTCTTCCCACCTCAGCCTCCCAAGTAGCTGGGACTACAGGTGTGCACTACCACACCTGTTTAATTTTTGTATTTTTTTTTCTATCAAGATGTGGTTTTGCCATGGTACTCAGACTGGTCTCAAACTCCTGGTGGCTCAAGCCATTCACCCAAGTCAGCCTCCTAAAGTGCTGGGATTACAGGTGTGAGCCATTGCACTGGCCTTTTATCATTCTTTAAAAAAGTGGTCTATTGGGGGGAAAAGGGGAGGGCCAGCGGGGGGGGGGGAGCTGGGGAGGGATAGCCTGGGGAGAAATGCCAAATGTGGGTGAAGGGGAGAAAGGAAGCAAAACACACTGCCATGTGTGTACCTATGCAACTGTCTTGCATGTTCTGTACATGTACCCCAAAACCTAAAATGCAATAAAAAATTTAAAAAAAAAAGTGGCATATATCAGTCAGGTCCAAAGAAACTAACACACACACACACACACACACACACACACGTATATATAGGAATTGACTCATGCAGTCATGGGGCTGGCAAGTCCGAAATCTGTATAGCAGGCCAGCAGGATGAAAGCTCAGGCAGGATTTCTATGTCAGTCTTGAGGCATAATTCCTTCTTCTCCAAGAAACGTCAGTTTTTGCTCTGAAGGTTTTCAATGGTTTGGATACAACCACCCACATGATGGAGGGTAATCTCCTTTACTTAAAGTCAGCTTGTTGCGGTTGCTTATCACATCTACAAAATACCTTCCTAGCAGCATCTAGATTAGCATTTGACCAAACCCAACAACTGAGTGCCGTTGCCTCGCCAAATTGCCAAATGAAGTGTAACCACCCCAGGACATTATTATGAAAAAGAGAGAGAGAACAAGGAAGAGACAACCTATTAAAGGTAACATTTGGGAAAATGCTAATTTTTCCATCCTGGCTGGATATCCAGCTTGCCTAGGGAATGTTTAAAATCTGGTTTCAAGGCAGGTTCAAGGACACGTACACTCACAGACCTTCCTGTTCGTAAGTGGTCTAGAAAGCAGCGGCACAGCCCAGTGGGTCTATGAAATGGAACTGTGGTTTCTTCTAAGAAGAAGGCATGGAATTTTTATTTCTATATTATTGAGTGGTATCTAAAAAAAGAGAATTTGGCCTGAATAATATGTAATACGTATGTTGGCATCACCCTTTTCAGCCCATCAGCTGATCACAGTTCACATGTGGATAGACACTGGACACCATGCAAACAGAATGAGACTTCCAGCTGGACAGGTTAACAAGTAATCCTCAGCAAATGCTGCCATTGCAGTCAGGCAGGCGGCCAACTTGCATGTCATAGTGAATAGAATTACTGATATAGTCGAGTCTGAGTCAATCCCCTCAGAATGGACAGCCAGCATTAAAAGATTCCAGTAAAGAAAGTACTTAGCGAGCACAGAACTTACAGTGCAATCCCAAGTGACCAACAGAAGAAAGGCAGGCTCTCTGAAAAGTCTCCATTAACCTCCATGGGAGGCAAAGTATGATAGTCTACGTTCTCCCTTACAAGTGGGAGCTAAATGATGAGAACACATGGACATGAAGAGGGGAACAACAGACACTGGGGCCTACTTGAATGTAAATGGTTGGAGGAGGGAAAGGATCAGGAAGAATAACTATTGCGTACTAGGCTTATTATCTGGGTGATCAAATAGTCCATCCAACAAGCTCCTAAGACATGAGTTTACCTATGTAACAATGCAGCACATGTACCCCTGAACCTAAAATAAAAGTTTTTTTAAAAAGAATGATGGTCTAATCAGGTCTGGCAAAATGTCAGCACAAAACATTCAAAATTATCAGAAAACCGTAAGCAGTACAGCTTTCTATTCATCCGCATTAACAATGGTACTGTGCATTGAGCTATTAGCAAATGCACACTGTGGTAATTGACACTGTAGCAATTAACAAGGGATTTTTTAATTATGTTGACTTTCTCTTCATCATAAGATGTTTTATCTCTTTTGGGGGATATGTTGTATGAAACATAATACATTACATATAATACATATAGTACATATTAGCACATTAGTATGTAAACAAGTTTAGAAATAGATATGCTTTTATTGAAGGTTCACATTGGGAAGATTTTCATCAATAGAGATGCAAAGAAATAAAACAAGCAACAAAGAAAGAAACATGGGGAGCTGTGTTAGTCAGCTTTGGTTCCCATAACAAAATTTCATCAGCTGCGTGGCTTAACATCAGAAATTGGGTAGTTTTTACAGTTCTGGAGGCTGGAAATCTGCAAGTCGGATCCAGCTGCCAGCATGGTCAGGTTCTACCAAGAGTGCTACCCCTGCCTTGCAGGTGGCTCACTTTTCAATGTGCCCTCACATGGCAAGAAGAGAAAGAATGGGTTATCCAGGCTCTCTTCTTAGAACATTCACCCTATTTGATCAGGGACCTATCTTTATGACCTTATTTAAGCTTAGTGACTTCCATGAAGGCCCTATCGCCAAACACAGTCATATTGGGAGCTGTTCTGGCTTCATCAAATAATGTTTTTATTTTTTTGAGATGGAGTGTCCCTCTGTAGCCAGGATGGAGTGCAGTGGTGCCATCTTGGCCCACTTCAACCTCTGTCTCCTGGTTTCAAGTGATTCTCCTGCCTCAACCTTCCAAGTAGCTGGTACTACAGGCACCTGCCCACCATGCCCAGCTGATTTTTATAGCTTTAGTAGATTCAGGGTTTCACCGAGTTGGCCCAGGATGGTCTTGATCCTTGACCTCGTGATTCACTTACCTCGGCCTCCCAAAGTACTGGGATTACAGGCATGAGTCCCTGTGCCTAGCCCATCAAATAAATTTTAAAGGGACACAATTCAGTTCATAGCAAGGATCATTGAATTCGAGGTACAACATTATTTTTTTAATCTGCCTGGTGGGTACATATCAAATACTTCAAACTTCTCTGCAATTGTCTTATATTATTTTTGTATTTGTAAAATGTTATTTCAATAACAGTAACTAACTAAATAACTAAATTTGGTGAAGGCAATGTTTCTATAGGGTAGTCCTTACCTGCTCTGACCACTTTAGTGATGCGAATCATGACTCGAGAAGTCAGGAGGATTCTGCCTGGTCACGATTTGTTAATTTATTGATGCCTTTATTTTCTTGTACAACGTATATGTATGTTGAGCTCCTCTTAAGGACTGGTCATTATTTTAAGCACTGATGATATAATAATAACCAAAGCAGCAGTGCTTCTTGCACATCTGAGGTTATATTTTAGGGGGAAGGAGTAAACAAATGAACCCTGAACATATATATGCATGTCAGGTAGTTAGAGACGCATGAAACAGAGCTTTTTGTGTAGTTGGAACTTAAAGCCCTGCATATGTGTGAAATTACCTACCAGGTAAACGTAGCTAGAATGTCAGTGATCAGCCCCAGATCCATGCTGATCTTTAGAGGAATAAAGGAAGGAGACCAAGAATGAGAAAGTCCAGCGAAGCCACAAGAAACAAGTTTGTGGAGAGTGAGGTCCGAGCACTCTACCTAATGCTGCTGAGGAATGGAATGGACTGTGACACTTGGGGACATGGAAGAATCTGGAAGACCTTGACGATAAGGATTTCAGCAGGATTGCTGGGTCAAAGGCTTGCTTCAAATACATTCAAATGAGAATGAGAATGAGAGGTGCTAAGGTAAAGACAGAAAGAGGCAACTCTTTTTAGGAATTTTGCTCTAAAGACAGCAGTGAAATGGGGTAGTAGCTGGAGGGATAATTCTGTCATGGGAAGGATATTTTAAAGGAAGAAAATATAGCATTTTATATGCTGATGTAAATGACCCACCAAAAATTAAAATTTGATTATATAAGAGCTAAAGGAAGTAATTTTAGTCACAAATTTCCAGAATAGTAGAGAAGGAAGGAAGTCCAGCACACCAAGGCATGTCAGGTAGCGGGGCTGGACGTTGCTAGGACAAGGAAATGTCATTTTCCTTGGAAAGGTGATGGAGTTATGGATGTGGACCCAGACTGCTGCATGTTTAGCAGAAGATGATGACGATGTTCTTCTATGATTGCTTCTCTACAAAATCAGGATGAAGGCTGTCGGGGGGAAACTGTATGTACGCCAGTAGCTATCTGTACAAGTTCTTCAACTGGTGACCAAAAAAGCCTTCTTAGTGAATGACAATTTACGTCATAAAATAAGTAAAGTCTGCAATTTACCCCAATTATCTTGACTATCCTCAAACACAGCATGCTGTAAGTAGCGGTACACTGACTTCCAAATTCTCTTTATTATGGAGTTAGAGTAAACCCCTAGTTATCTCTTTCTGGGCCAACCCACTTCATATATTGTCTGGTTCCACTAATTCTCTTTTGTATCTTGCACAGTTCTTATCCCACTCTGATCTACACTAATGTCATGTCCTCTTATCTGGACTTTTATTGCCATTTCCAGAAAAAATCCAAACTTGCTCTAAGTTCTCTAAAAATAGATACCATCCCAATGGCACTGCCTCATGAAATTGCATTTGCTTCTTAAATGTTGTCAGGTGCATGCCTGGCTGAATTCTTCACCTTGCACAAAGATGCAAGATCCTTTGGTTTTCATCTGTGGGTTCCCACCAGATGCCTCCTGCTTCCTCAAAAAAGAAAAATGCTTCTAGACTGGGTGCAATTTGGAAAACAAATGCTTTATTATGCCAACAGCCTAACCATCAAGATAATGACTGCACCCTAGTGTGGAGTAGCCCTCTGACTGCAGGCAGAGAGTTGATCATGAACCAGCTTGGCTCCCAGTGCCTTGTCATGGGCCAACAGACACAGGTTCAAGTTGATAAGGAAGAATGGAAAAAGGCCTTCATGAAACTGACAGCATGCTAAGTGAAGAACCTGACTCCACCTGATGGCACTCACAGATCCTTAGAAAGCTCCGTGCCTGCTTCACCTGCATCCTGTTCATTTGGCAGACTAAAAACACCGTCTTCTCATTCATGCTCCCTCTAGGACTCTTCACAATGATTTTTTTTCACTCTGTGAGTAAACACAGGGAATCCTGGTCGTTAAAGCAAGCAAAAGACTCCAACTTGAATCTTCATTTTGAATGGCACTCTCTGGCAGTATTAGAGCTATTCATTGTGGAGGGAAAAAAGCAGAGTTATGTAACCTGCTTGTTGTCAAACGTTAGTATTTTTATTATGACCACTCTAATAACACTACCCAAATGTAAGCTAAAATCCAGAAGAGTCTTTTTTGCAAGACAGAGCATGGCAACTTTAGGCAAAAGAAACGTGGCCAAACACAGCCCCACAAATGCTCACAAAAAGGAGTATGCAATTGAAGGCTGGACCCGATGGGCTTCATTTTGCTAAAAGCAATTCTTGGCTGAGGGGTTGGTTGGCCAGAGACGTGGCCCGGGCAGCATTTCACAAGGTTATCAACAGCAGACAAGAGTGGCCTCTCTGGGCTGCCCTGTGTCTGCTGGCTTTCACAGGAAGTCCAGCCCGTTTTCATTTTGTCTTTTTGTACTAACTCACTTCCAGCTTTCTTTGCAGGAATCCTTATCTTGACCGACTTAAAATCGCTGACTTGTCATGTCTTTTTTTATCCTGCATCCAAGAGCCAGTTGTAGGCAAGGAAGGAAGTTCTCGAAAAGCTGTAAATACACCTAAGTCCTCTTCTAGCTATTTTTTCCCTCTTTCACACTTAAGTCTTGAGGAAAATATTTCATAAGATTTTTAACAGAATGTCCTTCATTCTCCAGTCCACAGGGGTTGCCAGTGAAATGCGTCAAATTAGAGAAACAAGAAAATTGCACAAAGGAAGGGAACAGGTGGCCCAGGGTGACTTCCCAGCAGGAAAGAGCCTGTGAATCCCAAAGAACTAAATATTTAAGTTTTTCAAGAAGCCAAAGAAGTTTTTTACATTGTTTGTGCAAACACTACGAATGATCCATTTCCTATTCAAACTGGTAAAGCCTAACAAGGTTAAAAACTAAAGTCAATATCAAATTCCATAGCCATCTATTTAGTTGGAATGTAGAAATAACAAAGCACTTCAAACAGAATAATAAAAAAAGGACATTAGTCATTTACCCACAGCATTTGTTCATAATCAGTAGAAGAAAATAAAGACAAAACAAATTTTTTAGACATCGGTTTCTTAGGGAAAACAATTCATTTGATAAATTTTATTAAAATACCAAATCAGTTGTTAGATTTGGGCCAAGCTACGAGACTCATGTTTACTTTATTGGCCTTGAACTTGATTTGATCTTGCCATCATTTTTATATTTAGTCACATACCAAAGAGATGAGTAAAATTTAAAAGTTACCGGCACTAAACCTTCACTGTTTGTTACCACTAAGGATTTTCCAGCTATATTTTAGGTAAAGTGAAAACGTTATTGCTTGTTTGATATACTTGATATACTTGATTTATTTGGTGCTGCCCAAAGCTGCCAGTAAATACCTATCTGAAGACAAGCAAAGATATATAATTTCTTATTTCTAGTCCTAGGATGTACAATCTAAAACATGTTTCCTTGACAAATAGAAATTCAGAATCAAATAATGCATACCAACAAAGAGAGCAGAGGAGAAATGAAGAGGGACCAAAGCAATACAGCGGAGGATGAAGAAATGTGTGTTTGAATTTAGGGGAGGAGGTGGCTACAGTGGGCTGGAGAACACTGGGAAGAATTTCGGGTTTAAGGAGAATTGATTGAGCCTTGAGGTCTATACCATACCACCCTGAACATGCCCGGTCTTGTCTGAATTGAGCCTTGAGAAATGGGAGAGGTGACGTTCATGAGGAATAAGATTTGAGGGGAAATTCACATTAGAAAGGGTGAAGAAGACTAGCAAAGTCAGAGGCTTAGGACGATCCAGAACAACTTTAGAAGGTGGTGCACCAGAGGCGAGGGTCCTCTAGAGAAATGTTGGACTGTAAAGACAGGCCACACTGGGTGTTGGAAAGTATTGGGCACCAAGCACAGGAACTTCACCTCGATCTGAATAGATGTAGGGAAATCTTAAACACTATGAAGTTGAATAATGACCTAATAAACCATCAATTTAGGATAGTTAGACTTTGTCAGCATATGTCACAGGGTGGGGTAAAAAGCTTTTAATGTGAAATCCATTGTGCAAGTACCACTGTGAGATTATAACGACCTGCATGGAGAGAAAGTGGAAAGGAAGGAGAAGATGGAGGAAGGTAATAGGACTTTATGATGGGACACATTGAATGAGCTGAGAAAGTAAAAAGTAAGTGTTCACTGGAGAGATGGAGAAAATGGTGACAATAAAAGGATTCGGGAAATCGGGATGAGAAGCATCTGAAAAGAACCTGACCTCAGGCTCAAAGGGGTTGATGTTGAGAAAATAGGTGAAACACTGCAAATGCCCTGGATGGACTAGAGTGGGAATGGAAGGAAGGACTGGAAATTGATTTGGGAGTCACCTGTTGTGTAATGTTAAGTCCTCCGAGGTAAAGATTATGGAAAGTAAAAAATGTGATAAAATCTGAATCTTAGATAAAGACAGTCCTTGGAAAGGAGCAGCAAGAGAAAGGTAAGGAAAGAAGGTAGAATTATAGAAAATAAAGGGGAAGGGAGCGCCAAAGAAAGAATGATCAGTCAGCTTGAAGACTGGTGAGGAGCCAGAAAGCAGGCACTGAGAGGGCCATCAGACTCAGCGGCAATTGCTGAAGCAGGGGGCTTAGTAGGGTGAGGGGCAAGGGCAGACTTTCGGGGGAAAGCGTGGAGAACTGATACTGTGGTTGTGCTATGGTGTAGACCATGAAAGGAAGGCAAGACTTGGGTTACAACCAGAGGAGATACAAGGCCTAAAAACCAACTAAAATCAGGGAGGATGAGCTAGTGTGTTGAAGACCCTGGAGCCAGGTGCTTCCTAGCATTGATGGTTAATGGAAGGAGTGGACCGTTTGCCTCTGATACCTTTCAGAATGTAACCTGTCTACAGACTCAGGGCTCTCCTGCATAGAGCTGGACACACTAGAAGAATCCTCTGGAGCCGCTGTTCAGTGTGTGCCAGTCAAAGAAAGAATTCCCTACCAGCTTCCAGACACTTCACAGAAAGACAGCGAGAGAATGAGCCTGGGAAGAACGGCAGGCTGGACAATGAATGCAGTCAGCAGTGGGAGGAAGGAACAGATAGAGAGCGAGTTTCACAAACAGTAGAAAAGTACTTTTTAAAAAGGACTTCTTTTAAAGTCCAGATGTTCATGATTTCAGAATTTTGGCTAATCTAATTTTTATGTCTAAGCCCTAACTTGATAGTATGCATTAATTTCATTAAAAAATACAGAGAACTGGTGAAAATATATGAGACAATGAACTATTCTTTTAATTTTTATATTATCAGTTATTTAAACATAAACACACTATTATCAGTGCTTTTGTTATTTTGTGAGCCAAGGTCGCACACCTTTACCTGCTAAATAAATGTTTATTGGATGGATGGATACTTAGTTGGATAAATGGATGGTTGGATGGATGGTTGGTTGGATGGATGGATGGATGGATGGATGAATGGATGGATGGATGGATACTTAGTTGGATAAATGGATGGATGGATGGATGGATGGATGGATGGATGGATGGATGGATGGATACTTAGTTGGATAAATGGATGGTTGGATGGATGGATGGATGGATGGATGGATGGATGGATGGATGGATGGATAGATGGATGGATGGATACTTAGTTGGATAAATGGATGGATGGATGGATGGATGGATGGATGGATGGATGGATGGATGGATGAATAATACTAGGGTGGCATTAATTCTTGTGGTATGCTGCTAGAACCAGAATTTGACTCTCAGTGACTGCTTCTGTCTTAAAGAAGTACCTCTTTAATAAAAAGAGAAAGTTTAAGAAGACTGAGACAGTATACCACCATGGGAACCTTCCTTCCATCTGAGCATTTGGAACCGGGTTCAACCACATAACTGTGTGAAGCAGTTGCCACCTAAACTGAGAGGCAGGAATGAGGGCCTTAGGCTCATTTGGCTCTGCTGTCATCGGCTGTGATACTTACTGTACGTCTCTGTCCATCACCAGACGTACAGCTGCAAGTCGTGATCGTTACGCCCTTTTTTGCTGAAAGCAAGATTCCTTCGAGTTTATTTTCTTGCCTGGGGCCTCCGATACAGATAATTAAAAGTGACAATCCTTCCAGTTCAAACACAGTGCACAGAACACACACCACAAGCTCTGGTTCCTCCTAAGCCCTGCTATAGCATACTAATGGGATTTAAAAAAGGAAAGAAAACGCCTTCTAAAACCACAAAGGCAAAGCAAACAGAAGGGAAGAAAGCCGTGAGTGAAAGATGTCAACAATATATTGAGAGCTGGAGAGCAGGTGGACAGGAGGTAACTGATTTAGCAGAATGGAGAAAGTGTAAATTAAGTGCCTACTGAGTGGGGAGCAGGGGACAGTGGTGTCCTGTCACACACTGAGGAAGATCCAGCAACTCAGTCACCACCTACGCAGGAGCATCTGGTGGCATAGGTGGGAGACGCAGAGCCTCCACTTCCACTCCAGCCTAAAAATGCAGTTTTTTTCTGGAGTGGCTGAATGGAAGAGATTCTAATCTCAAGGCACCAGGCCCAGCCAAGGGCAGGTTGCCTTCCTGAAGGTGAAGCAAAAGTCTAAAACAGCACTCTGCAAATGAACCTTCAAAGGTTATATAAATGTTCTCTATCTGACCGGCCTGCTTATTCAAGAGCTAATTCTAATCTGTCTAAAATACGGATAATGCAACTGAGGACCTCATTTTTTATTTTAATTATTTTAATGAATTCAGTTGTAAACAGCTACATTTGACCAGGGGCTGCTGTGTTGGACAGCACAGGTCTGGAGACACCCAATTCTGATTCAGAGCCTGGAGCAGCCAGGTTATAACCCAGGCAGGAGAAGATGGCTAATTTCTCCTGGGACAACAGACCAGGAGACAAAAGACCCAGAGACAGACTGTGGATTCTCCAACAAAACAGTGAAGTCCCCATCGAAACCATCTCTGGGCAGCCCCCAGTCAGAAAGGCACTCCCATGCACAATGCTGCTCAGATTTCTATCAATTAACTCCGTTCCACATAAAAGCAGACAGCCAAGCATCACTGGTTACCTGGAGAAACTCTCCAACGTGAAAGGACAAGACCATAACAGAGAAAATGGAGAGAAAAAAACAACCAACAACAACAGGAACTCTAAAGGAGCTGACATGATTTAACGTCTATAACCAAAAAACTGCACACCCTAAGACTCTCAGAGAAAATGGAAGATATTGCATCCAAGAAGACATGATGGTTGAGCGGGGGAAGGGGGGAAAGTGGGGGAAGGGAGCATTAGAGCAGCAATTGCAGAGCTGGGGAAATTAAAAACCAAGGAAGAGAACTCAAGAGTTGCTAGAAGGTAAGGAAGGCAAGGGAATCCCCTATGAAAGGGCTGAGACCGCCACAAACAGATGGTGTGCATGAAGAAGCCAACTTTGTGAGGTCAAAAAGACTTCAAGCCTTCCAAGTTTCCTGGAAATTTCTTAGGCAGCTTGGCATCCCACAGACTGTACAGTTGCTCAGGCATAATAATGGAGTGGGTCAGGAGATTTAAGACAAATTATCTCACCCCAAAGGGCTGAGAAATTGCAGCTGGCATTGGGAGTTAACTTTGACCACATTCCACGCATAGCCCTCAGGGGGCTGGGCTTCACACCCTGACTCATGAAGTGGGCATCTGACAGTAAACACTTCCCAATTTAGAGCAGCTTCGAACAAACATTTATTTAGAGCAAGCAGATAATGAGTGATTATTTTCATTTCTAGAACATCACAGATGTGGTTCATTAGGGTATGTCAAATAATTCTTTCATGCATCTGAGCTCATTTTCAAGAATTCCCAGGGTTTCATTTGAGCAAAACTGAATGACTTCTGCATAACCCAATTCTAAATCTAAGGGAGCCAATGACGGGGAGATGCAGAGGCTGGGGAGAGAGCACACACTGGGGCACGGCCTTTTCATTTCAGTACCTTGGAATCAATAGAAGTCTCTTCTAATTGATTTCTGCACAGGGTTTGCTTTTGGTAAAGTATGTCTCAAGGTGAGTAAAACAACCTCCATATTCTAAAAACAGAAAACAAGTAGCATTTTCAAGCTCAAATTCTTTGCCAGCATCTCCAACGTGATCAATAAAGATAAATATTTAGATAAGTCACAGAAAATCTGAATTCAAATCCCAGCTCTAATATGTGCTTGGTCTGTGACTTGAGTGAATCACCTACCCTGTCTGGCTTTGATTTCCTCTCAGATATAAGAGGAATTGTGATTTAGACTAAAAAGTCATGAAAATGAAGGCATTAGTCATTGAAGAAAGGCCAGAGTGTGGAAGAAGTCTGTGGGTACCCTAGCAGTGTGGATCTGTGAATATTAATCTAGACTTAGTTACCCAAAGAAAAGTATGTCTCAGTCACTTGTTTAATTTAGCATGGCATATTTGATTCAATATAGTTGCTGCCTTCCCCAAAAGACATTTTTAAATATTTTCATTTAATTTTCTTGCTTATGTGAAATTTTACAGAGAAGTGCTATTGGTATTTTGCATAAAATTAGCAAAAAGTCTTTTCCTGAAATTATTTAAATAAATATTACCTATTTCCCCCCAACACACACACACACACACACAAATTCACATCCAGAGTATGTATACCTTACAAAATGTTATTTATGTTACTAATTTTGCCTGTTGTAGTGAGTTCAAGGATCTCCTTAACTAACATAGATACATAAATAAATTACTATCTGTCTATTTATGTATAGATTATACATAAATATATTATACATAAATCTATAATTATATTATAGATAGATAGCAGTTTATGTATCTATTTATGTATTCATTTTCTCCTGTTGGTATTCCCTAAAGACTATGATGATGACTGCCAAATTTTGAAATAGCTGTTGCAAAAACTGCATTTGTCACTTAATTCAATGTCCTCTATGATAATGTATTAGTCCATTCCTGCATTGCTATCAAGAAATACCTGAGAGAGGGTGATTTATAAATAAAGAGGGATTGTCTCACAGTTCTGCAGGCTGTACAGGAAGCGTAATGCTGGCATCTCTTCAGCTTCTGGGGAGGCTTCAGGAAATGAACAACCATGGTAGAAGGCAACGGGGAGCAAAATGTCTTACATGGCTGGAATAGGAGGAAGAGAGAGCCTGGGGAGCTGCTACACACTTTCAAACAATCAGATCTCATGAGAACTCACTATCACAATGACAGTTCCAAGGGGATGGTGCTAAACCACGAGAAACCACCCCCTTGATCCAGTTACTTCCCATCAAGCCCCACCTCCAACACGGGACTACAAGTCAATGTGAGATTTGGGTGGGGACACAGATCCAAACCATACCATTCCACCTCAGTCCCTTCCAAATCTCATGTCCTTTTCACATTGGAAAATACAATCATCCCTTCTCAACAGTCCCCCAAAGTCTTAACTCATTCCAGCATTAACTCAAAAGTCCAAAGTCTCATCTAAGACAAGGCAAGTCCTTTCCACCTATGAGCCTGTAAAATCAAAAACAAATTAGTTACTTCCAAGATACAATGGAGGCATTAGGTGAATACTTCCTTTCTAAAAGGGAGAAATTGGCCAAAAGAAAGGGGCTACAGGCCCCACATAAGTCTGAAAACCTAGCAGGAAGTCACTAAACCTTAAAGCTTCAAAATAATCTCCTTTGACTCCATGCCTCACATCCAGAGGACACTGGTACAGGGGGTGGGCCCCCAAAGCCTTGGGCAGCTCCATCCCTGTGTCTTCGAGGGGTTCCGCCCCCACAGCTGCTCTCATGAGCTGCTGCTGAGTGCCTGTGGCTCTTCCAGGTGCTTGGTGCAAGCTGCTGGTGGATCTAACATTCTGGGATCTGGATTATTTTGGAGCTTTAAGATTTAATGACTGCTCTACTGGGTTTCAGACGTGTGTGGGGCCTATAGCCCCTTTCTTTTGGCCAATTTCTCCCCTTTGGAATAGCATTTACCCAATGCCCCATTGTATCTTGAAAGTAATAAGTATTTACCTAATGCCTATAAACCCCGCTGAATCTTGGAAGTAACAAGATACTTCTTTCTATGGGCATGATAAATCAAAAACACATGATTTTACATGCTCGTAGGTAGAAGGGCCTTGCCTTGTGTCAGATAAGACTTTGACTTTGGGCTTTTGAGTTAATGCTGGAATGAGTTAAGATTTTAGGAAACTGTTGAGAAGGGATAACTGTATTTTTCAATGTGAGAAGAACATGAGATTTGGGAGGGGCCAGGGGTAGAATGATATGCTTTGGATCTGTGTCCCCACCGTTATCCCCTAATCTCACGTTGAATTATAATCACCAGTGTTGGAGGTGGGGCTTGGTGGGAGGTGACAGGATCATGGGGGCGGTTTCTCATGGTTCCCTTAAGAAATACCCTTCCCTTGGAGCTGTTGTCATGATAGTGAGTTCTCATGAGATCTGGTTGTTTTAAAGTGTGGGGCACCTCCTCCCTCCCTTTCTCCTGCTCCAGCCATTTGAGATGTCTGGCTCCTCCTTTGCCTTCCACGAGGACTGTTTGTTTCCTGAAGCCTCCCCAGAAGCCGAGCAGATGCCAGCATCACGATCCTTCCTGTACAGCCTGCGAACTGTGAGCCAATTAAACTTCTCTGTTTCATAAATTACCCCATCTCAGGCATTGCTTTATAGCGATGTGAGAATGGACTACTGCACTTAGCATGTGTCACAGAAGGCCCCATGAGAGGTGGTGACAGTGTGAAACAAAAGTAGAGATTGATGAGGCTAAAAGAAGGATGAACGCCTGAATTCAGAGTTAGGGGCTTCATGACAGACTAGCGGCACTCTTGAATTTAAACTTATTTGATCTTCAACTAACAGTCCCAGGAGGTCACTTTGAGAAGGAAATCCTTGAGCCTTTAACGTGATCATCTTGTGGGCAAGGAAAACACTTCACGTTTCTCTGGGCATCAAAATCCTCCAACACAATGCCCAAAAGCATCTCCCAAGCTTCTCTGGTGACAAGGATCTAAAGGACTGTGCTTCTTCAAAGCTAGTGTAATTCAAATCCCCAAGAGAAAGAGGGGTTTTTGTTAAAACATGGGTTCTTCTTTGGTTGGTCCAGCGGGGATCCTGCAAGTCTTCATCCCTAACAAACTCCCAAGTGATATCCATACTGTTGCAGGAACCATATTTAGAATAGCCAGAGCATGAGGATTGTAGCTTCATCAAGTATCCCAGGTATTCCTTATTATCAAGGAAAAATAAGAAGGACTGGATATCAGCCTAATACATAGTAACCTTTAAGTAGATGCTTACTTAAAGACAGATAGATTGATGGATACAGTCAAATGAGTAAATAAACTAATAAATGAAATAATTTGGGAAGCTTTCTGAACTTTAGTTGCTCTTCAGTAAGATGGGGCAACACCCGACTTAAAAATGCTGGTAAAACTCAGAAGCACTAAGGAAGAGAAAAGTCACAGCACACAGACTTGAGTCCAGCTTTGTTTTGAGTTAAATGTTTTAGTCACTCGAGAGGAGGATGAATTTTAATAAAGGATCAGAACAAAGATATTAATCAGTCGAGCGTCCCTAAAAACATTTTTGCCTTTTAGAATATAGGCCACATTGCAAAACATGAAATCCAAAAGGATATGAAAATTAAGCTAATAACAAAATACTTAGGTCTTAAATTACAGCAAAGGTAGAAGCAGCACCTACTTTGAAGCAGTGAGAAGATTTAACACAGCATTTTTTTTAATTATTATTATACTTTAAGTTCTGGGCTACATGTGCAGAACGTGCAGGTTTGTTACATAAGTACACATGCGCCATGATGGTTTGCTGCATCCATCACCCTGTCATCTACATTAGGTATTTCTCCTAATGCTATCCCTCCCCTAGCACCCCACCCCCAGACAGACCCCAGTGTGTGATATTCCCATCTCTGTGTCTATGTGTTCTCATTGTTCAGCTCCCACTTATGAGTGAGAACATGCAGTGTTTGGTTTTCTGTTCTCGTGTCAGTTTGCTGAGAATGATGGTTTCCAGCTTCATCCATGTCCCTGCAAAGCACATGAACTCATTCTTTTGTATGGCTGCACAGTATTCCATGGTGTATATGTGCCAACTCTTACCAATCTGCCAAGGCAAAACACACAGGCTTCTGCATCCATTACAAGAAGCAAGCAGCCTGGCAGAGCTGAAAAATAGACAGATCTGGATTTTTCACTACTGCACTAGTTCTATGGCCTTAGGTAAGTCACCTATCCACACAGGGCCTTAGTTTTCTCATTTGCGAAATGGAGACAATATCTGGCATTTACTTTGTATGTCTCATCCTTGTAATCCCTTCATTTGGCAACATGCATGTGTTTTTAATTAAATCATAGAGAATTCCTGTTGAAAGAGAAAATATAACCCGGTGTTAATTTTGCCTGCTCACTTTAGCAAATTTGAACGCATCATGCAAAATTCATGGTACATTTTATTGGCAGTATTTTTTTTACGTTTCATCTGGTAAGACTTTTTTTTTTAATACTTTAAGTTCTGGGGTACATGTGCGGATCCTGCAGGATTGTTGCATAAGTACACACATGCCATGGGGGTTTGCTGCCTCCATCCCCCTGTCACCTACATCAGGCATTTCTCCCAATTATTGTTTCCCAACCTCCCCACCCACCGCTATCCCTCCCCTAGCCTCCCACCCCCCAACAGACCCCAGTGTGTGATGTTTCCCTCTCTGTGTCCATGTGTTATCATCGTTCAACATCTGCCTATGAGTGAGAACATTTGGTGTTTGGTTTTCTATTCTGGTGTCAGTTTGCTTAGAATGATGGTTTCCACATTCATCCATGTTCCTACAAAGGATATGAACTCATCCTTTTTTATGGCTGCATAGTATTCCGTTGTGTATATGTACCACATTTTCTCTGTCCACTCTATCATTGATGGGCATTTGGGTTGGTTCCAGTTCTTTGCTGTTGAAAACAGTGCCACAATGAACATATGTCTGCATGTGTCTTTATAATAGAACAATTTATAATCCTTTGGGTATATACCCAGTAATGGGATTGTTGGGTCAAATGGAATTTCTATTTCTAGATCCTTGAGGAATTGCCACACTGTCTTCCACAATGGTTGAACTAATTTACACTCCTACCAATGGTGTAAAACTGTTCCTATTTCTCCACATTCTCTCCAGCATCTGTTGTCTCCAGATTTTTTAATGATTACCATTCTAACTGGCATGAGATGGTATCTCAATGTGGTTTTGATTTGCATTTCTCTAATGACCAGTGATGATAAGCATTTTTTCATGTTTCTTGGCCACATAAATGTCTTCTTTTGGAAAGTGTTCATATCCTTTGTCCACTTTTTGGATGGGGTGGATTGTTTTCTTCTTATAAATCTGCTTTATTTCTTTGTAGATTCTGGATATTAGCCCTTTGTCAGATGGGTAGATTACAAAAATTTTTTCCCATTCTGTTGGTTGCCAGTTCACTCTAAGGACTGTTTCTTTTGCTGTGCAGAAGATCTTAAGTTTAATTAGATCCCATTTGTCTATTTTGGCTTTTGTTGCCATTACTTTTCGTGTTTTAGTCATGAAGTCCTTGCCTATGCCTATATCCTGAATGGTATTGCCTAGGTTTTCTTCTAGGGTTTTTATGGTGTTAGGTCTTATGTTTAAATCTTTAATCCATCTAGAGTTAATCTTTGTTTAAGGTGCAAGGAAGGGGTCCAGTTTCAGCTTTCTGCACATGGCTAGCCAGTTTTCTCAACACCATTTGTCAAACAGGGAATTCTTTCCCCATTGCTTGTTTTTATCAGGTTTATCAAAGATCAGATGGTTGTAGATGTGTAGCATTACTTCCAAGGCCTCTGTTCTGTTCCATTGGTTTATATCTCTGTTTTGGTACCAGTACCATGCTCTTTTGATTAACCTTGTAGTATAGTTTGAAGCCAGGTAGCATAATGCCTCCAGCTTTGTTCTTTGTGCTTTGGATTGTCTTGGCTAAGTGGGCTCTTTTTTTGGTTCCATATGAAGTTTAAGGTGGTTTTTTCCAGTTCTGTGAAGAAAGTCAATGGTAACTTGATGGGAATAGCATTGAATCTATAAATTACTTTGGGCAGTATGGCCATTTTCATAATATCAATTCTTCCGAACCATGAGCATGCAATGTTTTTCCATCTGTTTGTGTCCTCTCTTATTTCCTTTAGCAGTGGTTTGTAGTTCTCCTTGAAGAGTTTCTTCACATCCATGGTTAGTTATATTCCTAGGTATTTTATTCTCTTTGTAGCAATTATGAATGGGAGTTCACTCATGATTTGGCTCTCTGTTTGTCTGTTATTGGTGTACACGAATGCTTGTGATTTCTGCATATTGATTTTGTATGCTGAGACTTTGCTGAAGTTGCTTATCATCTTAAGGAGATTTTGGGCTAAGACAATGGGGTCATCTAAATATACAATTATGATGTCTGCAAATAGAGACAATTTGACTTTCTTTTTTCCTAATCGAATACCCTTAATTTCTTTTTCTGGCCTGATTGCTCTGGCTAGAAATTCCAATACTATATTGAATAGGAGTGGTGAGAGAGGGCACCCTTTTCTAGTGTCAGTTTTCAAAGGGAATGCTTCCAGTTTTTTCCCATTCAGTATGATATTGACTGTGGGTTTGTCATAAATAGCACTTTATTATTTTGAGATATGTTCCATCTGTACCTAGTTTATTGAGCGCTTTTAGCATTAAGAGCTGTTGAGTATTGTCAAAGGCCTTCTCTACATCTATTGAGATGATCATGTGGTTTTTGTCTTTGGCTCTGTTTATGTGAAGGATTATGTTTATAGACTTGCATATGTTGAATCAGGCTTGCATCCCCAGGATGAAGCCTACTTGGTGATTATGGATAAGCTTTTTGATGTGCTGTTGCAATCAGTTTGCCAGTATTTTATTGAAGATATTTTCATCAATGTTCATCATGGATATTGGCCTGAAGTTTTCTTTTTTAGTTATGTCTCTGCCAGGTTTTGGTATCAGGATGATGTTGGTCTCATAAAATGAGGTGGAGAGGATTCTCTCTTTTTGTATTGTTTGGAATCATTTCAGAAGGTATAGTACCAGCTCCTCTCTGTACATCTGGTAGAATTTGGCTGTGAACCCATCTGAACCTGGACTTTTTTTGGTTGGTAGGCTATTAATTGCTGTCTCAACTTCAGACCTTGTTATTGGTCTATTCAGGAATTCAACTTCTTCCTGGTTTAGTCTTAGAAGGGTGTAAGTGTCCAGGAATTTATCCATTTCTTCTAGATTTACTGGTTTGTGTGCATAGAGTTGTTTGTAGTAATCTCTGATGGTAGTCTGTATTTCTGTGGAATAGGTGGTGATATCCTCTTTATCATTTTTTATTGCATCTATTGGATTCTTCTTTCTTTTCTTTTTTATTAGTCTGGCTAATGGTCTATCTATTTTGGTCATCTTTTCAAAAAACCAGCTCCTGGATTCATTGATTTTTTGAAGGAATTCTTGCATCTCTATCCCCTTCAGTTCTGTTCTGATCTTAGTTTTTCTTGTCTTCTGCTAGGTTTTGAATTTGTTTGATCTTGCTCCTCTAGTTCTTTTGATTGCGATGATAGGGTATTGATTTTAGATCTTTCCTCACTTCTTACGTGGGCATTTAGTGCTATAAATTTCCCTCCAGACACTGCTTTAAATGGGTCCCAGAGATTCTGGTACATTGTGTCTTTGTTCTCATTGGTTTCGAAGAACATCTTTATTTCTGCCTTCATTTCATTGTTTATCCAGTCGGTATTCAGGAGCCAGTTGTTCAGTTTTCATGAAGTTGAGCAGTTCTGAGTTAGTTTTTTAATCCTGAGTTCTAATTTGATTGCACTGCGGTCTGAGAGACTGTTTGTTATTATTTCTGTTCTTTTGCATTTGCTGAGGAGGGATTTACTTCCAATTATGTGGTAGATTTTAGAGTAAGTGCTATGTGGTGCTGAGAAGAATGTATATTCTGTGGATTTGGCGTGGAGAGTTCTGTAGATGTCTATCAGGTCCGCTTGGTCCAGATCTGCATTCACATTCTGGATATCCTTGTTAATTTTCTGTCTCTTTGATCTGTCTAATATTGACAGTTAAAAGTAACTTGTGCATATACATTTAGGATAGTTAGCTCTTCTCGTTACATTGATCCTTTTACCATTATGTAATGCCCTTCTTTGTCTCTTTTGATCTTTAAGTCTGTTTTAGCAGAGACGAGGATTGCTATATCTGCTTTTTTTTATTGTTCTCCATTTGCTTCGTAAATCTTCTTCCATCCCTTTATTTTGAATCCATGTCTGTCTTTGCATGTTAGATGGGTATCCTAAATACAGCACACCATTGGGTCTTGACTTTTTATCCAATTTGCCAGTCTGCATCTTTTGATTGAGACATTTAGGCCATTTACATTTAACATTAATATTGTTAGGTGTGAATTTGATCCTGCCATTTTGTTACTAGCTGGTTGTTTTGCCCCTTAGTTGACACAGTTTCTTCATTGAGTCATTGGTCTTTACCATTTGGTACATTTTTTCAGTGGCTTGTACTTGTTGTTCCTTTCCAAATTTAGTGCTTCTTTCAGGACCTCTTGTAATGCAGGTCTGGTGGTGACAAAATTTCTCATCAATTGCTTGTTCATAAAGGATTTTATTTCTCCTTCCCTTAGGAAGCTTAGTTTGGTTGGATATGAAATTCTGGGTTGAAAGTTCTTTTCTTTAAGGATGTTAAATATTGGCCCCCACTCTCTTCTGGCTTGTAGGGTTTCTGCTGAGAGATCTGCTGTGAGTCTGATGGACTTCCCTTTGTGGGTGACTTGGCCTTTCTCTCTGGTTGCCCTTAGCATTTTTCCTTCATTTCAACTCTGGTGAATCTGATGATTATGTGCCTTGGGTAGCTCTTCTTAAGGAATATCATTGTGATGTTCTTTGTATTTCCTGGAGTTTAATGTTGGCCTGCCTTGCTAGGTTGAGGAAGTTCTCCTTGATGATATCCTGAAGAGTGTTTTCCAGCTTGGATTCATTCTCCATGTCACATTCAGGTACAACAATCAAACACAGATTAGGTCTTTTCACATAATCCCATACTTCTTGAAGGTTTTGTTCATTCTTTTCACTCTTTTTCCTACAATTGTGCCTTCTCATTTTATTTCATCGAGTTGATCTTCAATCTCTGATATCCTTTCTTCTGCTTGATCACTTTGGCTATTAAAACTTATGTATGCTTCATGAAGCTCTCATGCTGTGTTTTTCAGCTCCATCAAGTCCTTTGTGTTCTTCTTTTAGCTGGTTATTCTAGTTAGCATTTTATCTAACCTTTTTTCAAGGTTTTTAGTTTCTTTGCATTGGGTTAGAACATGTTCCTTTAGCTCAGAGAAGTTTATTACCCACCTTCTGAAGCCTGCTTCTCTCAATTCATCAAACTCATTCTCCATCCTGTTTTGTTTTCTTGCTGGTGAGGAGTTTTGATCTCTTGGAGGAGGAGAGGAGTTCTGCTCTTTGGTGATTTCATCCTTTTTGCACTGATTTCTTCCTGTCTTTGTGGATTTCTCTACCTTTGATCTTCAAAGTTGATGATTTTGGATGGAGTCTTGGAGTGGATGTCCTTTCTGTTGATGTTGAAGCTATTTCTTTTTGTTTTTTAGTTTTACTTCTAACAGTTAGGCCTCTCTGCTGTAGGACTGCTGGAGGTCCACGCCAGACCTTGCTTGCCTGGGAATCACCTGCGAGGGCTGCGGAACAGCAAAGATTGCTGCCTGATCTTTCCTCTGGTACCTTCTTCTCAGAAGGGTAACTGCCAGATGTCAGCCAGAGCTCTCCTGTATGAGGTGTCTTTTGGTTTATACTGGGGTCAGGGAGCCACTTGAGGAGGCAGTATGTCTTTTATAGGAGCTCAGGAGTCAAATGCTATGCTGGGAGTTCCACTGCTCCCTTTAGGACTGCTGGGTTGGGGCATTTAAGTCTGCTGAAGTGAAACTCACAATCACCCCTTTTCCCAGGTGTTCTGTCCTGGGAAGGTGGGGTTTTATTTATAAGTCCCTGACATGCTGCTGCCTTTTTTTTTTTTTTTTTTTTATTTCAGAGATGCCCTGCCCAGCAAGGAGGGAGTCTAGTCAGAGTCTGCCTGCAGAGGTGCTGCTGCGCTGCCAGAGGCCCAATCCAGCAGCTGTGTAAACTTCCTCTGGCTTTCGTTTACACAGGTAGGGTTAGAACCACCTCAGCAATGGCAGATGCCCTTCCCCCACTCAATGAGCTTGAACTGACATGCTGGCTGTGAAACTCTCAAGCCAGAGGGTTTCAGTTTGCTGGTCTTCGTTGGGGTGGGAGCCTCCAGGCCATATCACTTGTCTCCCTGCTTTCAGCTCCCCCTTTTTCTGGAGAGTGGGTAGCTCTGTCTCACAAGCACTCCTGATGCCAGCCAAAACGTCTACCCATATTTGTGCTGATAAGCAATGGCACCAGCTGGAGTGGCTGCTCAGATAGATCTGTGCTGGTAACTCACAGCACTTTTCAGCCCAGCAGGGATCTCCTGGTCTGCAGGTTGTAAAAACCATGGGAGAAGTGCAGTATCTGAACCGGAGTGCCAAAGGGCAAAAGCTCCCAGGTCCTCCAGGCTGCTGCACTTCCCGGGTGAGGCAACGCCCCGCCCTGCCTTGCTTTTCCTGTTTGGGCTACACCCACTTTCCAACCAGTCCCATTGAGATGAACCTGGTACC
Organism: Callithrix jacchus; assembly: GCF_049354715.1. Taxonomy (NCBI): domain Eukaryota; kingdom Metazoa; phylum Chordata; class Mammalia; order Primates; family Cebidae; genus Callithrix; species Callithrix jacchus. The sequence continues at coordinate 198,840,150 of NC_133503.1, forward strand.
TCAGTTGAAAATGCAGAGATCACTTGCCTCTGTGTCACTCTCACTAGGAGCTGTGCTCTGGAGCTGTTCCTATTTGGCCATCTTGGTGGAAGTCCTGGTCTGGTAAGACATTTCTTAGGCGTATGAGAATATTCTTATAATTCTCATACGCCTAAGAAATGTATTACATTCATAAATAACTTGTTTTGATATTTTACTAGTTCTACTCTGCTTTTTCATTAAGAGATTTTATAATGGGAGAAGAGAGAAGGAGAGGTAGCAAGTGAGAGGGGTTTGGGCTTTGATGTCAAATCCCACCTTTGCCACTGACTTTCCTTGTGCCTTAATTTCTGAGCCTTACCAATTTTCACTTTCTACTGGTGTAAATTGATAACAATGATAGTCATGGAATCATGGTAAGTGAGGTGACAGATGTGTTACCTGCAGACGAAGAAAATATCATAAAGGAAAGGGCTTTGTAAGGTAAAATCTTGCTCCTTTAGAAAATTACCCTTCTTCATAGAGCATGGCAAAGGGACTAATAGAAGTTTTGTTCTTCCCCAGTCAATGTAAATTTTGCTAAGACAATAGGGGCTAAAAAGTGTTGATGTAAATTTAGGGTTGGTGTTTTTAGGAATGATCAATATGATATCCAAATGCCCAGCCTTTAACTTCAAGGGCTATTTCTGTAGTGTTTGTATTCATATTAATAGGCTAAGATTTTATGAATATATCAGACTTTAAAACATATTCCAATAGTACCTACATTGTTATTTTGAAAAACTGATTATCTAAGGTCCTGTTTACTAAGTTTTCAAAGTTAATAATCAAGCAATTCTAATTATCCAATATAAGTATTAAATTGTTAAAGTACTGATACAAGAAGCTTTTTTCTTGTATCAAAAAAAAAAATTTATTTAACATGTATAACTCAATATTTAAAACCATCTGGCTTTATAAAAATTCTTTTCCTAATTCATTACCAATAGAAAAAAAAACAAAATACAGTGTAGTCAAAAGGGGCTTTCTCAATTCTCCAAGAACAGCCTTTTTCTCCTAGAGGTGTCTGGCCCAGTAGTCCATAAAGCTGGCATGTGCTTTACGGCAGTGAAATATATGGGACGGGGCTCAAGCAGGCTCTGAAGGCACAATTACTTGCGGTTTAAAAGAAGTAGCCTAAATGCTGATAGTCCCCATGTCTGCCACACGGCCTTCTCTCTCCTCTCTTCTTCTCACAGCTGAGGATTCAGAGGGAATTGGCTCTTTCACAGCCACACTACTGGGTCAGTTCTTCTGATTCCAAGCCCAGTGCTCCCCCATTGCTTTACTTCGTCTACAATCCGATAAACACGATAATGCCCAATGAGCTGGCCTTGAACTCTGATAACAATACTAGCAGCATACATGAGCACACCATATCATTGCAATTCTACCACAGCAGAATTCTGAATTCTTTCTAATTTTATATTTTAATGTTTGACGGTGCTTTAAATTATAAGTGGCCTTATTCAGTTGCAAATAATAAATATTAAAAATAAATGTTTATGTGTCAACCCTAGTGTTTTGAGAATAAATCTATCAGTGACTTCGTTCTTTTCAGGCTATCATGGGGTAACAGAAATGTCACTGCTCCAGCACCACTGCTTGCCTTTGCAAAACACAGACATAGATAGCGAGGACAGAGATCGTGAGACTGATGCTATCAACAGCAGCCCAGAAGCAGATGTCTTTGTCAATTGACATGCTCCTTGACAGCCAATTAGAAATTTATTTACAACCCATTCTTACAAGCATTGCATTTTATTTATTATATTCTAACCATTTCATTATTGAAATATCTAATCTCAAAGAAAAAAAGAAGCATTTGGTTTTATTTTTCATTGCTCATCAGAGTATGTTCCTTAGAAAAATAAACTGTGAATAGGAGTATTTGCAAAAAGCAAGGTATGTATGGGTTCCTTAAACAAAAGGAGTAAGTGATCATGGTGTACAACCCTCATTAAGTTCAAATCCTATACAATATGTGGTTGAATAATTAACTCTGAGAAATACATAAGGAGATGCTTGAATCATACTTTTGGCTAAAATTGAGTAAGCAAACGACATTTAAACCAGATAAAAGAAGCTGATGTATTGTATCAGTTTAAATGCAGTCTCAATGTATCCAGTATGATACATTGAGTCAAGAATCAGCACAAGGAAATTGATTTTTAGGTATAGATTAGAATTATACGAATTAAAGCCTGTTTCATTCTTTCCTTTGTTTCTCATGGTCTGGATCCATCTTTTCAAACGAAAACTCACTTTAAAAGCTCTGAGCTACTATCTAACCAAGTGATCAACTGCTTGGTTGTGACAACAATGACTGTTTACACAATCATAGAATGTGTAAAATAGAAACATTCTATGATAACAACAATAATAAAATAATCAGGGACTAGTTTAATAAGATACATGTAGGGCCTTTAAGAAGAAAACTAGAAATAAAAGTAACATAAAAATATAAAGTATGATAATAGGAAGATTGACTACTATAAAGTTATTTATAAATTTCTTCAAATTAAATTAAAATCTCAATAGCGTACTTTTATAACATCATGAAATGGACTTGAAATTCCTTTGGAAAAATGAACAAAGATAGATGATTATAAATACACTGTAAGATTAATGAAGGAAACTTTCCTACTGCATACTAATACTGAATATAAAATTGCAATGAAAAGCAGAGGAGAACTAGTAAAATATCAAAACAAGTTATTTATGAATGATTAATTTATGGGTAGTTTGGTTTTACTCTTTTATATTTTTCAGTGATTTATGTGGTGATTTTGAAATTATTTCATAATTAGGCATGATACATTTTTAAAGCAATAATTGTTACCTCCAATCTCGTCTCATTTGTATTTGTTTCATAGTTTTATGTGAATTATTAACTTAATTCTAACACCAAATCAGTTTTCTTTTTCTCTATCTACTATTGTATGTCCATCAGTTTATAACTATATTCCCATGTTAAAAAAAAAAATCCTCCTTCGTCCCTCATACCACCTCCAGTCTCAGTTCCCCTTTGAAACACATTTCTTCTAGAAGTCCATCATTAGTGCCTCCTAACACATCTCATTCCTGCTCCTTCCATTCCAGTAGGTCTTCTTTTCCCTTCACTTGGCCACGTCGTACTTGGATCAATTGATGTTGGTGACATTCACCTTAGGAAATCGCCAGTGATCCCCATAATTCAGAATCCAGTGGTCACATCCATGTCTTCATTTCACTTGACCTGGCAGCAGTATCTGGTACAGCTGGCTGGGCCATTTTTCTTGAACCACTTTCTTTCTTGACTTCTATGCCTTTACACAACCTTTATTTTATCATCCATTGTGTTATGCAACTCATTATATAGTGACTATCTTTCCTTATGTGTCTTCTCCAGCTTACTGTGAGCTCACGAGCAGACCACAAATTAGTATTTTAAACATAAAAATATAACATAAAACATAAAAATACAATTTATATGTCCTAAATTCCCATAATAGATTAGTGGTGGTCTGAGGAGGATCTAGAAAAATGACACTAATCAAAATGGCAGGTGGGAGACAGCATTAATATTAATGAAATATCTCCAAGTAATCCACCCTGGTACATAGCCAAGGTCTAAGTTGGATGACAAAGAATATCATTTACGTAAGTATATCTCATCTTGTAATCCCATCATTTGGCAACATGATGCATTTTTAATTAAATCATGGAGAATTCCAATTGGAAGAGACAATACATATCACTGGGCATTAATTTTACCTGCTCACTTTAGCGATTTGGAATGAATCATGCAGAATTGATGGCACATTTTGTTATCTTTGGTCTGATAAGACATTTCTTAGGCATATGATAATATTCTTACCTTTTCGTTCTCTTTTTAGACTTTATGCAAGGTGTACTATACCAGAAATTCCAATTAAATACATATCTTAGCTTGTATTAGTCATGATGTAGTGTCCTGTGTGAGACTGGAGAGAAATTCTAAATCTTTGAGGAGATAGGAAGAGCATTCTGCTTTCATCAGTAAGACAAGCTCTGTGAGAGATTTTGGGACTTTTTCACATATAAACATAGATACACACTAACGACTATCTTCTCCCTATGAACCTCTAGTAAATGATTAGCAAAGAGGAGGGGGTAGCCCAGAGCCTTGAACTTCTGTGTAGGAATCTTCTCAAAGTCATAAAAAACCAAGAAGTACTACTTTGGGAAATAAAAATCCACAACATATCCAAATCATCTTTCTTAAAAAAAAAAATAGATTTACAAGTCATTTGGAATCTGGTAAACACAAATTTTATTATCTCCTACAAAGTGGAAACACTAATACCTGGGCTAGTGAAAGAGGAAACAAAATTCCCTCCATTGATATCAATTCAGCTGCCATTCATGTCATCATCTGAAGAGGGCTGAGGCAGTCATAGTTGAGTTTCAGACCATTTTGTAACATTGCAGATGTGTAACTCACAGACCAGATAACTGACAAGAGTTACTTGGCTTGTCATTTTATTGATATATTTCTCAAAAGCCTCGCTCATGTAGAAATGACTAGACCACATAAAAATGCACATAGCAAAGCTAGTCTTGGTCAGTTCATCTCACAGTGCCTATTTGGCAATTAAAGCTACACTGAAGACTAACAGATAAGTAATTACAGAATTTATTAAAAGCTCCAAGTGCCAGAACCCAAATGAATCAAATAAATAGCCCCATTTTTGGTAGGTAAATTCATTCTTTTTGTTTGTTTGTTTTGAGATGGGGTCTCACTCTGTCACCCAGGCTGGAGTACAGTAGCAAGACTCATGGCTCACCATAGCCCCCAATTCCTGGGCTCAGGTGTACTTCTTGCCTCAGCCTCTTGAGTAGCTGGGACTACAAGCCTGCATGACCATACCCAGTTAATTTATATTAATTTTTTTGGCAAGGCAGGGGTCTTGCTATGTTGCCCAGGCTGGTCTTGAACTCCTGGCCTCAAGTGATGCTCCTTTCTCAGTCCCTCAAAGGGCTGGGATTACAGAAGTAAGCCACTGCACTCAGGCCCCTCTCTTTGCTCTTCAGTGAAATTCTTTCATGGTTAGACACAAATTCTTTCATATTAGACATAGTATATTTTTAAAACAATAATAATTACCCCCACTCTTCCATCTCATTTATATTTGTTTCATAGTTTTATGTAAATTATTAACTTAATTCTAACAGCACATCAGTTTTTCTCTACTGTTTTATGTCCATTGATTTATTAGTATCTTCCCATGATAAAAAAACGAAATCCTCTCTTGTCCCTTGTACCACTTACAATCTCAGTTCCTCTTCACAAGACATTTCTTCTAGAAGAAGTTTATCATTAGTGCCTCCTACCAATTACATCTCATTTCCCCTCCACCCATTCCAATAAGTCTTCTTTCATCATTTGGCAACATCGTACTTGGAACAACTGATGTTGGTGACAGTGATCTTGGGAAATCACCAATAATCCCCATAATTCAGAATCCAGTGGTCACCACCATGCCTTCATTTTTTATAAACGGAGTGATATTTTATAAAAGGAATAATTACAGTGAAAATGTTGGTGGGCATTTGGCAAGGAAGAGCTTGGGTATTCAGCAGCATCTGCACGATGACAGCTTTGCCTAGTGGGTGACAGTCAGTGCGGAGACTTACTCATTAGTGTGACAGCACAGCCTCTCTTGGCATGGTTGGGAAGGCCCACCTGACACCCTGTGGTGAATTAGTCACCCCATCCAAGTCTAGCTGTCAGCAGGAAAGTGAGGCTATTAAGGAAAATAGTGCATTGGCAGGGGTATGAAACATAAATCAATGAACAAATTACCTCCATAAATCACTTCACTGAGCAGAGCTTCAGAGCCCGTGCCCAGTGTTTGATAAAACAAATAAATGACAAGCACAACAACAAAACCATTTTTTCCAGAACATTTTACACATTTACTTTAAATGAGTTCCAACTTGTGACCAAGAAAAATGCTTGCCATCTTTTTAAGAATGTATTATGAACGAATTCACTGATGAATGAGCATTCCTGAGCACTCGCCCGCACGATGCTGGGCAGCAGATCTGCAGAGAGGCATGGGACGTGCCACCGCTGCCTGACTCATGTTCTGGGACTCTCTCTCTCTGGCTGAGGACCATGGGCTGGGGATGCATGTCCTCTACACCTCTGCTTCTTCACCTAGGCAGAGAGATTGGTAATAATGCCTACTTTATTCCGTTATAAGAACTAAACCAGTCAATTTGGTAACAAATTCCTAGAAAAGCACTCAGCAATTTTTTTTATGGCTGTGGCAGGAGTGGTGATGCAGTTGGAGAGAAGAAACATAGGGAAACAAAATTAAAACCTAAAGTTCCAAGTGTGCAGCCACAAGACTACAGAGGAGGGAAAGAAATTCTGCCTGGGAGCATTGGAAAATTCTTCCTGTTTGAGCTGAGTCCCATTATTCAAAGCCCCTTATACAGAAAAGGGCTGAAGGGCACAAGTCAATGAAGACACTATCAGCACAGTGAGAAAATGACTAGTACAGAAAAAAGGTTTCTTCTGGTACGGTTAATTCATTGTACATGTGTGCACCACACATGTATGTGTTTGTGTGTGTGTGTGTGTTTGTTAATGAGTGTGTGTGCCTGTATGTGTTTGTGTGTGGCTTGTGTGTTTGTGTTTGTATGTGTGTCAAAATAAATGGGATAAAGGAATATTTACCAAGAAAATGGAAAGCAAAAAAAGCAGGGTTGCAATTCCAGTCTCTGATAAAATAGACTTTAAACCAACAAAGACCGAAAAAGACAAAGAAGGGCATTACATACTGGTAAAAGGATCAACACAAGAAGAGCTAACTATCCTAAATATATATGCACTCAATATAGAAGCAACCCGATTCATGCAGCAATGCTTAGAGACCTACAAAGGGACTTCGATTCATACAGAATAATACTGGGAGACTTTGACACCCTTCTATCAATACTAGACAGATCAACAAGACAGAAAATTACACAATGATATTCAAAACTTGAACTCAGCTCTGGACAAAGGGAACCTAATAGACATCTACAGAACTTCCCACCCCAAATCAAAAGAATCTACATTCTTCTCAGCACCACACAGCACTTATTCTAAAATTGAACACATAATTGGAAGCAAACCACTCCTCAGCAAATATAAAAGAATGGAAATCATAACAAACACCCTGTCAGACCACAATGCAATCAAATTACAGTTCAGAATTAAGAAAGGAACACTTTTACACTGTTGGTGGGAGTGTAAATTAGTTCAACCACTGTGGAAGACAGTGTGGCGATTCCTCAAGACCTTAGAAATAGAAATTCCATTTGACCCAGCAATCCCATTACTGGGTATATATCCAAAAGACTATAAATCATTCTACTATAAGGACACATGTACACGAATGTTCATTGCAGCACTGTTTACAATAGCAAAGACCTGGAATCAACCCAAATGCCCATTGATAATAGACTGGATTGGAAAAATGTGGCACATATACACCATGGAATATTATGCAGCAATCAGAAATGATGAGTTTGTGTCGTTTGTAGGGACATGAATGAATCTGGAGAACGTCATCCTCAGCAAACTGACACAAGAACAGAAAATGAAACACCGCATATTCTCACTCATAGGCGGGTGATGAAAAATGAGAACATATGGACACAGAAAGGGGAGTACTAAACACTGGGGTCTATTGGGGGGAAAAGGGGAGGGCCAGTGGGAAGGGGAGGTGGGGAGGGATAGCCTGGGGAGAAATGCCAAATGTGGGTGAAGGGGAGAAGGAAAGAAAAGCACACTGCCATGTGTGTTCCTATGCAACTGTCTTGCATGCTCTGCTCATGTACCCCCAAACCTAAAATCCAATAAAAAATTAAAAAAAAAAAAAAAAGAAATTCACTCAAAACCACAAAACTACAGGGAAACTGAACGACTTGCTTCTGAATAACTACTGGGTAAATAACGAAATTAAGGCAGAAACAAAGAAGTTCTTTGAAACCAATGAGAACAACGAGACAATGTACCAGAATCTCTGGAACATAGCTAAAGCAGTGTTTAGAGAGAAATTTATAGCACTAAATGCTCACAGGAAAAAGGAGGAATGATCTAAAATCAACACCCCAACATCACAGTTAAAAGATCTAGAGAAGCAAGAGCAAACAAATACAAAAGCTAGCAGAAGAAAAAACTAAGATCAGAGCAGAACCAAAGGAGACAGAGACATGAAAAACCCTTCAAGAAAAAAAATTCATGAATCCAGGACCTGGTTTTTTGAAAAGATTAAGAAATAGATAGACCACTAGGCAGACTAATAAAGAAGAAAAGAGAGACGAATCAAATAGACACAATAAAAAATGATAAAGGGGAGATCACCGCTGATCCCTTGGAAACACAAACTACCATGAGAGAATAGTATAAACACCTCTACGCAAATAAACTAGAAAATCTAGAAGAAATGAATAAATTCCCGGACATATACATGCTCCCAAGACTAAACCAGGAAGCAGTCAGATCCCTGAATAGGCCAATAACAAGTTCTAAAATTGAGGCAATAATTAATAGCCTACCAACCAAAAAAAGCCGAAGACCAGACAGATTCACAGCCGACTTCTACCAGAGGTACAAAAAGGAGCTGGTACTATACCTTGTGAAACTATTCCAAACAATACAAAAAGAGGAACACCTCCCTAACATTTTATGAGGCCAGCATCATCCTGATACCAAAATCTGGCAGAGATACAAGAAAAGAAATTTGAGGCCAATAACTCTGACAAACATCAATGCAAAAATCCTCAATCAAATGCAAACTGAATCCAGCAGCACATCAAAGAGCTTATCCACCACAATAAGGTTGGCTTCATCCCTGGGATGCAAGGCTGGTTTAACATATACAACTCAATAAAAGTAATCCATCACACAAACAGAGCCAATGACAAAAACCACATAATTATCTCAATAGATGCAGAAAAGACCTTTGATAAAATTCAACATCTCTTCATGCTAGAAACTCTAAATAAATAGATATTGATGGAATGAATCTCAAAAGAATAAGAGCTATTTATCACAAACCCACAGTCAATATTATACTGAATGGGCAAAAGCTGGAAGCATTCCCTTTGAAAACTGTCATAGGACAAGAATGTCCTTCCTCACCACTCCTGTTCAGCATAGGATTGGAAGTTCTGGCCAGCACAATCAGGAAAGAGAAAAAAATAAAGAGTATTCAAATAGAGAGAAAGGAAATCAAATTGTCTCTGTTTGCAGATGACATGATTATATATTTAGAAAATCCCATCATCTCAGCCCAAAATCTCCTTGAGCTGATGAGCAACTTAAGCAAAGTCTCAGGATACAAAATCAGTGTGCAAAAATCACAAGCGTTCCTATATACCAATAATAGACAGAGAGCCAAAACGTGAGAGAACTCCCATTCACAATTGCTACAAAGAGAATAAAATACCCAGAAATGCAACTTACAAGAAAAGGAAAGAACCTCTTTAAGGAAAACTACAAACCATTGCTCAAGAAAACAAAAGAAGACACAAATAAATAAAAAAACATTCTATGCTGAAGGATAGGAAGACTCAATACCATGAAAATGGCCATACTGCCCAAAGTAATTCATAGATTAAATGCTGTCTTCATAAAACTACCATTGACTTTCTTCCCAGAATTAAAAAAATGACTTTAAATTTCATATGGAACTTATAAAGAGCCCATATAGCCAAGACAATTTTAAGCAAAAAGAACAAAGCTGGAGGCACCATACTATCTTAATCAAACTATACCACAAGACTACGGTAACCAAAACAGCATGGTACTGGTACCAGATACATATATAGAACAATGGAACAGAAAAGAGGTCTCAGAAATAATAGCACACAACTACCACCCTCTGATCTTTGACAAACCTGACAAAAACACACAATGGGGAAAAATTCTATTTAATAAATAGTACTGGAAAACTGGCTAGTCATAAGCAGAAAATTGAAACTAGACCCCTCCCTTACACCTTATACAAAAAGTAACCCACGATGAATTACAGACTTAAATATAAAACCATAAAGACCCCAGAAGAAAACCCAGGCAATACCATTCAGGACATAGGCATGGGCAAAGACTTTATGACTAAAACACCAAAAGCAATTGCAACAAAAGCCAAAATGGATAAATGGGATCTAATTAAACTAAAGAGCTTCTGCACAGCAAAAGGAACTATCTTCAGAGTGAACAGGCAATCTACAGAATGGGAGAAAAGTTTTGCAATCTACGCATCTGACAAATGTCTAATATGCATAATCTACAAGGAACTTTAAAAAATTTACCAAAAAAAAAAACCATCAAAGAGTTAGTGAATCATATGAACAGACTCTTCTCAAAAGATTTATGTGGCGAAAAAATATGAAAAAAAAGATAATCATCACTGCCATTCAAGAAATGCAAATCAAAACCACAATGAGATACCATCTTACGTAAGTTAGAATAGCAATCATTAAAAAATCAGGAAATAACAGACGCTGGAAATGATGTAGAGAAATAGGAACACTTTTACACTGTTGGTGGGAGTGTAAATTAGTTCAACCATTGTACAGCTATTCCTCTGGTATCCAGAACCAGAAATACCATTTGATCCACTAATCCCATTACTGGGCATATACCCAGAGGATTATAAATCATTCTACTGTAAAGACACATGCACACTTATGTTTATTGTGGCATTATTCACAATAGCAAATTCTTGAAACCAACTTAAATGCCCATCAATGATAGACTGAATAAAGAAAATGTGAAACATATACACCATGGAATACTATGCAGCCATAAAAAAACATGAGTTCATGTCCTTTGCAGGGACATGGCTGAAGCTGGAAACCATCATTCTCAGCAAAATAACACAGGAACAGAAAACCAAACACCACAAGTTCTTACTCATAAGTGAGAGTTGAACAATTTAAACATATAGACATAGGGAGGGAAACATTACACACTAGGGCCTGTTGGGGGTGGGGAACCAGGGGAGGAATAACATTAGGAGAAATACCTAATGTAGATGACGGGTTGATAGGTACAACAAATCACCACGGCACTTGTATACCTATGTAACACGCACGTTCTGCACACATATCCCAGAACTTAAGATATATAAAAAAAAGTTTATAGAATAATTTTGCATCCACAAAAAAGGGATGATATTTTTTCAAAGGAGTAATTACAAAGAATAAGAGAATGAACAAAGGGCTTTTTTAAAAATGGGGTAGCAGAGTGCAAGACTAAGAGGGAATTGAGAGGGGACCAGGAGAATGACTTGAATTTAAAAGATCAAGAAATCAGTCAGGCCCAGAAAGTAGAATAAACATGACCTCCCCCAAAAAAATGGAAAACGGAAACATAATATCAGAAAGGAAAAATTTGGTAAGTTTACAGTCTAAACAATAGAATTTCTAAAAGGAGAAGGAAAGAACTATCATATAAACCATATAAATATAATTTTGTAGCATTGGAGAACATGATTTCCCACATTGAAGAGGCCCACAGAATGTCCAGTTTAGGGATTTTAAAAATGACCAACACCAAGGCACAGAACTGTAATCTCAGAACATTGGAGATGCCAAAAGTTGACACAGAAGTTCAGGAATCACAATGGCATTGGGCTTCTTGATAGGAGGACTGGAATGAATCGAATGTTCAAAATGTAGAAGAAAAAACAATTTCCAAACCAGAACTTCATACCTGGAAAAGAAATTTTCAGATATACAATGTCTCTAAAACAGTCACTTCATGGACCGTCACTCCAGAAGCTACTAGAAGACATGTTCCACCAAACGACATATCCAACCAAGAAAGGAGGAAACATGGGGCCCAACAAATAGAATTCACTGCAGGAATGACAGAAACAATGAATTCCCAGGATCGTGGTAAAGTGGGGGCTCAATAACCCAGCCCTACAGGCTCTAGAAAGCTCCAGGTTGGAGAAGAAGAGGTGGCTTCAAGAGAGATGCCTCCAGAGGAAAACAATAAAATAAGATGAATAGAATTCCTGATGTATTTGACCAGATAAGAGAGATTTTATTTATAATTCTGTTGGGGAGATTAGCCTGATTAAGCCTCTGGCATACAGAAAACTAAGCAAATAAGATACGTGGCATTATTTACACCCAGGGGAAAGGGCACAATAAAATAAATAGAGCCCTAGGGCACTCTGCAGCTCAGTAATGAGATACTGCTTATGTAGAAATAATAGGTAATCTCTAAATACGGTTTTGCCCAAAAACTGACCTATAACCATGTTAGGAGTATAGAAAATGAGTGTATGTTGGGGGTAGGTAAGAGAGTCTGAAATCCTCACTTTGAAAATATGAAGTCAAAATAAACCCTTATAATTGAAAATTCAAGCAATGAAAATATGGAATCAGTATCAGAGGAAACAGTCTAAAGAGATGAAAAGTAGAAGCCCATGATTTTGTTTTTGTTGTGTTTTGCTTTTTGTAAAACGGTAAATTGTTTAAACTCTGTACATGTGTGACTTTTATAAAAAGGAAAATTTTATACAAAACTGAAGCAGATGAGACCCTTCTATTTCTAACTCCAATATTCCTCACTTAATCTCTAATCATGGTGCCCATCCCTTCAATTAACTACTCCTAAACCACCTGGTCAGCTTTTAGCCATAATCTAGTTGTGCTTCAGCCTATAAAATTCAGATCATGAAAGTATGCTCTTAGTAAATTGGCAGTAAACACCTACAAAAATGAGAAAAGGAGCTTGATTGCTAATTCCAAAGGTAATGAAGATTGTTTCCTTGTTTTATTTAGCACATCATGCTTACTAAAAATAGCAGGGTGAATGCAAATTCAAGCAAAGCAATTAAACTCTGTCTTTCTGAATTTCAGTTATAAAAAAAAATCAGCCTGTGCTCCCTAACCAACTGAATGAAATTGATGGTAGAGAAAAAAATTAAATAAGAAATCAATATAATCAAAGGGCAAAGACTCACGAATGCTTCTCAGAAACATTAATAACTTTACCAAGTATTTTCCATTGTTGCATTTTTGACCATCATTTTTAATTTTACTGAGGTATAATTGATACACCCAAAGGCATACATTTAACGTACACATCTTGAATCACTTGAATACATGCATAGGCCTGTGACACCACCATCACTACAAAAGTGCTAGACATATCCATCATCTCCAAAAATGTCCTTGTGTTCTTTTCTGATCTTCTGTTTGGTTGGTTGGTTGGCTGGTTGGTTGGCAGGCTGTCTGGTAAAATCATTTAACATGAAATCTAGCCTCTTAACATATTTTTAAATGTGCAGTACTGTACTGTTAACTACAGGTACTATTTTGTAAATCAAACCTCTACTTTTTATTCATATTGCATGACAAAACTTTATAGTCTTTCAAGAACAATTCCTCATTTTGCTCTCCCTCCAGATGATGGCTTTTAATTTTTCTTAATTGTATTTATGTATTTTACTTTAAGTTCTAGGACACAGGTGCTGAATGTGCAGGTTGCTTACATAGGCATACATGTGCCATGGTGCTTTGCTGTACCTTTTAACCTGTCATCTAGGTTTTAAGCCTCGAACATGTTAGGCATTTGTTTTAATGCACTCCCTCATCTTCCCCCCTTCGCCACAACAGACCCTAGTGTGAGATGTTCCCCTCCCTGTGTCCACATGTTTGAATTGTTCAGCTCCCACTTATGAGTGAGAACCTGTGGTGTTTGGTTTTCTGTTCCTGTGTTGGTTTGCTGCAGATGATGGTTTTCAGCTTCATCTGTGTCACTGCAAAGGATATGAACTTATTCTTTTTATGGGTGCATAGTATTCCACAGTGTGTATGCGCCAATGTTTTTTTTAATCAGGTCTATCATTGATGGGCATTTGGGTTGGTTCCAAGTCTTTGTTATTGTAAATAGTGCTACAATAAACACATGTGTGCATGTGTCTTTATAGTAGAATGATTTACAGTCCTTCGGATATATACCCAGTAATGGGATTGCTGGGTCAAATGGTATTTCTGGTTCTAGATCCTTGAGCAATCACCACACTGTATTCCACAATGATTGAACTAATTTACACTCTCACAAACAGGGTGAAAGCATTTCTATTTCTTCACATCTTCTCTAGCATTTGTTGTTTCGTAACTTTTTAATAATTGCCATTATAACTGGCATGAGGTGATATCTCATTGTGGTTTTGATTTGCATTTCTCAAGTGACCAGTGATGATGAGCTTTTTTTCCTATGTTGGTTGGATGCATAAATGTCATCTTTTGAGAAGTGTCTGTTCATATGCTTCACCCACTTTTTGATGTGGTTGGTTTTTTTTCCCTTGTAAATTTGTTTAAGTTCCTTGTAGATTCTGAATATTAGACATTTGTCAGATGAATAGAATGCAAAACTTTTCTCCCATTCTGTAGGTTACCTGTTCACTCTGAAGATAGTTTCTTTTGCTGTGCAGAAGCTCTTTAGTTTAATTAGATCCCATTTGTCCATTTTGGCTTTTGTTGCAATTGCTTTTGATGTTTTAGTTATGAAGTTATTGCCCATGAATGTAATTGCCTAGGTTTTCTTCTAGGGTTTTTATAATTTTATGTTTAAGTCTTTAATCCATCTTGGGTTACTTTTTGTATAAGATGTAAGGAAAGGGTCCAGTTTCTGTTTTCTGCATATAGCTAGTCAGCTTTCCAGAACCGTTTATTATATAGGGAATCCTATATAATATTTTTTTTTTAAGTCTTTAAGAAAATTTTAATCTCTCCCTGAATAAACAGGAGAGATGCACTTAGAACATCTGGCACAGAAGGGAGGAAAGGGGAGAAGTGCCGTTAGGAAAGATGTATTTTCCTGAAGCTGCATCACCTGTACTTTCTATTCTATCATACATTTTCTGACGCTTTAGTCTGAACAACACTCCAGTTTTAGCAGGGGTCTACATAAGTTGGCTAAATGCTTCTGATAACAAAATAAATGTCTTTATAGAGGAGAGATCTATTTCAGGAATAAAACAACCTCTGGGCATAATTCCGGCCATGTCAAAGGAGTAAGTGTGGGCTGGTGGAAAATTCAATATGCACAAAGTCAATCCCAGTTTTCCCATTGGGTCCCCGTGTCCCAGTTTGTTCGTTCAAAGTGTCTGGAATCCTCATGATAAGATGGCGTGACTGATAAAGCTCAAACTGTAAACAGGACATGTCCCATCCGGGCCAGGGTCACCATCTCTCACGTCACTTCGTCCTGATGGCCTCCTTTCAGTGTGGGCCGAACAAACTATTGCTTGTTTTTGTCAAGTTTGTCAAAGATCAGACAATTGTAGGTATGTGGTATTATTTCTGAGGCCTCTGTTCTGTTCCATTGGTCTATATATCTGTTTTGGTACCAGTACCATGCTGTTTTGGTTGCTGTAGCCTTGTAGTATAGTTTGAAGTCAGGTGGTATAATGCCTCCAACTTTGTTCTTTTTGCTTAAAATTGTCTTGGCAATACGAGCTCTTTTTTGGTTCCAGATGAAATTTATTTTTTTCTAGTTCAATGAAGAAAGTCAGTAGTACCTTGATGGGAATAACATTAAATTTATAAATTACTTTGGGCAGCATGGCCATTTTCATGATATTGATTCTTTCTGTCCATGAGCATGGAATGTTTTTCCATTTGTTTTGTCTCTTGTTTCCTTGAGCAGTGGTTTGTAGTTTGCCTTAAAGAGGTCCTTCCCTTCCCTTGTAAGTTGTATTTCTAGGTATTTTATTCTCTTTGTGGCAGTTGTGAATGGGAGTTCACTCATGATTTGGCTGTCTATTATTGGTATATAGGAACGCTTGTGATTTTTGCACATTGATTTTGTATCCTGAGACTTTGCTGAAGTTGCTTATCAGCTTAAGGAGTTTTTGGGCTGAGACGATGGAGTTTTCTAAATATACAATCATGTCATTTCAGAGACAATTTTACTTTCTCTTTCCCTGTTTGAATGCCCTTTATTTCTTTTACTTGCCTGATTGCTCTGGCCAGATACTATGTTGAATAGGAATGGTGAGATATGGCATTTTTGTCTTGTGCTGGTTTCCAAAAGAAATGCTTCCAGCTTTTGCCCATTCCGTATAACATAGGCTGTGGGTTTGTCATAAATAGCTCTTATTATTTTGGGATATATTCCATCAATACCTAGTATATTGAGAGTTTCTAGCATGAAGGGGTTTTGAATTTTATCAAAGGTCTTTTCTGCATCTATTGAGATGTGATTTTTGGTATTGGTTCTGTTTATGTTATGGATCATGTTGATTGAGTTGCATAGGTTGATCCAGCCTTGCAACCCAGGGATAAAACTGACTTGATCATTCTGGATAAGCATTTCAGTGTGCTGCTGGATTCATTTTGCCAGTGTTTTATTGAGAAATTTCATATCGATGTTCATCTGTGATATTGGCCTGAAATTTGTTTTGTTATTGTTGCGTCTCTGTCAGGTTTTGGTATCAGGATGATACTGGCCTCATAAAATGAGTTAGGGAGGATTGTCTCTTTTTCTACTGTTCAGAATAGTTTTAAAAGGAATAGTACCAGCTCCTCTTTGTACCTCTGGTATAATTTTGCTGTGAATCTGTCTGGTCTTTGGCTTTTTTTGGTTAGTAGGCTATTCATTACTGCCTCAATTTCAGAACTTGTTATTGGTCTATTAAGGGATTTGGCTTCTTCCTGGTTTAGTCTTGGGAGTTTGTATGTGTACAGGAATTTATCCATTTCTTTTAAATTTTCTAGTTTATTTGTGTAGAGGTGCTTATAGTATTCTGTAATAGTAGTTTGTATTTCTGTGGGATCAGTGCTGATGTCCCCTTTATCCTTTTTTATTGTATCTATTTGATTCTTGTCTCTTTTCTTCTTTATTAGTATGCCTAGGGGTCTATCTATTTTGTTAATCTTAAAAAAAAAAAAGCACCTGGATTCACTGATTTTTTGGAAGGGTTTTTCGTGCCTCTATCTCTTTCAGATCTGCTTCAATCTTGGTTTTTTTCTTGTCTTCTGCTAGCTTTTGTATTTGTCTGCTCCTGCTTCTCTAGTCTTTTAACTGTAATGTTAGGGTGTCGATTTTAGCTCTTTTCTGCTTTTTGACGTGGGCATTTAGTGCTATAAATTTATCTCTAAACACTGTTTTAGCTATGCCAGAGATGCTAGTACATTGTGTCTCTGTTCTCATTGCTTTCAAAAAACTTTGTTATTTCTGCCTTAATTTTGTAATTTACCCAGTATTCATTCAGGAGCAGGTTGTTTAGTTTCCCTGTAGTTTCGTGGTTTTAAGTGATTTTCTTAATCCTGAGTTGTAATTTCATTGCACTCTGGTCTGAGAGGGTGTTTGTTATGATTTCCCTTCTTTTGTATTTGCTGAGGAATGGCTTGCTTCCAATGATGTGGTCAGTTTTAGCATAATTGCTATGTGGTGCTGAGAAGAATGTATATTCTGTTGATTTAGGGTCAAGAGTTTTGTGGATGTCTATCAGGTCGACTTGGTCTAGAGTTGAGTTCAAGTCCTGAATATTCTTCTTAATTTTGTGTTTCATTGATCTGTCTAATATTGACAATGGGGTGTTAAAGTCTCCCAGTATTATTCTGTGTGAATCTAAGTCTCTTTGTAGGTCTCTAAGCACTTGCTGTATGAATCTGGTTGCTCCTGTCTTAGTGCATATATATTTAGGATAGTTAGCTCTTCTCGTTGCATTGATCCTTTTACCATTATGTAATGCCCTTGTTTGTCATTTTTGGTCTTTGTTGGTTTAAAGTCTATTTTATCAGAGACTAGAATTGCCACCTCTGCTTTTTTTGCTATCCGTTTGCTTGGCAAATCTTCCTCTATACCTTTGCTTTGAGCCTACGTGTGTCTTTGCATGTGAGATGGATCTCCTGAATATAACACACTGAAGGGTTTTGACTCTGTATTTAATTTACCAGTCTGTGTCTTTTAATTGGGGCATTTGGCCCATTTACATTTAAGATTAATATTATGCGTGAATTTGATCCTGTCATCATAATGCTGGCTGGTTATTTTGCACTGTTGATGCAGTTTCTTCGTAGTGTCATTGGTTTTTATATTTCAGTGTGTTTTTGCAGTGGCTGGCACCAGTTTTTTCTTTCCATATTTAGTGCTTCCTTCAGGAGCTCTTGTAAGGCACACCTGGTGGTAACAAAGTCTCTCAGCATTTGCTTGCCTGTAAAGAATTTTATTTCTCCTTCACTTATGAAACTTATTTTGGCTGGATATTAAATTTTAGGTTGAAAATTCTCTTTTTAAAGAAGGTTGACCCTCACTCTCTTCTGGCTTGTAGCAATTCTGCAGAAAAATCTGCTGTCAGTTTCATTAACTGCCCTTTGTAGGTAACCTGACCTTTTTCTATGGCTGCTCTTAACATTTTTCTCCTTTGTTTCAACTTCGGAGAGTCCGACAATAATGTGCTTTGGGGTTGTTCTTCTCAAGGAGTATCTTAGTGATGTTCCCTGTATTTCCTGAATTTGAATGCTGGCCTATCTTGCTAGGTTGGGGAAGTCCTCCTGGATAATATCCTGAAGTCTGTTTTCCAACTTGGTTCCATTCTCCGCATCACTTTCAGGGACCCCAATCAATCACAGAATTGATCTTTCCACATAGTCCCATATTTCTTGAACGCTTTGTTCATTCCTTTTCAGTCTTTTTTCTCCAATCCTG
The DNA here is from genome assembly GCF_049354715.1 of Callithrix jacchus. Classification (NCBI taxonomy): domain Eukaryota; kingdom Metazoa; phylum Chordata; class Mammalia; order Primates; family Cebidae; genus Callithrix; species Callithrix jacchus. The sequence goes on from NC_133503.1 coordinate 198,858,871, forward strand.
TCTTCACACCTTATTTCAGTATGTTGATTATCATTCTCTGATATTCTTTATTCCACTTGATCAATTCAGCTATTGATGCTTGTGTGTGCTTCACAAAGTTCTCATGCTGTATTTTTCAGCTCCATCAGGTCGTTTATGTTCTCTAAACTGGTTATTCTAGTTAGCATTTCCTGTAATCTTTTGTCAGAGTTCTTATCTTCCTTGCATTAGAGGGTTAGAACATGCTCCTTTAGCTCAAAAGAATTTATTACTCACTTTCTGAAGCCTCCTTCTGTCAATTCATCAAACTCATTCTGTGTTCAGTTTTTGTACCTTTGCTGGAAGGGGGTTGCCATCATTTGGAAGAGAAAAAGCACTTTGATTTTTGGAATTTTCAGCCTTTTTGTGCTGGTCTTTCCTCACTTTCATGAATTTATCTATCTTCGATCTTTGAGTCTGAGGACCTCTGGATGGGGTTTCTGTGGGGGGTCATTTGCTCATGCTGATGTTATTGTGTTCTGTTGGTCATTTGCTCATGCTGATGCTATTGTGCTCTGTTGGTCATTTGCTTATGCTGATGCTATTGTGTTCTGTTGGTCATTTGCTCATGCTGATGCTATTGTGTTCTGTTGGTCATTTGCTCATGCTGATGCTATTGTGTTCTGTTGGTCATTTGCTCATGCTGATGTTATTGTGTTCTGTTGGTCATTTGTTCATGCTGATGCTATTGTGTTCTGTTGGTCATTTGCTCATGCTGATGCTATTGTGTTCTGTTGGTCATTTGCTCATGCTGATGTTATTGTGTTCTGTTGGTTATTCTTTCTTCTAACAGTCAGTCCCCTCTTCTGCAGGTCTGCTGCAATTTGTTGGAGGTCCACTCCAGACCCTATTTGCCTAGTTGTTACCATCGGAGGCTGCATAACAACAATGATTGCTGCCTGCTCCTTCCTCTGGAAGCTTTGTCCAAGAAGGGCATTGGCCAGATGCCAGCCAAAGCTCTTCTGTATGAGGTGTCTGTCAACCCCTGTTGGGCAGTCTCTGCCAGTCATGAGGAATGGAGTCAAAGACCCACTTGAGAAGGTAGTCTGTCCCTTAGCAGAGGTTGAGCACTGCGCTGGTAGAACCTTCCTATTCAGGATCCGCTTCTCCTTCAGAGCCGGCAGGCAGGAATGTTTAAGTCTGCTGAAGTTGTGCCCAGGGCTGCCCTTTCTCCGGTGCTGTCCCAGTGAGATGGAAGTTATATCTATAAGCCCCTGACTGGGGCTGCTGGCTTTCTTTCAGAGATGCTCTGCTCAGTGAAGAGGGATCTAGAGAGACAGTCTGGCCACAGCCACTTTGCTGTGCCATGTTGAGTTCTGCCCAGTCCAGACTTCCAAGTCTTTTTAGTGTCATCAGGGGAAAACTGCCTACTCAAGCCTCAGTGAAGGTGAATGCCCCTCCCCAAGCCACCCTTGATCATCCCAGTCAGCTTTAGACTGCTATGCTGGCAGCGAGAATTTCAAGTCAGTGGTTCTTAGCTTGCTGGGCTCTGTGGGAGTGCGACCCGCTGAGCAAGACCACTCAGCTCCCTTTCTAGGGGAGTGAATGGTTCTGTCTCGCTGGGGTTCCAGGAACCACTGGGGTGTGGAAAAAAAAACTCCTGCAGCTAGCTCGGTGCCTACCCAAACAACACCCCAAAGGGGCCCAGGGCCCTGGTGGTGTAGGCTCACTGGGGAATCACCTAGTCAGCGGGTTGCAAAAACCATGAGAAAAGCATAGTATCTGGGCTAGATAGTACAGTCCCTCAAGGCTTCCTTTGTCTGGGAAAGAGAGGCTTCCTTGCTCCTTGCACTTCCTGGATGAGGTGATGCCCCATCCTGCTTCTGCTCCCCCTCCATAGGCTGCACCCACTCCCTAACCAGTGCCAATGAGATGAACATGGTACCTCAGTTGGAAATGCAGAAATCACCTGCCTTCTGCATTGGTCTTTGTAGGAGCTGCAGCCTGGAGCTGTTCCTGTTTGGCGATCTTGCCAGCCAGCACCCAGACCATAATTTTTTAAACACAAAATCAGAAACCATTATATGAGTGCATTTATGAGAATAATAGTAAAAGTAAATACTTGAAAAACCTGTTGAAAATTGTCAATTTATCTACAAATGATGGTAGAAACACCTTCAGAATATCACACGACTCAAGTATTTTTATACATTGAATTAATCTAGAAATTAATTCTAGATTAGTTATACTCATCACACATTATAAAACTCTGCTCATCAGAAAGCTGAAAGTTATACTGGTGGGAAAAAGAGACAAAGTTAAGTGAATCCAGGATTAAACAATGTGAAAAATTATCTTTCTGTCACTGGAAAAATGAGGAATGTTTTAAGACAACTATAATATAGCAATGAGAGAGAAGTCCTTCTTTATATTAGAAACCTAATTTCCAGGATTATGCTTCCCATACATGAGGAAACAATGTGAAATCATAGCAAAATTAAAGCTGTTTTTAGTTAAAATATGCTGACTGTCAATCACCTCACATTTTATGTAGATTTGACCCTTGGACTTAACAGACAAACACAAAGAATTTTGTTCCACTCTTATAGGATTCTGCCAACGTTTGTAAAGACAAAGGACAAGTCATACTAGATTTGTTACAAAATACTTTTATCTACTGTTTACTGGGGTCCAGTGAAAATGAAATGCAGCATTGAGTGATGCTTAGGAGTTATGAGCAGAAGAGAAATAAGTAGAAATGAAGTCATTGTCTTGGACAGAGGGAAAGTCTTGTTTTCTGAATTGTCACCAAATTACTGATGCTCTGTTTTTCACTCACAAGTGCCCTAGGGGTTTCCAGTAGCACAGCCTGATGGCCACCACGGAAAAAATGTTCTCCTTGCTCATGAGGAAAGCCTTTTTCCAGCCTAGAGTGTGGGTTTTGCATTCGAATGGTTGGAAATTCATCTCTCCAGCTTCTTCCACTGAGTTTCCTAATGGATTTAGCCTCATCAGATGGTGCTAAGATAAAATACCCCTAAGCAGAAAGCTAAAAGTTCACCAACAGGGAAAAATGGGACTGCGACCCACAGAACAGCTCCTCAAGATTTACTTTATCAATCAGATTCCAGTTTGCTGCCTAACACCTTGATTAATGTATTTTTGAGAAGAAAAATGCTACCAGTAAGGAATAAAGTATTTATCATGAAGTTTCATAAAAACACATCTTTTGGCTAACTGGGAAAAAATAATCAGAAAATAACAAAGATCCGGGAATCATTGCACCTGCCAGTGAGGGTCGAGCCAGGAACTCTTGTGGCATGTGACTTCTTGAATGGCCCCACAGATGTTACCACCAATGTATACCTTCCATTAAATGGGAGAGCATTTAACATTTCACTATAGAGCCTGGCCCTGTTAAAGGCTCCGGCAAGCTAAAATCTTCCTGTGACTCAGCAGGTGAACTCGCAAAGTTTGTGGCTGCCTCCAATCTGCTAATGACCAACCCCATTTAATGAACACTTTCTCTTGCTACAGTTCATAGAATGAAATGAAGGTGTCTGCCTGTCTACGGCCTGCACCGTGGGTGGGAAGCTTGAACATCTGAACATAGCTGGGGCACTGTTCGGGACCAGCTTCTTTCCTCAAGCTGTACGGTTTGAGCAGCAGTCTTTTTATTCTTTCGTCAGACATCATTACCAGTAGAGAGATTAAACACCTCCCTCAAACCATCAGCCAAAATCAAAGAACACCCCCAATTTACAGCCGTTTGGAGGCCGGAACTATAAAAGATTCGTGTATGCTGTGCTGGTTCAGGTCCTCTGAGAAGCAGACACCAAGAAATAATTCTACAGGCAAAGAATCATTCAGGGAGATGCCATGAAGGATAACAGGGAGGGATTAGGAGTAGTGGAGAGAGCTCCAGATTGCAAAGCAGCCCTGGCACCTGTTAAGGAAGACAGAGTAGGAAGGATTGGGTAGAATGAGCCTCAGACTATGGGGCAGTACTGAAAGAGCCATGCCCAGGCAGCATGGCTGAACTAACATGACCCAGTAGAGGAATCTTGCATCAGGCAGAAATGGCCCAAATGTAGTATTCTGCCTTGCTTAGTTAGTGGCTGGAAGTGGCCCAAATGAGTAGAGAGGGGTCCAAAGAATGGCAACTGGAGACTGCCAACCAGCCACATTCCGGAAGTGGGTACTCTAAACAGGGGCCCACAGCAGCCCTCTCACTTCTCTCTCCTTCCTTCTGAGCCTCTACTGTGAGGGCATCTGTGGGTCCTGCAGCTCAGCATTCATTTCCCTTATGGTCACAGCACTTAGATTCTCCTTGGGAAAATCACGACTATATTCTAGTCCATCTGTTTTGTGTGAAATAGATTCTCTGTTTCTCTGCAGATGAGGTCATATGACCCTAGACAATAAGGATGTAGAGTGCTCCATCCTCCAGGAATGGATACCACACACCCAGAGTCACTGAAATCACCCCAGAGCTTTTTCTGTGAATGTTGAAAGCAAAAATCTATCTTTCCACTGGGATTGCTGAGAAAAGAAGAATAACCTGGGAGCTACTGGGAGCCATCTTAACCTCACAAGGAAGAGCCTGCCTGAGAATGGAGACAGAAGAGAGAAAAGTGAGGCAGACAACGGAGAAAACCAGGCTTAGATATTGTGATGGACATTGAGTGCTTCGTCCCAGCTCTACTTGAAGGCAGGCCTTATCCCCTGTCCCCTGGGGCCTTCAAATACATTAGGTCAGCAAAGGTGGCAATATTATTAGACTGTCTGAAGCAATAGCTTTTTCTGTCAGTGACTAATTTTCACAGTCAAATGTCTTTACAAGGACAATGAACTGCAGCTCTAAGCTGCCCTCCCTTGATAACTCAAGGGCCCAGTTTTTGCCATGTCATTCAGCCAACAAGCCAATATTCCCCCCTTTTAGCTTAAGTTATATTTTGTATCACTTGCCACCACAAGTTTTTGTTTTTTTTATTTCATTTTATGTTTTGGGGTACATGTGCAGAGCATGCAATACAGTTGCATAGGTACACACATGGCAGTGTGTTCTGTTTGCTTTCTCCCCTTCACCCACATTTGGCATTTCTCCCCTGGCAATCCCTCCCCACCTCCCCCTCCCACTGGCCCTCCCCTTTCCCCCCTATAGACCCCAGTGTTTAGTACTCCCCTCTCTGTGTCCATGTGTTCTCATTTTTCATCACCCGCCCATGAGTGAGAATATGCGGTGTTTCATTTTCTGTTCTTGTGTCAGTTTGCTGAGAATGATGTTCTCCAGATTCATCCATGTCCCTACAAACGACACGAACTCATCATTTCTGATTGCTGCATAATATTCCATGGTGTATATGTGCCACATTTTCCCAATCCAGTCTGTCATCGATGGGCATTTGGGTTGATTCCAGGTCTTTGCTATTGTAAACAGTGCTGCAATGAACATTCGTGTGCATGTGTCCTTATAGTAGAACGATTTATAGTCCTTTGGATATATACCCAGTAATGGGATTGCTGGGTCAAATGGGATTTCTATTTCTAAGGCCTTGAGGAATCGCCACACCGTCTTCCACAATGGTTGGACTAATTTACACTCCCACCAACAGTGTAAAAATGTTCCTTTTTCTCCACATCCTCTCCAGCATCTGTTGATTGGCATAACTATGTGTCACAAATAACTTTGGTGGTTTAAAGCCTGTATTCTGGTCCTTTTTGTAAGAGATTAGAAATACAATTTTAGGCACCTTTAAAAAAATCTTTAGATGACATGTGTATTGCCAGTGAAATTGCTGATGTAGGAATTTTACTTTTAACATCATTAGTGATGTCATTTACATTACTCAGAGCCCAGGAATTGTACCAGTTAATGTGACAAAGAATTTAGTATAAAAAACCATCAACAAGGTAGAAAAAACCATTAACTAGAAACCTAAAATGACAGAGAACACTAAGGTGTCCCATAGGAGCAGTAAACTAGCACAGCTATTACCACTAGAGAAAAAAATGAGAGAGAAATGGGAAAATCTGAGAGGAAAAAAAAATAAGAGAAAAATAGGAAAATCATTAAAATTTGAAAGCTTAGAAGAAGGGGCCTGTGGTGCTGAACCTGAGACCTCACTTGAGTGAGGCTGGCACTGCTGGCTCTGCGAAGGGTGTGATAAGGTTCCTTCAACAGGTATTGAAAGAAAACCACCAACCGGATTCCAGTCTTTCTATGGTAGGTCAAAGAAATGTCCTGGATCAAAGAGCATAGACAAGAAACCCAAAGAGAGGGTGAGTTGCATCTTCCTCTTCTGTCTCCAGTCCATCTCTGTCACCCCACATTGGCAAAGCCTGTGTTGACCCAGCAGGTAAAGGACTAACATGGCTTCCAGAACAGAGGGGTGGACTGAAAACTGAGTCAGTAGCTTAATAGCTGGCACTGGGTCCAGCAACCTAGCGAGTCCAGCAATTCTGAGATAAAGGTCAGGGTGCATGAGAAGATGAAGGACGATAGGAACAAGATATTGACATCCAGAGAAGTAACCTCGTGCTTGACTGTCCAGGAAATGCTGAGAAAGACTATTTTCAACGCAAAGAGGTTTCATGAGTCCTGAGCGCAAGATCTGCTGACATGTCAGTGTAGCAGAAAGTTCAATGGCTAAGTAAGCGAAGACATCAGAAACGCAAGTGCTGTGATGGGGCCCGAATCTCTACCGCCCTCAGCTCCTCAGGTCATGATTGCAACCTGCATATGGGACTTCCACTTTTTTTGGTGTAAGCTAAGAATTATTGGCCACCAGATTCAAAATTAAAGTTGAAAACGGAGTTTTATCTTTTGAAATAAAAATATATTAAATTAATGTCTTTTAATCTCCTATTAACTCAAGCAGAACACTGTAAAATGGCAGACCTCTGAATGGACTATTTTTCTACTCAGCACAATTTATGAAGGAAATTGTATTCTAAAACCCTAAATGAAGGTAGGGTTTTTATTTTGCTCTGTTTTTACTTTTTGCACCTCAAAAGATGCATGTCTTACTTTTCTGGAGGCAGTCCTGGTGCAGCACAGCTCTGCTTGTATGTGGGTTGTTCAGCTATCTAAGTCTGGGTAGTTTAGATAAGAATAAGTGATTTTTTAAAATTCAACCTGATTTAGTGATTTGATAGTGTCTTCTTCCTGGGGTATTTCAATGGTGAAAGACGATGGGACAATGTATTCAGAGCAGTTCTGTTGTCTCCAATACCCAGACAGTCAGGGCATAATCTGTCATTTCTGCTGACAAATCAGTCACTGGGTGGGGACACCATGCCAATGCGCATGTACGTGGGTGGGTCCCAGGTGAAAGAAGGTCTGATTAAAGTCCATTCACTTAGCAGTTCGCTGTCCCCTGAGCCTCCAAATGCATTAGATCACAGAAGGTGGAAACACAATTAGGCCACCTGAAGCAATAATTTTTTCGTCAATGACTAATTTTCATGTTCATAGGTCATTACAGGGACAATGAGCTCCACTATAGGCTGTCCTCCCTGCTCACTCAGGGATCTAGCTTTTACTAAGACTTCAGTGACCTTAAGCAGTTATCTGGAGAGTTTTGCTGACCTTCATTTCAATCTCAGTGGGTGTCAAAAAATTGCTTTTCATGGTATTCAGTACTTTTGGTCTCTAAACACTGCAATTTTTTTCAAAGAACTTATAGGGTTATGAACTTTGCTCTAATCTTCTATGCGCAGAAGGGCTGAGAGCACACTGCTTATTTCCTACAGTGCTGACACTTCTAGTTCAATGCTAGGGATATTTTTAAGTTCTTTGCCTCTTGGTATTTCAAAACACTTGAAGTTTTCATCCTGATTTCCTCTAAGTTCAAATACCTATTCATTTTAACACTGTAAGATTCCTTAGGATTACCTGGAGATGCAATCATGTTGATCATAAATATATTCTAAAACAAAGAAATAACACCTTTGGACGGTTTCCCTGAACACTGGCCACAATCAGGTTCATTACGCATTTACTCCAGGTGGGATACTGGAGTAATAAGCTGTGGGATTCGAGGTACACGACTCAGTTGCCACCAAGGAAGACAAGACTGTCCAGTTGATTACCTGAGATAAAATAATTTAATGTTTAAAAAGCATTAACTCCAGAAATAGGAGTTATTGCACTAACCAAAGGATGACTTCCAGAGAAATACATTTTGTAATCTAATCTACTCGCTGCCTTTAGAATATGCAAATCAGCTACTTTCTGGAGTTAATTTCAAACAAGATGCATTTCTTGAAAAAACTCTATCTTTATTTTTGAAATAAGCACAAAATATAACTTTATTATAAACTCCGGGAGGGGAGAAATACCAGAGTGGTGAAAGAGGCTAGGAGGCATGGGGAGAAGAACAGTTGGATGAGGGTCCTTGTATGCAATTGACTCTCTGAGCCCCTTATCCTATTAATTCTACATCAGAGGGATCTCACATTCTCCCACTTAGAGGCAAATCTTCATCTGGATCCATGAGTCCTGTGAATATTTGGTCCTGTTCATTGTGGGCTCTGTGAGGGAAATAAATCTCAAAGAGAAGAAAGTTAAGCAAATCTATACAGATGAACCACTTTACTACCTCACAAGGTTGCCTGTCATTCTCTCCCATTCTCCCAATGTCCTGTCTCTACAACCTCGGAACTTCCTAGATATAAGGACATCATCACAGATGTCTTATGGTACAATCTGGGCATCCATGAATATCATATGTGAGCACTGGATTAAATTCATTAAAGCAAGTTATAATCTAAAAATAAGGCTTCTGAAAACTGAAGGGGATACTACTCTGGAAACTCATTCTTGTCTGAAATCTTTCATGAAATGAATTAACATTGCTCAGTTAAAATTTGGAGCTAAGTCAGCTTCCTTCTTTCTGACAGTGGCAGGCAGGCACACTGAGGGAGTGATGCTTTGAGTGGATTGTCAATGAACTTATGTTTCCCCTTCCCTGGCATTGGAAAACTGGGTGAACCAATTTGGAAAATCACGCTTTGTCCAATATGGCAAGTCAGCAGCAATTTCTCGGTGTGTAGCCTCATTAGTAACCTTGAAAGGGGACAACCTGCTTCCTGGAGGATGTCCAGATGGCCAGGGCAGGGGCCAGGAGTCCTGGTGGATCTTAACACATCTGGCAGGCAAAGTCACTTAGTCATGCTTAATCCAGTCTCCCCTCTACCCTCATCAAAAAGGAAGCTCCAGGAGCCATAATTAAAAACAGTCTGTGAGGGCCTATGGAAAACAACCTCTACTCCCAGCCCTAAGCCATTGTCCCCATCCCAGAGGGGAGGAGAGAGCTGACTAGCACAGGTCCCTGAGAGCTTATGGGCCAGAGCTGCCTTCTCCTCCTCCATAGGTAATAATGCCATGAGACACTTCTGTCTCTCAGAACGTGGGAATAGAATTTGGTAAATTCCAATTTCTAACCTTCATCAGTCCAGACAGTGTGTATGTTGGCTCTTCTCAGTCACAGTTGACGCAGAGAATTTGGAGACTCCCTGCTGATATGGTATTAAGGAACTCAAATTAAAATCTGAAAGCACTTACATTTTGTGAGAACTTTTTCACATCCACAAATGTTATTTCATCAGTTTCCAAGATGACCCAATGTGAGAGACCTCTTCCTTTTGGCAGAGGAAAAGGAGCGAAGGAAACACTAAAAACAAGAGACATCCGTTGGCTAACTGGAGGGGCCTGAGAAAGTCAAGTTACCAGGACAAGCTATTATTGTAGAAACTGTCTCTAAAATTCACTGGGCTGTGTCAGTGGGCGATGACTCAGCATACCAGGATGTCCTGGGAGTTGGAGCAAAGGCCATGAAGTGATATTGTGTAGATGCATTCCCGCTCTGTTCTCTGGATACCGCTATTCAATTGTCTGGGCCATGATTACGTGGCTCCAAGGGCTCCCTGACAACAAATGCCTCCCGACAATTAAATGAGTTCTGACAATGTGGCCTTAAAGCACAGAATAGTGATCTTTCAACAAGGTCATCCTCTGTTTGGGCTGCAGAGAGAGTAACGGAATTGATTAGTAGCCATGAGGTAATGTGGGTCACCAAGGTGACAAGACTCAATACTAAATATTGCCAGGGACCTACCGTCAACATTCAGCACAAACTGCAGCCTGATACTTAAGAACAGAGATTCACCCACAGCCCCCAGGAGGTGGACTGCCACCCTCCCGATGCAGGAAGAACTGATGGGCTCTCATTCAGCTGGGTGGAGCTGAGTGGGAGGGTAAAGATGGTGAGGAAAGGTGCCATCTGGTCAACCTAGAATCATTTCCATGGTGAGAGGAAATAGCAATTCAGAATCTAAACAAACTTTCAGCAGCGGGGGCCATTATGACAAGAAGAGTGGCCAGTAGGCGACAGTGATGGGGAAAGCAGCTGAGAAACACCTGGACACAGAGGCCTGCAGACCATCAGCTCAATGCAGCCAGCAGTAAAAGACCAAGGTCCTCTGGGTACAGGGGCAGGACTACAGTGTCCAGAAGGGAGAAATCCAGAAAGCATTCAGCTCAGAGGGCCTCACTTGCATTTTCCCACACAGTGCAATAAGTTGCTGGCTGAGCCACAGTCATCCAAGGGCTCAGCAGTGCTCGATGTCAAGGTGCTCATCAGGTGGCAGAAAACTCATTTCCATTCCAATTGAGCCTCTACATTGGATTTCTTGAGCTTTCTTAAGGCATGAAGACTACCTTCCAAAAGGGAGTCTCCCAAAAGGGAAGTGTTGACGTTGAACACCCCAGGGGAATGGAATGGAAGCCAAATAATCTCTTGTCACCTAGCTTTAGCTGTCCGAAGACATCACTTCCACTGCATTCTGCTGGCCAAGAAAGCCATGAGATTGGCCAAGATTCAAGGGGAGAAACAATGTATTCCACCTCTTAAAGGGAAGAGTAGCAAAGAATGTGTAGACATCTCTGATCTCCATACCATCCTTACTGGAGAGCATCCAAGTATGCTGCCTTGGGCTACCCCCAAATTAACCATTTTGCATAAAGGACAACAGATTCAGTATCCTTCAAAACCTACAAGACACCAATTTTGTCCATGTAAATGAACTTCCACCAATCCCAGACGGTCCCTACAGATGCAGAAGAGGTAGCACCAGCTTCCTTGTGGCAAGTCCACTCCTTCTAAGATGGTACCCCTCTTCCACAATCCCCACTGAGTATCACAAATACTTGCCATTTTCAATACCAGGCAGCTTGACAGATTCCCTTACTTGAGCCTACACTGATTCTCCAAGGGGAAGCTTCTAAGAGGAGCGTCAGAGAGCATTGTCCATCCTTCTACACATCCCCCAGGATGATCATCTTGTTTGAGAAATTAGAGATGCATAAAATATGAGGTATTAAACCAGTTTAGAATTTTTCCTGGAAACGATTGATATTTATACTTTAAATACTGGACTTCGGGTAAAGCCAAACTTCATCCAGATGTGAGAAAGAGGCCACTGAAAAGACACCACCCAGATTCGTTGACAAAAATGGAGCCATTGTTGTTAGCTCTCCTTCCTCCCACCTCAAGAGCCGTGAGTTCCCACGCTCAAAGCTGAGTTCACAAACACAAAAATGCTTTGTCTAGGGCAGGTTATTTGGATTTGGCTTATTCTACACTGGGATTACAGAACTTGATTTTGGAATCTGTTCAATCCTAACACCATTCCCCTATGAAAATCAGGATTGGGCTAATATGTGTCTGCCAGGGTTGTTGCAAGAATGAAGATTTCACACATTAAAGCACTTAGTGCCTAGCACACAAACAGGATGCCTCTGAACCTGACTGCGAGCCTGCTCTCCCAGCCATTGACTTGGCCCTGCCTCTGGCACCAGTGCTCTCTGAGCCAAGTTGATTCTTAATTCCTGGAATACAGCTCCCAGGGACAAATGTAGTGGGAAAACTGCCAAAGATCAACACCCCGTGCTTTTGAACACTTCCTTTGTGTGCACACCACGTTTTCCTTTCTAGGTATTTGCATAACATTTTAATAAAATAAAACTTTTCTTCTAAATCCATGATCAGTATTGACGATATGCTTAGATAACAGAATCTTTACAAAGTTTCCTTAGAAATTAATGCTACATTAATAGAACATGTAGCCACAAGGCACTTCTAGGATCAGTCTGGCTTATTCTGGAATGTTCTAGCTTTGCTATTCATATCAACCTCTTCAATAGCCATACACAATTTGCACTTTTACAGAAGACTAGTTCTTTAAAATATATTTATCATTATCCTAACCACCCTCTGAATTTCTCTATACAACTACGGCTTATTTCAATAAAGGTCAGAAATACATCTGGTCATGTGGCTGCTACAGTACTTCCCAGCCTCTTAAACATTTTTTTAAATTTCATGGTAGCCAGAGGAAATTATACTGTTCAGATCATTGACATAAATGTTGGAACGGCTAACAGCAAGAGCTGACAGGTCTGGGATCCAGCACATCCACGGACTGAGGGAATCTAAAAGTGCCTCCCAGTACAAAGGTGGGGAAGCTCCATTTTTGTAGACTGTCATTGGTGATCACTGACCAAGTGAGAGGTGACTACCTGCCAAATTTTGCCAGCTGCAAAGGACACAGTCAATAGCACTGGGGACACTGGGATGGTCACATCATATGAAATAAAGTATTAAAACCATCAGAGTAAATGCACAGCACAGACCACAGTAAAACTGTGTTAAACTGCACATAACTTCTCCATGACACTGTAAGGATGGAGCTGGGTAAGGAAGGTTCAGTGAAGGAGGCAGGACTTGGCAAGACCTTAGAGAGAATGAGAGCAATGTGGATAAATAAAGGAGGGGAGGATTCCAGATGAGGATAACAGTGCTAATGAAGCGTCAGTGGGTAAAGGAATGGCTGTGAAGTCTTCACAGAATGGTGAAGACACGTCTGGATATTCAATGAGATTATGTTTGTGAAATTCCTCTGCAAATTATAAAGCAATGTCAGGTATTATTGGAGATACTTATATTATCGTGTCAGAGATGATAAGGCATTATAGACATTGCAATTATCCTGAGAAAAATTCTTATCCCATCTTTCCCTTTATACTGGGTATATCATTGCACACAAGTTGTTCAAACAATCACAGCTTCCATTTCATTGGATAGATAAGGTTCTTGGGGGGGATTAGAGATTCTATGTGCAGCGTATTTCCCACGGCACTTAGAGATGCTCATTAATGGCACCCAGCACTAACGTCACAACTTGTGCCATTGTTGTACATTTTATCTTTCATAGTGTCCAGCAGGTGTTTCAAGTCAGGATTGGAAGGAACCATTCGAAGAAGTCATTTGAAACTTCTGGATTCAGTTTGCTCCTGATTGTCCTAAGCATTTTTATTATCCATCCCTTGGATCAACATTTAGTTAAATTGATTCAACAGCAATTGGAACTAAGCCAGGTAGTGAGTTGGCCATGCTATTGCCCATCTACAGCTCCTCGAGATCATCCTTAAACTGTGTTCCTGAACTTTTTCGATGATCAGATCCACTGGGCTTCCTGCTGGGTCCTCCCCTGCAGATTCTGAATCAGTGGGTCTGGGATGAATTCTTCCAGTTTGTCTTTATAATCAGGCAAGCTGGAGAAAACATATGCAAGACCTACATTATATTCACATGCACAGGAAATGGTCTGGATAACTCAGATCACACATCCTTAACATGATTTTGTAAGATTTGTGGGGCAACAGAGATGTTGTATATAAACTTTTTCTAATTTGGTATACAAATGGTAGAAGACTACTTTGACTTATTACAAATTTATAAAATTTAAAGTCTACCTTTTGTCACAAAATGAATTTATTTGTTGTGAAGCTTAATAGATAAGATCTTTAAATTTAAAGTAAATTTTAAGGACTTTAGAAAAGGTTCATTTAAATATTGAGGAAATGCTAATTTTCATGTCTTTTTATATACATTTAATATTATTTTACTTCATGTTATCTTGAGTTTTCTCAAAGCATAACTCACTTGTTTTAATACACTTTTTATTATTCTCAATCATAATGCAAATTCTTCCTCAGATTTAGTACCAAGAAAAAGCCTGTACCTTCTGATAGATTAATGCAACTTTGTTTTATAAGATAATAAAGCAAATTAACACCTGAATTTGACCTAATCACAAAACACTCAACTCCTAAATACAATCAACATGTAAATGTATCTATGTAAAACAACACTATCTGTAAACTCATCAAAACTGGCTGACCTATCATTTATATTTTTCTGACCCCATAGTCAAAATACCTAGGAAAGAAAATTCACAAGCTCATTGCTGCAAAAAGTAGCAGTTTGCCCCTGGCTTTTGTTACATTCATATACTTTACATGCATATTTTGTAAGAGGATTCCACTCTGCCTTCAAATGTTCCAAACAGTTCCTCAATAGTTATACACATTATATTAGCACCATAGGCCTATTGGACTAAAGGGTGTGTAAAACCTTATCTACTTCATAAATGGTTCGACACAAGGTTTACAAACAAATCCAGAATCTCAGGATTTTGTAGATGGGTCACCCTGTCCCATCCTCTGATTTTATGGAGGGCAAACCTGAAAGCCAGAGAGGTTATGGGATTTGTCGATGGCTTGACTAGAGATGGGAGCATGGGGACTGCCTGGTCTGGGAGCCCGGGACAGAGGCAGGGCCTGGGAGTCTGCAGCCTGGGAGTGGCCAGGACAGCATCTGCTGACTCCATGCTCCAAGCCTGGCACCCAGCAGTGCCCTCGTTAAGTTGGATTGAATTCAATCACTCGTCTCAAAATCATTAAAATTTTTAAGGAAAATATACCACAAAGCATAAGATTTGCTCTCTAGGAAAAGGCATTTTTATGGATATTTCAAAAAGTAGAACGAACAGAGCAAAATGGCAAACTGTTTTCTGTTCTGGAAAAGACAAGGGAGGAGGAGGCAGCATCGTGTTAGCTCGAGCTCTGCAGATGTTGGTTAACTTTGGATCTCATTTATTCACAGAGAAAACAAAATATGGCCTCATTGCAGTCAAGAAAGGGGTTATTTGAGGCCGGCAGCAGATTCAAACTTAGTAAACACATACACACACCAGAGCCTGTACATATGTGTGGAGATCTATGCTGAAAATAAGTCAATACTCTCCCCTCGGCTGTCCGTATTCAGAGCAGAGTGGGGGATCCCTGAGTTCCCCCAAACTACTGCCCAGCACAGCAGGCACAGACACACAGGAGCAGTCATTCTACAGATTCAGGGACTGTGAGCTGTTCCTTGCAATTATTCTTAGCCCAGCATCATAACAAGAACATGACTGGCAAAAACGACGGTATAACACACATGCACATCGAAAATATTAAGCAAGGGGACCCAGAGAGGAAGACTGATACTATTCACTTTGATCTCAGGAACTGACAGAGGGGCGTCAGGTCCTTCCAGCAGTGCCTTGGAGTCCTCAAGTGTAGATACAGCTATCTTAACTGATACCATAGCATCCAAAAAAAACCTGCATGCTCTGTTTTGGGGAGCCACAGTTTTGCAATTCATCTCTGCATGGAACACAGACTACAGAGACAAGCTCGTATATGCATTCTTGCTCAGTTTCTCATTAGCTACATGACCTTGAGCAGGTTAGCTAACGTTTCAGTTTCCTGGTGGGGATAATGATGTCACCTGCTTTATAAGATTATGGTGAGGAGTAAATGAGCAGATGCATGTGCAGGACTGGGCGCACACTACCAGTGAAATAGATGGCAGTCACTATTTTTATTACACAAATTCATAATCCTTGGGAAATAAACACAGCACAGGATTGGAGGCGGTGTGGACAAGGGAAACACTCACCTCCCACGTCCTGCACACTACGCGTCCCCATCTGCGACTCCCCTGCTTATGTGCTGGTTTCTTTGTTTACCCATCCTGCCTTCCTTGAATCTCATGTCTTCTCCACCATTATGTCCCCAGCAGATGGTTAAGGCCAAATTAAATGCCTCTTGAATTAATGACTTCTCTCTGTCACTGTCTGACCTTTTTTCTATCTTTGTCCATCTTCTCAAGAAACGTGTTGCTGGTGGGGCAGGGGGGAGAACAGCTGAAAAAAATCCCGAGAGGAACACAAACCTGGCTTGCAGTGTCCTAGAGATAAAGCCTGGTGATGCCACTGTACTCCTCCTAGGTCACACCAGTAAATACGAGATTAACAATGAAAGCAGAAAGCACAGCTAAACGGGAGATCCCAAACCACCCATTTCCCAAAGAAATGAAAACCCCTTAAGAATGAGTGTCTGAACTCCCAGTGGCCGGGCTCCCCAAACGCATTCTGTCTCCATGGCCCTCAGACCTTCAGGCTGCTCCTCTAGCCCTGGCCCTTGGCACCTGTCCCCACATCCCTTGTGAAGCTGGTGAGACCCATGCTGACCACCTCCTTTCATTCACCCTGCTCTTTGCCTGTGGGACGCCCAATCCTGCAATTGCAGCTAAGCAGGGGATATGGGTGTTCACCAGTATTTCTTGAGGTCAAATATCAGCTTTCAAAGGACTGATTAAGGGGGTAAATTTCAAAACTATGTGATCACAGTGGCAGGTTTAGTCCATTTTGTCTCTTTTCCTTCCTTCCTTTCTTTTACTTCTTTCTCTCCTTCTCGCTACAACTAGTTGATTTCTTCTTCCAAAGTAGCATCTTGCCAGCCTACTTAATTCAGAGCTCAGGACGAGCATGCCAAACTGACCATGATGCCCTCCTTCTGGTCCCTTAGACCCAAGGACCCTGCCTTCAGATAGGCAGCCTCTTTCCTAAATGTTTGCATTACAGAAGGAACCATAAATAGGGCTACATCTTGTATCTAACAAAGAAAGAAGGGAGGGAGGGATTAAAAACAAAACCCTATATATGGCCTGTACAAGATTTTTGTCGAGCTGTTACAAAATCTGTAACATATGGTTAAGAATTTGAAAACAAATAAGCAAACATGGGACATGATGAGCATCAAAACAAGAGCAATCTCCACAGGGCCCTTGGACACAAGGGTCATGCCTTCCTCAGTGTTCCCTGCAAGGCATTCGAGAAAGTGGCTGGTACACAATGTCTGTTAAATGAATAACCACCTTACACAATAGTTCAGTCATTCTCAGATTATTTCAGAAAAAGAAGGAGATAAATCTCAGAAGTCCTTTAAAAATTTCTTGTAGCTAGTTCGTCTTCATCTTTCCTATTTGCAGAAGCCAATAAGCACAGTTGGAACAAATAGGTTAATAAAACCAAGCCAGATGGCCAGCCATGAATTTTGCTGCTTCTCTGCAGCCGTTACAGATTTATCTTTCCAAGTCTTACACTAATCAGAGTGTAAATTCCCCTGAAGCCATTTGGTGCCTTGGTAAGTAAGCCAGACCCATGAATTTCTAAGAATATTGCACCCACATTTGTCCCTATAGACTTCCCTTCATCCTTTTAGGGATCATTAAAAATCTACTGCCTTTAACACTATTTGCAAACCAGGAATTTAGGATTACATGACGATGCTGTACTCTTTCATTAATTTTGATTTATCTCACTTGAAATCTAAGACCCTTAGAACAGTGCTTCAATTTACATTTGAACTCTTTTGGAAAGGGAAGAAATGAACTTATAGCCTGGATGGTGTGATAAGTTCACACTTCAAATCTCCCCTCCCTTTTTCATTGCCACCATCACCACCAAACCCGTAGGAATGGCAGAAAAGATGTAGTTGAGAAAATTAGCAGGATTTCACAGTGCAAAAGTGAGACAAGCATCTCTGTGGCCAGAAGGTAGAAAAAAATACAAAGGGGAAACTGAGGCTGACTTCACACCTGCTATATTCTGGCTCTAAAGACAGACAGAAGCAACTAGGAGGGATCACAGCTAAACTCTCAGCTCAAACTCATTTGGATGAGACCCCCCTTCCCATGAGGGAAGGATGAAAGTAGGAACAAGTGTGCTGTTGCTGACATGAGCCCCTTAGCTAAGAAGGCAATGGGAAGCTGACCCCGCCTTGCAGGTAGCATCTGAGCCTGGGCAACCTCGGACTGCTCTGTGACAACACTGGAGCTATCCTAAGTATGCCCATGGGAGCAACGGGATACAACTTGGTCCTGGGAATGCGTTCTGGGGAAACAAGGTGAAGGCTGCCGCAACGTGACTAGACAGCCGGGCAGGTTAGGAAGGGAGGAAGGGTGTGAAACCAGGAGAAAAAGAGGGAATGAATCTCAAAGTGAACCCACAAATCAAAGCTGAGAAACATGGATGCTCAGAAAGTCCCTGAATAAAGAGACCCCCAGTGAAAAAATAATAATTTTTAAATGTAAAAAGTAGCTTTAATTTATGGATATTTTTGATACTCAGAGATTAAAACTAAACATGGCATTTCAGGAAAAAAAAGACACATTCTGAGACTAAAACCAAGAATAATAGCTAATTTAAACTCAATTAAAAATTCTGGACATAAAAAGGGTTTTGAATTAGAAAATATGCTGTAAAAAGCATAAACAGACAACATATTTTTTAAAATTACAGAATTAGGAACTGATTTTGAAATGTGTTTATAATGTAGGACACAGACATAAAAAGTATAAAGTATGAAAAAGGCATACAGAATCCCTCCACACACCATTATGCAAATACAAAACATCACTTGCATTTAAAAGCCATGAAAGTTACCAGACTGAAAATACTGATTAACCACAAAGAAACCAGCAATTAGTTTGAAAGCTAATATTTCACCAGTGACAATGGATGACAATAGATGCCAGAGGACAATCAGACTTTCATAGAACTCAATGAAAAGTAATATCAGGTAAGAAGCTATCATTCTAAAGTGAGGGAAGTGAAGACATTTTCAAATCACAAAAAGAAGAAAGGTTACCACCACCCCATCAGCCATTTCTACATAATGATTTACAACTATTAAAGTATGTATTTTAAAAGCATAAAAGTAAATGTAGGATGAACTACAAAAAACAATGAGAAGCATAGAAATTGATGAAATAAGTTGGCTGACCAAATTAACTTTTAAGCATTTTTAAAATTAGAGTAAGAAAATACTGACAAAAATAAATGGAATATGAAGGGAAGAATAATTCAGAAATCAGAGGAGGGAAAGCTAAGGGACATGGAAATCATTTTTTTTTTTTTTTTTTTTTTTTTTTTTAGGAAACCCAACCCAAATGCCCATTGATGATAGACTGGACAGGGAAAATGTAGCACATATACACCATGGAATACTATGCAGCCATAAAAAACTATGAGTTTGTGTCCTTTGTAGGGACATGGATGAACCTGGAAACCATCATTCTCAGCAAACTGACACAAGAACAGAAAATCAAACCCCGCATGTTCTCACTCATAGGCGGGTGTTGAACAATGGGAACACATGGACACAGGGAGGGGAGCATCACACACTGAGGTCTGTGGGGGGAAACTAGGGGAGGGACAGCAGGGGGTGGGGAGTTGGGGAGGGATAACATGGGGAGAAATGCCAAATATAGGTGATGGAGAGGAAGGCAGCAAACCACATTGCCATGTGTGTACCATTGCAACAATCCTGCATGCTCTTCATATGTACCCCAAACCTAAAATGCAATAAAATATTTTTTTTAAAACTGAGACATTTTTGAGCATAGAAGGAGACCCTGTTAACAATTATGCTGCAACAACAGGTGTAAACTGGGACTATCCTAAATAAATCAGAAAGCGAGGAACCCAAGTTTTAAGGAATATAGGATGAAAACTATTGGCTCAGTCCAAAGTCTGCACATAAGGAATGAGGACTCTAGGAGAAAGAACTTGCCCAAAGTCACATAGTGACTCAGTGCCAATGCTGGCCGGAACTCAGGGCTCCTGCACTGGAAGACAACACTTCATCATGTGGCCTCTACTAACTTGACAACTGGGTTAGCCCCCATGACTTGCTCTAGTAGGAAAATCAAGACTTGATGAGAGCCAGAAAACTCTATAGCAGATAATCCATCACTTCTGTCTAATCCACTGGATCTGGACCTAGATGATGTTCCACCCCAAGATAAACAAACCAACAAATGACTGAATATTTTTTCTAGAAATTGAATTGGTGTTGGGCTTCCCTAACCTCATTTATCCCAGTTTTACCTTTACGCTTTTTTCCATAACAATGTACTACATGTACTACTATTTATCTTAGTGTTCTTCAAATCAATTCATTTTTTACTCTCAGATGTCTCTATTTCAGCCTTACTCAAAGTAGTAAGATTTGTGATGTCACAGAGCTTGTATGTTAGTTATATTTTCTCTAAAATTCATTAAAATACACAAATAACCATTAACTTATATACCTATATACCACTAAAATGATCAATATTCCACCTACAACGTGCCTATTATATTTTGAAAGCACTCGTTTAATGAATAGACTTTACTGGGTACTAAGAACCAATTAATTTAAACTGTCAGTTCCTGCAATTCTAGTCTCTACTAAAATTGCATAAAAGTTGATATATGATTCAACATGGCTTGCATTTTTACAATTTAAAGTAATAGCAATTCTGTTTTATGAGGTACATTATGATTCCTAGGAACTTCATTGCCTAAGCCAGTGGTCACTTTGCTCTATTCAATTCAGCCTTCCTAATTTCACCATCTGCTTCTATTTTAATGCTGTCTTCTCTCTTTAATCTATTTGTTGATAGATGCATTTGTATACCATTTGATTGTGCAAAAAAATTTTGCCAGTTGTTTTTGAGAAGGCACATCTCATATGTCAGAAATAAAACCACTGGCATTAAATGAAAAAATAAAAAAATAAGAATAAATTTAGACTGTATTAGAAATTGTTATATTGATGTGTATATCTTAAAAAGCGGGAAAAAAAAAAACTACTGAAGGAATAGAAAGGTAATCTGTAGTTGCCAAGCCAGAAGGATGAATGAACCAAAGAAAACTAAATCAATCCAGTAAAAGACAGAAATATGGGAAGAATGTCTTAAAAACAAGGTAAACAGAAAACACAAAAATAGAAGTTAATACTTAAAATCAAATAATGTTAGTGTGGACTCCAGAGCAGACCTGAGACGAGGTCTTGGGCACAGGTAGTTTATTTGGGTGATGATTCCAACAAGCAGGCTGAGAAAAGGGAAATGTGATCAACCTAATTAAGGTGCACCAATGAGCTGGTTAGCACTTGGGGCATCTGCGGCTCAGTCTCAAGGAGTGGTCCCTCTGAAACTGTGAGAAACAAGCTGCATAATCACCCATCAGATTGGGGCGGTATTCATGCACTGACTCACAACTACCATGGTTACCTCCCTGTGGCTCCCCATGAAATCTCCTGACTTCACAGTGAACTTGTCCATGGCAGAACAAGTTTCTGCAGATCCTGAGAATGCCCCCATGCAAAAAGGAAGGCTGACACCACCACTGTAGAAAGAGATGTCAGTATCTGGGTACAGAAAAACTCAAATGGGCAGAGGGGATGGACAGCAGCTGCAGTGCCTGCTACAGCCCATACTGGGACTGAAGCTGCCTACTGAAAGACAGATTATCACATCGATTTAAAAGAAATAGCCATATTCTGTTCACAAGACACTCCTAAAAAATGACACAAAGTTTCAAAGGATGGGGCTGGCAAAAAAAAATACACTGGAGAAAAATCCTCACACCTGAACATAGATTCCTATGCACAATGGTGCTTGCTGGAGCAATGGCTGTAATGGCAGCAAATCAAATATCATTATCTTCATCAAAAGTGGAAGAGCTAAATGCATTGCAGGAGAGTCACATAACGGACACTACACACTATCGATACCCAGAGCATAAAAATTAATTGGAAAATCAAGTGGAAACACTGTGCCACTCTCCTCTGGTCAACAGGACTTAGAAATAGTAGAACTGAACATGTGTACAGATAATTTAGATTTCAACCTGCCTTCTAATATCATTCAACATTTTTGAACTCTGAGCATACTACATATTTATGACTAATTATATTACTAATAAATTTTCCCTTCAATTTTTTTGCCATCAAAATTTTTTCAACAAGGAACAGAAAATTTTTTAAAAATATATTAGTAGTCTTTTATTTAAAAACCATATATACAAAGATGTTCACTGTCTTTACTAATAGTTAAAACTTCAAAGTTCTATGTAACTAAATGGTTGCATGTTCTCAAAGGATGGCAACTGTGAAAATGAAGCTTATTATAATGGGAAAATAATAAAAAACACTTTATTCATGAAATAATGTGTACAATATGATTCTGATTACATTTACAGAGAGAGAGACGGAAATTTAAATAGGAAAGTCAACTTAGGATGAAGAAAGAGAATTCCACAAACAACAATGAGCATAGAAACAAATTAAACACATTGATTAACCTAAAAGTCTACCATTTACTACAGCACCAGGAAAGAAATACGAGTTTTACATATAACAGAAGATGTGCAAGATTTCTATGCTGGAAACCACAAAATACCAAGGGAGAAAAAATTTCCTGAATAACTGGAAAGATACACCACGTTCATTGATTGGAAGGTTTAATATCCTTGTCAATTATTTCTCAAATTGATCTGTAGATTCAATGCAATCTCAATCAAAAATGCAGCAGCAGAATTTTTTGTTGAAACTGATAAGCTGATTATAAAATTTATTCATAAAGGCAAAATAACTAGAATAGTAAAAACTATTTTGAAAAACTAAAGAAGAACCACTTTTAAAAACTCACCATGGCCTGATTTCAAGACTTATTATAAAGCTACTTTAATCGTGATAATGTGGTGTTAATGATAGGGTAGACATATAAATCAATGGAAAAGAATGGAGGGTGCTAAGACAGACCCCACACATAAACAAATGACTTTCAACAGAGTTGCAAGGATAACTTGATGAAGAAAGAAGAGTCTCTGCAACTAATAGTGTTAGAACAATTGGCATATATATGCAAATAAATAAATAAAGCTGACCTATGCCTTGCACCATTTATAAATGGTGAGGAGCAAAGAAAGCCAGTCTGAATTCCAAAACTGAAGAACATGGAGTCTGATATTCGAGGGCGGGAAGCATCCAGCAAGGAAGGAATATGTAGGCTGGGAGGCTAGGCTAGTCTCTCTTTTCAAGTTTTTCTGCCTCCTTATATTCTAGCCATGCTGGCAGCTGATTGGATTGTGCCCACCCAGATTAAGGTTGGGTCTGCCTTTCCCATACCACTCACTCAAATATTAATCTCCTTTGGCAACACCCTCACAGACACACCCAGGATCCATACTTTGTATTGATCAATCGAATCAAGTTAACTCTCAGTATTAACTATCACAGAACTCTTGCCCAACTCACTATATGAACCCAGCATCATCCTGATACCAGAACCTGGCAGACACATACATGCACACGTGCACGTGCATGCACACACACACACACACACACAACTTTGGATCAATATCCTTGATGAACATTGATGCAAAAATTCTCAACAAAATACTTGCAAACCAACTCTAACAGCACAGCCAAAAGCTAACCCATCATGACCACATAGGCTTTATCCCTGGGATGTAAGATTGGTTCAACATACACAAATCAATAAATATGATTTATCGCATAAGCAGAACTAAAGACAAAAACCACATGATTATCTCAATAGATGCAGAAAATGGTTTCAATAAAATTCAACATTTCTTCATGTTAAAAATTCTCAATAAACTAGGCACTGAAGGAACTTACCTCAAAATAGCAAAAGCCATTTAGGACAAACTCACTGCCAACATCATACTGAATGGGCAAAAGCTGGAAGCATTCCCCTTGACAACCAGTACGAAAAAGGAATGCCCTCTCTCACTATTCTTATTCAACA
The DNA here is from genome assembly GCF_049354715.1 of Callithrix jacchus. Classification (NCBI taxonomy): domain Eukaryota; kingdom Metazoa; phylum Chordata; class Mammalia; order Primates; family Cebidae; genus Callithrix; species Callithrix jacchus. Next base: position 198,882,663 of record NC_133503.1, read on the forward strand.
TAGTGTTGGAAGTCCCAACCAGAGCAATCAGGCAAGAGAAAGAAATAAAGGGCATCCAAGTAGAAAGAGAGAATTCAAACTATCCCTGTTTGCAGATGACATGATTCTATATCTAGAAAACCCCAGAGTCTTGGCCCAAAAGCTCCATATGCTGATAAACAACATACAAAATTAATGCACAAAAATCACCAGCCTTCCTATACATCAACAAAAATCAAGCTGACAGCTAAATCTGGAACACAGTCTCATTCACAGTAGCCACAAAAGGAATAAAATATCTAAGAATATATCTAACCATGAATATGAAACATCTCCACAATAAGAATTACAAAACACTGCTCAAAGAAATCAGAGATGACACAAACAAATAGAAAAGCATTCCATGCTCATGGATAGGAAGAATCAGTATCATTAAAATGGTTATACTGCCCTTGACATTCTTAACAGAACTAGAAATAACTTTTTTTTAATGTATATGAAACCGAGAAAGAGCCCAAATAGCCAAGGCAATGCTAAGCAAAAAGAAGAGAGCCAGAGTCATCACACTACACTACCCACTTCAAACTATACTACAGTGCAACAGTAACTAAAGCAGGTACTTGTACAAAAACAGACATATAGACAAATGGAATAAAATTGACAGCCAAGAAATAAGATCATACACCTACGACTATCTGATTGTCAACAAACTTGACAAAAGCAAGCAATGCGGAAAGGATTCCCATTCAATAAATGGTACTGGGATAACTGACTAGCCATATACCAAAGATCGAAACAGGACCCCTTCCTTACACCATATATGCAAATCAACTCAAGGTAGATTAAGGACTTAAATGTAAAACCCAAAACTAAAAACCCTGGAAGACAACCTAGGCAATACTATTCGCAACATAGGAACCAGCAAAGATTTCATGATGAAGGCACCAAAACCAGTCTCAACAAAAGCTAAAATTGGCACATGAAATCTAATTAAACTAAAGAGCTTCTACACAGCAAAATAAACTATCAACAGAGTAAAGAGACAACGTACACAATAAGAGAAAATATTCGCAATCTATGCATCTGACAAAGGTCTAATATCCAGCATCTATAAGAAAATTTAAAAATTTACAAAAAACAAAAAACATTAGAAAGTGGACAAAGAACATGAACAAACACTTCTCAAAGAAAGAGATACATGCAGCAAAGAAGCATATGAAGAAAAGCTCAATAAGACCAACCATTAGAGAAATGCAAATCAAAACCGCAATGAGATACCATTTGCCAGAATGACTGCATTTAAAAGGTCAAAAAATAACACATGCTGGTGAGGTTGCAGAGGAAAGAGAACACTTATACACTGTTGGTAGGGTGTAAATTAGTTCGACCATTGTGGACAGTAGTGTGGTGATTCCTCAAAGAACTAACACAAAACTATCATTTAACCCAGAGATTCTATTGCTGGGTATATACCCAAAGGAATATAAACTATTTCATCATAAAGACACATACATGCATATGTTCATTGTAACACTATTTACAATAGCAATGATGTGGAATCAACCAAAATGCCCATCAATGACAGATTGGACAAAGAAAATGTGACACATGTACACCTTGGAATACTATGCAGCCATGAAAAACAACGAGATTATGTCCTTTGCAGGGACATGGATGGAGCTGGAGGCCATTCTCCTTAGCAAACTAATACAGGCACAGAAAACCAAATACCACTTGTTCTCGTTGATAAGTGGGAGCTAAATGATGAGAACACATGGACACAAAGAAGGGAACAACAGACACGGGGGCCTATTTGAAGGTGGAGGATGGGAAAAGGAAGAGGATCAGAAGAAATAACTATTAGGTACTAGGCTTCATAGCTGGATAACGAAATAATGCGTACAACAAACCCCCATAACACAAATTTACTTATAGAACAAACCTGCATGTGTACCCCTGGATCTAAAATAAAAGTTTTTAAAAATGAGAATAAATTTTAAAAAGCTTTTGTAGACAAACACATGTAAGAAACAAGTCGAACAGCTGGTCTGCACTGAAAGTAAAATCTCCTTCTCTTTGAAGGCGGAGGTTGTGGTGAGCTGAGATTGTGCCATTGCACTCCAGTCTGGGTAACAAGAGTGAAACTCCATCTCAAAAAATATAAAAATAAAAATAATTAAAAAAATAAACTAACCATACAAACTGCCCAAGGCATACGAGGCAACTAGAACTCTCGTATATAGCTGGTGGAAATGCAAAAACTTATGAACACTTTAGAAAATCATTTCGTAGTGTGTTACAAAGTTATATATGCACTTAGCATATAACCCAACAATCCCACTCATAGGTATTTACCTAAGTGAAATGAAAATTAATGTTCACAACAAATCTTGCATGTGATTGTTTATAGTGGCTTAATTCATAATCATCAGAACTGGAAATGACCCAAATGGCCTTCAGCTGGTGAACAGATAAATTTTGGTACATTCACAAAATGGAATATTACTCTGAAACTTTAAAAAAAAAAAAGAGCCACTCTTCCTTTTTTTAAAAAAAAAAAAAAGAAAGAAAGAAAGAACCACTGATACATACAACCACAGAGGTGAATCTCAAATGCATTCTGCTAAGTGAAAGAAACAAAATTCCAAAGACTGTAAACTGCATAACTCAATGTATATGACATAAAAGGAAAAACTATAGGGAAAGAAAACACCAGTGATTGTCAAGGCGGAGAGTAGGGCGGAGGGGTTAAAGAGGAAAAAGCACAACAATGCTTTCCAGGAAATTGACCCTTTCTGGCTTGGGACAGAGTTTCAAGGCAGGAAATTTCAGGTTAAAATACTCACTTCCATTGGAAGGCTGACAGAAGCAGATCTTAAGAAACAACATTTGGGAAGGGCCGAGTACAGAGTCCTTCCTCAGTGGCACACTAAAGGCAAGGTATGAAGATGACATGGTCTCATTAGGATATCCTGTGTTTTGTCAGAAGATTTGGAGTGATACATAGGTGATATGTGTCTCCACTCAAATCTCAACTTGATTTGTAATAATTTCCACATGTTGTGGAAGGAACCCAGTGGTGGGTAATTAAATCACGGGAGCAGGTTTTGCTCTTGCTGTTCTCATCATAGCAAATAAGATCTGATGGCTTTACAAAGGGGAGTTCCCCCCACACATGCTCTTGCCTGCCGCCATGTAAGACATGCCTTTGCTTCTCCTTCACCTTCTGCCACAACTGTGAGGCTTCCCCACCCATGTGAACTTGTGAGTCCATTAAGCCTCTTTTTCTTTATAAATTACCCAGTCTTGGGTTTGTCTTTATTACAAGTGTAAGAACAGACTAATACTATAGGAATAAAGCTTGCTCAGTGAATTTTAGAGATTCCAAAGCAATCTGTGCTGGTTTCTTTTAATAACAAGCTTAAATCAATTAAATTCTACAAATATCGTAGAAAGCCCTGGAAAACCAGCTCTGAGAATACCACTTTCTAGAGAACAGTTTCCCTCAGGGAGCTGCCTCGTTCAGTGAGAGCACTCAACAGACCAGCATCTTTTGGAGAGCTACCCCATGGTCTCTCTATTCCCAGCAATGCCAGGGAGAAACCACACCTCCTATAACATAAACAAGCTCAAGATCCACAGTGCTCCTTGGACACATTTCCTTGTACATTTGCTGGACCGCGGGGGGGTGGCAAATTTTCCTATAAACCTCTTTTAACTGGTTTGGACTTCACACATTTCTTAGAAACTGAGAGGGTACAGATGGCCAATATCTCCTCTGGGATAAAATTTAAGGATGCCTCAAAATATTGTTATGTTGCTCTGAGAATCTCAGCAAATGTGAAAGGAATCCCAGCAAAGCTTGTTTGTACCATGTGAAAAGATGAGAGTTAAAACAAGCAGAGGGCCCCTTTCATCATCTCTCCCCAACCCTGTCAGGCCCATCCTCCTTGCTGATTAGAATGAGTTGAGAAATTCATTTGGTACATGTTAAAAAATATCAAGGGCATTATGTTCACATACACATACACACAAAAAAAAACTGCACACAGATGTTTATAGCTGCTTTATTAATAATGTACAGAACTTGGAAGAAGCTACCAAGCTGCCCTCCAGTAGGTGAGTGAATAAGTAAACTGTGGTGCATCTAGAAAATGAAATAGTACTCAGGGCTGAAAAGGCATATGCTGTCAAGCCATGAAAAAACATGGAGGAAGCTTCAGTGCATACTACTAAGTGAAAGAAGCCAAGAAGCCAGTCTGCCGGGCACAGTGGCTCATGCCTGTAATCCCAGCACTTTGGGAGGCCGAGGTGGGTGGATCACAAGGTCAAGAGATCAAGACCATCCTGGTCAATAAGGTGAAACCCCGTCGCTACTAAAAATGCAAGAAATTAGCTGGACATGGTAGCACGTGCCTGTGATCCCAGCTACTCAGGAGGCTGAGGCAGGAGAATTGCCTGAACCCAGGAGGCGGAGGTTGTGATCTTGCCATTGCACTCCAGCCTGGGTAACAAGAGTGAAACTCCATCTGAAAAAAAAAAAAGAAGCCAGTCTAAAAAGCTTGCTTAATGTATGATTCTAACTACACCACCTTCTGAAAAAAGGCAAAATAGTACAAAGAGTAAAAAGACCAGTGCTTGCCAGTGGTTGAGGAGAGGGAGGGATAAATAGGCAGAGCACAGAAAATTTTTATGGCAGTGAAACTATTCTGTATGATTTCATAATGGTGAATAAACGTCATACGCATTTGTTCAAATCCAAAGAATGTGTAAAGCCAAAAGGAAACCCTAATGTAAACTATGGACTTTGGTTAATAATTGAGTTAGTATAGGTGATAATTGGGATAACTGATTCAGTGTAGGTTGATGAATTATAACAAACATACCATTCTGAATGGGACTGATCCCGGTAGAGGAGGCTATGCCTGTGTGAGGCAGGGAGAAATCTCTGTAACTTTCATTCAGTTTTGCTGCAAACCTAAAACTTTTCTAAAAAATAAAGTCTATAAAAATATATAGACCACAAATGCACAGAAGACCCAAGTACTGGGCCGCAGAAATAGAACACTATATAAGGTATGCTAAAGTGATCATCAGTAAAAAGTAATTTAAAAAATCTGAAACATTTGATACTGCACTTTTTAATAAGTCTCACATCTCTAAGTCTACACACAGCAACTGGCAATTCTAATATACAATGGCTGGTTTCTGCCACTAAAATGCTCTTCATGTTAATGAAAATGTGAAAGCATTTCTTTGTAAAATAACTTTGAAAAGGAAACTCTTACTAAAATATTCACAAAACAGTGTTAGTGAAAGTGGAGAATATTAAGAATTTTTAAATCTCCATTACAAATAAAAATGAAAAAGTTCACTTTATAACCCACACAGGTACTGATTTTAGCAAGGCGAGAAAATGAAGCAGGAAATCTTAATGGTACAGTATTCATCATTAATTGGAAACTTGCAAAATTGTAACGATATAGTTTAATTCACTCCTTCCCTTTTTGTCCTTATTTCACATTTAGATTGACATAAACTAGAAGACCATCAAACTGGATGACTTCTTAAATGACCCATAAAATACTGGATGATGAGAATACAGCATGAGCGACATGGCAGAGCTGAAGGTCATGCTTGGGGGATGGGTGGGGGATTTTTATTGCCAGGTGATCAGCACAGAAAAACCAACCAAAGGAATGTTTATGTCATGGCCAAGTTCAACCACCTGGTGGTGATTTTCTTCATAGAGAAACTTACTGACATTCTTGGTCCCTGTTAATCACTGTATGAACGCCAATAAAAGACTTAACCGAGTTGACAAAACCGAAACATCTCAATATCCTTCAATTGATGAATGATAAACATTCCTACAACGGAAAACTACTCAGAATGAAAGCAGTCAAAATTAACAAACGCCTGATACATGCATCTAAATGGGAATAAAGCACATTTCACATAACCCATTGTGCAGTTCTCCTGTCTCTGCCAAAACATGGACTATATCTCCTGGAAAATAATAATAAAAGTAATTGAAAAGGAGAACAGGTCATACAAATTCAGTGCTCACTGTATGCCAAGCATTGTTCTAAATGCTTTACATATGCTCATTAATATCCTCACAACACCCCTACGTAGTAGGTCCCATGATTATTCCCATTTTGTAGATAAGAAAATCCAAGTACAGAACAGTGATTAGCTTGCTTGATGTCACACAGCCAACAAGTGGCCCAGCCAGGATTCAAGCCCAACAGTTAATGTGAGCATCATCTGCTCTGCCTTTCGTCTGAAAGAACGTGCCATTTATAGGAGCTCAGCTTTTTACTTAGGTCTGAGTAATTCTCATTCGTTGCACCAGAATTCCTTTGGGATAAACCCTGCTCTGAAATGCAAAATCATGTCTCAATAGACAGATCCAATACCCTCCAGGTTGGACGGGAAAATGTAGGTTGTCATGACATGAGTTGCTTCTGGGTTTGCATAAATTAAGGTTACGGATTATATGTTGCCTATGGTTAAAAAAAAGAAAACCTGTTTATTTCAGAAATTCTAGGCTTCCATTAAAGCATACCTAACATATTTTCATACGAATATGCCATTGTGCTAAAAATCACCCAATAAGCAAACACTTTGATTGGGACGGAAGTGGGGAGTGGTCTCTAAACTTGTTTCATTCTGATTTTCAAGCACAATTTTCAGTAGAACTGGAAAAATTAAACGGAGCATGTCCCAAACCAGCAAGTTCTACACATTGGCCATTGGAGCTAGTGGTGAGGAGGAAATGTATCCCCTTTTCCCCACATCCCAGCTCTCTAAGGACAAGAGCAGGCCATGGCCAAAGCAGCATGGTCATCTCCAGATGGCCACAAGAGCTCTAACAAAGAGCATTACTACCATCTCCACAGCTGTGTGCATCAGTCCCAGGTGCCCAAAGTAAGAGAACTTGTTCAAGTAAGAGAAGATTGCAATCCCATTTGAAGATTCTTTTCTAGGTATTTGGGTGTTCTGTTCTTACTGTTGTTAAATTAACTGATAATGGTATAGAAGCAGTAGGAGACTGAAGCACTCTGAAAAAGCCTAAAGGCTGGAGGATAAAGAAATAGGCAGATTTTAGTATCTCCAAGATTACATTCAGGGATTCATAGAATAAACCTGAGCTCAACCACTTATCTTTTTTTGTTTTGCTTTTATTATCATTTTAATTGACACATAATAATGGCACACATGTACTAAGTACATTGTGAATATTCTGATACATGTTTAAAATGTATAATGATCAAATCAAGGTAATTAATATATCTACCACTTCAAATATCTATCATTTCTTTGTGTTGGGAATATTTAAAGTATTCTCTTCGAGGAACTCAAACTGTCTCTGTTAGAGATGACATGATTCTGTATTTGAAAAACCCCATCATCTCAGCCCAAAGACACCTTCCACTGATAAGCAACTTCAGCAAAGTCTCAGGATGCAAAATTAATGTGCAAAAATCACAAACATTTTTATACACCAAAAATAGACAAGGAGAGAGCCAAATCGTGAATGAACTCCCATTCACAATTGCTACAAAGAGAATAAAATACCTAAGAATACAGCTAACAAGGGATGTGAAGGACCTCTTCAAGAAGAATTACAAATCACTGCTCAAGGAAATAAGAGAGGACACAAACAAATAGAAAAGCATTCCTTGCTCATGAATAAATGAATATCATCAAAATAGCCATACTGCCTAAAGTAATTTATAGATTCAATGCTATTCTCATCAAGCTACCATTGACTTTCTTCACAGAATTAGAAAAAACTATTTTAAATTTCATATGGAACCAAAACAGAGCCTGTATAGCCAAGACAATCCTAAGCAAAAAGAATAAAACTGGAGGCATCATGCTACCTGACTTCAAACCATACTACAGGACTACAGTAACAAAACAGCATGGTACTGGTACCGAAACAGATTATATAGAACAATGGAACAGAACAGAGACCTCAGAAAAACACCACATATCTATAACCATCTAATCTTCAACAAACCTGACAAAGACAACCAATGGGGAAAGGATTCCCTTTTTGATAAATGGTGCTGAAATAGTTGGCCAGCCATATGCAGAAAAATGAAACTGGGTGTTTTCCTTAAACCTTATATAAAAATTAACTCAAGATGGATTAAAGACTTAAATGCAAAACCCAAAACCATAAAACCCCAGAAGAAAACCTAGGCTATGTCATCAGAATATCAGGACTTTGTCATGGGCAAAGACTTCATGACTAAAACATCAAAAGCAATTGCAACAAAAGCCAAAATTGAAATGTGATTTAATTAAACTAAAGAGCTTCTACAGAGCAAAAGAAACTATCATCAGAGTGAACAGGCAACTTACAGAATGGGAGAAATATTTTGCAAACTACCCATCTGACAAAGGTCTAATATCCAGAATCTATAAGGAACTAAAACAAATTTACAAGAAAAAAAAAAACATCAAAAAGTGGGCAAAGTGTATGAAAAGACACTTCTCAAAAGAAGACATTTATGTGGCCAAAAAACATGAAAAAATCTCATCATCACTGCTCATTAGAGAAATGCACATCAAAACCACAATGAGATAACATCTCATGCCAGTCAGAAAGGTCATTATTAAAAAGTCAGGAAACAGATGTTGGTGAAGCTGTGAGGAAATAGGAATGCTTTTACACTGTTGGTCGGAGTATAAATTAGTTCAACCATTGTGGAAGACAGTGTGGCAATTCCTCAAGGATCTAGAACCACAAATACCATTTGATCAAGCAACTCCATTACTGAGTATACCCAAAGAACTATAAATAATTCTACTATAAAGATACATGCACACGGATGTTTATTGCAGCACTATTTACAAGAGCAAAGATTTGGAACCAACCCAAATCAATGATAGACTGGATTTTAAAAAATGTGGCACATATACACCATGGAATACCCTGCAGCTGTAGAAAAAAGGATGAGTTCATGTATTTTGTGGGGACGTGAATGAAGCTGGAAGTCATCATTCTTAGCAAACTAACACAGGAACAGAAAGCCAAACACCACATGTACTCACTCATAAGTAGGAGTTGAGCAGTGAGAACACATGGACACAGGGAGGGGAACAACACATGCCAGGGCCTATTGAGGCATGGCAGGGGGTGGGGGCAAGTCAGCAGAGCATCAGGACATGTGAAGCTTAAAACCTAGATGATGGGATCACAGAACTTAAAGTAAAATAAACAAATTTTTTGAAATATGCTCTTCTAGCTATTTTGAAATATACAATAAATTGTCTATTGTAGTCGCCCCATAATGCCATAGAACATTAGAGCTTATTCCTCCTGTCCAGCTGCATTTCGTAGCCATTAACTAAGTTTTGTCTTTCCTTACTCCCCACTATGCAGCCCCACTTCCGAAAGCACTATCCTACTTTCTGCTTCTATGAGACCAAATTTTTAAGTTTTCACATATCAGTGAGAAACTGTAGTGTTTACCTTTCTGTGCCTGGCTTATTTCACTTAACAAAATGTCCTCCAAGCTCATCCATGTTGCTGCGAATAACTGAATTTCACTCTTTTTTATGGCTAAATAGCATTTACATGTCCACGTTTACTGCAGCACTATTCAAAATAGCTATTTATTAAATATTTTCCCAATCTACCTCCCATGTACGTATCTCTATATGTTCATTTATATAGTAGTGTTGTTGGTTGTGTTTTAAGTTATATACATGGTGATTATACAATACATCTCTGCATGGCATCACATTCTCTACACACTCCACCCTATTTATCCATTCCCCTACTGCTGAGCACCAAGACTCCTCCAATTCTTGGCTACGAAGACCATGCCTTCTTCTTGGATGTCTGAGCAGATTTCTTGGCAAATATAAAAAGAGAAGCAGAGTTACTTTGTGTCTATCTATATACCCAGCTTCACTAAGCACTGCCAGATTGCTTTCCAAAGTGGCTGCACCAGTGTTTACTTCTAGCAGGTGTGCAGGAGAACGTTACTACCAATAGCCCACAAGCGTTATTGGGAATTATTTCTCCTTAGTCAATCAGTAAATTTTTGAATTGCACATTCTTTCTTATTACTTCATCAAGTAATAGGCCCATTTTGCCAGACCTTTGTCTATGTTAAATCTTTTCAGGTTTTAATTTTATTAGCCCAATTTTTTTTCTCTTGTTGCTGTTTTCTTTCTTTTTTTTTTTTTAATTTCATAATGAGGGATTCTAGTATGGCTTACTAAATCGAATTGATCTACCAAGTTAAAATAGGGGTTAGTTCTAACGACAGGTGTATATTCCTCTATTCCTCCATCTAACCCTGCCAGTCCTTAAATATTTTGAGATCACCTTATTAGGTTTCATAGCTTCATGACTTTTTTTGTCTTGATTATTTACATTAAGCAGAAACAAATACCAGTTTTGAGTAGTTTCTCAGTTCTAGACGCAAATCTCTATATTTTATTCATGATGTATTTCACTTTAAAATCTTGCCTCTATCTGGTATTGAAGTTGCTGCATGGTCTTTACTTCAAACGTATGTTCTTTGCGTCCCTTTACTGAAGCTTTCTATTTTTGTTCTTGTTGTTGAGTCTCTTCTGCCTCTACCTAAAAATAAACTGTGATTTCTTATAATACAAACTGATTTTTTTTTCAAAATTCAATCTACACACCTCAAATACTGTAGGTATTTAACCCACTTAAGTGTGTTGTTCTTCTAGTTACATCAGGACATATTTTAGCCATCTTATTTTATATTTTCCACTTACCATGCTTAATTGTTTTGTTTCTTGTCCTCTCTTTTCTTATCTTCCTTTTTTTAAATGAATTTATCTTCTGCTGGTTTGAAAATTAAAGGTCCCATTTCTATTTTTCTGGTGCTCACCCTGAAACAATTTAGGCCATACTTTCAGTTATTTCTCTATAGAAATCTCTAAAGCTTATCAAAATCCATGTTTTTTTAATACAAAAAAAGGAATGCAAAGATTCACTGATCTCCCACCAGACGTCACATCCCACCTACCCCTGACTAACTATTAGTATTATTCCAATTTTGCTCCAAATGGCAAAAGGGTATTTATTTATTCCTGCACCCATTGTTTATTATGCAACAGTAATGTTTACCAATTACTTTACTTGCCTGTATCCTCTATTCTTCATTGTTTCTTCTAGCTTTATTTCTCTTCCTGCTAGGATAGGTCTTCTAAAAGGCATCACAGATAGAATGCATACAGAATGAAATGCATCAGTATTTATATATCTGGCAATATTTTTATATTATCATCATTAATTTAAATGGCAGCTTTTTCTTTAACACTTGAAGATCTTTATTCCATTTTCTTCCTGCATCCAGTGACGCTACTAAGATTTTTAGATTAATCTGGTTTTTATTTATTCCTAGATTTCTTTTTCTCTGAAAAATGTTATAATCACCCCTTTGTTTTGATCACTTTTACATTAATATGTCCAAGGACGTGTGCAAGTTGTATTTCGTTGCTGTTGCTTTATTGTGGAATTTTTAATTTATCTTTCTCACTGACTCCTCTATGAGATTTTATACTGTTATATTTTTCTTTTCATTAATTTTGTATTTATTTTATTTTAATAGGTTTTGGGGAAACAGGTAGTGTTTGGTTACATGAATAATTAAGTTATTTAATGGCGACTGAGATTTGGTGCACCCATCACCCAAAGAGTGTACACTGTACCCAATCGGTAACCTTTTATCCCTTGCCACCGCCACTCTTTCCCCCAATTCCCCACAGTCCAATGTGTCATTCTCATGCCTTTGCATCCTCATAGCTTAGCTCCCATTTATGAGTGAGAACATATACTTGCTTTTCCATTCCTGAGTTACTTCACTTAGAATAATAGTTTCCAATTTCATCCAAGTTGCTGCAAATGCCATTATTTCATTCCTTTTTATGGCTGAGTGGTATTCCATGGTATTTATGTGCCCCATTTTCTTTATCCACTCATTGATTGATGGAAATTTAGGCTGGTTCCATATTTTTGCAACTGCAAATTTTGTTGCTGTAAACATGCCTTTGCAAGTATCTTTTTCGTATAATGACTTCTTTTCTTCTGGGTAATATCTAGAATTGGGATTACTGGAATAAATGGAAGATCTACTTTTAGCTCTTTAAGGAATTTCTACACTGTTTTCCACAGTGTAGTTTACATTCCCACTAACAGTGTAAAAGTATTCCCTTTTCACCCCACCCTCACCAACATCTAATTTTTATCTATTTATTTATTTGTTTTTTACGGCCATTCTTGCAGGAATTGTTCAAGTACTATGTTGAATAGAAGTGGTGAAAGTGGACATCCTTGTGTTCTTCCCGTTCTCAGGGGAAACGCTTTTAGCTTTTCCCCATTCTATACTGATGTACATTGTATTGCATTGTGGTTTTGATCTGCATTTCCCTGATCATTAGTGATGTTGAGGATTTTTCATAGGCTTGTTGGCCATTCGTATGTCTTCTTCTGAGAATTCTCTATTTCTGTCCTTAGCCCACTTTTTGATGGGATTGTTTGTTTTCTTCTTGCTGATTTGTTTGAGTTCTTTGTAGATTCTGGATCTTAGTCTTTTGTCAGATGTATAAATTGCGAAGATTTTCTCCCACTCTGTGGATTGTGTGTTAATTCTGCTGATTATTTCTTTTGCTGTGCAGAAGTTTTTTAGTTTAATTAAATCCCATCAATTTATCTTTGTTTTTGTTGCATTTGCTTTGGGGTTCTTGGTCATGAAGTCTTTGCCTAAGCTCATGTTTAGAAGGGTTTTTCTGACCTTATCTTCTAGAATATTCACAGTTTCAAGTCTTAGATTTAAGTCTTTGATCCATCTTGAGTTGATTTTTGTATAAGGTGAGAGATGAGGATCTAGTTTCATTCTTCTACATGTGGCTTGCAAATTTTCCCAGCACCATTTGTTGAATAGGGGGTCCTTTTCCCACTCTATGTTTTTGTTTGCTTTGTCAGAGATCCATTGGCTGCAAGTATTTGACTTGATTTCTGGATTCTCTGTTCTGTTCCATCAGTCTACATGCCTATGTTTATACCAGTGCCATGCTGTTTTGGTGGCTACGGCCTTATATTATAAAGTCAGGTAATGTGATCTCTCGGATTTGTTATTTTGGCTTAGTTTTGCTTTAGCTATATGGGCTGTTTTTTGGTTCCATATGAATTTTAGGTTTTTATTAAAAAAGACAATACTTTGTTCTGTGAAGAATGATGGTGATATTTTGATGGAAATTTTATTGAATTTGTAGACTGGTTTTGGAAGTATGGTCATTTTCACGATATTGAGTCTACCTATCCATGAGCATGGGATGTGTTTCCATTCATTTGTGTTGTCTATGATTTCTTTCAGCACTGTTTTGTAGTTTTCCTTGTAGAGGTCTCTCATGTCCTTGGTTAGGTATATCCTAAGGTTTGGTTTGGTTTGGTTTGGTTTTCTTCCAGATATTGTGAAAGGGGTTGAGTTCTTGATCTTGATTCTCTGCCTGGTTGCTGTTGTTGTATAGCAGAGCTACTGATTTGTGCCCATTAATTGTGGATCCTGAAACTTTGCTGAATTCATTTACTAGTTCTCAGAGCTTTTTGAATGCGTCTCTAGGGTTTTCTAGGTATACAATCATATCATCAGCAAACAGTGACAGTTTGACTTCCTCTTTACAGATTTGAGGCCCTTTCTTTCTTTCCCTTTTGATTGCTCTGGCTGGGACTTCCAGTACTATGCTGAATAGAAGTGGTGAAATGTGCATCCTGTGTTCTTCCAGTTCTCGGGGGAATGCTTTTAGCTTTTCCCCAATCTATACCGATGTATTTTTCTTTACATCTTGGAATACTGGGTTATTAGTGCTTCCTATATGATCTCCTATCTATGATTTATTTTATTTTCTTCCAAGACACCTAGACAGATGTACTCTTCTGTGTTCATTGCTCTCATCCCTTTGAGGGCTCTTTCCCAGTCATCCCAGTTTTCCAGCTCATTATTGGTTCTGCAGTGACTCCCTTTGATCACTGAATCAATCCACTGAAGCTTTTCTTATTATTTTCATGCTTATGCCTTCGTTATTCAATGTATCCACTTGCCTCTTCCTTATGAACACTCGTTCATAATTGATGTTGCCAATAGTCTCCTGTAGAGAGCCAGAGTGGCCCACCCCCTCTGGCAGGATCAGCAGCAAGGCTGCTGTATACTTTGGGCAAACTCCAGAGAAGCAAAACCATAATAGGGAAATGTGTATGTCTCGAAGAAGAGCAGTCAGACCTAGCGTAAGATAGCCAGCTTTCACTGACCTTGCTGCAAGATCGTTGTTAGCTAAGGTATGTTAACTGAAGTATGAGAATTATATCCACAGGCTGTTCTTGGTAACTGTACCCTCCATCTGCTATCTGCTTTGTGAACATATAAAATAAAGTACTCTAAGGAAGGACGGGGGCAAAGAGACTGACACCATCAGCTTTTCAGACCGCCTGTCCCAGCCTTATCTATATCTGCTGTATGCCTTTCTTTATCCCCCACCATTCCCTCTTAGGTCTTTGAACCCCTGTGCAGCATGGGATGCAGCACACGCCAGATTCTCCCTTATCTTTCTGCAGATTATTTTAACATTTATTTTAACTATATGTCTTTAGGTTTGCAATGATTTTGTCTGACCTGCTAGAGGCTGCTTCATTGGTTGCCTGCCATCTGTCTCATTATGTTTCCCTGTGAGGTCCTCTTTGCTGCCACATAATGGTCCACTGTCTCAGTGAGACTTACTGAACAGGAGAAGGGCCAAGAACTTGAGGGGTAGCAGGAGCAGTTCTCAGGACAGAGAACCACTCATACTTCCAACCCCACCAAGGTATAAAGTGTACCTAGCCCACAAAGCACCTTCCAGTCCCAACATCTCCACTCAGACAGGATTCAAGTCCAAGCCATCCTCCCTTGTCATTTCTCAGAATGCTTTGCAAGGCACACTTGGAATGCAAGACACAGAAGGGCAGCCCTCCTGCCATTTACTCTTATTGCATTTTGCTCCCTACCCCTTCTGGATCATTGCCTGAACATTACTCTTCTCTTTTGCTGGCATGATTGTTTTCTAAGCCTACCATCATAGTAGGGAATCTGTCTTATGGGAAGTAGATGGAAACTTATGCAGCTCTTTGGGAAAATAGATTGGTTGCTTCATTGGTAGGGCTTTGCCCACATAGCCATGGGCATCTGCTAAACTTGCAAGTTGAAGGTGGGGGCATCTGCCAGGCTAGACAAGCTTTGCCTGCCTAGATTGCAACTCCAACCTCACATTCACCCAGAGTCAAGTGAAAAAGCATAAAACGGAATCATCCTCCATATATGGGTTCCCTGGCAATCTTCTGCTCCCCAACATTATTTCTTTTTTACAGAGGAGCACAGATACCTGCCTTCCCAGGCTTCTCATACATTTTGTTTTATTTTTTTTCAACTGGGCTTTCTTTTCTTTCAATGTCTTCCCCTCTCTTTCTGTGGATCGTGAGATGGATAGCTGAGAAGCCCCTCCCAACACATGGTTACCTAGTGTTTTTCCACAATTGACATAAATAAAAGTCCCCCAGAAAATTAGGTACATACTGATTTTCATGGCCAAAAAATAAAAGTAGTGCTCATGATGTGACACCATTATATTTAAGCTGAAGGGCTACTGATTTAATTTGTGTAAGGATAAACACATCCACCTATGTTTTCCGTAGTCTGCGTGCAGTGGGCATCCATGATGGCATCTCTGTGGATGACTGCTTCTGCATTTGTGCCAGGGCATCTGTATAGACCAGGCTTTGTCCCTCAATGAGTGAGAACATAAAAAGTGTGGCTCATTCTACCAAGTTTCTGAGCATCTAATTGGCATACTCTTATCAACAACAGCTTTATTTCTCTCTTCAACTCTTCTTTTAAAATGAGAGGACAAAATTAGCAAGAGATCAAAGCTCTGAAAAATCAAAACCTTGCAGAGAGACATACCTGGAGGTTTCTTTCCCTGGGTGCTCTCTAGGGATTATGCCTGATTCCTGGGTGGGCTTTTGGAATTTCCTTCACTTAATCTTGGGTGTACAAGAATCACTTCCTACTCTACTGCTGTTATCTTTGTCTGTGGCATAAACATCATCAGAATGGCATTAATGGAGTAATTCTGCAATTGCAATCAATTGCTTTTCAATTTCCTGTTGCTATGAATAGAGCAGAAGCAAAGTTGTATATTGTTTTATAATTTACTCTTGTATCATCAAATGTATTCCCTCATACCACTAGCTAGACTTCATAATTATCTCTTCTATATTGTTTATTAGCCTACCAAATGTATTTATTATTTTCTACTCCCACATTTTTGTCTGCAGAATTTTAACAGCATTTCCCAAATATCGCTTTTTACAATTGTTTTTCTCTATTTTTTGAATTAATCCCTGAGCATCTGCAGGCAGATTTTGGTTACACCACCCAGTGTCCTTCCCTGAGACCTAATTCGTTTACACTGCCCACGGCAATGAAT
The DNA here is from genome assembly GCF_049354715.1 of Callithrix jacchus. Classification (NCBI taxonomy): domain Eukaryota; kingdom Metazoa; phylum Chordata; class Mammalia; order Primates; family Cebidae; genus Callithrix; species Callithrix jacchus. The sequence goes on from NC_133503.1 coordinate 198,899,163, forward strand.
GGGGAGTAGGTTCACTAGCATTTCCTCAGAACTAGTCATCGGTTAGTTTTAATTTTGACAAATTACTATGGGCAAAATGGTCTGGCAACTGCTTCTGAAGTATGGAAATAATCGCTCCAGTCTGTGTCAGAAGGAGAAAGAGATTCTAATGCAGAATTGTCTCGACTTGAGCCTCTACAGATGTTTCTGTAAAAGTTGACCCAAATAGGTCAGATCAGTGCACCTCGTTCCGAAAATATGAACCCAATTCAGAAGTTGAATTGTCTTCTTGACCTAAGTTAAATTCAAAGCAGAGACTTCTTTTTTTATTTTATTTTAGTTATTTTGCCTTTCCTCAGAGGATTTTAGCTTTAAAATTCTCTGTCACCCAGCCACACCCAGTGGATGTCAATGTCCGTCCACAACCTCTGTCACCCAGCCTTTGTAGATGGCACGCTGAGTGAGTGATGTTGTCTTTCACCTAGTCTTCATAGATGAGTGGATGGTACTGTCCTTCCACAGCATCTGTCACCCAGAATTTGCAGATGCCACACCGAGTGTCCCTCCACAGCCTCTGTCACCTAACCTTTGTAGATGTCATGCAAGTGGGTGGCAGTATCCTTCCATAGCCTCTGTCACCTGGCCTTTGCAGATGCCATGTGAGTGGGATGTCATGTCCCTCCACAGCCTCTGTCACCCAGTCTTTGTAGATGCCACACTGAGTGGGTGGCAATGCCCTTCTCCAGTGCCTTTTACCTTCAAGGAGCCCATTTTCTTGTAATATTAAAATCAAACTTCTTTTAAACATCTTTGTGAACCTTTATAGTCCTAGAGTAGGGGATTATTTTAAAAACAAAATGCGTTTGACTGGGAGATGATCATAAAATTGCCACCTAGGAAGAAAATTACCCCTTAGCCAAGACATGCTCCAAAATCCACAAAACAGATGAATCACAGGGAGGGCCATGGCATTCATCACAAAGACATCGTGATGGTTAGTATTTTAATAGTGGGTAACTTTTAAGTAGAAAACACAATGGTGAATGTGAATGTCTCTAAAACTCAGCTTGTCCCCAAAATGTTAGAAATACATGATGTAAAAGGTAGAACTGTTATGTTTTGCTTTGTTGGACTTTTAAAATCATGGTAATATAGACACCAGAATCACTTCGCTTTCCTCCCTAACAGTGAGGTCTTAGCATATTTCACTATTCCAATCATCAGCCTAGGGATTAGAAGCCTCCCATGGAACTCGATCAATCCTGAGGACATGATCAATCCTGGACAACCCTGGGAAGTACAAGTGAGGTGAAGACCTTCAGTCCTCTGCACCTGACCTTCCCTTGGCCCTTGGGACTCCTCCCTCAGACACGTCTCCTTCCAGTCCTGACCCACTTCCCCAGGAGCCAAGGGTCATCTCTCATTTGAACATCCCTTGAACATATTTACTCACAGAAAGCAGACTGAGGTAGAACTGTGTGTGAAAGAAATTTGAAATCTGATGATCTGAATTTGGGGCCCAGTTCAATGGTAGCTTAGCTATATGAAGCTTCATTAGGTATTTAACGTCTCTGAGTATCTATAGGGAAACTATTTGCTATACATAGCTTTTTGGAATAAATAAGAAAATATATAAGAATGCTTTGTAAATTAGAAGACGCCATCATTTTCATAATCTTCATGGTCAACATAGCCTAAGAGCCACACTCCCAGGGATTGTGTGATATTCCTCACCAGGCTGAAGCATGGTTTTTAGGTAAGAAGATTGCCTGGGTTCACACTCCACCTCTGTTACTCCCTAGGTCCACCTCATTCGAGACCTGAGTTACCCTGTGAGCCTCTGTTCTTCCTTCTAACAGATGGACGTGATAACAAACCATCCCTGCTTCTTCTGGGGTTGTTGCCAAGATTAAATAATTTAAGTAAACTTGCACAAACAGTACAGTGCCTGGCATAAATCTCTGTACACATGTTGGTTATCATTATTAGTATAACTGTATTCATGAATTTTAGGCATTTCTGCAGGAGAGATTTTTGGATATTGGTCCTTCTTTAGACATTTCAAACCATATCACATACAATTTCCTTCTCTCCTCCACTAACATAAAAACAAAAATGTATATCCTACTAAATTAGTAGTTATTATAAAAATAGTTCTTTTAGAATGGAAGAAATGTGCTGTATTAACAAGAGTAACCAAGAATATCAGCCCATCCGTATCATTCCTTGTCTCTCTGGAGCAAGATGATTTTGAGAGAAAGAATTAGCAGTGGTAGTTAATAGAATTGTTGGGAGATCAGGTGTAAATAGGGAGGGCTATCTTGGGGAAAGCAGATATATGGTCTCCACGTTGTCAGCTTATCCTTCTAGTTTCTCTCCAAGGGCCTCCCAGGAGAGGGCTCTGTCCACTACCTCCTGAACCTCCTTACTGCTTTTCCTCAGAAGTGGTCCTAGAATGTTCTCTCTGGCTACAACATCGCTCCACAGTTGGTCTATGGAAACCCCACACTGCCCCAGCTGTCTGTCTCCAAGTGTCTTTGGGAAGACATTGTCTCACATCCCCACTCAGAACGTGCTCCACTGCTTCTGATTTCCCCATCTCTCCCTTCCTTTCTCACGACATTTTCCATGTTCTTCTTGGCTTTACGATTGCCTTTGAACCTGTCAAAGCCTTCACACGTTAGTAAATTTCTCAAAAGCACAGTCTGTGTCTTATTTAACTCTGGCGCTTGGCAGGTAGCAGATGCTCGATGAGTCTTAACAAAGAAATTAAATCACAGGCCTCTGGCTTGGAACAATATAGAACATGAACGTGGCTTTTTCCTGATGCTCTACCCCTGAACGTCAACATTCTTTCTAGGCACACCGCAAAGTTCACCACATACTTGATCATGCCTGAGTTATTTCCTTCCTAACACAAAATCTTTTCAAACAATCTTTCTGAGCCCTGGGTGGTGTCTGTTGTTCCGAAAGTAACATTTGGATGGAAGAAAACGCTTTCTGGAAGCGAGATGATCTAGTATGATACATTCCTTGGAATCAGGGATTTTACAGTTAACTACCTGTTCAATTTCCTAACTGTTTCAGGGGAAACCAGGGCACTGGAGAGATAGTAGCAAAGTTGTCCGTCACAAAAATTATACAAACAATATGTGATTTTTTTAGGATAGGAAAGTTACAATTATGACCATTGTAACTTTGCAGGCAAAATCTGAATATGAGAGACACTGCTCATCCAACATGCTTCAGATTCTTAAAGATTGCTTAGGATGATTGATGGCTGTGCCTAGGACAAGCCATGTGAAAAATTTTATTTGGTTTTATGCACTTGATCTTTAAGAGAGCGCCTATCCCATCCCTCATCCCAAAGAACATCGAGCGCCACATCACTCCCACCTTACAACAAGTTAATAATCCAGTTCTCCGGAAAGATGATTCTGGGCTCACACATCACTTTACAGTTTAAGGATTGTATAAGTTTAATGGGATGCTTTCAAATCCGAGTCATAATGTTTCTGGAACGAAAAGGCTGCATCAAAACAGCCAGCTAAAAACGCCACATGCAAGACTCAAAGAGGGTAATCTTCCCCCACGAATATGCTCATCTTTCTTTGCTCTTAATCCAAAAAGAATGTGAATGCAATACAGACAGAGGTGCAGCAGTGACTGGAACACCACATGCCACAGTCCTGCCAGAATCCATGAAATCATACTACACAGAGATTGCTTTGCCGTGTGAGTTTTCTGCAATATTTTAATTATTCTCAATCAAGCCCATCTTGCCTGACCTTGATAATTTGAGAGCACAAATGCTCCTACATCACTTCTGGGGAAGCTGGGATACTTTCACTGTTATTTAAGAGAAGCAGATCTTTCTCCTGTTGGCCTCTTACAAGTCTTCAGGTAGTAGCTTTCGTTATGCAAATACACTGTGCGGAGCAACCAGTTCTCCTGAAGATAGCTTATGGAAATTCCAACTCTGTTGATTCCCCGTTCCGCATAAATTACCTCCTGCTGTGGTAGGCAGAGCTATTTATCTAGGAACCATCAATAAATTTGCATTTTAAAATCTGGGGCTCTTTAGGGCTGTAGGGAGGAAACTGATACCCCAACCTCTGCACCCTAAATTTGACGTTAACAAGCCAGGTAAAGCAGACAAGCTCCAAACAAGGACAAGTGGGAGACAAAAACAGCAGGCCCCTACAATGAATCGACCCTGAGCCAGAGTGAACTCGGCCTGGCGCCCAGACCCAAGACCAAGGGCTCAGTGTCTCTGAGGAGCTGGCTCCTGACCTTACTCTTGTGCTGACTTTCCGTAGCATCCTGGCATTGCTGTATTGTCTCAGAAAGGACTCCAAAGCAGAGAAGTCCTCATCTCATTCAGTGTTTGTGACCACAGATTTATGAGTCTGTGCATTTCTCCCAGGGAAAAAGTGATAGGTTTCATGAGATTTTCAAAAGTCCCATGATCCAAAACATTTCAGAATTGCTGTTCTAAATGCAGTGTTGATCAAGATAAATTTTAAAATATTAAACTGATTTAAGCACACTAGGCAAAGGCAGCAAGCAGGACCCTTTGGGGAGGAGGAAAGTTAGAATGGTGCTCATTAAAAAATCTGGAGACAACAGATGCTGGAGAGGATGTGGAGAAAAAGGAACACTTTTACACTGCTGGTGGGAGTGTAAATTAGTCCAGCCATTGTGGAAGACAGTGTGGCGATTCCTCAAGGCCTTAGAAATAGAAATTCCATTTGACCCAGCAATCCCATTACTGGGTATATATCCAAAGGACTATAAATCATTCTACTATAAGGACACATGCACACGAATGTTTATTGCAGCACTGTTTACAATAGCAAAGACCTGGAATCAACCCAAATGCCCATTGATGATAGACTGGATTGGAAAAATGTGGCACATATACACCATGGAATATTATGCAGCAATCAGAAATGATGAGTTCGTGTCGTTTGTAGGGACATGGATGAATCTGGAGAACATCATTTTCAGCAAACTGACACAAGAACAGAAAATGAAACACCGCATATTCTCACTCATAGGCGGGTGATGAAAAATGAGAACACATGGACACAGAGAGGGGAGTACTAAACACTGGGGTCTATTGGGGGGAAAAGGGGAGGGCCAGTGGGAGGGGGAGGTGGGGAGGGATAGCCTGGGGAGAAACGCCAAATGTGGGTGAAGGGGTGAAAGCCAACAGAACACACTGCCATGTGTGTACCTATGCAACTGTATTGCATGTTCTGCACATGTACCCCAAAACCTAAAATGCAATAAAAAAATAAGAAAAAAAAAAAAAACTTGAACGAAAAAAAAAAAAGAAAGAAAATATTTTAGAAAGGGCCATTCTGAGCCAAAATGAGTGACCACTGCCAGGAGAAACACAGCCCCAAGGAGTTCTGAGAAAGTGCACCTGAGGTGGTTACAGTTTGGTTTTCCACTTTGCAGGGAGGCAGGAGTTACAAAGACATAAACCAAGACATGGAAGTATACATTGGCTCAGCCTGAAAAGATGGGATATCTCGAAGTGGGGGCTTACAGGTTATAGGTGGATTCAGAGATTCCTTAAATTACAGTTGATTAAAGGAATTAGGCTCTATCCAAAACTTAGAGTCTGCAGAAAAGAATGTTTTAAGTTGAGCTAAGGATGACCTGAAGTGAGACGGATGGCCTTTGCTTTGCATGGCCTTAAGCTTGCTTAGAATTTGGTATCTGATTGCCAGTCTGCTCTGCCCTTCTTACCATCTCTGTGTTAACTAACGTTAGTGCTGGTTGGCTGCTGCACCTAAACCCCAAAAGGGAGGACATGTAATGAGATGTGGCAGACCTCCCTTCCCATCATGGCTGGAATTCAGGTTTTCTTTTTTTTTATTGCATTTTAGGTTTTGAGGTACATGTAAAGAACATGCAAGATAGTTGCACATGTACACACTCGGCAGTGTGATTTGCTGCCTTCCTCCCCTTCACCCACATCTGGCATTTCTTCCCATGCTATCCCTCCCCAACTCCCTCCCAAGCTGTCCTCCCCGTTCCCCCACAATAGACCCCAGTGTGTAGTGCTCCCCTCCCTGTGTCCATGTGTTCTCATTGTTCATCACCCACCTATGAGTGAGAATATGTGGTGTTTCATTTTCTGTTCTTGTGTCAGTTTGCTGAGGATGATGTTCTCCAGATTCATCCATGTCCCTACAAAGGACACGAACTCATCATTTTTGATTGCTGCATAATATTCCATGGTGTATATGTGCCACATTTTCCAGTCCAGTCTATCATCGTTGGGCATTTGGGCTGGTTCCAGTCTTTGCTATTGTAAACAGTGCTGCAATGAACATTCGTGTACATGTGTCCTTATAGTAGAACGATTTACAGTCCTTTGGATATATACCCAGTAATGGGATTGCTGGGTCAAATGGGACCTAATCAAACTCTACAGCTTCTGCACAGCAAAAGAAACAGTCATTAGAGTGAATTGGCAACCAACAGAATGGGAAAAAATGTTTGCAGTTTACCCATCTGACAAAGGGCTGATATCCAGGATTTACAAAGAACTCAAACAGATTTATAAGGAATTCAGGTTTCCAAGCTTTTCAGGTACCTCTGTTGGCCAAGAAGAGTGCATTCAGTTGGCGGGTGTGGGTTAGTGTTTTACTGCTGCTTCTTTGAGACAGCATCTTGCTCCGTCTCCCATGATGGAGTGTAGTATGCATTCTGTGCTCACTGCAGCCTCTGCTTCCCAGGTTCAAGCGATTCTCGTGCCTCAGCCTCCTGAGTAGCTGGGATTACAAGTTTCTCCACCACACCCAGCTAAGTTTTGTGTTTTTCATAGAAATTGGGTCTTGCCATATTGGCCAGTCTGGTCTCGAACTCCTGACCTCAAGTGATCCGCCCTCCTTGCCTCCCAGAGTACTGGGATTACAGATGTGGGTCACCACACCCAGCCTAGTATTTTATTTTCAATGTACAACAATATCGCAGGTGAATCAGCTCACCTAAAGAGCATGCCTATGTGTTTGCCTTTTCTCTCTGCTCTACCCAGATTCTCTGCTTAAAGCCAAGTTTTAATTAGTGACAGTGCCTGGTTCCATGAGCAGTGTGTTTTCTTTGTTTTTATATAAACTTTCTATAACACGATGCATTTCAAACATTTTTCTGTTTGGGGGCAAATTTGATTGAAAGTTATTTTTCATGAGCTTCCTAAATCACTGCCTCCTGCTTGTCATTTAAGAAAGATCAAAGAAACAAAAGCAAAGAAAAGAAAGGGAAAGCTAACAAGGCCCCCTGGAGCCTCTCCAAGCCCAGGCTTCTCCCAACCACTCTCTGAGAACCTCTGTGGTGTGTAAGAGTGAATGCAACCTGAGTTACACAACAGAAAGCTGCTATGGGGGTCCCCAGCACGACAGCTTTCCTGTTTCTTTGGAAGGTTTAGAGAATTAAAGAAGTACTAAGAGGCTGTGGCTCACGCCATAATCCCAGCACTTTAGGAGGCCAAGCCAGGTGAATAACGTGAGGTCAGGAGTTCGTGACCAGCCTAGCCAACATGGTAAAACCCCATCTCTACTAAAAATACAGAAATTAGCCCAGCATGGTGGCCCGCACCTGTAGTCCCAACTACTTGGGAGGCTGAGGCAAGAGAATCGTTTGAACCAGGAGAGGCAGAGGTTGTGGTGAGCCGAGATCACGCCATTGCACTCCAGCCTGGGCAACAGAGCGAGACTCCATCTCAAAAAAATAAAAAAGAAGAAGTACTAAGAGGATCCGAGGATCCGATACATGCTTAAGTGAGCTCAGAAATCAGAAACTGCTCCTCCTTGGAAACAGTGCAGAATAATCTAGCAGAGAACTTGTAAAGTATGGTCTCCTACCCACACTCTGTCTCTGTGTCCCCAAGGGTCTGTGGGACCAGCACAGAACAAGTAGGAGGTTGGCAGTGCCCATTGTCATATCAGATGGGCATTACCTTGCTCTTGGAGAAAACCAGACAATGGTATCTGAGCCCAGGGTTCTGCAGGTGGGTGTGAGGCAGCACCTCCCCCATGGCCACAGGGACCCAGGGCTCTCTGCCAGTCACCCCCTAGGCCCCCACCGTGATGTGGCTGTGTGGGGAAAGCCAGCTGCTTCACTTCCAACCACTCTGTCTTTGCATCTTATCCCAGGCTCCACAACTGATGATCTTACAGCCTCTTCAAGAAGTCACTTTAAATCACTGGTTAGCCTCCCATGGTGCTATTAAAAGAATAGTCTTCTGCCTAACCTAACAGGTAGAATGGTGGCATCACTGGAAGATGCCTAAGCATCAGAAACTCAGGTAAGCATGTATTTGAGCCTCCTCATGCTCCTTCAACCCTCTAAACCTCCCGACTGAACACAGAGTCACTCGGCTCCTGGGATGATTGTACTGCCAGAACTGCGCTATGAGTTTTCCCTTTTCCTGGTCACAGATGCTCAATTTCATTCTCAGATACTTCAAAATTGCTTCAGTTTTGACATTTTTCAGAACAAAAGAGTGCAAATGTAGTAAAACTTTAACTATATAAAAATCTGGATTACGCCAAGAGATACATCAAGCCTTTTTCTCTACATGGTAGAGGACGTGTGGCCCTGGCACAGTGGGGAGGCCTCTAACGTGCAAGCCGGTGACTCTGCTCAATCCAGGACTCACTTAGGGACATGCAGTGCGCACCCACAGCACCCACCGGCACGCAGCCACAAACCCACCCTTCCATTGGAGTAGTAGGAAAGACAGACCTCAAAATAAGTATTTGTGGCATGTGTGAAAAGTTTGCAAATACCTACAACAAAGGGAACCAGCAGAGAAGTAGAGGCGGTCAACTTGGGGCAAATGGAAAATGTTTGTTTCTGGGCAGGGGACATCCCATTTTAAAGGAACATCTGTATTGCAGACGAGGCTCCTAAGTGAAACATGGAGAGAGAACAAATGGACACTATGGAAATGGTCTAGAAGAAATAACAATTCTCCAGAAGAAAAACAGCATGGCAAACCCTGCAATGGAGTTCTTCAGGATATCTTTTTTTTTTTTTTTGGACAGAGTCTCACTTTGTCACCCACATTGGAGTGCAGTGGTGTGATCTTGGCTCACTGCAACTCCCATCTCCTGGGTTCAAGCAATTCCCAGGCCTCAGACTCCCGACTAGCTGGGATTACAGGTGTTCGCCACCACCGTCAGCTATTTGTTTTTTATTTTTTAGTAGAGACAGTGTTTCACCCAATTGGCCAGACTGGTCTTGAACTCCTGACCTCAAGTGATCTGCCCATCTCGGCTTCCCAAAGTTCTGGGATTACAAGCGTGAGCCACCATGCCTGGCCTCCCTTCCCATATCTACTGCCTGTTCCTCAGCCTCCAGTATGCTCGATCAGAAACAGAAAAATGGAAATCACTTGAGTGTCAGAGGACCAACTGAGGCTTAGCAGCCGCAGCCCACCCTGCTGCTTCCTGGCTGTGTGAGCCAGGAGGCATTCCCCTCATTCTCTGCCTCCAGTTTCCTCCTTGTACAACAGGGCCACTAAAAGTGCCATCCTCATGGGGCAGTCGTGAGGATGGATGGGGGCAGTGTTCATGAAGTGCTCAGCTCGTGGGAATCCTCAGCAATCATCAGCTGTTATTACACTAGTGACTGCTGTTGTTATTGTTATTTCAAAACGGACAGTAATGTATTCCTCCCAGTGCTCCTCTTGCCATGGTGGGCCCCTGAGCGGGGATACTCATGGAATCTGAACATGTGTCCCCAAAACAATGTTTAAACTGTCGACAGTGTGAGACTGTACAACAACCAGAAGAGCATGTTCTGATGTGAGAATGTGAGGTTCAAGAAAAGACTGGCCCCAGTGAATACAGACTGCCCAGTCCCCCCACCCGAGGTCAGCCTGTCACCCAGAGAGCAAGAGGCAAGAACACGGAGTGCGCTGCAGCCTCAGACAGCCAGCCTGGAATTCCCTTTAACGCCAGGATCCTCTCCTCCCTCTGTCACTACTGCTGCTGAACTTCCCATTTAGATTTCAGATCATTATGAAATGCAGCGACAGGAAGCATCCTCTGGGGAAGGGTTTGATGGAATTGTTACGACCTGATGCTGCGATTCCTCCTCCAAGAGCCCCTCCTTCCCAGCTGCCTTGAGACATTAAAGAAACCAGTTTCCTTGGCTGCGAGTTGTGTCTTTTGTGCATATGAGAAGAAGGATGTCTGTCCTCCCGGTGATCAAGGGTAAATGCTGTGCAAAATCCAGTCCAGACCAAAAAAGAGCGCATCACAGTTCAGACTTGTTTCCTGGCTCATTCTAGAAAAGAACTCATGTTGCTGATGAAGGAGGCTGAGGCAGGAAAACAGTTTGAATCCAGGAGGCGGAGGTTGCAGTGAGCCGAGATCACATCACTACACTCCAGATTGGGTGAGACAGCAAGACCCCATCTCAAAAAAAAAAAAAAGAACCAACCAAAAAAAGATGCTGTGTATGACTGCCCGACTAAAACGTTCCAACTCAGGTAACGTGTGTGCCACGCTGAAGGAACCTGAGAACACCGGTGGTGTCACTAAAGACATTAAGTGTTTCCTACTTTGGTGCTTGGAAAGATGAAGTGTATATCTCACACTTAATCACAGTCACAGATGAGTTCTGTGGACCTGGACATGTGTCCTCCTTGAGAGTCAGTGACAGGCCACCGTGCAGTGCTGATGGGACAAAACCATCCCCTGCAGCCTCAGTGGGCCACTGAGAGTATTGCCACAGCACCTACCAAGTTTCCAGGATGCACCACTGAGACCCCTCCTGGCCAGAAGGCAAGGCTTAGGCAAAGAAATTAAACCAAAGTCGAGCCAATACGGCTTAGCATCTGGTAGAAATGTATCCCTCAGGGCTCTCTGGTGACCCAGTTCCCACAAGCCTGTGACGCCGTCTTGGCGACACTCCACTGGAGACAGGTGGAGAACAGGAGGATTAGGGTAGATGAATCTATTGGGTTTGGAAACCATCTCATGGTTTTTAAATTCCCAAACTATTAAATTCCTATTGAATTAAAGTGTCTCTGTGTTTGGAGAAACAGAACCAATTACACATCACCACTCTCAGCTATGAAATTTTAGCTTTATATTTATGAAACGTCTTTTCATCAAACTACTTTCTTTGGCAATTGATAAGCCTTTAGGAGAAAGGAAACTATTCTTACCTGTTAATTTTTACCCCGTGTTCTTTCTTAAAGACTTTAGATGGGCCTTGGCTTAGTAGCTCTACCCCAAATATGAAGTGTTCAGAATAAAGTCTTGTTAATTATTAACTCCCCTAAAACATTCTTACCCCCAGAACTATTCACTCCTTAACCCACACACATTCACCAGAAGCAAAACCAAGCTCAGACGTTCCATGCCGTCAAGCCAGTCCACTTCAACTTGGCTTCCATAGTCAAATATTGTGGTCTTCTATAGCAACTGAAGAGGCTGTCTTGCTAATTCTGAGAGTCTTTGTTAACAAAGATGCTGGCTGGGTGTGGTGGCTCAGGACTGTAATCCCAGCATTTTGGGAGGCAGAGGTAGGTAGATCACTCGAGATCAGGAGTTCAAGACCAGCCCCGCCAACATGGTGAAACCCTGTCTCTATGAAACATACACAAATTACCCAAGCGTGGTGGCATGCACTTAGAATACCAGCTACTCGGGAGGCTGAGGCAGGAGAATCGCTTGAGCCTGGGAGGCGGAGGTTGCAGTGGGCCGATATGACTACACTCCAGCTTAAGTGTCAGAGCAAGACTCCATCTCAAAAAAAAAAAAAAAGAAAGAAAAGAGAACAACTAACCAAGAAAAGATGCTGTGTTGTGACCGCCTGGCTAAAAAGTTCCATCTCAGGTACCGTGTGTGCCATACTTACGGAATCTGAGAACGCTAGTGGTGTCAATAAAGACACTGAGTGTTTCTTACGTTAGTGCTTAGAGAGATGAAGTGTGCATCTCTAAATGATCTCGTATTTTAAAAACCCACAATGCCACAAACCATGATGAGACCTAGAGGACCCCATCCTTGCGATGCCCTTTTGTGCAAGACAGAGGCGCTCAGGCCATGCCTGCTGGGATGTGATCAGTGGACAATGTGCCAATCACAAAACCCCTGCCTCATAGGGTAATTATTGGAGCCCCAGTTCCCAGTCTCTCCTGTGCTCTAGGGAAGCCCAGGTGGCCTGTCCTGTCTGGTTGGCAGCTGTTCTCATTCTGCCCAACACTGCCCAAGTTCAGTTCTCTTGTACCTCCAGCTTCCAGTCTTGTCTTCAAAAGGCCCCAAGTCAGGGCCCTCCATTCAGACCCCATATCTACAGCTGACTGCCCCACACTGGCCCCTGATGCTGTGGCCAGACCTCTCGGGTTCAGAGATGGCTCTTCCCCTGTGACGTAACCTCCAAGTGTCACAGATAGAAGCCGGATCTCTCCTTTACTTTTCAAGCTAGACCTGTTCTATCTTTAGCCACAGAGGCTACATTGGAGCAGGAAAGGACCCTCTTGGACTTTGTTAGGCCACAAAACAGTGTGCCTCAGGCCCACTGGTCTCTCCACCACCTCATTGTCACAACTCGCTCTACCTCTCTCTTCCTTCAAATATAAACCCAGTTCTGAAAGAATATTCCACATGTGTAAGGAGTGCTTCCCATTGACTGCCAGAAGCAGTACTCCAGGCCCTGGATTGTGCTTGTGTGCTTCCTTGTCTGCTGTCCTCAGCCCCTTTGTCCCCATCTAAGGCAGGGACTGTGCTTCCCTGAAACCCCTTCCCTGCATGGCTCCAGGTTCAAGCTTGCTAATAAAAGGCACTCAAGTGACAGCTGGAAGGCCCAGGTGAGGCAGTGGCCATCCCTCTGGATGGTGAGGACAGGAGGAAGGGGTAACAGACAACTCAGAGGTGCACATCCACCTCAGTGGTTCCTGTTGCCATCTGCTCCACAGCCAGCTCGTCCTCCTGATCACTGACCCATTGGCCTACAGTGGCCCAGGCCCCCACTAGGCACTGAGGTCCAGGCTGCAGGGTGGCTGGAGACATCCTTGTGTCTCCATGGCCTCTCTTCTCACACTCCGGAAATGGATTTGGACTTTCCCACAAGCCTGAACTCTGGTCCAGGTGCTGCAGGCTGTAGTGGTTTCCTTCTACTCAGACCCTTGCCTGCCCCTTTCCAGATCTTCCCTTCCTTACCTCCCTCAACACTTATTCCCACCATGTTTCCAAGTTCTCTGGTTTCCCACTGACCCCTGACATACCTGGAGGTCAAAAAGCAACCACTATCTGTCCTTGTGATTAGGATTTTAGCCCGGGAAGTCACCCTCACCTCCAGTGTGCCATTCAGTGGGCTCCCCCAAAGGCCCAATGAGGCCCATACAGATAGATTTCTGAGTACCCCGTGCTGACATTCTCTCCTGCTTCTAGTGGAACTAGAAATGCCTCCATCCGAGGCCTCCATGTTTGTGTGTGTGTGTGTTTGTGTGTGTGTGTGTGAGAGAGAGATAGAGACTCTGCACCATTGGTGTGTGCTGAGTGAGTGTGGACAGCTCATCCCACGAAGCTCCCTGACATAGGTACCAGGATGCCCTGGGGCACCAGCTCTGCTCCTCCGAGGTATAATAGGCCCTAGACAATGAGCTTGGCAACATCCCCATCACTGCCTAAGACAGACAGGCAGGGAGAAGCGCTCAGGGCCAGCCAGCTGGCTGAGTTGACAGATGGAGCAGCTGTTGCATTGCATCCACATCACTGCATTTGTCCAAGTGTGCAGATTGGCCTGCACAGCCAATGACCACCTGCAGAGCTTTGAGTGGCAATGTTACGATGGCGATCATGGCCATGTTCTTTTGCTGATAGTTCAGCATTGTTTCTATTTTGAGTAACATTTGCAGTGATGAAAATAATACTAAACTGTGAGCTAAAGAAAACTAAAAATCGGTTTTTTCTATGATAAAAATCTCATTGAATTTTAAAAATTCCTAGACTCATATTCTTTGAAGAATTTCTGCTTCCAGTCATGGTGTCTCTGCTCTCCTGGGACCTGGGGCCACTGCTCACCTGAGCCCTTCCTGATTCTTCATCACCTAAGCCAGGTGATGGGCAAGACAGCTCAGGACCAGGGATCAGCCACAGGAAGGGCCCAGCCAGGTGGCCATTGTTCACAGGGTGGTGTGGATACGCCTGGGGCGCACAGGGCTGACACACCCCGGGGACCAGTACGGCAACAATCTATGCCCACCTGTGGCCCCATTTATCTTCTGTCCCTCCCAGGCTGACCCAGTCCCATGCTCTCTGCCCTCTTTGCTCTTCTTCTCTTGCTATGTTTTCAGGACCTGCTCCACATCCTGAACCTGGAGTAGGCTTTGGTACATCCCTCCCCTTTTCAGCCTTTCCAAGTGGTACAGGAAGGCACAGAAATAATAAAAGCCAAAAAACTCAGTAATAGAAATTTCATGTCTATCTCTTATCTGTATAGTTCATAATTCTGAAGTTCACATGACATTTCACGTTCTTCAAATTGAGTGCCTCAGCAATAAGAGCTTATGAATATGGCCTCCCGTAGCCTCATGTACATATTCCACAAGTTTCTTCCTGGTATCATGTTACACATGTTGCTCATATTGATGGGTATACCCTGAAACCTAAGTTCCTCTGGAGGAGAAAATCATCTTTCTTATTTTTTTTTTTTGCAAAATGTATTTTAATACAATTTCCAAGATTGAGTTAAGCAAATAGCACTAAATAATATTAATATTTATAAATTAATACTTAATACTAATTAAGTAGTATTAATCACTCAGCACACAGAGTATGGCATTATTTTAATATATCAATTATGTATAATATTACCTATATTATAAAATTAAGTATATTTTTAATTACTATTACCTAAGTATAATATTACTATAATATTAAGTATACTATTACTTAAGTATAATATTACATATACTAATTTATATTAGTATATTACTAGCATAATATTAGTATATTATATCAATTATTATAAATAATATGATATATTTCTAAATGGTAAGCTGATTCTGGGAAGAAAAGCTTTCTCGGAAGATATGATAACTCAGTTCTTATTAGCATCCAATGAGCTTTTAAAAGTTGAATATAATTTCTGTCCAATAAGTCACTGAAACCTTGTTTTCGTTTTTAAATAAATTCAAATGAACCCAATAGGTTAAATTACTTTTAAATCATTAAATTATTCAGTGTTCATTTCAAATTCTGCAGGCTTGTGGGAGAGAAGTACACTTTTAATAGGTTTCTTTACTGATGAAATAAAAAACAGATGGTCTCCTATAATTTCTGTTAGAAACTTCATAGAGCTCCGTGAAGAATGGGCCAGGTTATAATTTAACCACGTTTGGATGAAAAGCAAATAATCAGCCTTAAAGAGCCAGGTCTGTTCTTTCAGCCTCCCCTTTCTCACCCACTGTGAACACACAGGATTCAAAGCCAGAGTTTCCCGTGTGATCTCTAGAAAGAATTGCTGAAGCTGTAAGCTATAAAATAGGGAGGGGGCTTAGTTACGCCACTCCCTCGCTCCAGCTGCCAAAACCAACAAGCAGGAGCCATGCTTTGTTTTCTGTGTTTGACTGTTGGGAGGATGGAGGGGCCATGCGTTGGAGAAAAGGTTATTGTTGGTTAGAAAGTTGATTTTATTCTTTGAAAAATTAATAAAGAAAAGCCACTGTTCCATGAGGGCCTTGCATTGCAGAAAAATAACTACTTATCCTGCGCTCATCCCAAACCCCCTGACCAATGGAGCTAAAATCCAAGGACATCTGCCCTGCACCAGTGGCCCTCCTCACTCCAGCCCTGCAGCCATCGCAGGGACAAGGGCAGCCTCTTCTCCTTAGGGGTTGCCCCCACTGGAAACAACCAGAGGAGTCCCAGATACACGGAATCTCGCTCAGGTCTTCCTAATACAAAAACAGGCCACAGGTCTGGTGATTAAAAAGTTTTGGAAATAGATCATGACGATGGCTGTAGAACACTGTGAATGCAATTCATGCCACTGAATTCTACACCCAAAAACGGTTACAATTTTATGTTACATATATACAGATATATGTCTATTTACAACCATAATTAAAAGCATTTTTATTAGACCATAGAGATAAAATGGTGTGTTGAGCAAGAAAACGCTTATAAGAATTGAAAAATTAAAATTCTTAGAAATGAGTTGCTCCCTTCTGAGGAAAGTGTGTACCCTTTCTGAGAATAGTCAAATATCCTCCTTGCACATCAAAAAGACACACCAAATAAGCAGCAATAAAAACAAGAGACAGTTTTCTAACAAGATTTTGTTCCCCTGAGAGTCGTGAGAGTTGTCAGCATTCTTTAAGATGACAAATCTTTCTCCCCTTAATTAGCTGTTCCACAGACAAACTGCCCCAAACGATGGCTCTAAAGCCAGCTGCATATAGTATTTTTAAATAAAATAAAGACAACAACAGCAGCAAGATTTGAGCTTATTAAATTGCTTTGAATTCTATTTCCAGTTGAACTGATATTTTATTCTCTAACCTCAAAATAGTGACATAAGCCTCCACATCAGAAAGAAACAGCCTATAATTGGGCTTGATGGCAATTAGAGCTTGCTGCCTTGAATCTTTGCACTGCAAAAGCAATCAGGTCAATACTCTATATTTCATTTCCTAACTTATTTTAACCCCATTCCACTGAAATGGACTAGGGCTTTTCCTCCTAAGTATGCACATACAGTAGTTCTCCACACTTTGTTAGCCCACCATATGTCCAGGTCAGTTACAAGAAGTCAGTCAATGCTTATTTCAAGTTCTATCACAAAATCCAGGTGCAATAAAGTATTTCCAGCCAGAGGGTTATAAAACAGAGGTGGATGTCAGTAAGTCGCTTCTTCAGACATCCCTGTGTCTAAGCACGCAGACAGCATCCCCAGAACTGGTTTACATATGTCCTCGAGGCTGACATTCACAAGAGCGGACCGAATGCCAGGCACAACTCTACAGGCCTTGTGTGTGTCCGCTCACTGGAGCTCACACCCGTCCTGTTAGGTAGCGACATTATAATTTCACTTCACCCACAACAAAATAAGCCTCAGTGTCACCAGGCTACTAAGTGGAGGAGGCCGAACGGGAAGCCAGGAATACAGACCTCAGAGTGTTCTCTGTGCTGCTTGCCTTAAGGAAAGAAAAGCTTTGCAAGGATGTTTTTCTCGTCATCCTCTGATCACGCACAGGTCTGGAACCTCCCATGACTTACTTGGGTCCTTCAAATCTACAAGGGTTTTTACTTCCTAAAGGTATTTATTTTTATTACATGATACATCATAATATAATATTATAATAAAATATAGAACATGCTACACGTGATATGATGTACTACATTAATACATATTTTTCTTTTCTTTCTAACTTTTATTTTAGGCTCAGTGGTACACATGCAGGTTTGTTATATCGGTAAACTCATGTCACAGAGTTTCATTATACATATTACTTCATTACATGGGTACTAAGCCTGGTACTCAATAGTTATTTTTTCTGATCCTCTTCCTCCTTCTACCCTCCACCCTCAAGTAGACCCCAGTGTCTGTTGTTTCCTTCTTTGTGTTCATATTTTTTTTTTCTTTCTGAAGCAGTCTTGCTCCCTCACCCACACTAGAGTGCAGTGGCACTATCTCAGCTCACTGCAACTTACAGCTCCAGGGTTCAAGTTATTCTTGTGCCTCAGCCTCATGAGTAGCTAGGATCACAGGTGTGTGCCACCATTCTCGGCTAATTTTTGTATTTTTAGTCGAGATGGGGTTTCACCATGTTGGTGAGGCTGGTCTCAAACTCCTGGCCTCAAGTAATCCCCCTGGCTCAGCCTCCCAAAGTGCTGGGATTACAGATGTGAGCCACCACACCCAGCCTTGTGTCTATACGTTCTTATCATTTAGCTCCCACTTATAAAGTGAAAACATGCAGCCTTTGGTTTTCTGTTCCTGTGTTACTTTGCTAAAGATGATGGACTCCAGCTCCATGTTCCCCGCAAATGACATGGTCTTGTTCTTTTTTGTGGCTGCATGGTATTCCTTGGTGTATATGTACAGCATTTTCTTTATCCAGTCTATCATTAATGGGCATTCCTATTGATTCCATGTCTTTACTATTGTGAATAGTGCTGAGATGAACATGTGCATCCATGTGTCTTTATGGTAGAATGATTTATATTTTAGGGAGTATATACCCAGTAATGGAATTGCTGGATTGAATGGCAGTTCTGTTTTTAGCTCTTTGAAAAATCGCCACACTGCTTTCCACAATGGTTGAACTAATTTACATCCCCACCAAGAGTGTATAAGTGTTACCTTTTCTCTGCAAACTCACCAGCATCTGTCATTTTTTAACTTTTTAATAACAGCCTTTCTGACTGGTGTAAGGTGGTATCACATTGCGGTTTCGATTTACTTTCTCTAACGAGCAGTCATATTGAGCTTTATCTCATACGCTTGTTGGCCGCATATATTTCTTTTGAAATGTGTTTGTTCATGTCCTTTGCCCACTTTTTAATGGGGTTTATTTTTTTCTTGTAAATTTGTCTAAGTTCCTTAGAGATGCTGGATATTCGACCTTTGCCGGATGCACAGTTTGCAAATATTTTATCCTATTCTGTAGGTTGTCTGTTTACTCTGTTGATAGTTTCTTTTGCTGTGCAGAAGATCTTTGATATAATTAGATCCCATTTGTCGATTTTTGCTTTTGTTGTGATTGCTTTTGGTGTCTTCCTTATGAAAGCTTTGTCCACGACTATGTCCTGAATGGCACTGCCTGAGTTGTCTTCGTTTTAATAGTTTTAGGATTACATTTAAGTCTTTAATCCATCTTGAGTTGATTTGTGTATATGATGTGAAGAAGGAGTCCAGTTTCAATCTTCTGCAGATGGTTAACCCGGCATCATTTAGGCAGTACTTTCCCCGTTGTTTGTTTCTGTCAGCATTGTCAAAGATCAGATGGTTGTAGGTGTCCAGTCTTATTTCTGGGCTCTCTATTCTGTTCCATTGGTCGATGTGTCTATCTTTGTACCAGTACCATGCTGTTCTGGTCAGTGTAGTGTAAGATAGTTTGAGGTCAGGTAGCCTGATGCCTCTAGCTTTGTTTGCTTGTGTTTGTTTTGTTTTGTTGTTTGTTTGTCTTTTACTAGGATTACCTTGGCTATTCAGGCTCATTGTGGTTCCACATGAATTTTAAAATTGTTTTTCTAGTTCTGTGAAGAATGTCCTCGGTAGTTTGATATGAATAGCATTGAATCTATAAATTGCTTTGAGCAGTATGACCATTTTAATAATAATTTTTTCTATCCATGAGCATGAAATGTTTTTTCCATTTGTTTGTATCATCTCTAATTTCTTTGAGCAGTGTTTTGCAATTCTCATTATAGAGACCTTTCACCTCGCTGGCTAGCTGTATTCCTAGGTAATTCACTCTCTCTGTGGCGATTTTGAGAAAGGATTTCCTGTTGCACAGGCTGGAATGCAGTGGCACAAACATGCTCATTATAGCCTTGACTCTTTGGGCTGAAGTGATCCTCCTGCCTCAGTCTCTCTCAGCATCTGAGACTAAAGGCATGTGCCACCATGGCCAGACAATTTTTAGTTCATTTTTGTAGAAACAGGGTCTTGCTGTGTTACCCAAGCCCAAGCTGGTCTCAAACTCCTGGCCTCAAGTGTACTTTATTATTGTACATAAATATGTTTTAGTTCATGCTCACGCTGCTATAAAAAACTGTCTGAGACTGGGTTATTTATAAAGAAAAGAGGTTTGATTGACTCATAGTTCCACATACCTGGGAAAGCCTTAGGACACTTACAATCATGGTAGAAGGGGAAGTAGGCACATTTTACATGGTGGCAGACAAGAGAGAGCATGTGAAGGAGAAACTGTCAAACATTTATAAAATCATCACATCTTGTGAGAACTCACTCACTATTTTAAGAACTGCATGAGGAAATCACCCCCAGGATCCAGTCACCTCCCACTATCTCCATCCCTCAACATGTGGGGATTACGGGGATTACAATTTGAGATGAGATTTGAGTGGGGACACAGCCAAACCATATCAAAATATAATGGATGTGTTACATACAAATATAATTTATACTTCATTCCAGCTGTGTTTCAACATGATCAAAGAAAGTTTCGATACACTTGCTATTTCCAAAGTTCCTGCTGAGATATTTTTCATTGTTCATTCTATTTTGCTTCAGTCATAAAGATTGAATTATTAAGCTTGTGTCTCTTCCAAATTGTGTACAATTTTGCTTAGCTTTATTTTAGATCATTATCTGTATTTGAAGGAAAATCACTTAATTGTCCTTGGGATATATAACGTTAAAATAATTTTACCTTTTCTTTGTGTCTCACACAGAAATGTCACTTTTTCCTATGGACAACTCTATGAACCTTCTTTCTCCCCAGCTTCGTCACAACTTACAAGTGTGTCAGGTGGATTCATCCTCTGTTGGGAGGGTGGGAGTGTGCCTCTTTGATTTACGTAAAAATGAAAACACCATTACTGACACTTCTAAAATTTCAGCCCTAGGATGCCCTTCAATTAACAGCACACAACATCTCCCTTCTGAGATCCTAATTAGCTACTGCCCAGCTCCTGCCAAATGCTCGTTGTGACTGTCAATAACCAATGTGAGAAAGACATAGGGATGCACCAGGACATGCTCCCCACTGATCCCACAGGGTTTTCTAAGCTGTTTTCCCACTGAGCTAGGAGATCAGGAAGCAGCACTTCTGATGACATGAGCTCATCTCCCCAAACATAAGCCCTCACTACACCACAGGTTGGTAATATACTCTCAGCTTTTAAGGAAAAATAAACAGTGCCTCCCTGTGCCAAGACCCACTCCCTTTCTTTCTATGTGGGCTTCCCTGGAACAAGTGGGAGAAGATTGGCCTGGGTGAGCTTCAGCTGGGTAAGAGCCCCTGAGTCAATGCAGACCTGCTCTACTCAAGGCCCAGGGCAAACCTCTCCTGCTCTAACTCCCAAAGGCTGGTCCTGTCTTTCCAAATGGAAGCCAGGAGCTTGGGATCTAGGGTGCCTGGTTAAAGTGGCTTGGGTGCTCCTGGGCTCCTTAGTTGGTCCTAGGCTCTTTGGGTGGTCGTGGGTTGTGGCACCCAACTGGCCTCAATGGATGAAGTCCCCCACCCTGCCAGACTTATTCTCAGGAATTCCAATTAGTAGCTGGTGCTGAAGCCCCTGTGCTGGGGACCCCAGGATCCTTGTGGAGAGTTACAGCTTGTCTAGGCAGGTTGGGATACCATGACACATCTATCCCACTCAGAACATGATCTGATCATCAGAAGCCTATAGAACAGTGTCTCCCCTGTCTGCTTTAGCTTCAAGAAATTCTGCACCACATTTGGCCAGATGCGGTGGCTCAGGCCTGTAATCTCAGCATGTTGGGAGACCAAAGCAGGTGGACCACTTGATGAGCTTAAGAGTTCAAGACCAGTGTGGGCAACATGGTGAAACCCCATTTCTACTATAAATATAAAAGTTCGCCAGGCTTCATGGTACATGCCTGTAATCCTAGCTACTCAGATGTCTGAGGCAGGAGAATCTCTTGAACCCGAGAGGCAGATGGAGCCGCTGCATTCCAGCCTGGGAAACAGAACAAGACCCTATTTCATAAAAAAGAAGTTCTGTGTCAAGTCCAATGTTCAAATGAAGGAACTATATTACCCTGTGCCTGTGTGCAGTGCCCTTGCCTTCCCTGCCTGTTAATCTTGAGCTTTTGTGTCCATCCAAATGAGTCAGCTCATGTTGCTTTTCTTATCAGTAGCCTCAAATAATTTGGGGGGAAAAAGCAAAAGACCAATTTTAAAGCAAATATTAGGTCATGTACTTTTTTAAGGTTTTAGGAGCAAATGATAATTTTCACACCATGCACTTTCCGATCTGTTTTCTTGTGGAGCAGAGCCTTAAAAAGTTCATGAATTAAGTGACTGCAGCACATCAGAACTCTATGATACCTTCCTCAGTGTAAGAGGAATCTGGAGGCTCTCATTCCCATACAGGGGTATTGAGGACAGAGTTCCTTCTGGTTTATTCCATTGGACATGGTTCTTCAAAGTTCACCATTTATTTGTTTGTTCACTCATTCACTCAACAACCTTATGTAGAATATATGCTAAGCATGGAAAGATAAGTGCACTGATCAGCATTGAAAGAGTCCTGGGGAAGCATGAAAAGCTGGCTTAGAAGTGGATGTTGATTCTACAATAGAAGATAGACAGAAAAAATGAGGAGCAAAGAGGTGGCGTATTCAAAATGGAGAGGAGGAAAAAAGCACAGAAGGCATGTGGGCTGAGAGCCAAGGGCTAAGAACTGGCTTCCTGGGATAAGACCCCTGTAGTCCCACAGGACCTCCCTGCGCTTAGAAGGCCCCACACTTGGCTTAATGCTTTGCTGTCACCATCTTGAAACGCATTATTTGTGAGCAAGGGTCCCTGCCTTTTAATTTTGCACCAGGCCTTGAAAATTATGTATCCCATCCTGATAAAGAATGAGTCAAGAGTAGCTAAAAAGCTGGGGAGTGGTGGGTCGTGGATGGTTTTCTACACAGTTCCACATGGGGGTTGGTAATAGAGTCAGGGTTGGCTTCTGAAACCTTTCTTTCCACTGCATCTCCTGCCGTCCTCCTGGTCATCAGATGTTCTCCTGGTCATCTGGGCTCAATCCCTTCCCCTCAGCTGGGATCAGAGGCTAAATGACCAGGAGTGGTCTAAACCAGCACAGTAGCCCTCTGCTCAGGTACCTGCTGAGACTTCCACCCATTTCTCCAGCTTGTAGCCCATAGCAGCATGCACTCCTTTCCTGGCTGATGGGGAAAATACAGATATATGAGGATTGAGGTCACAGCAAAGTTAGCCTTCTCATCTCAATGGCACTACCCTCCTTCTACCTCTAACCTGCTCTCTCTTCATGATCTGCTGTGACACATGGGTCTTTTCCTCTCTTCAGAACACAATGAAGCCCCTACTACCCCATGCTTGAATAACTCCCCTTCCTGCTCATCCAGAAAAATCCTTCAATTTCTTTTCTTTCCCCACCAACCGATATCTTCACCCCAGTCATCCAAGGGATTTGAAGACAAACCCATCTGTACTCATGATGGCATCTCTGCCAGGACCTTAGATCTATCTGTGGTCTTTCTCTCTTCTGAGCTTCAGCCTCTCCTTCTCTTTTGAAATCTTTCAAATGAGGCAATAAACAAGCTCTGTTTTCTCTCATCTACCTAAATATGTAAATATACAAGCCCCTGTCCATGGCAACTTCTTCAGACGTCACTCCTTCCTTGAACTGCTGGGCCACCAGTATTCAAAATAGTGCACCACTGCTCTGTCTTGGTCTCTACCATTCTCTTCCTGTAGAATTCTCTTGCTCCAGGACTTCATCTGGCTGTTCAATCTGCCTTTCTCAGTCACAGATCAAAATCACCTGGTTCAACTCATGAGTCTGTGGTCAGAACCCAGTTCTAACTCCAGAGCAAGAAAGAAGATTCCAAACCAAAGAAGTGGGTCACTGCATGCAGTCTTGGCTGCTCCCTAGTTTGCCTTCCCTGCTTTATCTTTTGTCTGACAGATTGCATGGCTGTTCAGCAAATATCACCCTCCTGTCCTCATAATGTTGTACCTGAACACATTGGTGGCATTGGCCAGTTGAATACGAGCAGGTATGATGCAATCAAAAGCTTCAGTTGCCACCTAGTGACTTCACTCAGCTCTTGTGATTCTGTCTTCTGCCATGAGAAAATCCCCATGTACCTAAGGTCCAGAATGGGAAAACACTGGGAGGAAACCTGAACCCATCACAGTCTGGAGCCTCTTGCAGCAAAGCCCTGCCAAGATGCAGAACTTCAAGCTAGAAAAAAGTGATCTGATCTTGTAAACCACTGATATTTGGGCTTCTTTGTCACACAGCATTATCACAGAAAAGCCTGACTCACACACTCCACCATGTGTTGGTGTACCCAGTACAGAACAAAATATATCCATGAGGCCTAAAAGAGAAACAGAGAAAGAAAGAAGGAAATGAAGAGATCTTAGAACATCCAAAGACTAAGCATTTAGTGAAAGCTATGTTCATAAACAAAAGCTTCCAAATCTGCCTTCTGGAAAATGCACAAAAACAGGCTGGTTCACTGCTCCTCGCCTGAAGTCTGTCAAAAAGACCATTTTTGTTGTTTTCATTGTGTCGCACACAGAGGGAGCTCCATGAGAATGTCACTGCCGGCCCTCTGCCCCACCCCTTACTCTTCCCAGCCAGGGCAGTTGAAATGGCTTCTCCTATTGGTAAGTTTGGGAGAAGAAGCTGGGCATGCCTGAGCAGCCACCTCTTCTCTCCCACATAATCTACCTGCCTGCACAGAACACGCAAGCTAGTCTGTTCTCAGTCATGCTGTGAGGGGCCTTCTTCTAGGGGAAAACTTAGTGACTAGGTGAGCCAATAAGTTGAATTTAGGGGTGTGGAAGCCTATTTGCTTATAGTCCTAATTACATGTCACAAAATATAAAAAGCCTAGCAGTAATTAAGTTTCATCCCCAACTACCTGACACCTGTTATAAACATATTAATTTCTTATCCTTTAAGATTTCAAGCTAAAATCTGCCGTAACATAATTTACAGTAGTATAAAAATTTTCTATGGTGAGAAGCAATTACTGAGTTGAAATTTTGAGATCCATCAAAAGGTAAGTGAAAGGTGCCCTTCTACACTCATGTGCTTGAACCAGTGTGCTGCATCCACCTCAAAGACCCTTGGTAAAATTGGCTTTCAGGTTAGGCTGTGAACAGTGTGAAACAGGCTAAGCTGTAGAAAATCACATTAGATCAATTAAATTTGCTGCCAATTTATCCTTTCACATTAGCACAATGATCAATTGTAGCATAAGTAATGGTTTGGACCTTAAAGAGAACTGTTGATAAATCTTAAATATTAACAAGGCTGAATTCCTGCTAGGGATAAAAGGCAATGTCTCGAATTTAGCAAATATATCCACCATTCAGATATACTTGGTAAAGTCAAGACATTGCCTTTTGCCAACTAATAGCAGTAATGAACCATGGAAGCTTCTGAAACAGGCAAGTGAAAACAGTTAATATTTGAAGTGGTAATGTTGTAGGACTTTCTCCTTAGTTCAGCCACAAGCCAGATTCCTGTCACACCACCGTGAAAGATTTGACTCACAGATGCTTTGAAGGGTGAGAAGGGCAGAGTTTACTGGTGAAAAGGGGAAAAGGAGAAAACAGGGACTCTCAGCAAAGCAAGAGTCCTGCCAATGGGCTTCCTGCCTCACAGACTGAATCCCAGTTACCCACCCTGGATCAGGAGAGGCCAGGCTTCTCCCAACCAACAAACAGCCCAAACTTCCTGAGACTCAACCCCAGTACTACACATGCCTCCCAGTGTGCAGGTCAGGCAGGGGTTCTCCAGGGACCTCTTTATACCTGGCTGTTAGTCATTGGAAATATCCATCAAATTGTTCAGAAACCCCCATTACCACCTTCTCTGACCCTAGGGAGTCTGCAGACTAATTGGCATCCTCTGATTTGAGGATCCCATCTACTAAAATCCAGTCCACAGTAAAGAGGAAATGGCAAACGTTAAAACCTTTCATATTGGGCAAGCCTCTGCTTCTAGGACAAGATTATATTACAATTAAATGCTGTAGAACGTGACAAACAAAACAATTCTTACCCACTACTCTATTTGGATAAGAGCTACTTAATTCACCCAATGACCCCTAAGAAAATTATAAGCAGACAGATGAGATAATATATGACGGACAGGTGGGGGTTCATGGAAGCCAAAGCAAGGAAAGTTCTCAAGGATTGGGCTCTGTGGGATTCCATAAGGAACCTCCCTGTAAGTACCCGGTTGGTACAGGATCCTAGGAACCAGGGAAAAGGATGTTAGAAAGAAAAGCAGCATCAATCTTTGCTTGGAGCACTAGTGGGGATTTCAGAAATCGTATCATTTAAATGAGCTCCATCTCAGATTATTCTATGCTAAAAGGTAGTTGCAGGTTAATAGTCAAGCAGGTGTAGAATGGGTTTCGTACTCAGAAACTCATTCTTCATCGTCTACACAAAGCCCCTTGTATAGATGATGAAGTAGATGATAAAGAATGAGTTTTTCTTTGTTCATAGGAAAAAAAAGTGAAAACTAATTTTTAAAAAAGGAAAAAGAAGTGATGTGGTTTGGATATCTTTTCTATCTTTTATATTCTATTTTTGAAAACTTAAATACTAAAAAAGGGAAGAGAGGGAGACAGGAAGGAAGAAAGAAGAGAGAGAGAAAGATATCATATTCTGCTGTTTTGAAAGCACAAATCAAGAGACTCAAGTGTTTCCTATCTAGTAATCCTATTTCTAGGATCTCCCTTCAGAATAAACATAAATATTAGCCAAGTTTTGAAATCATTTAAATACCCAATATTAAGGTATTCGTTTGTAAACGTTCAGTCTACAGATGCTAACAATTATCATTATAAGTAGTATACAATGACATGGAAAACATTTTTGAAATTCAAATGGACACAACTATGAATGTATTCTTATTCTTGCTGTGAAAATACTATGGATGCTAAAAACTCAAGAAAACACATTAATAATAAAATGATAAGAGGTTTTGATTTTCCTCTGCATAGTTTTTTATATTTTTTCAATTTTTTTTTGAGATAGGTCACCCAGGCTGGAGTACAGTGGTGCAATTTCAGTTCACTGTAACTTCCGTCTCTCTCCTGAGTTCAAGCAATTCCATGCCTCAGCCACCTGAGCAGCTGGGATTACAGGCACATGCTACCACATTGGCCAATTTTTATATTTTTGGTAGAAGTGGGATTTTGCCATGTTGGCCAGGCTTGTATCAAACTTTTGGCTCCAAGTGATCTGATCTGCCCACCTTTGTCTCACAAGGGGCTGGGCCATACCTAGCCTTAAATGTTCTTCAATGAGCAAACACTACTTTCAATATGTGTGTGTGTGTGTGTATATTTCATATATAAATAATTCTTTCTTATCTTCCACATATATATGGAATCCCAACATGGCCTGCCAAGACTCTAATCTAATCTACCCTAATCTCCAGGACTGTGAATGCAATGGGATATCATCCCATGACATCATGCACATAGCAAAAGAAAATTTGCAGATGTAATTAAGGTTATTTAATGGATGACTTTCAGTTACTTGGAAGGGAGGTTATCCAAGCAGGTCTAATCTAATCACATGAGCCCTGAACAACAGACTTTTCTCTGGCAGGGAGCAGAATGGGAAGTCAGAGAGAAGCAAAGGATGAGAAGAATTCCATGCACAGTTGCTGGCTTTGAAGATGGAGGTGACTGTATTAATCATGTATTTTATTTTCTGTATTCTAATGCTTTAACATCTGGGGACTTGCTGACTCTGCAGACTGCCCTTCCCAGGGTTAATGAGGTCTAAACATAGCAAACAGCTCACCTGGAATATGCCTTTTAAATGCAAATCAACTGATCCTGAGCTCACACCCTCAATCACCCCCTCTATTCACACAAGTCCACTATGCACCCCTGCCCTAATTATCCCAGGGCCAGGTATCAGACAATGCTGCCAAACACTAAGAGTTCAGCTTAGGTCCAGTTGCTCAACACACAGAAAGCCAATCACTGAGACAACAAGTGTTGACAGGAAAGAAAGACCAATGCTGCTGACATCAGCTGGAAACAGAAGATCAATCTCAAACTCATCTCTAACTGACTAAAGAAAAGGGTTTACATAGCAGGAAATTAAGGAGGCATAAGGAAGAGGAGTTGTTTAACAGGCAGCATGTGCATCTTACTGTCCAGATACAGTGATCTGGGAGATTTCAGTTTCCTCATATTATACTATCTGGATGGCCAAACTATTTGTTTCCTGAGAAAGAAACTCAGATAAAACAAATGTAAGTTTCTAAAGCTTCAGTTCTATAGGAAAACTGCACTGGTCCAACAAGTAGAGACAGCACAGCCCCTGGGCTTCAGAGCCTGGTGAAATTATTCAAACTCACCAATCTGGAGCATGCCCTCCTGCCTCACCTGTTCCCTCCTGAAGGAAACCACAATCAAGGCATTTGCCAACATTTCTCCTGCTCCCTCTCCCTCCTCACCCACCTGATGGCCACCTGTGATGTGGTGTAACCTGCTCCTCTGGGGACTGTGAGCAACAAACTGTCTTTTCAATGACAATTATTTCCCAATCTGTTGGTTTTACGGAGCCTCAAATTTTCTATTAATACAATGTATTTTAGAACAGGACCACATTCAGGAATAACATAGAGGCTTTTAGGAGCTGAGGGGAACCCCAGCAGCTGAGAGCAAACCCTGGCCAACATCCAACAAGGACACAGATGATTTGGTCTTACAGTTGTGGGGAACTGGATTTGGTCAACCACCTGAAGAAACTTGAAAGGGATTTATCCTCCAAGCCTCCAGGGAAGAGCCTCATTGGGCTGACTCCTTGATTTCAGCCTTGTGAGACACTGAGTGGAGAGTGCAGCTGAGCCTGCACAGAGTCTGAGTTAAGGAACTGTGAGAGAATAATCAGGTGATGATTTAAACCACTAAGTGTGTGGTAACTTACTACAGAGCAAAGAAAACAAATATAATAGATGATGATAAAGATAGATAGATAGAGAGATAGATAGTATGCTAATTTCTTTGTTATATATAGGCTGCCTTCACATGTATATCAAATTTAAACTGGATGTATTTCCTCAGCTCTGGATAAATTATATTATCTTGGGTTTTTTTTAAGAGAAAAGCATTTTATAAGAAGTATTTTCATTTCAGTGTTTTAGTAGAATCCAAAACTATGAAAAGCAGTCATCACAGTCCTGAGCAGAGTTCAGCTGCATTCAGTTTGTACATCACCAAGTGACTCGTTAAAACCACTGGGACAACAGCCCAGGAAATACTTATCTGGGGTTTACTTGATTAGATGTGAATCTTTTACCTTCTTAATACTATAATTACTATGCCCCCTGGAAATATGTGGCAGCCTCCCTTCTCCCCCCTCGCTCTGGGTGGGTGAGTATGTCTCAGTGTCGTGGGTCAAATGTGAAGTAACAGCAATCCCTGCCATCATCAGCTGTTAGTGCCAAGGTCACGAGAGACACCTTAGCGATATGTAGAATATGATATGCTTCCCACACAGATTCCTTCAGTGTAACAGTCTTGGCTTTATAGCATCCGAATAACACAAAATAACACTTTCCTACAAATATAGTTCACTTTGACAATCAGATCTCTCAAATCCTAATCAGAAGGTTATGATATGGATAGGAATTTTTAGAGCAAATTCCAAAACAGAATGCATGTGAACTGCATGCCTATCATGTTTCTATTGTTCATCTGGGCACTGGGATGGGGTACAGTAAGTAACTTTGCCATGGTGCGAACATCCTCAAACCAGCTTGTCTTCTCTGCTTATGTTGTCTTTAGAAAAATATGAGTCCAAACCTCCTGCGTTAGGCAAGGACCACAATGCACCTAACTCTGGAATCCAATCTGAGTCCCTTGGCAGCCGTTCCATCAAAACTCACATCCCCATCTATTCATTTGCTTCCTGTTTGTACCAGAGGCTTCTGTTCCACTACAAATGGCCCTCCAGTGTTTCCCACTGGAATCTCACTCTCTCTAACACTGAGAGAGCAGGTAATTAAAGGGCAGAATTCTTTGAGACACTCCAAGAAAATGCTTTCCTTATGAGCTTTTTCATTTGCTTCATAATCAACACTGTCACTGTTGTTCTAATTTGCCTCCACACTAATTGCCATTACTCAGCCTTAATGGGCCCAAGAACCATATTGAGCAACCTCTAAATGGCTCTCTGTGTGACTCATAACTGCTGCCAAAGACCCGAGTCCTGCTTTTGTGTGCAAACTGCACAGTGTCTGCACCTCTCCCACAGGGACAGCCGTCTTTGTGCAGATTGGCTTGGCAGCCGGGCCCAAGGTATCCCCACTGTATTATCCTGAACCTCCAGTGCAGAGAACAGAAG
Source organism: Callithrix jacchus (assembly GCF_049354715.1). Lineage (NCBI taxonomy): Eukaryota > Metazoa > Chordata > Mammalia > Primates > Cebidae > Callithrix > Callithrix jacchus. The sequence goes on from NC_133503.1 coordinate 198,929,209, forward strand.
GATTCAAGCCACAGAAAATTCACCCTTCAACCACTCATCCTCACTTGAAAAAGCCTAAACAGGCTAGCTGTGTTCTGGAACTGATGCCAAATTGGTCTCAGATCTGCTAGAGCAAACCAACATTGATTGGATTTGATCACCTTGGAGAAATAGACAATCTTACATATTCTTTTTTTTTTTTTTTTTTTTTGGAAATGAATTCTTGCTCTGTTACCCAGGCTGGAGTGCAGTGACACGATTTGGGCTCACTGGAACCTCCACCTCCCAGGTTCAAGCAATTCTCCTGCCTCAGCCTCCTGAGTAACTGAGATTAAAGGCATGTGCCACTATGTCCGGCTAATTTTTTTGTATTTTTTAGTAGAGATGGAGTTTCACCATATTGATCAAATTGGTCTTGAACTCCTAACCTCATGATCCACCTTCCTTGGAGTCCCAAAGTGCTGGGATGACAAGCATGAGCCACCACACCAGGCCCAATCTTACATATTCTATTCCACACCCTTTGTCCCTCTTTCTTCTCACTCTTATATTTTGGTGAGGATGGAGCATTTGGTGGTAGGTAGTCTAAGTAGAAAAGACTCAAAAGCAAAGAACGGAGTCCAGGAAAGATGTGAGATCTATAATGAGTCCATCGTCCTCTGAAAGTCTCAGTAATATCAGCCTCAGCGTTCACTGCATGTACACATGGTTGCCTCGCTATCTCTCCCTGTGACTTCTTGCTTGGGACCAAACTTTCAGGTAACACACTCTGGTGGCCAAGGTAGTTTCAAACATTCAAAGTCTGGGTTAAAGAAAAAGTAAATCTTTTTATTTAAAAACTATTTTTACTACTCAGCCTTAAAAAAGAACAAGATTATGTCCTTTGCAGCAATTTGAATGGAACTAGAGGCCAGTCTTCTAAGTGAAGTAACTCAAGAATGGAAAACCAAATACTGCATGTTCTCACTTATAAGTGGGAGCTAAGCTATGGGTACACAAGGGTGTACAGAGCTGTGTAGTAGAGAATGGAGACTCCAGAGGGTGAGGGATAAAAACCTCCCTATTGGGTACAATGTACACTACTTGGGTAATAGGTGCACTCAAATCCCAGATTTCACCACTATGCAGTTCATCCATGTAGCCAAAAACCACTTGTATCCCTGAAGTTATTGAAATTAAAAGTTTAAATTAAAAAAGATTTAAGCATTCTCTTCCGGAGTAATCAAATCAATTCTTAATCAGTAATTGAGAAAATGCAAATCAATCTCAAAATTTCATTCAGACTCTATCAAATATTTCCATCTGGCAAGAACTACGCTAAATAGAAAGACAAAGCAAAAGATACGATACAATCAGATTATCTCACACACACCTTCCCCAAAGGACTTCTCACTTGAAGGCCTCATACCAGCCCCTTCCTGTGTGATTTGATCCCTATCACTCCCCAGACCTAATCTCATACCCACTCCCTCTCAAACTCTCTGTTTCAGCCACACCGGCCTCCTTCCAGTTTGCTAAATACGTCAATGAAGCATCCACCTCAGGGCCTTTGCAAAGCTATTCACCCAACCTAATATGTTCTTCCAGCCACCCGCAAGGCTCCTTCTCTCCCTGCCTTGAGGCTCCCACTCAAATCTCACTTTCTCTGTAGACTTTCCACAGACACTTCATCTATAATTGCACCTCCATCCTATTACCTTCTATCCCCTTTTCCTGTTCAGGAAAAATAAGAAAGGATGGGGGAGAGGAGGATGTAGGGTCCAGAGCCACAGAGGGACCTGGATCTGACTATATTGCAATTCAATCCCAATCACAAGGCCCATCTGCTCTCACCAGGGGTCCTGAATATGGTTTTTTTCCCATTCGGATCCCATAGATTCTTGGCAACTCTAACCTCACTTTTCTTCCAGGAGACATCATAGTTGGCCCATTACAGAGCAATGCATTCATGTATGTATTGGATGTCTCTTTCCTCCCAGAAGAGAAGTGCCACGGTCAGAAGGATGTTTTGTCACCAATGCCCAGAACAGTGCCAGCCCCAAAGAGGCTCGTTTGCTTAATGAACAGTTGGATTTTACAATCAGAGGATTTGATGGGTCTCTGAAGGATGAATAGAATATATGGAGATGAAAAAATATAGTGGAATTTTCTCCATCACAGGTAATAGTGTCCAAGTCCTGAGGTGAGAAAGATCAGCCTGACAGGAGTGCTTTGACCCAAGGGCAGAGATGCAGAGTGCAGACACACACTATGCAGCTCTCAGAACATTTTAGGAACTGTGGACATTTGATCCCTGGCACAAGGTATGGTTTTAGTCAAAGATGGTTTTCATTTGATGTGTAAAGAAGCAGAGGCACTTTATAGAAGAGATGATGCTGTCTACCTCATGTCACTCTTCTCTTCGTCTCTTGGTAACAGAATCCTGACTCTTTTTGGGGCAGCAATGTGCCCAGCCAAAAGATTGCTTTTCCCATCTGCCCTCTAACAAGGTGTTGCCATGTGACAAAGTTGTGGTCAATAAAATGTAAGTGAAATTTGTAGGAAATTTCTTGGAAATCTTCTTAAAAGGGTTTGATTCAAATCCCATTCCTGCTGCATAAGATTGCTGCTGTGATGGCTGGAGCTCTAGCAGCCTCTTGGACCATGAGTTCCAGTTGGTGATGGAAGCCACATGCTGAGAGTAGCCAAGCAGGAGGAGACTGTGGTCCATGAGGACATCCAGGTGCTGTCACACTAGTCTGGACTGCCCCCCACCCAACTTTTTACTGAAAGAATAAAACCTTGTGGTTTAAATGAATATTATTTGTGACTTTTTGTTAAGTGCTGTCATTATCCTCTAGCCAAGGGCCAGCAGGAACATACCTGTGGCTGAACAAGTTATGTTGATTACTCAGTGCAGTGAGGGAGAATGCACAGTACAGGAAACCGAGAGTCCCTTCAGTAAGAGGATTCAAGAAAGGATGTCATGGGATTTGGTCTTTGTGCCTCACAGGAAGTTGATACTGCAAAAATGAGCACTGAATAAATAAAATGTAAGACCAGACAACAACAATAACACAAATGTGATAATGTAGTTCTTTTGTATTTGACAAATAAAAGTTTCCATTTCTAGTTTAACATGAATTCCCAAATTTCTAATGTTCCTCAGATTTCTGGACAAATTCAAAATCCAAGTATTTGGTCTACATTTGAATTTTATGTTCCTAAAGTCCTTTATTTGCACATAAACAAATTTTAGAGTTTGATAGGTCACATGTTATGCGACTCAATTATCATTAGCTGAGATTATATTAAGGAACAGTTTATTCACTTAATTTTTCAGGATATTAGAATAATCCATACACACGTTCTGAAGTACAATAAGTAAAATTTGGGTGCTATTTGAATTAATTTGGGGATGATAATAAAGGGTCTATTTTTGAGCCCACCTTGTATAGGAGAAATATAGTTGCTTTATGCCTGAGGCAAAATTTTATAAAAAGTTGCTATGTAATTGTCACCAAAAACAGATGTTGTTAAAAGAAATCTAATTGATCCAAAATATGAGGGAAAACAATATTCATGTCTAAATAGCTTAGCTATTAAAAGAAGCAAAGATAATCACAAAAGTTGGACAGAGAAAAATTGTTGTTCAGTAATGGTTTTGAAAGTGTGTGTGTGTGAAATTTTTACATCTGTTTTTGAATGCAATTATGTACTATTCGAATATTTTAGTACATGAGCTAGATAATAAAATGACTGCTCAGAAACAGTCACCCGTATGCACATCCATTCATTTATTCAACAAATATTTATTGAGCATACAGGATGGATTTGATGCTATGCAAGGAGCAAGAACGAAGACCTTGAAGTCAAGTAGTTTATAATCGTCTGGAAAAGACTGAATACAAAGAATAAATAAAATATTTCCGAAAAGTATGCAGAGAGCAGCGAAAGTGGTGTAGCGGGAACAGGAGGCATGAGCCTAATCCACCCTGGAAAGTGAGGATGTCTTGGAAGTACAGACATCAGTGCCAGATCTAAAGAAGCCAGTGGGACAGGGCGCGGTGGCTCACGCCTGTAATCCCAGCACTTTGGGAGGCCAATGCGGGTGGATCACGTGGTCAAGAGATCGAGAACCATCCTGGTCAACATGATGAAACCCCATCTCTACTAAAAATACAAAAAATTAGCTGGGCACATTGGCGCATGCCTGTGATCTCAGCTACTCGGGAGGCTGAGGCAGGAGAATTGCCTGAACCCAGGAGGTGGAAGTTGTGATGAGCCGAGATCGCACCATTGCACTCCAGCCTGAGTAACAAGAACAAAACTCTGTCTCAAAAAAAAAAAAAAAAAAAAAAAAAAAAAAAAAAGAAGCCAGTGGAACTTTCCAGGTGCAGGGTGGAGGGAAGTCTTCCTAGGCAGAGGAAAGCGTGCATGTAAAGTGCAGAGAGAAGAGCACAGGTGTCCAGGATGCAGACAGCAGTTTGGCAAAGTAGGATCTAACGTGAAAAAAGAAACTTGAGAACAGAGAGAGATGGATCTGGATGGGAAGACAGGCTGGACAGATATTTACTCTATGTCACCTGTGGTAGTGGAGTCATTGTTTGCAGTCCTTCACAAGCTGGCGTTCCACATCCCTTCCCATTCCCTGTGTCTTTCCATGCCTCCCAGCATGGGCAGAGTACATGCTCCTGCCCCCTTTATGTTAGACTTCACAATGTAGACTTTCTTTAGCAAGTGGAAGGTGGTTAGAAGTGAGTAGGTGTCACTCTAAAATTGACCACGTAATTGGAAGTAAATCACTGCTCAGCAAATGCAAAAGAACGGAAATCATAACAAACAGTCTCTCAAACCACAGTGCAATCAAATTAGAACTCAGAATTAAGAAACTAACTCAGAACCACAAAACTTCATGGAAACTGAACAGCTGGCTCCTGAATGTCCACTGGATAAACAACGAAATGAAGGCAGAAATAAAGATGTTCTTTGAAACCAAGGAGAATGAAGACACAATGTACCAGAATCTCTGGTACACATTTAAAGCAGTGTCTAGAGGGAAATTTATAGCAATAAATGCCCACATGAGAAGCGAGGAAAGATCTAAAATCGACACCCTGTCATCAAAATTGAAAGAGCTAGAAGAGCAAGATCAAAAAAACTAAAAAGCTAGCAGAAGACAAGAAATAACTAAGATCAGAGCAGAACTGAAGGAGATAGAGAGACGAAAAACCCTTCAAAAACTCAATAAATTTAGGAGCAGGTTTTTTTGAAAAGATCAACAAAATAGACCACTACCCAGATTAATAAAAAAGAAAATGAAGAAGAATCAAATAGATTCAATAAAAAATGATAAATGGGATATCACACTGACTCCATAGAAATACAAACTAGAATCAGAGATTACTATGAACAACTCTATGCACATAAACCAGTAAACCTAGAAGAAATGGATAAATGCCTGGACACTTACACCCTCCCAAGCCTAAACCAGGAAGAAGTTGAAACCTTCAACAGACCAATAACAAGGGCTGAAGTTGAGGCAGCAATTAATAGCCTACCAAGCAAAAGAACACCTGATGGGTTCACAGCTGAATTCTACCAGACATACAAAGAGGAGGTGGTACCATTCCTTTTGAAATGATTCCAAACAATACAAAATGAGGGAATTCTTCCCAAATCATTTCATGAGACCAGCATCATCCTGATACCAAAACCCAGCAGAGACTCAACCAAAAAAGAAAACTTCAGGCCAATATTCATGATGAACATGGATGCAAAAATCTTCAATAAAATACTGGCAAACCAATTGCAATGGCACATCATAAAACTTATCCATCATGATCAAGTAGGCTTCATTCTGGAGATGCAAGTCTGGTTCAACATACACACGTGTATAAACGTAATCCACCACATAAACAGAACCAAGGTGGAAAAAAGAAAATACACATGATTATCTCAATAAATGCAGAGACAGCCTTCAACAAAATTTAACTAAATTGCTAAAAACTCTTAATAAACTAGGTATCGAGGAAACATATCTCAAAATAATAAAAGCTATTTATGACAAACCTACAGCCAATATCATACTGAATGGGTAAAAACTGGAAGCATTCCCTTTGAAATCTGGCACTAGACAAGGATGCCCTCTGTCACCACTCCTATCCAATATAGCATTGAAAGTTCTAGCCAGAGCAATTAGGCAAGAAAAACAAAATGGGTATTCAATTAGGAAAAGAGGAAGTCAAATTGTCTCTATTTGCAGATGACATGATTGTATATTTAAAAGACCTTATCATCTCAGCCCAAAATCTCTTTAAACTGATAAGCAACTTCAGCAAAGTCTCAGGATACAAAATCAGTGTGCAGAAATCACAAGCATTTCCTATACACCAATAACAACTAACAGTAAGCCAAATCATGAGCGAACTCCCATTCACAGTTGCTACAAAGAGAATAAAATACCTAGGAATGCAACTAACAAAGGATGTAAAGGACCTCTTCAAGGAGAGCTACAAACCACTGCTCAACAAAATAAGAGAGGACACAAACAGATGGAGAAATATTCCATGCTCATGGTTAGGACGAATTAATATCGTGAAAATGGACATCCTGCCTCAAGTAATTTATAGATTCAATGCTATCCCCATCAAGCTACTAAGGACCTACTTCACAGAACTGGAAAAAACACCTTAAACTTCATATGGAACCAAAAGAGAGCCCGCATAGCCAAGACAATCCTAAGCAAAAAGAACAAAGCCAGAGGCATCATCCTACCTGATTTCAAACTATACTACAAAGCTACAGTAATCAAAACAGCATGGTACTTGTACCAAAACAGAGATATAGACCGGTGGAACAGAACAGAGGCATTGGAGGCAATGTCACACATCTACAACCATCTAATCTTTGACAAACCTGACAAAAACAAGCAACGGGGAAAGGATTCCCTGTTTAATAAATGATGTTGGGAAAACGGGTTAGCATTGTGCAGAAAGCAGAAACTGGACCCCTTCCTGACACCTTACACTAAAATTAACTCCAGATGGATTAAAGACTTAAACATAAGACCTAACACCATAAAAACCCTAGAAGAAAAAAAATGGTTTTGCCTAAAACCATTCAGGACATAGGCATAGGGAAGGACTTCATGACTAAAACACTAAAAGCAATGGCAACAAAAGCCAAATAGACAAATGGGACCTAATTAAACTCCAGCACTCCTGTACAGCAAAAGAAGCAATCATTAGAGTGAACCAGCAACCAACAGAATGGAAAAATTTTTTTGAAATCTACCCATCTGACAAAGGGCTAATATCAAGAATATACAAGGAATTAAAACAGATTTACAAGAAAAAAACAAACCCATCCAAAAGTGGGAAAAGGATATGAACAGACACTTTTCAAAAGAAGGCATATATGAGGCCAATAAATGCATGAAAAAAATGCTCATTATCCCTGATTATTAGAGAAATGCAAATCAAAACCATGTTGAGATACCACCTCATGTCAGTTAGAATGGCGATCATTAAAAAATCTGGAGACAACAGATGCTGGAGAGGATGTGGAGAAATAGGAACACTTTTACACTGTTGGTGGGAGTGTAAACAAGTTCAACCATTGTGGAAGACAGTGTGGTGCTTCCTGAAAGACCTAGAAATAGAAAATCCATTTGACCCAGCAATCCCATTACTGGGTATATACCCAAAGGATTATAAATCATTCTATTATAAAGACACATGCACACGTATGCTCATAGTGGTACTGCTTACAATAGCAAAGACCTGGAACCAATCCAAATGCCCATCGACAATAGACTGGACAAGGAAAATGTGGCACATGTACACCATGGGATACTATGCAGCCATAAAAATGAGTTCTTGTCCTTTGTAGGGACATGGATGAATCTGGAAACCATAATTCTTAGCAAACTGACACAAGAATACAAAATCAAATGCCACATGTTCTCACTCATAGGCAGTGTTGAATAATGAGAACACATGGACAAAGGGAGGGGAGCATCACACACTGGGGTCTGTTGGGGGCACCAAGCAAGGGACAGTGGGGGGCTGTGGAGGTCGGGGAGGGATAACATGGGGAGAAATACCAGATGTAGGTGACAGGGGGATGGAGGCAGCAAACCACATTGCCATGTGTGTACCTATGCAACAATCCTGCATGATCTGCACATGTACCCCAGAACCTAAAGTACAATAAAAATAAATAAAGAAATGAGTAGGTGTCAGTTTCTAACCAGAGCCTCAAGAAGCATGTTTCCACTTACCCTACTTTACCCTAGTTATCTTCCACATGAAGGATGTACCCCAAGTGACAACTGCCCCTTCAAACTATGTGTAGTAAGTAGGCCTGAACCCCACCCACAGTGCAGAGCCAAGCCCAGCTGACCTGTAACTTGAAACAGGGAGGCCTATGCAAGCCCAGACTGGGACAGCTGAACCAGCCAACCTGCAAACACATGGGCATTAGAACAAAGGGTTGTCATTGTAAACCACTACATTTGGGGATGTTGTTTTGCAGCATTATTGCAACAAGAGCTGACTGATACACACATGTTAAGAAAATTAGATTTCATCCGGAAGGTAATGGAAAGCCCCACTGAAAGACTTCAGACAGCACAGGGTCCAGACTGGATTCACATTTAGAATTTTCTTCTCTTTTCCTTTGTGGAATGGTTGAGTTAGAAGAGAAAAATTACTGAACAGGGAAACCAGTCAGGAGAGTACTGGATGACAACCTGAACTAAGGCAAAGGCCCCGCAGGTGGAGAGGAAGTGACAAACACAGAGACAGTAGGAGGCAACCTCCAGCACTTCCCTGGGAACAGTGAGAGGAAAAGGCACTGGATGACTTCTATTTGCATTTACTTCCAGAGGAAATCTGAAGGAGGAGAGTTTCCGAAGGGAACAAAATAAATTCCACTTAGACATGTTGAATCCAAGATACATGTGGTCCATGAAGATGGAATGACTGCTCCTCTAGCCTGAAGCACAGCAGAGAGGACTTCACCAACGCTGACGTTTGGGGATGCTCGACAGGCACTTGCGTGGTATTGACATGAACCAACGGAACGTGGATGGCATGCAACTATGAGAATCGATGGAACCAAGAATGGAAACTAGGAGCTTCCATATGACAAATGGAAACCAAACGGTGAGGAAGTAAAAGTTGCAAAAGGAGAAAAGCAGAGCTAAATGCTGCAAAAATGCTGGAAAAGAAAAGAACTTCAAAGTTTCCATTGATGAACTTTGGATTTATGGCAGAAAAAAACATCGCATGAAACCAGGAAGACTGTCCTATGCTCAGCTGCTTCTTCCTGCAGGACGAGCAGGAAGTTAGAACAGTAAGGAGAATTGGGAGGTGATGCATCTTGTATCCTGCTTCTGGGATGCAAGAACGGGGCCTGAGAGTTGGGAAGCTCAGGACTAAAGACGGGACTAGAAACACAGAGTTTGAGTCCTCTGTATTGAAGCAATGGTCAAAGCCATGAAGAGTGATGAAAGGGGCTCAGGGAGAAATGGAAAAAGAAGAGAAAGGGGATGAAGGGAGAAGCGCAGACAACAGTTAAGTAGTGTTGTGGTTTGGATATGATATGGTTTGGATCTGTGTCCCTACCCAAATCTCATGTCAAATTGTAACCCTTAGTGTTGGAGGCGGGGCCTGGTAGGAGGTGATTGAAGGATGAGGGAGGTTTCTCGTGAATGGTTTAACACCATCCCGCTTGGTGTTGTTCTCATGACAGTGAGTGAGTTCTCATGAAATCTGCTTATTTAAAAGTATATGGCACCTCCCCCTTCACTCTATTCCTCCTGCTCCAGCCACATGACGCACTGGCTCTCACTTTACCTTCTGCCATAATTGTCAGTTTCCTGAGCCCTCCTCAGAAGCCAAGCAGATGCCAGCATCATGCTTCCTGTACAGGCTGAAGAATGACGAGCCTATTAAGCCTCTTATCTTTACGTATTACCCATTCTCAGGCATTTCTTTATAGCAGCATGAGATCAGACTAATGCCCCATGCAACCCTCACTCCCAAAGGAGACAGAGGGCTGACAGTGGGAGTTGGGACATTACTCTGACTGTCACGGAAGCCTGGAGGATGGGGCTTGATATGTTCTAGTTATGGCAGGTGTCATGGGCAGCCCAAGCAGAGTTGGATTCATTACACATGACAATCAAGTCGAATAATTCCAATGGTGTGGAGGGAACAAAGCCAGACTTTAGTATAAGAAATGAGGAACTGGAGGCAGAGCATGATTTCAACCTTTGGAGAGCTTGAGTGAGAAGGGAGGTAAATACAGCAGACTACAGAATTTCTTTGTAATAAAGAGGATATTAGTATCTTGCTGTTGAGAGAAAGAACTTGCAAAGGACAGAGAACCACTGATTGCTCCCACAGGGAGGCCCAGAAAAAGTGGCAGAGGTGTTAGCCTCAGAGAAGAGAATAGATCTTGCCTCTAAGACAGTGAGGAAAAAGGAAAGAAGGCTACACACAGACCCAGGTACACTGGGAGCTGGAGAGGAGGACTTTGTAAGCAAGCTGGACAGATGCTATTTGACATTCTGGTAGGATGTGTAGCAAAGAGATCTGGTTAGAGACTTGAGCAGGGGAATGTGTTCAGAATTAGAAGTTGTTTAAAAATTGATAAAGGAGTCATACTGCATTGGATCTCAATGGGGTCAGATTGTTTGTTTCTTCTTTCAGCAGGATACATTATCAGGATTATTTTTATTTTATATTTGCATCATAGGAACAGAGAGCAAAAGGATGACTGAATTCACCCAGGGAAAATGAAAATGGCAGCAAAAGGTGAATTCCTTGCCAATGACAGCATGGATGAAAAATGGCCAAGGGACTGACTGAAGAAGAGACAAGCAAAGCTCAACAGAGGCTGGTATCCCAGTGCTGCCTCACATCTGGACACCAGGCCACGCTGTTTCTTCATCATCTCGTGTCATCTTCAAAACAAGCTTTGGAAGGATGCAGGAGGAAGAAAATGGAAAGGCACAAAACTAGAGGTCAGAATGAGGACACTGCATCAAGTTCAGAGGATTTCTGAACTTGATGTAGTTTAAGGCGTGTAAGAGTAAGAGGATTTATTGAAGAAAAGCAGATCCAGAGACTATGGTCTGATACATGAAGCAGTTTCAAGTGACGGCCGTGCCATGTGTATGTGTTGATGAAATGCATTGGAGGAAAGGGTCATCAGAGTGGGGAAGATTTCTAATACTTAGTTCCTGCAAGATGCAAAGCACTGGGAAATAATACAGTAGGGCCTGTTACCTGAGGGACGTTATGAAGAAATGTCTAAATAACTAAATGTCTACCTATTCAGAAAATCCACATTACAAACTGGATGTGGTATTCTTTCCCAAAATGTGTAACCTCAATCTAACCATAGGAAAATGTCAGATGACCCCAAATTGAAGGACATTTTGCAAAACACCTGACTAGTACACTTCAAAAGTGTCAAAAGCATCAAAAACAAGAAAGCCTACGGGTCGATCACAGACTGAAGAGATGAGGCATTGTAGCCACACACCATGTAGATTCCAAATGCAACCCTGGAACAGGATAGGGCATTTGTAGAAAACCAGTGGTCTCCAACTAGAGCCTGCAGCATAGCTAGCAGTAATGTACCAATGTTAACGTCTCAGTTTTGATACTTGTTTGTGGTTATGCAAGAGGGAAAGCTAGGTGAAGGGTACAAAGGAACTCTCTGTATTGTCTTGCAACTATTCTCTAAGTTTAAAATTATTTAAAAATGTTTAAGAGACAGTTGTGAAGTCTACATGTCCTAGAGAAGTGCAGGCACCTCTGACCTTTCCATACTGAAACCATCTCATTCAGGTCCATGATGAAGCCTCTGACACAAATTCCAGCCCCAAGAAAAAATCCCATAGCTAGGAGCCTCTGTGAAGCAGCCTACTGCACTGCAGTTACTGGCACTCCATAGTGCTAAATAATTGTTTGTCCCTCTTAAAAGTCAAATTAGGAAATTCTACATTTGTATGGTGACATGTTAGTTATGATGGTTAATGATGAGCATCAGTTTGATTGGACTGAGGGATGCAAAATATTAATCCTCGGTGTATCTGTGGGGGTGTTGCCAAAAGAGATTAACATTTGAGTCAGTGGGCTGGGGAAGGCAGATTCACCCTTAACCTGGTGGGCACAATCTAATCAGCTTTCAGCGAATACAAAGCAGGCAAAAAACATGAGAAGGAGAGTGGCCTAGCCTCCCAGCCTACATCCTTTTTCCATGCTGGATGACGCTTCCTGCCTTCAAACATCAGACTCCAAATTCTTCAGTGTTGGGACTTGGACTGTCTGTCCTTGCTCCTCAGTCTATAGACAGCCTATTGTGAGACCTATTGTGATCAGGAGTTTCTCTGCACAAGCTCTCTCTTTGCCTGCTGCCATCCATGTAAGACATGAATTGCTCCTCCTTGCCTTCCACCATGATTATGAGTCCTCCCCTCATAATCATGTGGGACTATAAGTCCATTAAACCTCTTTCTTTTGTAAATTCCCCAATCCTGGGTATGTCTTTATCAGCAGCATGAAAACAAATTAATACACTAGCCATGACTGGCACACCTCCTCCCAAATTCAGCATGGCTGCCATGCTCCACAACTGCAGAAAGCACGAAGTATGTGACAGGCACAATACTGACCCCCAAAGACGTCCGTCCACCTGCGAACTTGTGAATACATTAGACTACCTGGCATAGGCAGCTGCAATTAAGGTTATTAATCAATTGACTTTCAGGTGGGGAGATTATCCTGGATTATCTGGGAGGGCTCAGTGTCATCACAAGAGACACCCAGAAGATGATAGCTCAAAAGGACTCAGTCCAACATTACTGGTCTTGAAGGTGGAGCAGTGTGAGTGGAAAACTGTGGATGGAAAAGGCAAGGAAATGTATTTTCCAGAAAAGAACATAGCCCTGACAACACCTGGATTTCAGTCCAGCGAGAGCTGTATCAGACAGCTGACCTACAGAACCATAAGATAATATAGTCTGTGTGGGTTTAAACCACTAAGTGTGGGGCATTTGCTGTGGCCACCATGGGAACCTCACACAGTGGTGCCTGGGGCTGTATGAGATGCTGGGCATGAGAAAAACAAAGAAACCACAGCCTGCAAAAGCGTCACCAACCACATTTTTCCATCTGGGAAAAGTTCCCTCTACCTATAGCAAAGATGGAAACAGATTGTAAATCAAATTCTCGAAAAACATACCACATGTTCCACTCTCTGTACCAGAACAGGATAGACAGTTCCAAAGAGAAGACCAAGCACTTTGTTCTAAAAATGAGGACATTTGCACCTACCAAAAATAGATAGCTGCCTCCCCCACTCTGCCACACCCAGTGATGGTCCCCGGAAAATGCTCTCTGGAGTCTGCCAGCTCCTTCACTTTGTAGAGAGACCTTCCCTCTTTGCTCAGCAGGCTGAATCATAAACTCACCGAAGCCCAAAGACCCTAAATGAGCAGCATAACCCGATATGAATGTTCAATTTGAAATGTAAATGTGTCACCAGCTATCTTACTGCAAACTGTTATAAGAAAGAACCATAGCCTCAGTGGCTATAAACATCAGGAATTCATTGTTCACAGTTCGGGAGGCAGGAAGTCTGAGATGGTGGGTTCTGGGGGGGACACTCTTCAGGTTACAGACTGTCTACTTCCTGTATCTTCACACGGTGGAGAGAGTTCAAGAGTGCTCAGGTAGCTTCCTATAAGGGCACTAATTCCATTCATGAGGGTGCTACCCTCATGACCTAACCACCTTTCAAAAACCCTCCTGCCCAATACCATCCTCTTGCTGGTGAGGATTTCAACTTAGGAATTTGATGTGACACAGACATTCAGTCCACCACATGGCTTTTTCTGTAATGTTGTTCAGGACTAGTGGATAATCAGTAGACAGCCTCTTGAACAAACTCAGAAAGGCAGTCAAGGATGCAACCCAGGAACCCCAGGAAAGGAAGGCCCTTCGACTCCAGCTCTAGGCAGCCTGCGGCGTGCACACACTGTTCCTGGTGCTGCAGGTGCTGTTGTATCTGCTGAGATCCCTGGCATGGGGACCATCAGCAGGAAGACCATGTCTTTCCTTCATATCCTACATGTTATGGCATTACACGTTTGGAGAGCTTAGCTCCTTGTTTCTGGTATCACTCAGGGTTTTGTGGAAGAGAAAAGACCACGTGCCATAAGAAGACACCCCACGCTGGCCAGCTGGGGTAAGAAGAGACCCCACAGTGGCCTGGAAGGAATTGCTAAAGGTATCAGGTGTCCAGCAAGGAAGTCCAGTGTGGTCACTGGGCAGCCAGGAAGGATGTTAGAGGCTGCACGAGGGGTCGGCCCTATGAAGATCTCTGTGCTGTGCCCGCACGTGGGCCCTATGATGGTGAGTACCTGCACCTCAGACCCAGACCCTCCACCACGCCTGCTGCCTAACAAGAGAGTAGGGCTGCTCCTCACCCCAAAAAGTGGACTTCATAAGGTGCCCTCCGCCCCAGCCAGGCACTCACTCTGTGCTGTCCAGGATCCAGGGTGCATGGGTGCATCTGATGGGCAGAGCCAGCTCCCTGTCTGCATCCCTGCCCTAAGGGAGCTGAGAACATGAGTTCTTGGCTTCACCTTGGAGAGTTTGAACTGAAAATATGGCCACTATCCATGATATAGCTTTGAGGGAGGCCCTCCCCATAGAAGAAAAAAGAAGGGGAGGAAGAGGATCTGAATACAGTTTAAACATACCCTCAGCGCAACATATTTAATCAGGCAAACCTCTACCTAACAGAAAGGACAGAGACGCTCAAACTGGGCTAACAAGCAATGTCAACCACTGGGCTGCTTAGAGAAGACAGACTAAAATAACAATGTACACAAGTTCAAAATAAAAAGATGGGGCCAGGCACAGTGGCTCACTCCCAACACTTTGGGAAGCCAAGGCAGGCAGATCACAAAGTCAAGAGATCAAGACCATCTTAGCCAACATGGTAAAACCCCATCTCTACCCAAACTATAAAAATTAGCTGGGTGTGCTGGTGTACACCTGTAGCCCCAGCAACTCAGGAGATTGAGACAGGAGAATCACTTGAACTCAGGAGGCAGAGGTTGCAGTGAGCCAAGATCGCACCACTACCCTCCAGCCTGGTGACAGAGGGAGACACTGCCTCAAAAAAAAAATAAAAATAAATTTAAATTTAAAAAATAAATAAAAGATGAGGGAAGATGATAAAAAAGAAATCAGAGAACTGTTAACAGCAGACCAACTAGAATTTAAGATAAATTGAATTGAATGTGACAATGAGGATCATTTACATCAAGTCAAGGGATAATTTGTAAGACAAGGAAAAGAATCATGAAATTTTCAAGAGCCAAATAGTGTCTCCTCAAAATCTGTACAGAAAAGGAGATTGAAATAAAAAGAACATTTGATATAAAAAAGAAAATGGAGCAGGACTTGGAACTCTCAGCATTACAGATCATGTACACTAACACCAAGGGCATATACAATGTAAAACACATAAATACGTATTTACAGATATACTCTACTCCTGCAGACACCACACGAGATACAGAATTACTATAAACATATTATTTATAAAATTAACATAATAAATAATAATAAAATATATCATTTATTATAAGATAGCAGAAAAAAACAGGTATTAGCAACAGCTTAAATGAAAACACTTCCTTTCAGATCTTTTAAAACATCCTCACAAGCAACTCTTGGGTTAAAGAGAAACCAACATAAATTTTCTAAAGTGTCTGCCATTTTAGTTAGGGCTAACACCTCTCAAATCTCTTTGTATGTGGTCAAAGTTCTATTTAAAAGCAAACTTCATTTATTTAAATGCTTTCACTATTAAAAGAGAAACCATGGATCAAAACTAAGCATCTGCACAAAATTAAAAACTTAGGAACATAAAAAGTGGAAAAAATGTGGTCCCCGGGATCAAATTGGAAGTTAATACATTAAAAGAAGACATCAAATAGAATTGCTAAATAATTCAAAAGTTGCTTGAAACTATATAGAAATAACATTTTTAAAATAATAAAACATATTTTGTGCAAGTGTATGCCAACTAAACTTAAAAATCTCAGAAAAGTTGATTTTCCAGAAAAATTTCAATTGTCAAACTTGAGAAAGATTCAAAATGCTTCTCATCAAAAGTTTCTTCCACAGACTAGCTGTGGTGGCTCACGCCTGTAATCCCAGAACTTTGGGAGGCTAAGACAGGCAGATCGCCTGGTCAGAAGCTCAAGACCAACCTGGCCAACATAGTGAACCTGTCTCTACCAAAAAATACAAAAATTAACCAGGCCTGGTGGCTTGCACCTGTAGTCCCAGCTATGGGGGGGTTGAAGCACAAGAATAGCCCGAACCTGGGAGGTGCAGGCTGCAGTGAGCCAAGATGGCACCATTGCACTCCAGCCTGGGTGACAGAGTGAGACCCTGTCTCAAAAAAAAAAAAAATCACCTACCTAAACCACAAAACTAGCACCCAGATCTTAATTTGTTTGTTTGTTTTTAGCTGTTCCTTGTGGAGCCGGGTTAACTCCTAGGTACCCAGAAATCAGCCCAGATCTTAATTTTTACTACTATTCTGCAATAAAAGAAACCAGGGCTCCTTAGAGAAATGACCAATTCTATGATGAGCCTGGAGCATCTTACAATGCCAGAAAGTAAGGAAATGGGAAAAAAAACTCATCTCACATTGTCAAAAGGACACAGAACAAACTGAACATGCTCCCAGTGGCCAGAACTGGAAGAAACTGGGCAACAAAATAAACAAACTGGGCTTGAATAATAACCAGAAGTGTAAGATTAACATCCATGGAGACATTCTGCTATAAATAAATAATTTAATGAATAAATAAATGGGAAGAAGAGACAAACATCCCATGCAGAAGACTTCCAAATTAATTACGTAGATACTCTGTCATCAAAGAGATGGAGCATAACTTCCCATGCTTTAAGCACATAGTCTCCTTTTAAAGAGGACAGAATGGAAGGGCAGGGGTGGCAGAAACCTGACAAACGTGAGCTCAGCCAGGTGAACGAGGCCAGTGTGAGCAGCGATGAATCATAATGCTGGTGCTCACATTCCCTTGATACGACGTGATGAAAGTTGCACTTCACCTCTGTGGTCCTCCTTCCCAAAACACAGAACTCCAGTCTAAGCACGAGGAAAACTCCAGGCAATTCCCAGTAGAGGGACGTTCAATGAAACACCTGCCCAGGGTCCCTCAAAACTGCCAACATCACGAAAACAAGGAAAATCTGAGTAACTACCACAGCCAAGAGGCATCTAAGGAGACCTGTTGCCCAAATGCAACATAGCTTCCTGATTGCATCCTGGGACAGAAGAAGACGTTAAGGAAATATTGAGGAACTCTGAATCAAGAATGGAGTTTGGCTAAGAGAAATATATGAATATTGGTTTATGAACTGCAACAAAGGTACCATTCCAATGTAAGATGTTCACAACAGGGGAACTGTGTGTGGGTCTGCAAAACACTCTGTTATCTTAGCAATTGTGAATCTAGAACTACTCCAAAATAATAGGTATTATTTATTTTTTATACTTACATATAATATATAAATATATGTTATTTACATATCATATATTATATATGCTATTCTAGTATATATTTATATATTTATGTTTATATATTTATTTATATATCAAAATATATATATAAATGTTACTATAATATATTCATATATATCATAAATATATAAATACATTATAAATGCATATTTATGATACATGTATTTAAATATATAATATAAATATAGAAAATATGTATTTTGATATCATATATATATAGTATATAAATATATAAATTATATCTATTTTAAGGCCACACATATGTTTATAAGTATTCAGGTAATTCTTTTACAGAGTCAAGGAAATGATCATTAATGACACTGGGAGAATGTATGAGAGAATGTAACAAGGTTTTTGATTCATTTCAGGTTGCTAATGTAATTGATACCATCATCTGACAGAGATTGCATACATGTAAATATAAGAATCCTAAAATATAGACAAATTGAATTAATGCATTAAAAGAACATTTTGACAAAATGTAATATGCAATTTAATATTAAGATATCTATTGCTGCAACATTAACCTATCACCTCAAAAGATCAAATCAGAAAACAAATATTTTAATGGACACTTAAAAGGCCTTTGATATAATTCAACAACCTTTACAGATTAAAATTCTTCACAAAACAGGTTTTTTAAATACTGAAAGAACAAAGGACAGCTATCTTAAATCAATAAGGAGAAATCTCACCTAAAACTCAAGCAACATTCCCACTGAAAGCAAGAATGAGAGCATTATGACTGATCAGTTCTCAATGTTTACCATGTTTCTGGAACTTAAACATAACATATTGTAAGGTACAAATCAGAAAGCAGAGAAAACTTCATTGGAAATTAGGTGAAAGTATATTCCCCCCACAAGAAGTACATGGGGACTTTTGTGGGGGTGGGGGAGAACCTATTAAAAGCCATTGGAACTAATCTAGAAATACAGTAAGTTTGTTAAATTTAATATGAGTATAAAATGCTATAACTTTGTGTTACCAATAATTTGTTAGAAAATATATTAGAAAAAAGTCCCTTTCTAAGAGCTTTCAGCTAAAAATACAAAATCCTTATCTAAAAAATAAATGAGATTAGACACTACCATAATGGCCAAGGGGCAAAGATAGTTAAGGCCAAAGAGAAAGAAATACTCAAACAATAGCAGAAGTTAAGGAAAGGACCATGCTCCCCTGGCCCAGCCTTCTGAAAGACTCCATCCACGCCAGGAAGGAACTGCAAATGCCCTACGTTGCAGAAATATTATAAAAGGTGGTGAGCAAGGAGTCGATAACTTTCTAAAATTATCCAGGGCTTACTGAAAGCTCTGTGATCACATGTACTTTAGTTGTTTGGTTATTTAACTTTTTTTTTTTTTTTTTTTGAAACAGAGTCCCACTCTGTCGACGAGGCTGAGATTGTACAGTGGCACAATCTCGGCTCACTGCAACCTCTGTGCCCTGGGTTCAAATGATTCTCCTGCTTCAGCCTCCTGAGTAGCTGGGATTATAGGCAACTGCCACCACACCGGGCTAATCGTATTTTTAGGAGAGATGGGATTTCACCATCTTGGCCAGGCTAGTCTTGAACTCCTGACCTCATAATCCACCTGCCTCGGACTCCCAAAGTGCTGGGATTACAGGCCTGAGGCACTGTGCCCAGCCATATTTAACTTTTATTTTAGGTTCAGTGGTACACGTGCAGGTTTGTTGTACAGGTAAATTTGTGTCATGTGGGTTTGATGCGCAGATGATTTCATCACCCAGGTACTAAGCCTAGTACCCAATAGTTATTTTTTTCTGCTCCTCTCCCTCCTCCCACCCTCCACCCTCTGGTAGGCCCGAGTGAGTGTTGTTCCCCACTTGTGTCCCTGTGTTCTCATCATTTAGCTCCCACTGGGACTTGGGTTTTTGTCCTCACATTACTTTGCCTCTATCATAGCCTCTAGCTCTGTTCATGTTCCTGAAAGGACATGACCTTTTCTCTAATGCGGTCGATATTCCATTAGCAGTGGTCCCCCTGCTAACATGCGCCACAGCAAGTGATTCTAAGAAGTCAATTTATTTTTCTAAAACCTGACTTGCAAAGAAATGAGGGAAAACTACCAGCCAACACTGTACCTAACAAGTAATAAAAAGCATTGCACTTCAATGAAGGTAGGATGTGTTTAATTCCAAATTCAAAAAAAAACTAAAAACTAGTTACTAAACCATTGATATACTTACTATAGAAAAGAAAAATAAAACTAGACTACAAACATGATCTCAAGTCTATGGGTCGTCCTTGTCATCACTTTCATCCAGTTTTCTAAAATGCAGCAGAAAACAATGCTACGAACACACCTGCATACAAATACAAACACACACATGAAACCAGTTGCCTACTAACGCAAACCCTTGGGGTTTTGGTTCCAGAAGAACCTCTTTGTGTTTCATGCTTCCATTGTTTGCATGGTAAAAATAAGAGCTAATTAAAAACTGGTAATAAATGAATAATGTTATATGAAACAGGGGTCCTCAACCCCAAGGTCACAGACCTGTTAGGAACTGAGCCATACGGCAGGCGGGGAGTGGCGGGCGAGCCAGCAAAGCTTCATCTGTATTTACAGCCTCTCCCCATCACTTGCGTGACCACCTGAGCTCTGCCTCCTGTCAGACCAGAGGTGGCATTAGATTCTCATAGAAGTGTGAACCCTGTTGTGAACTGTGCGGGCAAGGGATCTAGGCTGCACGCTCCTTCTGAGAATCGTGTGCCTGATGATCAGAGGTGGAGCTGAGGTGGTAATGAGAGTGCTGGGGAGTGGCTGCAGATTCAGATGAACATTAGTGAGAGGTTTGACTGCACAGACCCCTAATAAATCAGTTGCCTGCAGACTTGTATCAGAACCCTATCCGAGAGCGGCAAGTGAAAATTAAGCTGCATCTGGTGGCAGGCGTTATAGTGGCCAGTGAGTTGATGTCCTTCACCTGTACAGATGCATCTGATTCAGGCCTTAAGTCAGAATCTGACACTTATTTCAGTCCTTGAGTGGCCTGCCCATTATTTTATTTACCATCTCTGTCCACGCCTCTTTCCTGCACCGCGCAACTGTCTGGGTAACAGTTTTGGTCAGCCCACAAGCTAAACCCGGCCCAAATCTGCAAGAAAGAGCTTATTTGAAAAGGGGGAAAGACCCAATAATGAGACAGCAGAAAACCCGAAGACTGACAACAAAAAGCA
The DNA here is from genome assembly GCF_049354715.1 of Callithrix jacchus. NCBI lineage: Eukaryota > Metazoa > Chordata > Mammalia > Primates > Cebidae > Callithrix > Callithrix jacchus. Next base: position 198,950,024 of record NC_133503.1, read on the forward strand.
AGATGCATTTAAAAGACCAAGAGTCCTACTTAATGACAGGCTCATTGCAACAGATGATGCACATTTTCCAAGCCCGCTTTGTATACTACGTGGTAACCATCCAACGAAGCCATGAGACCTTTAAAACTGCTTCACCGCATGGAGACTGAGCACCCTGCATTAAAAGACAAGACTTTGGGGTTTTTCAAAGGAAAAAAAAACGTGAAGATGAAGAACAGAACTATCAGTGAAGGCCACCCCTTCATCAAGTGTGTTCGCACTGAGGGCATCCTTCTCAGTGGCTAACCGCATTACTAAGTCTGAGCAGCCCTTTACTGCTGGTCAAGAGTTCATTCCGTCTGCTGCTAAGGACATTTGCCGTGAGCTTTGAGAAGAGGCTGCAGTTTAAAAGGTGGCACGTGTTCCTCTTTCGGCTAGCACTGTAACTAGAGGAATTGATAAAATAGCAGGGGAGACTGAGGCACAACTGTCAGAGAGGATTAATGAGTCTCCGTGGTATACAATCCAGGTGACAAGTCTACCAAAGTCGACAACAAGGGAACAGTGCTTGTTGTTGTGAGGTATGTTTTCAGGAGATGTGCGTGGACATATGTTAGTTGTACTTTTGTTGTCAACAAACACCACAGCTGCAGCATGACTCAAATCTCTGATTACATGTCAGGAAAACTGACGGCCATTTCCTGGCGGTATAGACACAGACAGAGCGGCTGCCATGACTGGATGGCTTTCTGGTTTCACTTCCTGGGTCAAAGACTTCACTTCTGAATGTGAGTCTATGCACTGCGTCATCCATAGAGAAATGCTGTGTAGACAAAAAATGTCACCTGAATGTAACAAAGTCTTGCAGTACGTGATTAAAGTTATCAAGCACATTAAAGTATATGCCCTTAACTCACATCTGTTTGCTCAGCTCGAATGAGGAGATGGAGGCAGAGCACACACGGCTTCTCTGATACATGTGTGCTTAGAGTGACACGTGTGATAGGAGACAGCTACTCTGATACACGTGTGCTTAGAGTGATGTGTGTGATAGGAGACGGCTTCTCTGATGTGTGTGCTTAGAGTGACATACATGTGATAGGAGATGGCTTCTCTGATACATGTGTGCTCAGACACATGCGATAGGAGACGGCTCCTCTGATACACATGTGCTTAGAGTGACAAGTGTGATAGGAGACAGCTTCTCCGATACACGTGTGCTTAGAGTGATGTGTGTGATAGGAGACAGCTTCTCTGATATGTGTGTGCTTAGAGTGACACGTGTGTGATAGGAGATGGCTTTTCTGATACACGTGTGCTCAGACACACGTGTGATAGGAGATGGCTCCTCTGATACGTGTGCTTAGAGTGACACACGTGTGATAGGAGATGGCTTCTCTGATACGCATGCACTTAGAGTGACATGGGTGTGATAGGAGATGGCTTCTCTGATACGCATGTGCCTAGAGTGACACGCATGTGATAGGAGTTAGACGGCTTCTCTGATACACGTGTGCTTAGAGTGACACACGTGTGACAGGAGATGGCTTCTCTGATACGTGTGTGCCTAGAGTGACACACATTGATAAGAGATGGCTTCTCAGATACATGTATGCTTAGAATGACACATGATAGGAGTGAGATGGCTTCTGATACACATGTGCTTAGAGTGATGTATGTGTGATAGGAGTGAGACAGCTTCTCTAATACACATGTGCCTACAGTGGCGTGTATCAGGCCTCTCTGATACACATATGCTTAGAGTGACACACGTGTGATAGGAGATGGCTTCTCAGATACACGTGTGCCTAGAGTGACACGCGTGATAGGAGTGACACAGCTTCTCTGATACACATGTGCCTAGAGTGACATGTGTGTGATAGGAGACAGCTTCTCTGATATAAGTGTGCCTAGAGTGACACACGTGTGATAGGAGTGACACGGCTTCTCTGACACACACAAGTGAAGTGGCTTTCTAAAGGTAGATCACCTTTAGATCTAGAGTTTTTGAGTTATGAGAGCTGCTCCAGAGATTTAGAAAAGCAGTCACTGCTGGCTTTTGACATAGAATGGGCTGCAAATGTTGCTTACCTGGGTGACATATTTAACCTGCTCTATGAACTCAATCTGTCACTTCAGGGGAGAACAGCAACTGTGTTCAAGTCGGTAGACTGTCGGCAGATTAAGCAGCTGCATTAAAAGCCAAACTGAAGGTATGGGGGCCACAAGTGAACACTGGGATTTGTGACAGGTTTCAAACATTAGCAGAGATTGTGACAGACTGAGCCGGGGCCTCCCTTCTCCAAGCCAGTGCGCTATCACCTACCTCAGCTTTCAGAGGAGCTTCAGCGCTGCTTACCCATCAGAAAACATCCCTGAGCTGAGAAGGAATGCATCCGCAACCCAGGTGAACTGGCTTTGTCTGTGCTGGAAGAGAATGACTGTCTCAGCCCCGCAGAGAGTCCATGACAGGGGAGAAGTGGTCAGAACCCTTGAACTGTGTACACAGTGTGTGATTAATGAACAATCTTAAAGATAGTGGCTGGGAAGTTTAGTTTAATCAAGGAACAGTTTAGGAAGGAGTAAGATTTCCTAAAAAAGGAGTGCCATGATTCTAACAGCAGGAAGGAAGAAAGAAATGGGAAGAGAGGGGGGAAGGGAAGGATAAGGCCTTTTGCATAAGGACGATTCCAGGGGACTGCAAAGAGAAAATGTTTACGGCAACCTAGGAATGGGGGAGGAAAAGCCAGGACCCCATAAAGGCTCCACATTTTTTAGCCCAAGAAACATCCTTGGAATGCAGCGAAAGATGCCACGTGCCTGTTATCTCTGAACAGCGTGACTCCCGCGCACATCTGCTCTGACATTCGTGCACGCAGTTCTTTGCAGACAGTGGTTTCGGCACAGGAAGCCCAGTCTCTCTCGTTACAGGTGCCGGCCCACCTCCTGCACTCGGGGCTTTTCCACCTGTTCTGGGACCAACCGTATCTCCATCAAAGACTCTGTCCAGGTAAGTCTCCTAGTATGTCGAGGGCCCACCACAAGGGGCATTGGAAACATGAGAGCCATTTCATGAGGTTTAACTGGAGGCCCAGGAATTTCAGCTCCCGCCACTGCAGGCAGTTCTCATTACACAAGTGATGGGTCAAGAAGAGCTGGTCTGTTTCCCCAAAGCAGGCATTTGAAACCTCGATCCAGACCATCCTATACAATCCTGTTGATTATTCCAATGGAGATACACATACTGTTAGCTCTTTAAAAAATGATATTCTGGAGGAGGACTCAAGATGGCGCTGTGAGAACAACCCAGGATTGAAGCTCGCCATCAATGCGCAGAAGGGGTGAGTCAGGGCCCCATTTCCAGACGGATCTTTGTTGCCCACAGAATGGGGAAATTCCTAGGTATAGAGGAGACGCGGGACGCCAGGCAGAGGTTTTGGCTGGCACAGCCGGTGGCCAGTGCGGTGACGACCCGCGCTGTGGGGGCGCTACACAGCGGTCAGCACAAAGCGCACTCGTCTGGGTGCCCTGTTGGGCCGGCAACCCGAGACTTGGGAGGGCTGAACTTGAGACTGAACGGCACTTGGACACTGAGCCAGCCCAGGAGATTCCAGGGTGACAGTGTTTGGGGTAGCGCAGTGGGACAAACAAAACGGCGATTGCAAACGCTCCCCGTGGAGGGGTTCCCTGAGGCCGCAGCTCCGTGGGGGAGGGGCGCCCACCATTACCAAGGCAAACTGCCCCGACTGAGGTACACGCCCATCGCTGACGCAGCCTGCCGTTGCCGAGGCAACCTGCTACAACAGAGAGACTCCGCCGCAGGGCATAGCCCGTGGCAGCAGGGCAGAGACCGCAGCAGAAGGGCAGAGCCTGCAGCAACAGAGCGAACCTCACACCAGCAGGGCAGAGCCTCGGCAGGCAAATAGTGATTAGACTGCCTCCTAGCTGGGCAGGACAGCGCAGCGGACACTCACAAGGAAACCCCCAACCCCCCTCCCAGACAGAGCATCTGAGAAAAAAAGGGTTTTTTTAATGAGTTATGTTGCAGCAGAATTAAACATAGCAGCCTAACAGCCCTGAATGAACCACAGAGCTCACAGCTCAGCACTTGAGCTCCTATAAAGTACAGACTGTCTCCACAAGCAGCTCCCTGACCCCTCTATATCCAAAAGACTGACATTTGGCAGGCATCATTCTGGAACAGAGATAGCAGAAAAAGAAACTGGTAGCATCCCTCACTGTTCCACAGCTGCTATAGGTGCACCCCAGAGAAGCAGGGCCTGGAGTGGACCTCAGCAGTCATACAGTGGAGGGGCTAGACGGGTAGAAGGAAAACCAAGTAACAGAAATACTTCATCATCAACAATCTTGGTGTCCACTCAGAGACCCAATCAAAAAGTCAGCAACTACACAGACGACAAGTGATAAACCCACAAAGATGGGAAGAAACCAGCGAAAAAAGGAGGAAAACACCCGAAACCAGAACACCTCACCTCCTAGAAAGGACCAAAACTCCTCACCAGCAAGGGAACAAAGCTGGATGGATAATGACTGTGATGAAATGACGGAATTAGACTTCAGAAGGTGGATAATGAGAAACTTTTGTGAGCTAAAAGAACATGTTTTAAATCAATGCAAAGAAAAGAAGAACCTTGAAAAAAGATATGAAAAAAGATTCGAGGAAATGATAACAAGAATGGATAACTTAGAGAGGAATATTAATGAATTAAAGGAGCTGAAAAACACAATACGAGAACTTCCCAAAGCATGCACAAGTTTCAATAGCCGAATTGACTAAGCAGAAGAAAGAATATCAGAAGTCGAAGATCAACTCAATGAAATAAAACGAAAAACCAAGATCAGAGAAGAAAGTGCAAAAAGGAATGAACAAAGTCTCCAAGAAATGTGGGACTATGTGAAGAGACCTAACCTACATTTGATAGGTGTACCAGAATGTGACGAAGAGAATGAATCCAAGCTGGAAAAGACTCTTCAGGACATTATCCAGGAAAATTTCCCCCACCTAGCAAGACAGGCCAACACTCAATTGCAGGAAATACAGAGAACACCACAAAGATATTCCGCAAGAAGAGCAACCCCAAGGCACATAATCGTCAGATTCAACAAGGTTGAAATAAAGGAGAAAATACTAAGGGCAGCCAGGGAGAAAGGTCGGGTCACCCACAAAGGGAAGCCCATCAGACTCACAGCAGATCTCTCGGCAGAAACTCTACAAGCCAGAAGACAGTAGGGACCAATATTCAACATCCTTAAAGAAAAGAACTTTCAACCCAGAATTTTATATCCAGCCAAACTGAGCTTCAGAAGTGAAGGAAAAATAAAATTCTTTGCGAACAAGCAAATACTCAGAGATTCTGTCACCACCAGGCCTGCTTTACAGGAGCTCCTGAAAGAGGCACTACACATAGAAAGGAACAACCAGTAACAGCCATTCCAAAATCACACTAAATGCTAAAGAGCATCAACATAATGAAGAATCTACAACAACTAATGGGCAAAACAGCCAGCTAGCATCAAAATGGCAGTATCAAATTCACACATAACAATATTAACCCTAAATGTAAATGGACTAAATGCACCAATCAAAAGACACAGACTGGCAAACTGGATAAAAAGCCAAAACCCAGCAGTGTGCTGTATCCAGTGTCACATGCAAGGATACACAAAGGCTCAAAATAAAGGGATGGAGGAAGATTTACCAAGAAAATGGAGAGCAAAAGAAAGCAGGAGTTGCAATTCTCATCTCTGATAAAATAGACTTTAAAGCAACAAAGATCAAAAGAAACAAAGAAGGCCATTACATAATGGTAAAAGGATAGATACAACAAGAAGAGCTAATGATCCTAAACATATATGGACCCAATACAGGAGCACCCAGATACATAAGGCAAGTTCTTAATGACTTACAAAAGGACTTAGACTCCCACACAATAATAGTGGGAGACTTTAACACTCCACTGTCAATATTAGACAGATCAACCAGACAGAAAATCAACAAGGATATCCAGGGCTCGAACTCAGACCTGGAGCAAGCAAGCCTGATAGACATTTAAAGAACTCTCCACCCCAAATCCACAGAATATACATTCTTCTCAGAACCACATCACACCTACTCAAAAATTGACCACATAATTGGAAGTAAAGCACTGCTCAGCAAATGCAAAACAACTGAAATCATAACAAACAGCCTCTCAGACCATAGTGCAATCAAGTTAGAACTCAGAATTCAGAAACCAACCCAGAACTGCACAGCTTCATGGAAACTGAACAACTGGCTCTTAAATGTTGACTGGATAAACAATGCAATGAAGGCAGAAATAAAGAAGTTCTTCGAAACCAATGAGAACGAAGACACAACATGCCAGAACCTCTGGGACACATTTAAAGCAGTCTCTAGAGGAAAGTATATAGCAATAAGTGCCCATATGAGAAGAATGGAGAGATCCAAAATTGATACCCTATCATCAAAATTGAAAGAGCTAGAAGAGCAAGATCAAAAAAAACTCAAAACCCAGCAGAAGACAAGAAATAACTAAGATCAGAGGTGAACTGAAGGAGATTGAGACACGAAAAACCCTCCAAAAAATCAATAAATCCAAGAGCTGGTTTTTTTAAAAGATCAACAAAATAGACAGACCACTAGCCAAATTGATTAAAAAGAAAAGAGAGAACAACCAAATAGAAGCAATAAAAAATGATTAAGGGGAAATCACCACAGATTCCACAGAAATTCAAACCATCATCAGAGAATATTACAAACAACTCTATGCACATAAACTAGTAAACCTGGAAGAAATGGATAAAATCCTGGACTCCTGTGTCTTCCCAAGCCTAAACCAGGAGGAAGCTGAAACTATGAATAGACCAATAACAAGGGCAGAAGTCCAGGCAGGAATTAAGAGCCTACCACACAAAAAAAGCCCAGGTCCAGACGGCTTCACAGCCGAATTCTACCAGACACACAAAGAGGAGTTGGTAGCATTCCTTCTAAAACTATTCCAAATAATTCAAAAAGAAGAAATCCTTCCCAAATCATTCTATGAGACCAATATCATCCTGATACCAAAACCCGGCAGAGACCCAACGAGAAAAGAAAACTTCAGGCCAATATCCATGATGAACATAGATGCAAAAATCTTCAATAAAATATTGGCAAGCCGATTGCAACAGCAAATCAAAAAACTTATCCATCATGATCAAGTAGGATTCATCCCAGGGATGCAAGGCTGGTTCGACATACACAAGTCTATAAACGTAATTCACCACATAAACAGAACCAAAAACAAAAATCACATGATTATCTCAATTGACACAGAGAAGGCATTTGACAAATTCAACAGCCCTTTATGCTGAAAACCCTCAATAAACTTGGTATCGATGGAATGTATCTCAAAGTAATAAAAGCTACTTATGACAAACCAACAGCCAATATCATACTTAATGGGCAAAAACTGGAAGCATTCCCTTTGAAATACGGCACTAGACAAGGATGCCCTCTTTCACCACTCCTATTCAATATAGTACTGGAAGTTCTAGCCACAGCAATCAGGCAAGAAAAAGAAATAAAGGGTATTCAAATAGGAAAGGTGGAAGCCAAATTGTCTCTATTTGCAGACGACATGATAGTATACCTAGAAGACCCCATTGCCTCAGCCCAAAAACTCCTGAAACTGATAAGCAACTTCAGCAAAGTCTCAGGATACAAAATCAATGTGCAAAAATCACAAGCCTTCCTCTACACCAATAACAGACTTAAAGAGAGCCAAATCAAGAACGAACTGCCATTCACAATTGCTACAAAAAGAATAAAATACCTAGGAATACAACTCACAAGGAACATAAGGGACCTCTTCAAGGAAAACTACAAACCACTGCTCAACGAAATCAGAGAGGACACAAACAGATGGAGAAACATTCCATGTTCATGGTTAGGAAGAATCAATATCATGAAAATGGCTATACTGCCCAAATTAATTAATAGAATCAATGCTATACCCATCAAGCTACCTTTGACTTTCTTCACAGAACTGGAAAAAAACACATTGAACTTCATATGGAACCAAAAGAGAGCCCGCATAGCCAAGTCAATTCTAAGCAAAAAGAACACAGTGGGGGGCATCACACTACCGGATTTCAAACTATACTACAAGGCTACAGTAATCAAAACAGCATGGTACTGGTACCAAAACAGAGATATAGACCAATGGAACAGAACAGAGGCATCGGAGACAACACAACATATCTACAACCATACAATCTTTGATAAACCCTACAAACACAAGCAATGGGGAAAGGATTCCCTGTTCAACAAATGGTGTTGGAAAAACTGGCTAGCCATGTGCAGAAAGCAGAAACTGGACCCCTTCCTAATACCTTACACCAAAATTAACTCCAGATGGATTAAAGACTTAAATATCAGACCTGGCACCATAAAAACCCTAGAGGAAAATCTAGGCAAAACCATCCAAGACATAGGAGTAGGCAAGGACTTCATGAACAAAACACCAAAAGCATTGGCAACAAAGGCCAAAATAGACAAATGGGACCTAATCAAACTCCACAGCTTCTGCACGGCAAAAGAAACAGTCACTAGAGTGAATCGGCAACCAACAGAATGGGAAAAAATTTTTGCAGTTTACCCATATGACAAAGGGCTGATAGCCACAATTTACAAAGAACTCAAACAGATTTATAGGAAAAAAACAAACAAGCCCATTCAAAAGTGGGCAAAGGATATGAACAGACACTTTACGAAAGAAGACATATATGAGGCCAACAAGCATATGAAAAGATGCTCATCGTCACTGGTCATCAGAGAGATGCAAATCAAAACCACATTGAGATACCATCTCACGCCAGTTAGAATGGTGATCATTAAAAAATCTGGAGACAACAGATGCTGGAGAGGATGTGGAGAAAAAGGAACACTTTTACACTGTTGGTGGGAGTGTAGATTAGTTCAACCATTGTGGAAGACAGTGTGGTGATTCCTCGTGGCCTTAGAAATAGAAATTCCATTTGACCCAGCAATCCCATTACTGGGTATATATCCAAAGGACTATAAATCGTTCTATTATAAGGACACATGCACATGAATGTTCATTGCAGCACTGTTTACAATAGCAAAGACCTGGAATCAACCCAAATGCCCATCGATGATAGACTGGATTGGGAAAATGTGGCACATATACACTATGGAATATTATGCAGCAATCAGAAATGATGAGTTTGTGTTGTTTGTAGGGACATGGATGAATCTGGAGAACATCATTCTCAGCAAACTGACACAATAACAGAAAATGAAACACCGCATATTCTCACTCATAGGCGGGTGATGAAAAATGTGGACACAGGGAGGGGAGTATTAAACACTGGGGTCTATTGGGGGGAAAAGGGGAGGGCCAGTGGGAGGGGGAGTTGGTGAGGGATAGCCTGGAGAGAAATTCCAAATGTGGGTGAAGGGGAGAAAGGAAGCAAAACACACTGCCATGTGTGTACCTACACAACTGTCTTGCATGTTCTGCACATGCATCCCCAAACCTAAAATGCAATAAAAAATTGTAAAAAAAAATGATATTCTGATGGAGGAAGAACGGTCTCAGAACTCTTTGTTTCAATTGGCCATTTAAGCTTAGTAGTAAAACGCTGATTAATGAAAACAGTGCATCGTCAAACCTTCAGGAGGAAAGGAGAATGTTTTGGGGACCACTTTGGTTTTCTTTTTTGCGTGTGGCAGTTTTAAGTTATTAGTTTTTAAAATCTGTACATTTTAATGGAAACGACTTGACCAAAAATTTGTCACAGAATTTTGAGACCCACTAAAAAAATTTAATGAGAAAAAAATGATATTCTGTGGCATAATTAAAATACAGCAGTCAGTCTACATTAGGGATAAAGTTAATGGTGGTGGGAGGAGAACAAAACTTCTCCACTTGAGTCGACTGTAGACCACAAATGTCTAAAATCAAGGCACAATCGGTCCTCTAAGTTCCTTTGCCTTTTTCCTTAAAACTGTTAATAAAAAAATTCAAAACATGTTATAAATAAGATGAAAAATAAACCTATTGGAAGAAACTAAAACACTGATAGGCCAACAGTGTCTCCCCGCCGCCGGAAGATGAGAAAGTCTGTGTCAGATGGGCGACCACCTGCAAGGCCAGGGAGCCCCGTCCCTCCCACAGCTGAGAGTACCTGGAGCCCCTCTGGACCCTGGGCCAGCTCTCCTGGCAGCACCCACTGAAACACAAGGGGATCAGCGCTGGGTCAGTCTCAGGGGTCGCCCTTTGGCCAGCCCCAGGTCAGAGCCCCCTCATCAATGCCTGCCAGGCTGTGGCACCACAACTTGGATTGGGGGTTAATGGGCATGACCCTGTGGAAAATAAAGGCAGCCACCTGACCCCTGCACCCGCAGGCTATGAGTGGGCAACCATCAGGCTCCTAACCTAAAACCAAAATGTAGCAACAATAACAACAAAGTGTGTGGGCACAAAAGAATGTGTCTGATTTAGGACAATCTTGCTATGATCACAGAAATCAGAAACTTAGCACACCCAAGGCAGCCTCTCTTGCACTGCCAGACAAAAATAAGAGGACAGCGGGCTGCCTGGTTGATGCGGAAGAGGAAATAAACAGCCCGGGATTGGCTGGTGATCTGTCAGCAGAACTGGGTCAGCTCAGCTTGTGCAAAAACGCTATGCCAGCCTCACTGCCAAACAAAGAGCAGAGCCTCAAAGTGCAGCAGACTCCCGGGCGGCCACTTCAGCTGTACAGCCAAGGTCAGAGGGGCTGGGCAGAATGGGGGCTTCTGACCAGGCAGAATCAGCTGCAGACCCTGGGCAGCAGCAGAGGTCAAGGATGGGTATAGAGTGGTATGTTTCCAGGACACAGCCTTCTGGAGCCAGGATGTTCTCCCAACACCACTGCTGTCTGCAGTGCATTGACAATTTGGTTTCCAATTTTTCTGTACAACAAAATTAAGCTTGAAAAAAAAAAAAAAAACCACGCAGCCCTTTGTGCTAGATCCTGTTTAAGCTTCTGGAGCACTGGAAGGATGATGAACTTACCAGCACTTTCCAATCCAAGCAGAGCCAGAGAGCAGCCACACACATTCATACATGTGCACACACCCACAGATACCCATCACTCACACATGCATACACTCGCACAGGTAGACACTCATCCATGCATGCACACTCACACTCACACACATGCCCACATGCATGCTTACACAAATTCACATAGTATTCATAAACACAGGCACACAGATACACACACACACACACACACAAACACAAACTTCAGTCCTTCCTAAGTACCAGGCCATGGATCAGTCCCTCTCTCTAGACCACACAATCTCAATCTCCAGATGAGGAGCTCAGTTGCTTCTAAGCAACTCCCCTGTGACTCAGAATTAGAGACTCAAGGACGCCTCATCTGGATTCCAGGAGGCAGCTCTTCTTAGTCAATGAGAAAATGAACCTGGAAAGTTTATGCAGCAAAATCAGGATAAAAACTTGGGTTTCTGGACTTTCATCCAGGACTTTCTGCCAGACCTTAGAAGCATGATGAATAAGGAGGCTGGAGACTTCTTACCCATTTAATGCATTTTTTGAGTGTACTAGTCTCTGTGATAGGCACTGAGCATACAAAGTGGCATAATCAGCATGGTCCCGGCCCTCTGGTAACTTACCTCCAGTGGAGGAGAGAGACAGACAACATAGAGCGAAGATATGGCATCCAGGAAACCAACTGTCTTCCTGATAATAATAATAATAGAACAGTCTCAGCTGTCAAGTGGCTCTGCCTTTGAGGCCTCTCCTCTTTTTCCTGCCTGAAATATGACTGTAGTGTTGCATGAGACCAGAAAGAAGGTTGCTGCCAAGGACAGAGGAGCAGAAAGACAGAAGGAGGTGGGACATCAATGATGGGGTCAGCCCTACCCTTCCTCTCTCCAGACTTCTTGTTACATGAAGAAAACAATCCCTTAATTGGTGAAGCTCTTGCACTCAGCTGTCAGCCTCACATAGGCAAAGCTGGCCTGGATGGAGAGACTGCAGCCAGAATGATTCTACTGAAGGCATTGAGTTCACTCACAGTTCTGCTAACAGAGCCAGGCTGAGCAGATAATAAAATTCCACATCCAGAATAAGTGTCCATGCAGTTAGGAGAGAGAATTCCCCCCACCAAGATGAAAAGGTCCAATGGAATCAACCAGCCACCAATCATGGCCCTCAGAGACATGGTATAAGCCTTGAGGGAAAACTGTGAAGCGGCTTACAACAGAAAACAGGCTGGGGACAGGCCAGATCCAGGGGGTTCGAAAGCCCTCCTGCAGCAGGTGCTCTGAAGGCATCTCAGGGCAGCACACTGCAAATGGATTCACTCCATGCCGGCATCATCTTGCCCAAGAGCAGGGTTCTACACAACTCTGGGGCACGTACTTGCCCTCAGCTGTCCTTGTCCGTCCAAGGTTCTCTAATATATTCTCATCCTCAAATCCCGAGAAACTGCTTTTTGTGAAAGAACTTATCAGCATTGCTCCAGGCTCCAGCAGGTCCATGGGAGACATGCTCTGCATCAGTATCAGGCACTGACTCAATCCAGAGCCGCCAATTCCCCAGGCTTCTCTGTCCAAAATTACAAACTCCTTGAGAGAATCTCATTAGTGCTGCTGTCTGTTTCTAATAAGTCATCTGTGGCTGCGGGCCAGGATCGTGTATCACAGACCAGGGTGGGTGCTGGGGCTGGCAGGTGGGTGTGGGGACAATGGACACCATGCCAGCACCGCGGGGGTCAGGGAAGAAACACAGGGAAAGTTAGGAGGAGCCACTGTTGGCCACCATCTCAGAGCGAACGGTCGGCGTTTCTCCAGGGAGCTCTCACCCTTCCCTAAAGTTTCTCAGCCACGGTCGTAGCAATTGTCCCTCCTGCACATGGTTCCTCACGTCGCTGGTAAGAACCTCACATCTGGAGAGGGTGCTCAGAGGCGTTCCCATCCCCTCACTCTCCACTCCCACCCCCACCACCCTTCTGGGAAGGATGCTCTAGGGGGATCGTTACATACATCTTAAAACTCAGTCTTAAATGCCAAAACACAGGGGCAGTATTTTCTTGAAGAAAAAGGCATATGCATTTTTTTTTTAGATGGAGTCTTGCTCTGTCACCAGGCTGGAGTTCAGTGGGGCAATCTCGGCTCACTGCAACCTCCACCTCCTGGGTTCAAGCGATTCTTCCACCTCAGCCTCCCAAGTAGCTGGGACCACAGGCACGTGCACCACACCCAGCTAATTTTTTTGTCTTTCTAGTAGAGATGGGGTTTCACCGTGTTGGCCAGGATGGTCTCGACCTCTTGACCTCGTGATCCGCCCACCTTGGCCTCCCAAAGTGCTGGGATTATAGATATGAGCCACCACACCCGGCCACATTTTCTTTTACTACTTGGATTGTTGCAGGGAACTGGAGAGCAAGCAGCAATGTGGGGAAGAAACCCTCTCCTGAAGCTTGTGGCCCCTGAGAGCAGGCAATTAACAGGCAGCTTCGATGTGAGGAGCACTGCAGAAGCAGACCCTGGTGCCAGGGTGGCACAAGAGACACCACTCGTGTCTCGAATGTGACACGTCCCAGAGGAGGGAACAGCAAGCCTGGGCTCCAGGCTGCACAGGCAGGAGTCCCGCAGTGGAGGAAGGCATGCATTGGATTCTGTGTGATAGGAGAGGATTCATTATCTATTGCTGTATAACTACCGCAACACTTAGCAATTTAAAGCCACAAACATTTCTTACCTCACAGCTTCTGTGGGTCAGGAACCCAGGGGTCACTCTTGATTCTAGAGCACAACTTAGCTAAGCAGTTTAGCTGAGGCCTAGCTCAGAGTCTCCCACGGGCTCCAAGCAAGGTGTCAGCAGGGGCTGCAGGCATCTCAAGGCCCTCCCACGGGTCCATTGGTGTGGAGGTTGGCAAGATGTATTTCCTTGTGGGCGTTAGTCAGAGGCCATCCTCGGGTTCTTGCCACCTGGGTCTCTCTGAAGAGCAGCTCACCACTTGGCTGCAGGATTCATGGAAGTTGCAGGAAGGGCCAGAGCAAGCTGAGCACCTACGAGCCCTGGCCTCCTGTAACCTAGCCTTGGAGGTGGTGTCTCACTATAACTGCCTATTCTATATTTCAAAGGCGAATCTCTAGGTCCAGCTTTGAGACCCTCACAGGGAGGAGCTTACACCAAGGCATGAATACAGGAGCAGGGGTCATCAGGGCCTTCTCACAAGCCACCAGCCCCCAGGGGTGACCCAGGCACAGGCTCAAAGAGAAAACATGGGACACTCATGGAATCGTAGCCAGGAGTGCAGGGGAGAGGCAGGAAAGGGAGAATGGGGACAGCAATGCACAGCAGGGGACTGCAGAGAAGGGAGCTGGGGACGCTGGGCAGCGAGCTGCCAGAGTCACTGGGAAGGCCTGGGATGGAAGCTCACTTTGGGTTCACTTTTTGTCTAGAACTACAACGACACAGCAGGCTTCCCTCCCGCTCCTCCTGAGGATCTGTGCACCAGGAGTGGGTAGCCGTAAAGGAAAACTGCCCTGATATAAATGCAATGTCTACTATCACAAAGAGAAGAATTAAGCACTGTGTACTAGTCAGAGTTCTGCAGAGGCGCAGAGCTAATCAGAGGGAGGGGGTGGGCAGTAAGAGGGGATTTATAATGGAACTTTGCTCACAGAGGTTGACAAGTCCCACAATGTGTGTCCTGCAAGCTGGGGTCCCAGGAAAGCCAACCGGGTAACTCTCAGGCCAAGGCCAAAGGCTTGAGAACCTGCGAGGGGCAAGGGGGTCAAGTCCCAGAGTCTGAAGATGGGAGAACGGAGAGTTCTGATGTCCAAAGTCAGGAGAAAATGGATGGCCCAGCCTCAGGAGAGAAAGGGAAATAGTGAATTCACCTGCCCTCCACCTCTTTGGTCTACCCAGGTCCTCAGCTGGTTGGATGGTGCCTGCCCACACAGGGGGAGGACAGATCTTCCTTTCTCAGTCCCCAGAGTCAAATGCCAACCTCTTCCAGAAGCACCCCACACACACGCCCAGGAATGACACCCTACCCACTCTCTGGGTATCCCTTAATCCAGTCAAACTCACACCTAAACTTAACCATCACACCCGGTCTTTGTTTCCCATGGCTGCCAGGACAAACCCAGAGTCCAACAAACGAGGTGCTTTTAAAGATAGAAATGCATTCTCCCGCAATCTGGGAGACCGGAAGTGAAAAATGGCAGCATCAGCAGAGCTGTGCTCCCTCTGAAGGGTATAAAGAGGGTCCTTCCTTGCCTCTCGCTTGGTCCTGGCATAGCTGGCCATCCCCAGGGTTCCAGCCTGTGGCTGCGTCACTCACGGCACCGCCTTCATCCTCACACAGCCTTCTCCCCTGTGTCTCTGTGTCCAAATTTCCCTCTTCTTCTTAGAACCCAGTCACTGCATTCAGGCTCACTCTTATGTAGTATGGCCTCACCTTAACTTGGCTGCATCTGCAAACACCCCATTTCCAAATAGGCCACACTCACGGGTTCTGAGGGTTACAACTTTAACACATGCTTTTGGGAAACACACCTCAATCTGCAGCAGGCACAGAGTAAAGAAGTGTAAATGTCTGTTTCTTCTCTTCTTTAGCTCTTCGCCCTATTTGGAGAAGCATATGGGGTGGTGTGACTTGGGGAGACACGAATACCTTATTTTTGGCACAACTATTAATTTATAGTTTAGAGGGTCAGGGCATTACCTAGAAAATGAGGAAGGCAGCCAACTCAGGAGCACTGTGCTCTCAGATAAGAGCGCTCAAGGGGGAGAGAGATCCAATATGGCCAATTAGCAGCAGCTCAGGGTTGCAGCTCCCAGTGAAAGCACAGAGCGTGAGTGGACGCCACACTTCCAGATGAATTTTTGTTGCCCACGGACCAGGAGAGTCCCAGAGGAGGAGCCCCACAGGTCACCAGCATCACTCTTTTGGCCAGCGTGGCTGTTTTGCCGGTGCCCTGGCATGGCAGTTCTCAGTGCGGAGTATACGGAACTGGATGCCCTTTTAGTTGGCATTTGGAGCTCTGGGAAGGCAGAGTCGCCCATTTAGCTGATTGAAGCGGGGACTGAAGCCAGGAGCCAGACCAGGATATTCCCAGGCAGAAAAGCACCACGAATCTCAATGCCACTGTTTCATCCAGCACAGTGGGTATCCACAAAGATGGGAAGAAACCAGTGCAAAAAGGCTGAAAACACCCAAAATCAGAATGTCTCTCCTTCTACAGGGGATCACAGCTCCTCATCAGCAATGGAACAAGGCCTGATGGAGAATGAGTGTGATGAATTGACAGAATCAGGCTTCAGAAGGCGGATAATAAGAAACTTCTGTGAGCTAAAAGAACATGTTCTAACCCAACGCAAAGAAACTAAGAACCTTGAAAAAAGGTTTGATGAAATGCTAATGAGAATAGGCAATTTAGAGAGGAATATAAGTGAATTAATAGAGCTGAAAAACACAATACAAGAACTTTGTGAAGTATGCACAAGTTTTAACAGTCAAAATGATTAAGCAGAAGAAAGGATATCAGAGGTTGAAGACCAACTTAATGAAATAAAACAAGAAGACAAGGTTAGAGAAAAAAGGCTAAAAAGGAATGAGCAAAGTCTCCAAGAAATATGGGACCATGTGAAAAGACGTAATCTACATTTGATAGGTATACCTGAATGTGACGAAGAGAATGAATCCAAGCTGGAAAATATTCTTCAGGATATTATCCAGGAAGACTTTCCCAACCTAGCAAGGCAGGACAATACTCAACTCCAGGTAATACAGAGAACACCACAAAGATATTCCTCAAGAAGAGCAACCCCAAGGCACATAATTGTTAGATTCACCAGGGTTGAAATGAAGGAGAAAATATTAATGGCAGCCAGAGAAAAAGGTTAGGTTGCCCACAAAGGGAAGCCTGTCAGACTTAACAGCAGATCTATCAGCAGAAACCCTACAAACCAGAAGACAGTGGGGGCCAATATTCAACATCCTCAAAGAAAAGAACTTTCAACCCAGAATTTCATATCCAGCCAAACTAAGCTTCATAAATGAAGAAAAAATAAAATTTTTTGCAAACGAGCAAGTACTCAGAGATTTCATCACCACCAGACCTCCTTTACAACAGCTTCTAAAGGAAGCATTACATGTAGAAAGGAACAACCAGTATCAGCCATTCCAAAAACATACCAAAAGGCAAAGAGCATCACCATAATGAAGAATTTGCATCAACTAATGGGCAAAACAGCCATAGCATTAAATGGCAGTATTAAACTCACATATATCAATATCAATCCCAAATTTAAATGGACCAAAAGCCCCAATCAAAAGACACAGGCAGGCAAATTGGATAAAAAGCCAAAACCCGTTGGTATGTTGTATCCAGACCCATCTCACATGCAAGGATGCACAAAGACTCAAAACAAAGGGATGGAGGAAGATTTACCAACCAAATGGAGAGCAAAAAAAAAAAAAAAAAAAAAGCAGGAGTTGCAATTCTCGTCTCTGATAAAATAGACTTTAAAGCAACAAAGACCAAAAGAGACTAAGAAGGACATTACATAATGGTAAAAGAATCAATGCAACGAGAAGAGCTAATGATTCTAAATATATATGTACCCAATACAGGAGCACCCAGTTACATAAGGCAAGTTCTTAATGACTTACAAAGAGACTTAAACTCCCACATAATAATAGTGGAAGACTTTAACACTACATTGTCAGTATTAGACAGATCAACAAGACAGAAAATTAACAAGGATATCCAGGACTTGAACTCAGACCCGGAACAAGTTAACTTAAACATTTATAGAACTCTCCACCCCAAATCCACATAGCATACATTCTTCTCAGAATCACATCACACCTATTCTAAAAGTGACCACAAAATTGGAAGTAAATCACTCCTCATCAATTGCATAGCATTTCACAGGTTTAAATGAAATATTGGTTGGCTGCTTGTTATTTCCCTCCCTTATTCCTTCCTGTCTCCACTGTTAAGCACAATTATCAGCATAAAAGAGGACTGCATTCTAGCCTGGGCAATACAGCAAGATTCTTGTTCTCTCTCCCTCTTTCTCTTCCTCTCTCTTTCTCTCTTTCATTCTTTTTCTTTTCGTTTCTTTTCTTTTTCTTCCTTTCTTTTTTCTCTTTTGGAAAAAAAAGCGCTCAAGGGACCTTCAAGTCTCCTTCCTGGCAGTCTGGTCTTGGAGATAAGTCGGTCAAAATTTAGGGGCTAAAACCCTCTTCAGTGATGGGACTGGATCTTCATTTCTATGCTCTAGGCAGGAAAGGGAGAACAGGGAGAGCAATGCACAGGTGGGGCCTGCAAAGAAGGGAGCTGGGGACGCCAGACAGTGAGCTGCCAGAGTCACTGGGAAGGCCTGGGATGGAAGCCTCCCTTCACCCAGCCAGGATGTGATTCTCTTACACCAACACCCTTTGTCTGCACGTGTTGACACCCTCATGCCACAAACACACCAGTTAACTGGAGGTAAGAAGCCAAGGCCCCCCAGTGCTTCTGACACTACTATAAATAGGGTGTATTGAGGAGGGAAGGAGGGAATTGAGCTCACAGAAGCGTTCCTCAACACATTCCATTCTTTATGGAAAAGGACATAATTTCTGTTTCCAAGAACCTAAGTTGCTGAATAGTAGATGTCAACACCCTCTCTTCTGGGTTCAGTGTTCTTTGTATGTTGCTTTCATATCTATGCATAATTACAAATTTAGTGAAATTCACAGACAGTAGTCAAAGTTTGGTAGCGCCCTGAAGTTACAGAATAGTGAACTGAAGACAATGTGCCTTTCCATGGTCCCTCCCCAGACTCCCTGCTTCTTCCATTTCCTAAACAAGTTGCAAGGCCACAACTAAGTTCCATTTTTCTCCAAGGTTCTCCCAGATTCCAAGCCATCTTCATCTCTCTCTTCTCTACACTATCTCCTCTGTGAAAGAGAAGTTGCCATTGGTCATGCATTGTTGATAGTGGTTTTGTTTGAATAGCCAATAATCTCCTCAAGAAAGGAGAAATTCATATGGTATGACTCATGGTACTAACCGAGTACCAGAAATTGGTTAATACACCCTTGTTAGTTGAATGAACAATGGCCCATTTCAAAAAGAAAGAAGCCAGTAATCTTGTGGGAGGAATTCAGTCTAGAAGGGAATAGGAATGGATTCAGAGCAGCTGCACTGCTGGCCCTAATATGAAAAAAATAGGAAGGGTCCACATACCCTGGAATATACCCAAAATAGAGTGTGGGTCTAATATTAAGAACTTCAAGTACAAAGAATATGATATGCATACATGCCATATCTGTTTCCATCAAAATCCAAGCTGGGTGTTCATTAGAACACTCTTCATGAGATGCAAGAAGCATTACCCAGTTTCCAAGATTCGTGATCACATGTCTTAAAAGCTGTTAATGGGAACCCTGAACATAACATATTGAGAATAAAAAGTTGAGTTTCTTATCAAAATGATAAAGTACAGATTTGTTTTAATTGCATTTAAAGGCAGAGAGACAGAGACAATCAATACATAAAGAGTATTTGATTCTGTGAAGGTAAAGGATCTGTGCAAGATGTGTTCCTGGAAAGCACATACGCCCAAAGAATAATGTGTTTGTTTTATAAAGCTGAATTCATACTTTCCTACTACTGGGAGGTTATGTTAAGCATAACTGACTACAGTTCAACCAAATTATTATGCAACTGAAAGGTTAGAGCACTAAAATTCACAATACGAGGAGATAAAAACCATTAAACCTAATTATTCACTAACCAAACATTTCCAGGTTATCTTCTCTGTTATTCAACCTCTCTTCTCCCTACTTCATTTCTCTGCCAAAATCACTCTCAGAAGTGGTAGTAAAGAGAAAAGCAAAGGATCAAAATTCAGCTAAGGCCCTTTAAGCTAGAAGTGTCCTGTAAATGGGGCTTTGAGAGAACAGACCATGAGAGTAGTGGTTTAAGCTGTGTTTACAAATTTGTTAATTGCAAACCTTTATTACTCCCAAATCCTGGCTTACACAAATATTGTTTTCCAAGTCTACCAGAAGAAGAAAATATTTTTATGCAAAGAAGTTGGCCTCACATTTTGTTCTTTTCCATCAAACAATAAGAAAGCTTGAACCCAGAAGATACAACAGACAAACAAATTAAACTGCAGGAAGCAAAAATATAAATTCTGAGTGACAAAAAAAATGCAAATTATAAAACAAGTAGAAAACTAAAGAGAAAAAAAGTTTGAAATATATTTTACAGGCAGGAGCTTGTCTCCTCAACACATAATGAGCTCTAATAAATCTTTAAGAAAAAGGTCAAAAATGCAATAGAAAAAAAATGGGCAAAAGATGTAAGGAAGTTTATAGAACAAGAAACACAAATGAAACATAAAAAAAATTCTCCAATTCATCTTTCCATTTTTTTACCCAAAACATGGAATCATTATGGACGCTTCCCCTTCTCTCTCCTCCCTAACATGGAATCATTCTGGACCCTTCCCTTTCTCTCTCCTCCCTAACATATCCAAGACCATATTGACTTCATCTTCTAAAAGGACTGTGTCAGCCTCTTGTTTGGATTACTGCAGTTCCTAACTGAGCTCCCTGCTTCCAGGCTGCTCCCTTCTGCAATCCTTTACAGGACACCTTGAGTGACCCTTCTAAGAATGTAACCTTACATTGGTTTCCCTTTGCAGAGTCAAAGCCAGAGCCCAGGGGCATAAAGACCCCACACATCAGCGCCCTGTGGCCCCTCTGACCTCCTCCTGCTCCTCCTCACTCCCATACTCTAACCATCCCAATCCCCTGGTTCTCCTTCAAGCACAATGTGGAGGATGACATTTCCCAAAGATGACAGCAACAATATTCCCCGGTGATGGTTCATTTTAAGTGCTCACTTGGTTAGGCCATAGCACCCAGATATTTGGTCAAGTGCCAGTTTAAATGTTTCTGTGAAGGTAGTTTATAGACATGAACATTGAAATCAACGGACTTTGAATTAGCAGATTGTTTTCCATAATGTGACCGAGCCTCATTCCATCAGTTAAAAGCCTTAAGAGCAAAGACTGAGATTACCTAAGGGCAAAGGAATCTTGCCTCCAGACTGCTTCAGATTAGAGCTGCAGCATCAACTCTTCCCTGGGACTCCAGGCTGCCTTGTAGATTTTGGACTTGCCAGACCCCACAATTATGTTGGTCAATTCCTCAAATAAATAAATCCCTCTCTCAACAGTTTTCTGTGTATGTGTATATAATTAGTTCTGTTTTTCTGGTAAACCCTGACCAATACATCTTCCATTAATATGACCTTGTCATTACTCTGATTACCCTGATTAAAGAGGTAGAGTCTATGCTACCTCCCTGAACACGTGCCTATGTCAATCAACAGAGTATGTATTGTGAGATTTTTTCTTCCTGGTGCTCTAGGAATATTTTCTGTCAGAATGTTCTTTGTCAGAGCTAGCAAGCCAGCTTGCAGAAAATGACCGAGTGGCATGGAGAGACCACATGTAGGTGTACTGCTTAACTATTTCCAGCTGAGCCCAGCCTTCCAGTCATCCCAGCCTAGGTCCCAGCATGTGATCAACAAAGCCTCTGGATGATTCCAGTCCCTGCCCACAAGTCACCCAGATTCCCAGATTCCAAGATTCAAGTCTTCCCAGATGAGGCCTTAAGCAACAAAGTGCTAGAAGAGCATCCACACTGTGGCCTGTCCAAATTCCTGGCCCACAGAATCCACAAGCATATGAAAATGATTGCTGCTTTCCCTCTCAGTTTCAGGTTGTCTGTTAGGCACTATTGATGAGCAGCACGAATGCTGAGCAAGTCCTTAGAATATGACTCTTCACTGCCTGTGTGCTTGCTGCCCTGTCTTTCTGGATCTCCCTGGATTCCTTAATGATCTCTTCTTCACCCTGGTCAGGTCTCTGTGCAAACATCAACTACTCCAGGAGCCCTCCTTCTCCCCCATGGAAAATACAACCCTCCACCTGCACTCTTTAAACCCCTTCCCTGGTTTATTTTTCTTGGAAGAACTTGTCACCATCGTATAGGCTGTGTATTTCACCTATTTATTTTTCCTTTCCCTATCTCCTCTGACTAAAATGTCAGCTGAATGAGAATAGATTTGGGATTTGCTCTGTTCAGGATTGCATCACTAGCACCTGGAACAGAGCCCAGAGCACAATCAGTGCTCAAACTAACAACAGCAGAATGAATACACAAATGAATAAAGAAACTGCACACATAAGAGAACTGCAAACTAAAACTACAGTGGCATAAAATTCTTTACGTATCAGATCACAAAACTTGCACATGTGGGTGATGCATTGTGCTGGTGAGCATGTGAGAAGACAGACACTGTCATATTTTGCTGGTGAGAATGTTAACTGGGGAAAATTATTCCAAGAATGATTTGACAGTGAGATTCAAACTTTTAAGTGCACATAAACATTGACCTAGCCAATCATTTTCTAAGAACAAATCCTACAGACATAGTCATACATATGTGCAGCAGTGTATCTACAAGAATATTCAGGGAAGCTCTTGCTTGTATGAGCAAGACTGAAATATCAAATGATCTTCAGTAATATAATTGTTAAATAAATGTCAGAATATTACCGTAAGAAACGCATGCCGCTGTAAGAGAGAATGTTGCAGTTCCATACTGAAATAGAATATATATATAGAATAAGCTCCAAAGCATATTGTTAGGGAAGGAAGCAAGGTTCAGAACGGTCTGTATGCTGTGTCACCAATTTAGCTATAAGAGGTGGAGTGCCTCCAGAAGGATGTAACAGACATAAGCGAATAACAGATTGCCTCTGGAGATGCGAACTCAGCAGCTGGCAGACAGGAAGGGAAGAAGACATTTTTCACTATATTGACCAACTTATATCTTTAGAATGTTGTATTATGTGCATATAGTTAAGACTGAAGGAAAATATGCATTAAAAAGGATAATATGCCAGATATATTTCCTCTTTAGTTTCTTCTAGAAAGAGTGGTCACACGTCCATGCTTCCCTTCTGCCTGCCTCAGTGAAAGACTGAGCACAGTGTCCAACGTCTTATGTTCAACTGAGAGGACAGAGACCTTTGGCGTTTTATCCAGAGATAGACCCATGAAGGCTTATCCATAAATGCTCACAGCCATCCCAACCAATGCCAAGCAGTCCATGAAATAAGCAACAAATGCTTTAGTAAAATTTGTAGCAATAGGTGTAGCTCACAAGACTGCTTTCAATGTTTAAAAAAATACGGTAATCTGCTGCTTACAGTTGCATGGCATGATAACTTGTGCGTCAGTTCACCTGCTTATGGTTATTTGAAATAAATAGGAATAGGGCAGCAAGAAGCATGAACCCGAATTTACTTTTATTTACATTCCCTTTGGGGGTTTTCTTCATCAATGTTGTTAAGGTGAATAAAGAAGAAATATTTAAAATGTGTTACATTCAAGACTTTTTGGTCCACAAAATTGAGTAAACAGTATTTAAGAGCAAAGATATTAACTCTAAGAAGGAAGCATGATACATTACTTAGCAACAATGACTATCATGTCTTTACCTTTCACGGAAATCTTCAAGAGTTAAGACATGTAATGAGTATCATTCATGCAACTGTTTTCAACCAATATGTAAACTACATTATCAGACTAAAAAAAATAAATTAATCTGTAATGAAAGAACTCCAAAAAGAGTCGTTTTCCAGGAAGGAGTCTCCATTTCCTTCAGCATTTGTTGAGTACACATCACCTAAACGACACTGTGCCACACACTTTCCTGGTCCTCCAGGAGGTCACAACCCAAAAAGGGAGGGAAGCCCTAGACAGGTGACTCCAGTGCACACTCAAAGAACACAAGGTGAGGGATAGAAGCAGCTCAGAAAGAGGATGCCCAGCCAGCCTCTGTGGACACTCAGCCTTTGACTTGTGCCTGGAAAGACGGAGAAGATGAAGAAGGAAATGCTCTTCTGGGAGGAATGAGCATGCAGGATGAATGAAGGCAGCACAGGTAACCGCTCATGCTCCTAAATGCCAACCCCAGGAAGCTGCATGAGAATAAACAATCATCTTCTGCCTGGAGCGAGTTGAACAGCAACCCCCAAAAAAGATAGTTTGAAGTTGTAGACCCCACAATCTATTGATGTGATCTTATTTGTACATAGGGCTTTTGCAGAGGTAGAGGCTATGCCA
Organism: Callithrix jacchus; assembly: GCF_049354715.1. Lineage (NCBI taxonomy): Eukaryota > Metazoa > Chordata > Mammalia > Primates > Cebidae > Callithrix > Callithrix jacchus. The sequence goes on from NC_133503.1 coordinate 198,974,267, forward strand.
CCTCCCTGAACATGTGCCTGTGTCAATCAACAGAGTATGTATTGTGAGATTTTTCTGCCTGGTGCTCTAGGAACATTTTCTGTCAGGATATTCTTTGTCAAAAGCTAGCCAGCCTGCAGGGAATGACCTAGTAACATGAAGAAACCACATGTAGGTGCCCTGCTTAACCGTCCCAGCTGAGCCCAGCCTTCCAGTCTCCCAGCCTAGGTCCCAGCGTGTGATCAACAAACCTTCTGGATGATTCCAGTCCCTGCCCTCAAGTCACCCAGATTCCCAGATTCAAGTCTTCCCAGCTGAGGCCCCAAACGTTAAAGTGCTAGAAGAGCATCCACACTGTGGCCTGTCCAAATTCCAGGCCCACAGAAGTATAAGCACATGAAAATAATTGCTGCTTTCACTCCCAGTTTCAGATTGTTTGTTATGCACTATTGATGAGCAGCATGAATGCTGAGCAAGTCCTTTAAATATGACTCTTCACTGCCTGTGTGCTTGCTGCCCTGTCTTTCTGGATCTCCTCCCTAGATTCCTTAATGATCTCTTCTTCACCCTGGTCAGGTCTCTGTGCAAGTATCAACTACTCCAGGAGCCCTCCTTCTCCCCCATGGAAAATACAACCCTCCACCTGCATCCTTTAACCCCCTTCCCTGGTTTATTATTCTTGGGAGAACTTATCACTATCATATGGGATATTGGGATGAGATCATCCCAGATTTAGGTTCACCCTAAATGACTTGTGTTCTTATAAGAGAAAGAAGAGGAGACTCAACACGGAGACCTGGGGTAAAGGCCACATGAACACAGACGCAGAAACTGGAGGGATGCAGCCACAAACCAGGGAATGTTGAAGATGGCCAGCAGCTCGCAGGAACTGAGAGAGGGGCCTGGGACAGATTCACACTCAGATCCTCTGGAAGGAACCATCTCTGCCAACTTCTAGACTCCAGGGCTGTGAAAGAACAAGTTTCTATTGTTTTAAGTCACCAAGATCATGCTAATTAGTTATGGCAGCACAGGAAACTGAGAGACTGCTTTTTACGCTGACCTTGATATTGTGTCTCCCACAGGGCCTGCACTTAGAAGATGCTCAGAAAATGTTGAATAAATGACTGCAATGTGTTGAAGCAAATGGGAGACAACTGGGAATAGACAGGTCAAGGCTAGGTCATGCAAGATCTCAATGACATGCGCTGAGCCCATTCTGCAAGGCTTGGAGAGGAATTGAGGAATTGTAAGAGGATGAAAAATGCATCAGGCTAGTGGGAAGACATTATAGCAATGAGTAAGCTGGTAAAGACAGGAGGTCCAGGCAGATGCCTGTGACAGACAGGAGAAAACTTGAGTAGGGCAGTGGCAGCAGGCATGGGTACCGGAGCTCCTACAAATAAAGCTGACCATCAGTTGGGCACGGTGGCTCAGGCCTGTAATCTCAGCACTTTTGGAGGCCGAGGTGGGTGGATCACAAGGTCAAGAGATCAAGACCTTCCTGGCCAACATGGCGAAATCCCATCTCTATTAAAAATACAAAAAAATTAGCTGGGTGTGGTAGCGCACTGTAATTCCAACTACTCTGGAGGCTCAGGCAGAAGAATTGTTTGAACCCAGGAGGCAGAGGTTGCAGTGAGCTGAGGTCGCACCACTACACTCCTGCCTGGCGCCTGGTGACGGAGTAAGACTCTGTCTCAAAAATAAAAAAAGCTGACCATCCGAATCAGGCTGGATGATGATGGAAGAAGGAGGACCTGTCCACAGGGGACTGAGGGGTTTGGACACATCAAACACATCCGTCAAAACAGGAAAGGAGAATACTGCAGTTCAAGAGAGGTCTCAGGCAAGGTTTCCCAGAAGACAGAACCTGAGGCCAAACCAAAAAGCTACTGGATCTGAGGAGTTGCGATTCCAGGGTGGGGAGAAGGAGTAGAAGGGAAGAGAGGAGGGGAAAGAGGGAAAGCCAGTCCAAGATGGTGCAGGGCTGTGCTATGGCTGCTTCATAGAAAACCGGGCACAGGACCTCACTGCACTTGGCTACACAGAGCGACAGAGCTGGTGCCTCGGGACAGTCCCCTGGAGCCAGGAGGGGAGAGGAAGCATGGTGGGCACTCCGCCTCTCCTGTCTTATGCTGGTGGAGTGTGTCCCATGGAAGGTTAGCTCCCACATGCTAAGTTGTGCTACCAGTCCCTTCCTGGCAACTGCTGCAAGTATCAGATCTTGTGTCCAGGACTTCCTCAGGGTCAGGAGGTGGCCGTTGGAGACGGCACTGCCCCAGGACAGAGGGTAATGCACACGCCCACTCTGGTGGAGGCCAAGGAAGGGGCAGAACCTACAGAAGAGCAGTGGCAGCTGTGGTGGAGGCCAGGATCAGGCTGTTCCATGAGCAAGGACCAGGGCCCAGGACACTGGGAGGCCAGGCGAGACTTGTATCAGAAGATGTATAAATAGTCCCGGATCCACAATGCAATGTGATGCTGGTGGGTCTCCCTCACCTGTGCATTTTCAAATCTTCCTGGCTCTATAAGTAACTTAATGGTTAATATTGTTTGACTGATAGATTTCTAACAAAAACCAATTTTATCACTGGAGAGAAAAGCCAGAAGTCAAGTCTCAAGCCCACTGATAGGATTGTGCGATGATTTTCATGTAGATCATGATTTGCTATAGCACTAACTGTGGGTCTGTCTCTTATGGGCATTACAAATATCAATTTGTCTATCAACTTCATAAGAGCCAGCCTGTGTGGTCCCGCCCTGGCTGCAAAGCCCATCACCCCACCCTGCCATGATGTCTCTTTGGTGAACTTTCTGCTAATGGGACATTTGTGTCATCTTACCTTTTGTGGGAGAAAGAAGTACATTCCACAGGGTGGGCCCACATTTCCACCTGAGACAAAGGCGTTCTGACCACATTTCTCTCCTCTGGCCTTTAACCAGGGGCCAGAGACTTTGCTTTGTCTCAGATCTTGAAAACTTTAAAATCGATTAAACAAGCAGTGAGTTTGGAAGCATGACAGGTGAGTTGAGCTTCTGAACCAGGCCTCAGGTTGAACTTGAGCAAATGTCCCCACCACGGCTTGCAACTGTCCACAGCAGTTCAGAGCCAGATCCTCACAGTCAAGACGTGGACTCTGCAGTCAGACCAACTGATTAAATGTCGGCTCTGCCCCTTAGCCCACACCACCGGGCAAGTAAGCAACCTCTCCACATCTCAGGTGTGGCATCTACAAAATGCAGTGCTAAGTGTAGATACCACTCATAATGACCGATCACCAAATGGGTTAAAACATAAAATGCCCAGAATGTTTAGTACACAGTTGGCTCTTGCAGTAAACACCTGCTGCATTGACACTATTAGGGTAGGAGGCTCCATCTAGGTAGGCTCTGAGGATGGGCTGTGCACATCCACGCCCTGACACCTGCAGGCACTGGGATTCTTCCTCCCTCTCACTCCGCATGACCGCCGTAGGCAGATGCAGTTCATTTGGTCTCACAGCCATCATTCACCACAAGAACTTAAATTCTGCCAGAGTTTCTATACTTTTTAAATTATTTTTTATTTGACCATCTTATTCTGGTGGCCAGAATAGGCTTGATCACAGCAGCAGGATAAAGTCTAAAGAGGGCAAGGATACCTGCCCTTCATTAATCATTCCTCCACTCGGCCCCTGGCGTCTCCATGCCTGAAATGCCAGTTGGAACTCCCACTGCTTTCCTGGGTTCCCACTGCCAATGAAGTGATTGGTTCACCTCTGCTCAGCAGTTCTGTCTCCACACACAACTACACTCCCTGAGATCCTTTGAGCCTTGATCAGTTTTGCAAACAAAACTTGAGCAAGACAGAGCCCTGGAGCCCAGCAGGAGCCTGGTATCCTCTCCGCCATTGCTGCTGTCCTGCCAACAGCTGGTGCCTGCCTCGAGACGTTTTATGCCGTCATCGGCAGCAATTCCACCAGCTGGCAAACTGACAAACTGATAAAACAGATCATGTCAGTGGAAAGAGCTGGCACTTCCTCCAATGCATTTAAGCTGATGTAGCCTGTTCGGGCTATGCATAGACCCTGCTCAAAAAACAGAGGAAGCAGATAAGACCAAATATCTGCTGGGAAGGATGAATTGTTGAAAAAAGACTAAGGGCTTGATGGCCTATCCTCCTGCAGGTCTGAGCAACTCATCATATGAGGATCTTTCTGGAAATTTCTTTTTTCAAAAATTTGCAATATTTGGACCATTCATTCTCTTGCTGCACAACGGGACTTCAGACAAAAGACTTGAAGAACACAGACAAATAAATGGAAGCAGAGAGTCGGGGATGATCTGCTGAGAGCTCAAACCAGGGTGGGGGCTAGAGACTGGGTCGGGGAACAGAAGGAAAAGAAACATCATTGGGGTCTTATATTTTTCTTTCTTTTTTTTTTTTAGATGGAGTCTCACACTTGTCGCCCAGGCTGGAGCGCAATGGCACGATCTTGTCTCACTGCAACCTCCTCCTCCCAGGTTCAAGTGATTTTCCTGCCCCAGCCTCCTAAGTAGCTGAGATTACAGGCTCCCACCACCATGCTTGGCTAATTTTTTGTTTTTGCATTTTTAGTAGAGATGGGGTTTCACCATGTTGGTCGGAATGGTCTCGAACCCCTGACCTCAGGTGATCTGCTTGCCTCAGCCTCCTGAAGTGCTGGCTTACAGGCATGAACCACCACACCCGGCCAGGGTCTTCTCTTTCTGCAACCTTGAAGAACTCAGGCAGCAATGATGCACTTAGAGAGTACAGAAAACGTTCTTGTTAATTGCCTATCATTTTAGGGAAATACTGACCTGTTTATTTGGGTGTAGGGTGGGGGTGGGGGTGGGGGAGGTTGTTGTTGATTTCTGCTTAGTCCCGGAAAACCCCAGTGGGTCTTTTTGGTTAAGTCATTGCTGTGAACTAAATGTTTGTGTCCCACTCACCGCCCCCCCAATCAAAAAATATATATGTTGAAGCCTAGTCCCCAAGAGGATGGCAGAAGCTGGAGCATTGGGAGGTGATTAGGTCATGAGAGCTGGAGCCTTTATGAAGGGGATTAGTGCCCTTACAGAAAGACATGAGAGAGCTTGCGTTCTCCTCTGCTCTCTGCCATGTGAAAATACGAGACATTCATGTGAAACAAGGAATTGGGCCTCCGTTAAACATTGGATCTCCCCTGCCTTGATTCAGGAGTTCTTCACTTCCAGAACTGTGGGACATAAACATTTGTTCTTTAAGACATCCAGGGCTGGGCACGATGGCTCACACCTGCAATTGCAGCACTTTGGGAGGCCGAGGCAGGTGGATCACGAGGTCAAGAGATCGAGACCATCCTGGTCAACATGGTGAAACCCTGTCTCTACTAAAAATACAAAAAATTAGCTGGGCACGGTGGCGCGTGCCTGTAATCCCAGCTACTCAGGAGGCTGAGGCAGGAGAATTGCCTGAACCCAGGAGGCAGAGGTTGCGGTGAGCCGAGATCGCGCCATTGCACTCCAGTCTGGGTAACAAGAGCGAAACTCCATCTCAATAAAAAAAATAAGAAAAATAAAAATAAAAATAAATTTTTTAAGACATCCAGTTTATGGAATTCTGTTATAGCAGCCAGAATGGACTAAGATTGCAGTGGCCAATTTCAGAGATTGTCCTGGAAGGAAGAGGCACAGTCAGTAAGTTACCTCACATACAAACAGAGAACTGCGACATTCCTGTGGACACAGTTTGATGTGAAATATTTTAGTTATGTCTGCTGCCTTTGCCGGGAGAGGAAGAAAGCTTGCTGTAAGAGGAAGGGTGCTGTCTCTAGGCACTTCTACCTGAGGTTAGTTGGCCGACGGTGGAAGCGGATGAAGAGACGGATCATTAGTGATGACCCTGATGTGGCTCCCAGGGCCAGTGATATTGAGAAGCCAGGGCTAAGGTTTCACAGTGTAATAGTTTCACATCCTCTCCAAGCCTTGAGCTGAGTTTATGAATGCTCCAGCCTTGTGCTACTTGCAACTGTGAGAGAAAACTTGTGTGAGTGAGTCGAGTCTCCATCGCAGAAAACAGAATCCTCTCCAGCTAGATGTGTTCACTTTGTGAGGCTGCTCTACAAATAACCACACACTGTGTGTCTAAAACAACAGAAACTGTTATCTCACAGCTCTAGAGCCCAGAAGTCCAAAGTCAAGGTATTCATGGGGCCACACGCTCCAGGGGAGGGTCCTTCCTGCCTTGCCCAGCTGCTGGCGGCTCCTGGCCTTTCACAAGCTCCTTGGCTGTGGACGCGTCACTCTAATCTCTGCCCTCATTCATGTGACCTTCTCCTATTCTTATCAGGACACTCTCACTGACTTTAGGGCCCACCCAGCTAATCGAGGCTGATCCTCTCTTCTCTAGGTTCTTAGTTACAACTTCAAAGATTCCTTTTCTAAATAAAGTCACATTCGCAGATTCCACACGTACACACCTTTTTTTGGTTTGCGGATGCGGGGGGAGAGCAGCATTCAACTCACTATAACCTTGTTAAGGAAAAGGGATTTTTGTATACATTATCAGTGTTCGCAGAATCGCCTGGGAAGGGTAAATGTATTAGTCTGCTTTCATGCTGCTGATAAAGACATACCAGAGACTGGGCAATTTACAAAAGAAAGAGGTTTGCTGGACTTATAGTTTCATGTGGCTGGGGAGGCCTCACCATCATGGCAGGAGGGAAAAAGGAGTAAGTCACATGTTACACAGATGGCAGCATTCGAAAAGAACTTGCGCAGGGAAACTCCTTCTTATACAACCACCAGATCTGTAAGACTTATTCAGTAGCACAAGAACAGCATGAGGAAGACCTGCCTGCATGATTGAGTTACCTCTGCCTCCCAGGTTCAAGCAATTTACCTGCCCCAGCCTCCTAAGTAGCTGAGATTACAGGCTCCCACCACCACGCCTGGCTAATTTTTTTTTGTATTTTTAGTAGAGATGGAGTTTCACCATGTTGCTCAGGCTGGTCTCAAATCCCTGATCTTCCACACTTGGGGATTCAAGATGAGATTTAGGTGCGGACACAGCCAAACCATATCAGTAAAGAAATTCCAGGATGAACACACAAGAAAAACTTTCAAAGCCATAAGGAAACCAGGTCACCAACCTGCAATGCGAGGGAGCTGCAGGCTGCACTAGCCTCCCATTGATGCCAGAAGCTTCCACAGCAGCTGCCAGTTCCACACCAGCTCTGCTATGGAAAAAGGAAGGCCACGTCCACCTCTTCCCATCAGGACTGAGTCTAAACTCAAGGGTTCACAGGGCTGAATATAACTTGCATCCAGATCCTAAATGCAAGGGATTAGCATTCCTACTTTGCACTAAAAGAGGGCTGGTGAACAGGGGGTGGCAGCACCCCCAGCACTCTCTGCACGCCTGTGTCCACCACCAGCTCAAAGCGGCCAGCAGAAGCCGTTTTAAGATTGGGAAAAACAGCAGCCAGCCAATCTCAAGCTTTAGTGAGCAGAACTGAGCTCACCTGGGGAGCCGGCTGTAACTGGACGGCCCTGGCTTTGGACTAATGATCCGCTGAATTAATGAGTGGGTCAATGAGAATTGATCACGGAGGAGCAAGCTCAGCAAAGAAGCAAAGCCCCCAGGACTTCCACCTACACTCTCCTGGGCCTGACTGTTCCCACTTCCACCTCTGTGCCTCTCTAACATACACCCTGTGCAAATAGGTATTTTACTTCTATGCAGGAAAAGCAGCAACAACCCATGATGAGAACACCTGGGCATGAAGGGATGGACAAGAGACCTTCCACAGCTCAGCAGAAGGCATGGCCTGCTCATCTGGGGCTATCTCTTAACTTAAGGCAAACCAACAACAGAAGAAACATGCCCCCGCCTCTCTGTATGTTCTCAGTGTGTGAGTTCAGATGAAGACAAATAAGGAGCAGCCCTCTGTGTTCCTCACTCTCTTGACTTTGAAATAGGCTCCAGCTACTAAGACAGAGCATGCAGGAATAACAAATCATGCTCCTAAAATTCTAAATGCACTGTGGACACCACTTAGAGAATAGACAGTCCCTTCTCCATTTCTCTGCTTTTCCTCCTGAGGCCCCAGGCCATAGACAGTAGCTGAGCTTCTAGAGAGACCTCTGCCCTTCTCAGCTTGTCTTTACTAGAGGCAAGAGGAAAGAATACAGAGAGGAGCAAGGAAGCCTCTGTGTATGGGAACTCACATTGAAACTTTTCAGCGCTCCCTGAATGCTGAAGCATCTAGGGTGGTACAAAGATATGCACAGCCCGGGGAATAACTAATGTTCAGACTCAAAAGGGACATAGGACACTGAGCCGGAACTATGACTGTGGGTCTCAGGGACTACTTCAAACAAAGCTCAGAAATGCTTTAATAAATATCCAGAGATGTGTTTCATGGCTTCCAGATTTTAACCTAAAGTTTGCACAATTGAAAAAAAAAATAAACAGAAATATCCTTAGTGGTCTTCAGTGGGAAATCCCAAATAAGTGAGATTCTTATTAAAAGATAATCTTGGCCGGGTGCGGTGGCTCATGCCTGTAATCCCAGCACTTTGGGAGGCCGAGGCGGGTGGATCACGAGGTCAAGAGATCGAGACCATGCTGGTTAACACGGTGAAACCCTGTCTCTACTAAAAAAAAAAAAAAAATACAAAAAATTAGCTGGGCACAGTGGCGCGTGCCTGTAATCCCAGCTACTCAGGAGGCTGAGGCGGGAGAATTGCCTGAACCCAGGAGGCGGAGGTTGCGGTGAGCCGAGATTGCGCCATTGCGCTCCAGCCTGGGTAACAAGAGCGAAACTCCGTCTCAAAAAAAAAAAAAAAAAAAAAAAAGATAATCTTGCGTTGTATTTTCTTCATAAGTAAAATTCAGATCTTCTTTATTCATTACTTTAAACCACTGAGAAAAAATATATACTACAAGTGTTTGCTGTGTTAATCCCTAAGGGCTTGGCATTTTCCAGCACAGGGTGCATCCTCTTTCCTGGCCTTCTTCGTCCAGTACGAGTGCACAAGGCTGCTTCGCAAAGCGCCGCAGGTGGATGGATTATGCAGAAATACAACTGGCCTGTGATTTCTTTCTCAGATCTTCTCTTTGCTCTCAGCACGTGGAGCTCAGCTTGGGCACACAGCTCTACTTCCCCAGCCCCACCTGCCTGATAGATGAGGTTGTTTTGAGGATCATATTGAGGAAATACATCGCAAGTGAACCCTAGAGTCAGAGGGACTGCTGTTCCAGGTCCCGCGCCGCTACCTTCCAACTGTGACCTTGGAGCAGTGGTGAGCTCTCTCCAAGCCTCGCCTTCATAATCTGCAGCACATACCTGCTCTCTCTTAGGGTGATTATGAATTGATGCAGGTGAAACTCTTAGAGCAGTGCTGTAAGAGTTTTGCTCTAAGGTTTGCTGGGAGCTCAGCCAACGTCCTTTCCTCCTACACATGCCACCTGCGTTTCTGTCCACACACCTTTCTCCCCTGAGAGAATTCTTTTCCCACTCTGACCCCATTTCCATCGTCCAGGTACCCTCAAACACGTTACTCCTCAGTGATGCCTCCCTGGATGATCCAATTGGACTCTCCTCCCTACACCTCATCCTTCTTACCTACCGAGCTGGTTTATTTTCTTTATGAGCATCTGAAATTATTTGAATAATTTGTTCTTTATTTATTTGTGATCTGTCTTGGCTCTGTATCTTTGTCCATCGTTGCTGTCCACCCAGCACCCAGCAGGGTCTGTTGTGGCCACATTCTTTGCTAAGTAAATGAATGAAGGAGCCGAGGTGTTTGCCTGCATGAGACTCCCATACCTTGACCCTTCCACCACATCTGTTCCGACTTAACTCCAGCTCACAGCGATGCCTCCTTTGAAGGTTTTTGAGATTTAGCCTTAACAATCTGCACGTGGTTCTTTCTGACCAGCTCACCAGTTTGATGAGTTCAGTGGAGTTTCAGTCATCTCTCCATATCTAATCCTGGACTCAGTGCCTTGAACCCAAGAAGCTCAGATGAGGGCTGCTAAGGGTCACGCACATCGCCTCTTTGTTCCTGAGACCATGGTCAGCAACGGCTGTGGGTATTCAGTACTGCCCTTACCTCCGGCGGGGGATCATTTTGAGCAGTGCAGAAAGAGGGAGACCCTGACCCTACCCACAGTGTGTCCCCACTCTGACTCCCACCTCCGTACCCAATGCCTTCATAGGAAACACACTTCTCAGGTTACTCACCTTACGCCACTTCCCAGAGTGACTCACACCATCATCTGTCCTTTGCTCCGGGCACCTGTCCCCCACAGGACTCCCGCATCCTTGCCAACCACCCCCATGAGCCTCTTCCCCCAAGGTCTACTGAAGACCCACCTTCTAGAAGAATCTCACACTCAGTGCCTTTCTCCCTCAAGCAGTGGCTTGGCTTCCTCCCACAAGCCGTCAGCCATGGGTTGCGACTGAATGACTTAGGTCTGCGGCTCGCCTCTCCCAGCAGGACTGCAAACCCAGGAGATCTGTGCACTCCTCACCATGCACCACGAAACACACCACAGAGAGCCGAACACATGCTTGGTGCTGCATGTTCTTCTGTGTATCGGTTTCCTTGATAATTGCGGCCTCTTCCCTGGGAGGTAAAGATCATCCACTTCCTCCCCATTCATTTTGTCTGCTGAATAATTCTCACCAGCAATGAGTCACACTTCTCACCACGCACAGCACAGCGTCCTGCGTGTGCCTGCTGCAGAGGCTCAGCCTTGGGCCTAATGATGGGTAAGAGAGAACGACTTCAAGCTGCACATTTGAGAAATAAATTAGCACTTAAAAGGCATGTTAATCTAAGCCTTCACTAATTCGTTCCACGTTACTTTTCTGACCCCACAATTTTGTCAGGAGGTTCTGTAATTTATGTTCTCTGGCAGCTTGCAAACCTTCTCTTGACCTTACTGTAAATCAGAGAACTACAAAACTCCCTTTGGAGAACAAAGGGAAAATGCGATTGAAACTCTTTTGCAGGGAGGTCTAAAGAATGCAAAGCTCCTGCATTAAACATAATGGAAAAATGATTTGGCCTTTAGTCACCCTGTCATTTAGAACCAAATCTTTCCGAAAAAAATTAAAAAGCCAATGTGGTTTGAAGGAAATCATTTCCTAATTGACTTTTGCTGCAAATGGAGATGACCAGGCAGGCAAACTCCTGTTTTTAACTCCAGGCAATGCTAACCCTGGAGCTATCCAGGCAGCACTTGAGCTAAGATTTATCTGGAACCTGGAAACAACCCATCTTTTGCTCCAAGTATCTTAGAGGCCACATGACATGATTAGTCTTTTTTCTTTATGAGGAAGAACGGTAGCCATTTCTCTCTTGCTCTCCTCCTCTCTCTTGCTCTCTGCAAAGTGCCCTAAAATAGATGATCTTCTGTCTTAAACATTTCTTCAATTCCACTCCTATTTGCCCCGGTTTCTACCTCCCCTTGGCTTTTCTCCTCATTATTCTTGTAGCCAGGACTAGCCACATAACTTTGGGGTCTCCACGCAAAATGAAAATGTAGAGCCTCTTATTCAAAAATAATGAAGGATTTCAAGCTAGCAGAGACTAAATCTGGCTTGGGCCCTCTGAGCAGGACCCCTGAATGACTGCATAGGTCACACTGCAGAAACCCAGGTCCCCCTCGATCCAGGAGATCGTTGGCTGTGCCTGTGCCCTTGGACTCTCACTCTGCCCCCACTGCGTGTTTTTGTTGAGCACGTCTTGGCAAGGTAAGAAGACAGAAGTGCAGTTCATCAACGAACACAGGGCCCTTCCCTCCCTCCCCGCCAGTATGAGGGGGCCCAGAATCAGCAGAACACCTCCTCAAAGAGACGATCCCCATGACCTGAGACACATTCCCAAGCAGGACAAACATGTTCATATCTGTATTACTGTGTGTCTCATTGTACTTTTAAACGCACTTTAGACTTCTACAGCCAAGAAAGATCTGCAGGCAAAAAATGAGACCAACAGCCAACAGACGTGAACAAAAGCTCAGCATCAGTAATCACCAGAGAAATGCAAATCACAACCACGTTGAGATACCACCTCTCACCTGTCAGCGTGGCTGCTCGGAAAACGTCAGAAAACAACAGAAGCTGGGAGGCTGAGGAGAAATGGAAACACTTATATTCTGTTTGTGGGAATGTCAATTAATTCAACCACGGTGGAAAGCAGTGTGGCGATTTCTCAAAGGGCTAACACCAGAACTATCATTTGACCCAGCAATCCTGTTACTGGGTATATATCCAAAGAAAACAAATCATTCTTCCAAAAAGACACATGCACTTCTGTGTTCTTCACAGCACTACTCACAACAGCAAAGACACAGAATCCACTCAGGTGCCCATCAGCAGTGAACTGGCTAGAGAAAACGTGGTACTTACACAGCATGGCATTAAACACAGCCGTGAAAAAGGAAGAAATCTTGTCCTTTGCAGCAACATGGTTTCAGCCGGGGCAATTATTCTAAGTGAATTAACACAGAAATAGAAAATCACATACCACATGTCCTCACTTACAAGTGGGAGCTAAACACTGAGTGCACATGGACATAAAGTGGGGACAGCAGACACTGTGACTGGTGGAAGGAGCAGGGGTTAGAAAACTGAATCTTGGGTACTTACACTCAGTACCTGGATGATGGGATCATCTGTACCCCAAACCTCAGCATCATGCAATACACCCATATAACAAATGTGCACATGTACCCCTGAGTCTAAAATACAAGTTGAAATTATAAAACATTTTAAAAATCAACACACTTTAGCTCTTCAATAACCAATTCTATGTTAGTGCAATTCAGCAAAACCATCCACTGAAGAGAAACTGAGGACTAAGCTTACAGTCAACTCTTCTATGATTCAAGACATTTTGCCAAAACCGTCTCTTGGAGTTGCGTCCACCGTTCTGTTTTTATACCCAGTCTTGGGACAGGTGCAGTCTTGGTCTCTGGCTGGCTGCCTTCCCAGCCCACCCTGAGATCCAAAAGCCATGTGTTAAAAAGGATTTCCTCTATGCCTGGCCTTTGAAAGTTCAGAGTTAATGCTGCATTGGAGATAAATGTCTTGACTCTGTTCCCGGAAAATTGAACTTTAAAATTCCCGGAGACTGATGCTGCCCCTAAAATAGTTTCATGCCACTATTACCAGAGATAAAAAGATCCCACCTCTGTGATGAAGCCGCCACGGCTGCCCCCGGCACTTCCGCACCTGGGTCTCTGGCCTCTTTACTGTGGATTGCAGGACTCAGAGGACAGCAAAGGATAGGAAGAGAAAAGGTGGAGGATGCTCCAGGAAGGAGACAGGGGCCCCAGCACTTTGCACATATACACACAGCTATTCTGACTCTGTGAGAGTCCTGAATCCAAAAGGCAAATGCTCCCTCCTGGGCTCTGGCATCAGAAGCCCTGGACACACTCTGGGGATGAACTCAAGACCTTCAAGGCGCTCCGGCTCCTTCAGGCTTCACTCCATTGAAATGGTAAGTTTGGTGACTCCCTTTTATCTGATTTGCCCAGCACCATATACTGCCTCGCTGGCTGGGCCCAGTTGCATTGCTTCTTTTAAAAAATTAAAATTATGTTCAGTGTGTGTCCTTCCTTCCTCTCTCCTCACTAGCCATTTTCCTGTCACAAAACCACCCTGCAAATCCTAGGAAAATGCAAGTCAGTTGCTGCTAACATCCCCAGTTGTCTATTTGCAGGGAAATGACAAATAAGGTCTATTCTCCTTGAATAAGCAGCAAATTAGCAAATGTCTTTCTCTGTCATAAACATTGGCTGAAAACAGCCCTTGGTGATCGCATAAAGGGTTCAGAACAGCTATTTTTAACCAACAAATGAGAGCAGCAGCATCTAATTTTGGACCACTGCTCTGTCTTGATACTGGGGGCTGACTCTCTGTGAATGGAAGGAAAATGCAAAGGGAAATTTTTTTCCCAATGCGGCCCCCACCAGCAACTGTAAAACTCAGAGACAGCCAGTGTGGAAGCATATGTGGCCGTCATCTGTCTCCTTATGCCAGGAGGTCATGGTGGTGCTACTGATGGGCTCTCCAGCCTTTGTCCCTGGTGGTCCAGAAGAGGAAATGCGGATGCTGGGAGGACCTTCCCTCTGGAGACATCCAGGCCATTAGCAGGCGGACCCTGAAGTGGGCGGAGGAGGACGTGTGGGAAATCAAAATTCCCGGAAGAAAATTGGTTACAGACCCCAATACGATGAGATACTAGGCCTTTCAAATGCTTTAACAGAATGATCTGACACAAGAGTTTTTCAGTGAGTTTAATAAAATATAAATAGATGACACTGACAGAGCTGCAAATAATGAAAACTATTGTCTCCCAACGGCAAAGCCACAGTCGTCCGAAGAGCACCGTAAGGATGCATTTTACAGCATCAGGTAAGTACCTGGCTTCCTCCTTTCAGCTAAGTGAAGTCTCTATCCCACGAGGAGGAAGCTTTGAGTCCTGGCCATTCAGCATCTGCCTTGTAACAAGAGGGAAGAAAGCAAGAAGCAGAAGGAATCAAGAGACTGGGGGAAAGGAAAACCTTTTTCAGCCTGGCTCCCTTGCTAAGTCCCTCTCTTACAGTATTTTAGCTACTTGGATGTCACATGATATGTGATCTGACGGATCTATAATGAAAACAGAGACGCTAAAGAACAACGTGATTGGAGGAATGTAATTATGGAATGTGGACGACAGCTCTCCATGGGCCCCGGTATGTCTGCAAGGCAGTGTCTGCCCTTGCTGTGGGTCACTGTCAAGGACAGCGATCAGCCTTGGAGAACTGAGGCCAGATCTTCCTCCTCAGCAAAGACAGGCATAGGTGGAAGATTTGGCCTCCCTGTGTTCAGAGCTGGTCTCCTGTAAGGAAACCCACCGCATGTGAAAGTGTCACTGTGTCCTCCTTAGCATCACCGTGTGGGAATCAGATGTTGATACTGACCATTGCCATTACCGTGAACAATGAACTATCCTTTCCTTCCAGTCCAGGAATTTCACGTCTTCCACCAGCACCCACGAAACCGTGGCAAGAAGCACAACATCTTGGACCACAGACGGTTCTTCCCACCGACTTTAGACAACAATGGCTGACAATTTTGGACAATGTGCTCTCGGGTGTGTAAAGGAGACTTCAGGGTCACCCGTCCGGCAGAGACTAGTAGTGGACCTCCTTGATAGCTGTTTGCTGCTTTCTTCTTTTTCCTGTCGAAATGATCTGGGCATTTTGATAGGAGTTTTCTAGTTCCCCTTGTAGATAGGTGTGCTCACGTGACTAAGTTCCAGCCCATGGGATGTCAGAGAAATGTGCAGAGATGGCTTCTTAGGGCATTCCGTGGGAGAGCTGGCATGCACATTTGTGCCTTCCTCAGCCTCTTGCTCCATCCTTCTGCTAGGAGCATGGACAGGATGGCCAAGGGTACACCGGGGCTGGGGGGATGGCGGCCATGCTTGTCAGCTCAGCAAGGTCCCTGCCGTGATGAAGAGCCAGAGCTGGCCTGACTTACATATGAAATAGAAATCTTGCTCAAGTCACTGTCATTTTGAGTTTTCTGTTTTTAGCAGCTGAAGCTAATCCCTAACTGGTACAGTGTTTGATGCCAGAAATGGAGTGCCGCGAGGAGAGGACCAACACATGGAGCATTTTGCTCTGAGCCGATCCAGCTGGCCTGCCCAGGCAGAGCGTCAACCGCTCCATCCTCTTCCTTTTTAGCCTCTCTCCACACCGACTGCTCTCAAGCCCCCTTGCAGCCCTTGGGCTGCCCGCAGCAGGATTTTAGCCGTGCCAGCCTACTCTGGGTTCACAGTAACTCTAGACCTTCCTGTACACAGAGACAGCCACATCCACACAAGGTACCTGCGAAGGCCAGGTCGTAAGAGCAGCTTTCAGGCTCCTACTGCTGCTCGAAAGGACCTAAAAATATGTCAGTCCGGAAACACTCTCATAGGTGTCTGCTTTACGGCATCACCCTCTCTGGTGTGTCTTGAGGCACCGTTAGGTGGAAGAAATGGGTCAAGGTAGGAAGCCTCCCCCACTGCCTTTAAGAATCACCCCAGGGACAACTGACTAGATGGCCCATGTCCAACACCAACCAGAGGTACAATTGACCAACTCTGTCCCAGTGCAGCTGTATTCACTAAAATAGTGAATGCGTTACCAGAACAGACATTTGAAAATCTAAAAGTGAGTTTTATTGGGGTAGCATCAACAAAATGCCTATTTTTTTAACCCACCCATTCATCCACATCACAGGCTGAATAACATGCCACATTCCATCTTCATCTAGTCATTTATTCAGTTGCTCACTTAACACACATTTGTTGAGCTTATTGAGCACCTAGAATATGCCAGACCCATCTACACACAGAGAATAGAAAGATGAATTTAGTGAGATTTATACCCTGAAGGGGTGCAGAATACAGTGAGCCTCAGGCTTGCCTAGGACAGAAACTCAAACATGATTATTTAGAGACGATCACTTTCTTTTTTTTTTAATTTTACTCTTCCTCTTTTTATTTGTACAAATTTATGGAGTGCCTGTGCAATTTTATTGCATGTATAGACTACATAGTTGTCAAGCGAGGGCTTTTAGGGAAGAAGATGGGAGTGAGGGTGAACCCCTAATCCATGGGAGAGATTTCTTTTTTTTTTTTTAAAAATGAAAAACACATTTTATGCATATGAAGTATAAAGTGATTCACATAAATTGTGTTATGATAGAACTTTGTAGGAGTACATCACTTTATAAAATAAGATAAGCATATATGAAGATTATTGTTGCTTAGGAGAAGTTTTTACTTTTTTTGTTTTTTGAACAGCTATCTTGTTAACATCTGTCTTTTAAGCTGAAAAATGTGCTAAGTATTTTTTCCCCTAATATACACCATGGAATCCAATCCAAGCTATTTTTAACCATGGAGGGCTTGAATTTCAAAACTCAAAAAATATATAACTACCTTTAAAAACATTTAAGGCTGAGAACACTGCTTTCAAGAAACTAGCAAGTAGGTCCAAGGTTAATATTTAATATTATTCAAAGACTTGTCATACGTAAAAACTATACTCTCAATAAAATGGTTGAAAAGGAGCAGCCATAAATTTAACTTCAAAAATTTCATTGACTTTAATTTTGAACACATTTGGCTAACATATATCAATAACTGGCCCTAGTACCTTCTCAAAAGGGAGATATTTTACATGGGAGAGATTTCTAAAAGAAATCATCCTGTTCTGTGGCAATAACATATACTTTAACAAAACAGGCCATTTGTGAGCTCCATTGGTAGGACAGAACGTCCATTAAATATTTTTAAAGTTAACATTCTCAAGTGTCTGTCTACTAAAAATCCAATCAGAAAATCAAAAATGATGTGTCTGTGTGCTTATACACTTACAACTGCATATTTTAGTTCTGAATGCTTTAGGCTGCAAGTAACAGACAAATTCAACCAATAATACCATTTAAAAATAGAGACACGGTGAAATCTGATTAGGTCTTCAATAGAGCTAATAGGGTTATGCCAATATCAATGGCCTGGCTTTGACAGTGTACTATGGCTAAGGAAGACCATAGGGAAAATATGTGAAAAGGACATGTAGGAACTTTCTGTACTATTTTTGCAAATTCTTGTAAGACTTAAATTCTTTCACAATGAAAAGTGTTAGAATCTCAGAATCTTATTTTTGAACAATTAGAATCCAGATGTTGCTGGTTTCCACTCTGGGTCTAGGTGTTCCTCTAGGTCGTAGATGGCCCAGGCCCTTCCTGTCTTTTAATTTCTCCCCCCTTTGTCCTCCCACATGTGGTCTTAGTGGTGCTGGATAGTGGCTGCAGCTCCAGGCTTTATGCCAAAGCTATAGTCAAAAGAAGGATAAAGGAGGAGAACCCAGCACGTGCGCTGCCTCTATTAAGAAAGTGTGGTTTGAAAACGTGCCTGCAAATTATTTGACACTTCTTCCTTCAAAATATGGAGACTCATTCTCTCCATCTTGAATGCCCAGATTTAGTGGTTTACTTTATAAAAAATAGAAGATGGCAAGATAGAAGTCATGATGGCAGAAAGACTCGGAGGTGACCCCAAGACCCCCGCCTTCTGGCATTCATGCCCATGAATAATCCTCTCCCATGAGTGTAGGCAGGACTTTCAACTTGCTTCTCAGTAACGGAAGCATGAGGGTCACTTCTGTGATTGTGTGGAACAAGATGTACCTTCTGTCTTACTAGCGGACACTCTCTGTTGACTCTCTCCCTTGCTGGCTGTGATAACGTGGTCATCTTAGAGAGAACCACATGGCAAGGGACTGAGGGCAGCCTCTGGGAAACAGCCAGCAGGTGGTGAAGGCCTTCAGGCCCCAGCTGCAGGGAACTGAATCTTCATGACAACCACATGAACTTGGAAGAAGCCTCCTCATCAAGCCTAAGATCAAACTTTAGCTCTGGCTGAGACCTTGATTTCAGCCTCATAAGAGACTCTGGAGCAGAGAACCCAGTGAAGATGTCCCAGATTCCGGACCCAGTGAAGTTGTAAGATAATAAATAAATGCCTTAAGCTTATAAGTTAGTCGTAATTTGCTACAAAACAACAACAAAAAATTGTAATGCGATGTTACTACAGATAAAGTCTCAAATAAGTAGCCTCTGCCTCTCTCCCTCTCTCTCTTTCTTTCTCCCTCTCCCACTTGCTCTGCTTGCTTTGGGGGAAGCCAGTTGCCATGTTTTAAAGACACTGTAGAGAGGCTCATGTGAGGAAATGCCGAAGCCTCCAGCCAACAGCCAGCACTAGCTAGCTGGCCATGGGAATGGCACCTTGAAAGTGGATCACCCGACCCAGTCAAGCCATCAGAGGACCACAACCCAGGTAATAGAAATTCCATTTGACCCAGCAATCCCATTACTGGGTATATATCCAAAGGACTATAAATCGTTCTACTATAAGGACATATGCACATGAATGTTCATTGCAGCACTGTTTACAATAGCAAAGACCTGGAATCAACCCAAATGCCCATCGATGATAGACTGGATTGGGAAAGTGTGGCACATATACACCATGGAATATTATGCAGCAATCAGAAATGATGAGTTCGTGTCGTTTGTAGGGACATGGATGAATCTGGAGAACATCATTCTCAGCAAACTGACACAAGAACAGAAAATGAAACACTGCATGTTCTCACTCATAGGCGGGTGATGAAAAATGAGAACACATGGACACAGGGAGGGGAGCGCTAAACACTGGGGTCTACTGGGGGGAAAAGGGGAGGGCCAGCGGGAGGGGGAGGTGGGAGGGATAGCCTGGGGAGAAATGCCAAATGTGGGTGAAGGGGAGAAAGGAAGCAAAACACACTGCCATGTGTGTACCTAGGCAACTGTCTTGCATGTTCTGCACATGTACCCCCAAACCTAAAATCCAATAAAAAATTAAAAAAAAAAACAACAAGAACAACAACAAACAAGAACAACCTTGCTAAGCGACTCTCAAACAGAAACAGCAAATATTCATTGTCATTTAAGCCACCACATTTCCCGGTAATTATTGCAGCCATAGATCACTAACATGAAAACCCACAGGCCAGAGCTGAAAGGGAGGCCTGCAGACAGTGGCAAGGAGGTGGGATCACGATGGCTGGCTCCGATCAGTTGGGAGCCTTCTCCTGGGATCCACCTTCCCCAAGATCTTCACTCATAACAGATTGGGGTGGTTTTTCGTTTTTGTTTTTGATTTTAAGCATTGAATGCACTGGGGAGGGGAGGGAGGAATGGAATTTGATAGGAAAAAAAACTTTGCATCTGACACAAAGAATAAAAAGAAAACAAACAATTTAGGAGGATATATGCATGAGAGCGTCTGAGTCAGGATTGTAGGTAAAGCCAGAGCCTGCCCTAGCTCCTGCCCCGCAATACACCAAGGAAAGGTGTTCCCTTAAATCATTGACGTAAATTAGATATCTCACTTAATTTACTAAAACTCGACAGGATGTTAAACGCAAATAGCCCCAAAATACTAAAGTTACAGGAAGGTCAGTATCTGTGGAAAGCCAGGCCGGCTACTGCGCATAGCAAGTCACCTACATGACACTTTCCCTCTCTGCTGAGGCCACTTGGTAAAGTGCATAAAATAAAACATAAGAACCATCATTTACAGTAATTCTATTAGAATTATAAAACTGGGGTCGGGTGCGGTGGCTCACACCTGTAATCCCAGCAGTTTGGGAGGCTGAGGTGGGTGGATCACGAGGTCAAGAATTCGAGACCATCCTGGCCATCATTGTGAAACCCCGTCTCTACTAAAAATACAAAAATTAGCTGGGTGTGGTGGCAGGCACCTATAGTCCCAGCTACTTGGGAGGCTGAGGCAGGAGAATCACTTGAACTCAGGAGGCAGAGGTTGTAGTGAGCCAAGATAGGGCCAATGCACTCCAGCCTTGTGATAGAGCGAGACTCTCTCAAAAAAAAAAAATTATAACACTGGAATTTCAATGTAAAAACACCAGTGCCTGCCAGGACCAATTTTTATACAGCAATCTTGGTGAACAGGCTATAAATCACATGGGAAGACTATGCAGACCCAGTAAATGTTGTCTGACTGAAGCTCTTGGCTGTGAAATGCTACGGTAATGAAAAGGGGTACAGGTCAGACACTCCAGAGGGGTCTCATAATGTTAGTTCAATCATGCTTGAAGGTGGCATCTTTGAAACTGTACCTACAAAACTGTCACCACATCAGTCATCCCCATGTTAATGAAGAACCGCCTTCCAGGCCCTTTTATTATTTATTTATTTATTTATTTATTTATTTATTCTGGAGAAGGAGTCTCACTTTGTTGCCCAGGCTGGAGTGCAGTGGTGCAATCTCGGCTCACTGCAACCTCCACCTCCTGGGTTCAAGCGATTCTCGAAGGCACGTTTATTAAAGTGTATTGCCACTTCTACCCACTGCCTTTGTCCAAGTCCTGTGGATATTAATATGCTCTGAATTCCTCTGCCAGTGACCAGCCCCTCTCACTTTTCCCGTTTTTAAGCACACACACCAAATGCAGGCCAAACGAATGCTTAGTAGCTGTGGTTTGAATGCTGCCCCCTCTAACCCTCATGTCGAAATTTGATTCCCAGTAGTGGAGGCAGAGCCTAATGAGAGGTGTTTGGGCCCCGGGGCAGTTAGTGCTGTCCTCACAGTAATGAGTGACTTCTTGCTCTATTAGTTCCCAGGAGAGGGGCTGATAAGGGTGGTGTGATCTCTGTACACACCACCTCCCCTTTCCCTTTCACCATGAGTGGAAGCAGCTGAGGCCTCACTGGAGGCTCAGTCTTCCAGCCAGCAGAATCATGAGCCAAATAAACCTTTTAAATATATTTATATATATATTTTATATTTATATTTATATTTATATTACCCAGCCTCATGTGTCACTTTATTGCAACACAAATAAATAAGACATTATTTGAGGGTTGAAGATACAGGTTTAACTATAAATTTCCCCAATAAACATAGTGTGGATTCATGAACACGTTCATCAAACCTTCTTTATGAAAAAAAAATGATGTCACAATCCAGGTCAGGCAAATTTTTGATAAAGAAAAATATTTTTCAAAGGCTGATACTGTGGTGTAATATGATCAAGGCAATTATTTAAAAGAGGGGAAAATAAAAATCTACAAATAGAGAATAGATTTAACTGCGAAAGTATCTAAGAATTATACTCTGATGTTTACCACTAATTCTGACCCCTTATGCCTAAAACAAATAAACACTTGGGAGCAAATTTTCAGCAAAGTCTTCCTGAAGAGCAATTTTGCAGTAGTGTTTGTGTTCATTTTAATCCAGCCAACAGCAGCCGGGGACAGTCATAAAGTAACACCCCAGAAGATCTTTCAGGGCTGAGGCATCGCTCATGGAGGCTCAGCAAGCAGTGCCTGTAATAATTACCAATCTCAGCCATGCTAACCCCATTAAGAATAGTCGTTTCAGTGCATAATGATAGGCTGTGCAAACTCCAGCTCCCAGGACCAGGGGATTAAAGGTTTCCTTAATGCTTCTATCGGCTCTGATTATTAGTAGTTCTTGGCTTCAGTGATTTAAAGCCTTAATGCATAGCAAATCTTCATTAGGCAGGAGAGTCAAAGTACTCCTCTAAATCCATTCCCAAAGCCTGCCTGACTCTCTCCCAAGGTGAACTGGGTGGAGAGATTCAACACATTCGGAAGGGGCTCCTGCATTGCGTGAACGTATTTCATCCTGTGGACACACCTGCTGGTGACAGCCACAATTTGTGGGGCTGAGCTAATGCTGCTACTTCTCCAGAAGAGTCCCAGGGGCCCTCACACAAGGGAAGCTTCTTATTTTCATCAAAGGGACCCAAGCCACAGCCAGACACATCCGTGACAAGAGTGAAGCGAGTCTCCTGGGAGGCCAGAGGAGGCCGATACTTAGAGATACTACATTTGGATCAAAACTGCTTGGTAGACCTCTTGGCAGGAATAAGTGGCACTGTAATAGTCTTGAGACATTGACAGGCTTCCTGAATCATTTTTTAAAACATACATTTAAGTGCTGCAAATTTTCAATTATCTCTGATAATGCTTGCATAGAGAGGCACAAAGAATTTAGAACTGAAGATGATAAAGAGTTGGTTGTATTTGGCCTGGAAAGTAACTTACATTTACATTTGGTTAAGAGCAAGTCCCATTTCTGAGAGTGTTTAACAGCCCTGACCAAAGGGTGAAGGCCTTGAGGATCCTTCCTGCCCTCACACGGCATCCTGAAGGGAAATTGCATTTCCTCCTAAGCTGAACAACTGCTGAAACCCTGGCCTTCAAGTGACACCATAGTTCTGAATGCTCATGTATGGACTCAGAGGGCTCAGAACAGACAGGAAAGAAGATGGCTGGGTATTTACACAGGGCAAAGAGGGATATGGCTCCCATACGTGCATTTTAGGGTGCCTCTGCACATCCTCCACTAGGGGAAATTTTCATTTCTCTTCTTGGTTTTCCTGCAAAATCTTCTCAGGGTGTTCGCTTCAGTCAAAATGCACCATGTAGCACTGGGGAGTGCGTGGCACAGAGCCTGCCTCTAAGCCTCCACTCTGGGAAGAAGCTTGCATCTAAACAGAAAGGAAACACCTTTCACCAAACAATTCGAAAGAGGAAAAGGACAAATGCTTCTGCCGACATCACTCCTGTGGTCTTCAGCATATTCCTAGCGGGTTTGATGGAAGGACAGAGCTGTTTTCTGACAATTCAGAGTTCTTGAATTTCCTGAGCTTATTTTTGAAGTTTATAGGAAGACACATAATCTGTCTTGTGCAGGGAACAGCTTAGCCTGCCAGTAAGAAATTCTGCTTTAAGATGCTGCACATGAAATCAAATGTCAGCATTCATCTGGAATCCTTAGATCACACGGCCAAGTTCAAGAGAGAGCAGCCAAGATGAGCAAACTCTCCCGGGGGAGCCCTCCCTCACCAGTCGGTGGCCCTGGTGGTGCCCCACCCTCTTCCAGGAGATAACAGATGAGCTGAGCGATTCCTAAAAGTGATTTCACCGCCTGTTCCTTATCTTAGCCTGCAGTTGCTGGAAGATCCACTTTCCCGTCCCTTTAGAAATCAGCTCAAACAATTCCTCAGTTAGAAACTTTCAGACCAATCACTATCTCCTTTTATCTCTTCAGCAAATCCAGTTGGTGTTATCTTTAAAATACATCCAGATCCTGCCTGCTTCTCAGCATCTCCACTGCTTCCACCCTAAGCCAAGTCACTATTGTCCCCCACCTCCTTCCAGGAGCCCCTGTTCCCAGCCCTGACCCATGACAGCAAAGTCTCCCCCACAGCAGCCGCAGAGATCCTATTAAAATACGGAGATAATTCTGCCGCTCCTCTGCTCAAAACCTTCCAGTGGCTTCTGTTTTCCTCACAGTAAAAGTTAGTGCTCCTCTAATGGTCTACAAGGATGCTTAAGTCCTGCCTACAACACAAACACATATATATGCATGCATAAATATGCCCATGCACACACTCTGCACACATGTGCACATATTCTCATAGTTGCATTGTTTATAATGCAACTATGCCTGCCATGTTGCATCATAAGCTATGCATGTTTATAATGCATAAATACCTGTGTTCACGTCTATGTGCACATACCCATGTTCATATGTGCACACATATGCATACACTCACACAGGTGCACATTCACATATATGCATACACATGCTGCCACTCGCACTCCTGCACAACCGAATGCACATGAATTTACATACGTACACACACATGTATATATACCTTCTCATCCAGGCACACACCTGCACATATGCACACACACATGCACACACTCTCCAGGCCTGCTACCTCTGTGACCTTGTCTCTCCCATGTTCACTACACCCCAGTCCCTCTGGCTCTCTTGCTTACCTTTGTAACACCAAGGAATCTCCCACCGCAGGGCCTTGGTACATGCTTCTCCCTCACTGCTGTCAGGCCATGTGTCTAGGAGTCGTTCCCAGCCCCAGCGGAGTCTACATTAAAACTTTCCATGCACTCCCAACCCCTTCTTTGGTTTCATTCCCCACCTTGGCACTCATAACCACTCACATCTGTGCACTGCACTTTTTTGTTGAGTTGACATTGTCTCCTCTGGCAAGAATGCAAGCCCCTTGGGGGAGGGGAATTTGGTCTTTACTGTTACTGAATACCTACTCCTACACTCTGTGGTGTTGATTAAAATATTGCCTTATAGCTCCAAATTCACCCTTCAATGCCTGTTGTGATCCTGGCTCTGGGCCCCGCAAACTTTCCTCCCTCACCTGCTAGTACGGTGCTGAGCTTGGTCAGTAGAGGGCGCTAGAGGACATGACAGGAACCAGATTTCTCACCTAATTTGGATGGATTTTAGACCCTTCTTGGCCTGCTGATCTCCATACCATTCCATCCCATTCCATCTTCACCCTCTGTGGCTCAGTCCTGAGATGGTGACCTAAGGCAGGTAACTCAGATAAAGCCAACATGGCACAGTTCCCAGACCTGCAGAAATGCAGCATATAATTACACTAAAAAGAAGTCACCCTCAAAAAATAACAGTTATACAAATACAAATATAACCATTAATATTGGTTAGCACTGGGAAAAGAGGATGCTTATTTTTGTGGGAATACATCTGTATTTCTTTGATGGTTTACAAGGAGCAGTTGCTATTTCTGGCCACAGCTGTGAAAGCACACAGTTGTCTTTTACCCTCAGACTTTGGGTCCAGCTGTGTTTGCAGCACCCCAGCCTTGATAGCAGCTGCCAATCTGGGGAGGTGGAGGTGAGTGGGCACGGGTGCCTTAGGGCCCAGGCCCCTTGGATTTCCAAAAGCAATCTCCAGCCTCCCTGACTCCAGCCAGCTCCAGGCACACTCCTCGGGCCACATTGCCAAGATGGGCACAAAAGTCCTCAGTCACCTGCCACAGCAAGTGCCACACAGCCAGACCCACCCAGCACAAGGCAGAAACACACCAGTCACTCATTGCCATGGACCACACTGTCCTCAGCTTTGTGCAAACACCATGCACACACTCGTCCCCTCTCCAGAGTCATTTGCCTTTTGCTCATATCCTTTCTTCTCTGCACTGCTGCCCCTGAGAAAAGCTGAGTCCTTCTTCAGTCCATGTTTTCTGTATCTAGAAGCTTCTCTTGGAGGCAAGTAGGGCAGAGCTGGGAAGCATGGCAGTATGCCAAGGTTTTCAGTTTTTAAAAACCAGGGTCAGGTCAAGATGGCCAGGGGTACCATAGACATTGTCCAGTGGTCACAGCCCAATCTTCTTCAAATTATGGCACAAATATAGCTCTATAAAGTGATTAGAAAGTTAAGGAAGTCATGGCCATGGATTTAATTCTTCAATAAAAGTATTCTCAACTGTATCACATTTTGGAAAGTATAACTCAGTAGCTCCATACACTTAAATATTCTCCACATGACATCTTATTCAGGCTTTTCTTTTCAAGCCATCATACAAGAATTGCTCCTGGCCAAAAGCTTCCTAGGCCTTGTCTCATGGTACCTCCATCATATACCAGAATACCAGGAAACTGAATTTTAGACCTGGTGTACTGTCGCAAGAGAAATGTTAGCTACAGGTGAGAATGCTCAGAGAAACTGGTGCCTCGGGGACTTTGACAGTTTGCAAACAAGGTTTTTCAACTTATCCGTGAAGAAAAGTTTTCTAGCACCAGAACAGCCTGGGTGAGAAGTTCAGAGTTCCAGGAGCTCCCAGAACAAGGGGCCACATCCTGCAGCATCCCCATCACACAGGAACACGGAACTGCCTTCATCTTCTTCTAGAGGAATCTTGAAATAGTCCAGGCAGAAGATAGCAAGCCTCAGAAGGCTATTTTCAAATACATATATTTGAAAATATTATATGTATGTAGATGATTGATTGATAGATAGATAGATATAGATAGATAGATAGATAGATAGATAGATAGATAGATAGATAGATAGATTTGGGAAATCAGATCCAAATAGAAATAAGATGTCTTAAGTGATTTATGCCAGGTATCTGCTTATGAAGACACAAAAACAACTGAATATCACCTTCACTCAATTGCTGACACGTAAAGGTCAATGTATGCTGATTAAACAGCCCCCCAAAATATAATAAATTGAACTAAGTGGTGTAGACAGGTGCCTTAGTCCATTTTGCATTGCTATAAAGAAATACCTGACACTGTGAATTTGCAGAGAAAAGAGGCTTATTTGGCTCACGGTTCTGCAGGCTCCACAAGCAGGGCAACAACATATGTTCTGGTGCAGACGCTTTTACTGAGGGCAGAAGGCAAAGGGGAAGCTGGCATGTCACACGGCAAGAGAAACGTCAGGCTCTTTTAAACAACCAGCTCTGCAATGAATTAAGAGTGAGAACTCATTCATTACTGGGAGGACTGCCATTCATATGAGATTCACTCCAATGACCTATGATTAATTTTGAGTAAAATTATACATTTTATAAAATTTTTGGTCAATACTCCAAAAGGGACTCTACAATGCTTTGCTTCTAATGACCCCTCTGCACCCCAACATGAATACAAAAGACAGCACACTGAAGGAACATTTCTGGTCTTTGAGTCCTAGGTACTGTTCCTCCTCAGTTTCTGTGTTAGGAGAATCCTTAAGTTTGGTGGGTCCTTCCAACTTCCTTGTGTCATGCTTGACATTTGGGATTGATGGCCTGTTTATTTCTGGCGTAGGACAGTTTTCCAAATCAGTCCAGGCTAGCGTGGCTGTCCTGAGTAACAGCTCTTCTCCCATTGATGAGAAAAAGAATTGTGCCAGCATCATGAAACGTGGGCACCAGAATCACCAACACCCAACAAGACACAAACAACCCTCGAAGGAGGGCTCGGCACGTGATGTTTAAGAAACTCTGCTTGCAATAACCACATCTTTTTCTCAGAATGTCATTTGTGAGTCGTCTGGACATAAACTTCATGGGTTAGCGAATCCTTTCTCTTTCCTTTTCTTTAATTTTTTTCACTTCATTCTTTTTTTTCCAGCACTCTCTGCAATATACAATTTAGAAGTCAAGGTGGAAATATAGGGGTTCATCTTGTTAAAATCCTCATTTTGAATTGGGGTGCCAGTGGCCAGAGAGATGAGAGGCCTCCTTCAAGTGACAGGAGAGGGCCTGGAGATGCCGTCTTGCCGGTCCACTGAGCCGTCACTCAGTTGCAAGGGCTGGAGAGGGCCACGGTGAGCCCTCGTTGACAGGCACCATGGAAAGCATGTGGTTTGATACCACGTTTTTGCTTTGATAGGTTTATTTTACACATACCAATGGGTGGCCCTGTTACCTGCTTCCTGTGAAACAGTGACAGGAACGTGACAAAATCATCATCCTGAGAACAAATAAAGTGCATCATAATTCTTGCAAGTTATCTAACTTGTCCTTCACGAGCAGGAGTACACACGCCTACACTTTCACATTTCATGGAGACTCTGCTGTTGTCGGAGACAGGACGTAATCTATTAGAACAAATTCCTGTTGATACACAATCAGTTTATCCTATGGACCCATGATATTCAGAATTACATTAACTTGTACATTTAATGATCTTATTGCCAAAAACTTCCATAGGGCTTATGGAATGATGCCAGGAATGATGCCAGGCTCCTTACTGACTTAATCCACAACTGTCCTATGAACAGGTGCAGTTATACCCCCTTCTTACAGCTGAAGAACCCACGGGGCACAGAGGGGTTAAGGAACATACCCAAGGCCACACAGTAGATGGCTGGCAGAGTGACACCCTCATATTGCTGGATGAGTGTTACCGGATCTGTCGCGGCCTTCAGGTCAGTGACCCAGACAGAAAATCTGAGACAAGGAGCTCGAATATCTGTCTGGCCAGTCAAGCTGTAGCTCTCGAACACACTTTTGCAGCAGGAGATGGAGCTGTTTGCGGCTGGGGGCGTGAAGGCTCAGTTTTTGCCATAGGAAGCAGAATAGGGCACTCTCTGCCCATCTGATGTGCTGCTTATTTCCCACGGCTCATGGTGGCACATGGTGACACTCAGGCAGATGGGAGCCACCCGCTAGGACTTGCCCAGACTCTCAGCTTCCTATCCAGGTCTAGGGATGGAGGCCACTGCCAGAGCGCCACCGGGCTGTCTCCTTGTTCCCTGTCTGCCCTAAGCCAATGCGAGGCGGTAATGAGCCCTCTTCCTGCCCCGTGAGGTGGCATGTGAATTAGAGGCTCCCTGGCTCTGGGGGCCTAGACGGGCACACTACACCTCAGAGATGCCTATCTCAGACACACCCTCCTGCCAGCAGACCCTGGAGCTGTGGCATTGCCTAGTGTTTCCTCTGCCAACTCCCAGAGAAGCTCTCTGTGGTCCACATTCACCTAAAATAGAAGAAAATCAACTTGTCATTTGATTTACAGAAATATGCTCATGTTTGAAAGGATTTGAGACACCCCAGGAGGTTTCTAAGGAGGCTTTGGGATGAATAACCTAGAGCAAGCACTGAAGATGCTCTGGGTGCAACACCACCCCCCAAGATTCCTTTGGCTGGAGTCAGCCTTCCATCTGGAAGGGCGCGCCTGGTGCCGTGGCATTAGGGCTGTGAGCCCTGCAGGGCCTCTCCACATCCTAACCAACTGGAGTCTGTTTCCATTAAAATGAAGTAATAAAAATAACACGAAAGCCTTTCTATTTATAGATGGTTTCATAGACACTTTTAAAAATACAACCTGAATTTGGCTCCAGTAACTTGGCGTTGGTTATTTTAGGTTCTACGTGGATTTTATTTTTAGTGGTGCAGAATGATTTCTAAAGCATTCAGCTGGAATAACAGAAGAAGGCAACAGATGGTTTTGGGAAACATCAGGCTCCTTACTTTGCAGAGAATGGCTGCAAGGAAATGGAAGTTTCTCTTCAGCTGTGATACTCATTCTCTTAGAGGTAACTTTTGTTCATGAATTTTCTGTTAGTGATTTAAGGCAGTTTCCAGAAAATTGGGTACTTGTCGTTGCTCACACTAATCTTTGCAGAAACTTTGAGAGAATTTGTGGTATTTTTTATTTTTATGTCATAGATAGGGAAACTGAGTCATGATGAGACAGGATAGGAATCCAAACTGTATGGAAGGTCGGAATTAATACCTGTCCACCATGCCATGTTAGGGGGTCATTAATAACTGAATGGGATAAGAAATGCTGCATTTCACAACAGCATTTGCCTCTGCATTCACCCTTATATTCTGGAATCTCCTTCATTTTAGAGGATTCTTGGCTATTTCACTTTCTAGATAAGACCAAGTTTAGTTTGGGGGCTGACTTTTGTGCCAGTCCCTGCAATAGAATGGACCTTTCCTTTCTTAGTGCCATGCAGGTGCATACACCAAATCAACAAAAGTCCTCATTTTAATGGGAAGAGGCAAATAGAAAAATGTAGTGTGGGAGGGACTAAAGGAAAGGCATTTTGTATCAAGCCATTTTTTTTTTAAAGTCCAGGGTAAAACAATAGTCAATGTTCTTTAGTGTGGAATGGCAAAACACACACAGACACACACACGAGAAAAATGGTACCCAGAGTGTAGACTAGGGGGATGCTGGATTTGCTCAGTGATCCGTGAGTGCGTTCAACTCATGAAGGGGAGGCGGCCATATGAGAAGAAAAGAAACGCTGTTCGTTTTCAGGGTCTGAAATACTAGAAATATACTAACCACAGCTTGAGATCTTTGAGTCCACCTGCTCTTACTTCTCCTCTGACAATAAAGGCTCTCTTTTTTGTCTCTCTTGACACAGACACAGACACACACACACACACACACACACACACTCATCCACTCATCTCTCTCTGTCTATATATATATACACACATACACACATATATGTGCACATATGTATGTATATATGCAGAGAGAGAGATTATAAGCAATTGGCTGGAGGTTTGATGAGTCCAGCATCGGGTAGAGTAGACTGCCAGGCTGGGGGTACTCAGGGAAGAGTTGCAGTTGGAGTCCGAAGGCTGCCTGCTGGCAGAATTTCTTCCTACTCTCCTGTTCGGGAGACCTCTGTCTTTGTCCCATGGTGGCCTTCACCTGGTGAGATGAGGCTCACCTGCATTAGGGGGGGAATCTGCTTTACTCAGAGTACACCTGTTTAAATGTTTGCCTCATTCAAAAAACACCGAACACAGAAACATCACAGTCATGTTTGGACCAAATATCTGGGCACTGGAGCCCAACTAAGTTGACACACGAGATTAACCATCACATCCTTAGTGAGAAACTGGTGATTATGATGGGGAGTTCAAGGGTGTGACGGCCCTCCAGGAGATCGGAGAGGGACAGGGCCTGGGCATCCTCCAGGAGATCGGAGAGGGACAGGGCCTGGGCTTCCTCCAGGAGACCCGAACTGAGCCTGCAACAATATTTCATTGCATTTCACCTCATTGAAAACTGGCTCAGAGAGGACAAAATGATGGCAAAGTCTTTGTACCCAGCACTGGAATTCTTTTATGAGGTGGTTCATAGTATGAGGTGCGTGCATGTCACTGTACCATTTTGTCATGTTATGGCGGGGAGGAGGGAGGTGTGTAAACCTGCCCTTGCTGGCAAATGGGAGTTCAAGGACAGTGGGCATAATTTTCCCACCTTGGAGATCAGGGAACTACGCGTTGAGTGTATGGAGTCACAAGATGGAAGCTCCCGGAGTCCTCTGCCTATGCAAGTGCAGAGGAAACTGTTGCTGTATTGAGCCACTGAGATTTCAGGACATAGCCTGTTTAGTTCCGACCCAGGCACTGTGCAAGCTGTGTGTGCATGTGTGTGTGCATGGTGCGTGCATGTGTGAATGTGCAGGCTCGTGTGCACATGTGTGTGTCTGTGCACATGTATCAGACTATGGAAAGTCTACCTAAAAACCTGTGTGCTACAGCTCGGCCAGAACCACTTCATGCAATAATTCTAATGCTAGGAAAACACCCATTTGCTGTCATTTTCGTTCTCTGAGCCAGTTTAATGAGCTGAAATATAAGGAAGTTTTCTTATGGTCTCATCCAGGGTCGCCTGCAGGGTGCCAAGGCTCTTTTCTTACTCTGGGCCCCTAGAGTTCAGTCATATCAGCTGGGGAGCCCCTCCTCTCTGGCTGTAGTGTGCCTCGGTCCCTCCTTTGTGGAATTCTCTTCCTAATCCAAGTGTTCGTGGGACTGGCAGTTACCTCCCCACCTTCCCCTGGTATTGTGTTGAGTGCGTAATAGGCTGGGAAAATGGCACCAGAGCACCCACAGCACTCACTCTGGGAGGGCGTTTAACCACTACTGGGAGGTCATTGGAGCAGCTCCCTGGACTTCTCCCTGGAGCTGGATGGGAAGGGGAGCTTAATCTCATAATTTGACCTACCAGTTTCTAGGGTAGGGCTGTCAGAAGCAGTCTTCGCCACCTGAACATTGTTTCATTGTAGTGAGGGTCAATGAGACCCACCTGAAAGCAGAATGGAGACGGCAGAGACGGGAGGTGGCAGGGGATGGAGGGGGCATCCTGAGGACGATGCTTTAGTCTCTGGGCTCAGCTCTCGGGACGCTCACCCTGGCCGTCCCGCTCAGGTGAGCTTCGGTTAGTTGACGTTGAGTTTCTATCACTTGCAGGATCCTTGGCATTTATGGCAGAACTTGTTTACTCTTCAGGTAAGCAGCTCTCCAAGTTTCAGCTCATTTCATTGCTCTTCATTTTCATCTCCGTTTTATTTCATTGCGCTGCTTTCTCGGGATGAGTCCTTGGCAGGGGGGAAGTCTCCTCTCTGTAGTGGAAAGGGTCAGTGCGGTTCCTGGATTGGCCCACCCAAGTGTGGGACAGATGCTCCCACTTGGACTGTATGTCATCTTGAGTAGGTCAGTCAGCCTCCTGTGCCTCAGCTGAGGATGAATGTTAGCACCTTTCTCTTAGGTTCATCGTGTTGACTAGCTGGGGGCTGGCGTTCTAAAGCCCTTCAAACAGTCCCAGACACACAGTCAGTTCTGCTTCTCTAGCAGCCTCCATCATCATGGTTACCACCACCACACGCCATCCGACCCTCGTTATGCCAGCCTCCCTGGCCTGGGACCCGAGGTCATGGTAGAACATCTGATGAGTAATGCTTAAGTTCTTGGCATCTTTAACCAAGACAGAGGTCAGTAATGAAAAGTAAAAGTATTCGATAAAACAGATGAATCCACCCATCATTTTCGAGTGTTGAAATGTGTTTATCAGAAGAACTTTAACAGTAAATCAGGTCAAGAGCGTGATTCAGCACAACGGTCAGCAAACTATGGCCCGTGGGTCAAATCCAGCTGTCGCCTGTTTTTATAGAACCCATGAACTAAGAATCGTTCTTACACTGTTAAATGGCTGAAATAAAAATCAAAGGAATCTTAACATTTTGTGACATGTGAGAATTGTGTGAAATTGACATGCGAATACCCGAGAAGTGTCTGAGAACATAGCCCCCCTCTGTGTGCAGCCCGTCTCTTGCTGCTTTTGTGCGAGGATGGCAGAGCTGGGTCGAATTGTGGCCACAACACAGAACATATTTACTTTCTGGTCCTTTAACAGAAACATTTGTTGACCACAATTTAGCTCTTTTTAGCTTAATTCTTAATTGTCCTTTGTCCCTGTAAAATTTCAGACTTTCAGGTATTGAAGGGTAAACTCGAGACACATGTTTGAAAGTAAGAACACTACACAGTGCTGGTTTCAAAACAAAAAAAGACATCCAGGCAAACTCATGATCCTCACTCATTTCACTCTGAATGAAAACTGCTTTCCAGTGAAAATCAGGAGAAATGTTAGACTGTAAATTTTTCTGAGAAAAACAACATGGGATAAAAGGGCCTACATTCTCTTTCCTTCGTTCTCATCATTCTACAGTTATTTGGGGTTTTTGTCTCTCCCACTTGATGTATATATTCTTAAAACCCCAGGAAGAAACATGATCAAAAGCAAAACTGAAAGGAAAAAAACATAAAAATGCTCCTCGGCTTTGTTACGCTTTCGTCAAACTCAGCGTTTAGAGGGTTGTTTTCATTTTCCTTTCCGATTATATTTATAGGCATCACTCTTCTCACTGATTTTTTGCTTTTTTTCAAAACATTCCCTGAGGAACAGCATGAATCAAGACAAGCTCTTTATCTTCTGCTGATTCGTATAAAAATATACAGCGTGTATGGGCCTTTGCATGCTGTTTCCCATGAAATGCTCTTGTTTTTTATCTTTGTAAACTTCTAGGGCTCTGAAAAAAGGATAAGGAAACAGCTCCCATCATCGTCTCCCGAGAGTCGGCACTCATTTTGGTTGCTCCTGTGGTCTGGGACGCCAAGGCCTGGCTCCCTTGCGGGTGGGGCGTAGAGAAGAAGCCCTGCCATACGCAGGAGTGAAAGGTTCCTTAGCAGATCCAGCCTCACGTTTCCACCTAACACCAGGAGAACCAGATGGAGCCTTGACATCAACGCTGGCGGGTTCGCCCTTGTTCAGAAGAATCTAAGGTGACACCATGAGGACGCTAATTCACGCAGTGGTGGTTAATTAGGCTTAGGGCGCCGGGCACGGTGGCTCACGCCTGTAATCCCAACACTCTGGGAGGCCGAGGCAGGTGGATCACAAGGTCAGGCGATCGAGACCATCCTGGTCAACATTGTGAAACCCCGTTTCTACTAAAAATACAAAAAATTAGCTGGGCATGGTGGCACGTGCCTGTAGTCCCAGCTACTCAGGAGGCTGAGGGAGGAGAATTGCCTGAACCCAGGAGGCGGAAGTTGTGGTGAGCCGGGACCTCGCCATTGCACTCCAGCCTGGGTAACAAGAGCAAAACTCCATCTCAAAAAAAAAAAAAAAAATAGGCTTAGGGCTCTGACATGATGCAGGTCCCATTATAGACAAGTCTCTGGCCACAAGTCCTTGAAGAGGGATGGATTCTCAGAAAGCCATTTGGCATCCTGGTATTGCCCGTGGACGTGAAACCCAAGGGTAACTGGGATTCCCTGGGTGCTCTCCCAGAGCATCTGGCCCCATCCTATTCTCTTTCAGCGTCTTCCATCTGCCATCTTCCCTCCTTCAGGGGCTCATTTTCAGAATTTTCCATTGACATTCCTCACACGTTTGTCGCTTGAAGGAGTAACCTTCGTTTATATGTAACATTCAATTAAGTAAGCACTCTCATTGCATGAAAGAGGCTTTACTGTGTGCACAGATTTGATTAGGAGCAATTTATGACTTTGTGACATTCATATGAATAAGCTAACTTGGACCAAAATGTTAACAGGAGGGAATGACTTCCCCATCTCTCTCCTCCATAAACATTTCCCATTTAGTGACGATTCCATCATCCCAGACATAAGCAGCCCACACAAAACAGAGGGAACATAACTCCACACCACCATCTCAAGGCTGGTAGAAGAGGACAGGAGCTGGAGGAGGAAGGCCGAGAGCCACAGCTGAGCTCAGAGGGAGCCCAATGCCTCCAGGGAGATGCCTTTCTGTGGAGAAAAGAGAAAATCATAACCAAAAATACGTTCAAGGAACAACGTCCAATCCTTGACTTCCAAAGGTTGAGAGCAGCTCAGGCAGGATTTGCAGGCTCCAAAGCAAGGGGTGCAGGCTGGAGGGTGTGGCCCCAGGAGGCAGTAGCAGCTGGGGGCACCCCAGCAGGATGGGCGTGGTGGCGAGGGCCTGGGGTCAGGAATTGCTTCCATCTGGATAAGGACATGACCAAATGGCCAGTGGGAAGAGCTGGCAAAAGCATTCACAGTGGGAATACATGACACCAAGAGCATAGCAACTTCAGGCTCACCGACAGGCAGACTTGGGGCTGCAGGTCTTCTGCCGGCTCCATTGAGTATGTCCAGGGCTTCCAAAGATGGATGGGGGTGCTTGCAGCTCTGAGTTCCATTCTGGGCATCATAGTTTAAATGTGGGTAAAAACCAATTCACAAGAAAGCCTTGGATCACAGATGCAGAGAGGACAAGATACAGCTCCTTCCCCTCGCTCTTCCCCAATTTCCTAGAAAAGACAAAGGGAAAACAGCTTCAAAATCAGAACAAATCCATTAGGCCTATGAGGTGAGAGAGAAAATGCTTCAATGATGACATCTGTGGGTTGTTTGTGACATCAGCTCATGTTAATTACCCTCATGAGAACTTGGTAACTGGAAACAGGATGCTTGATGGGGTGTTTTAACAATAAAACCTAAACTACCCAGCATTATTCCGGCAGCTAGATGTCAACAGGTAAGAAAATGATATTTAGGACTGGAAAATTGGATCAACATTATCTTGTGGCAAAATATCTAGTGAAACTCTTGCCTCTTATTTCTTGGAGCACAGGCTACGTGCTAGAGGCTCTTGTCATTCTGGAGAAGAGCGGAGGTTAGCAGCACGTGCTGTGAAAGCCACACTTGGAAAACCATCACAAGAAAGAGATACATTCAGAAAGGCAGGGTCAGCGTGCAGCCAGCAATCTTAAGGAAGAGAGTCCCATAATTCTCAACTCTGCATGGTTGCAGTGGAAAGAACTGGGGTGCTAAGGCATCGCTGAGATGAAAGCGGCCCGTTTACAGTAGCTTGTCCGTCAGCAAGAAATAACATTTCCAGCTGTTAAAGCAATGAAACTTTAAGACTGTCGCAGCCACTCACATGAATTACACTGACACCATTTTCTAGATGTGTACTAGTCACAGCAAGTAGAAAGTGCAATAGGGGAAAAAGAGATCCCAGTGGCAGTAACGAGAGGAAGAGAAAGCCTAGACATGCCTCTGGCAAGAAAGGTGCAAGAACCGCAGGAAAACACCTGTAAAGGTTCTCAATGGTCTCAAACTTGGTCTGCATATTCCATGCAATCCTGACCAAAATTGCAACAGGATGTTTTTAGAACCTGACACATTGATTCCCACATTCATCTGGCAGAGTAAATAAATTCAAAAACACTAATAAAATTCTGATTTAAAACACACAATTAAGGGAAGTAGGCCAGACAGCAAAACACATTGTCTTGTTATAGAAATTAACATAACGTGTTTATGAAGGAATGGATAAATAAATCAATAGAACCGAACAGAAAATCTAGATATGTCACTAAGGCGGCGTTTTAAATCAGTGTGGGAAAATGCTTTCTTCCATGTATTCAATGGTTTTCAAGTAACTGGCTATCCTTAAGGAGAAACATAAAATTGATATACCATGACCAAAAGTAAATTCTAAATGATTTTGAAAGAATGAAAGAAAATATCAAAATAACTTCATAATCTTGTGGCAGGGAAGGATTCTCCAAGCTAGTCACAAAATTCATAAGGCAAAGAAAAGACTACATGAAAATTTAAAACATGCCTATGGCCACAGAATACCATAAAAAAGGGAAAATGAGAGAAAATATTTGCAACATGTACCATAGGCTAAAGATTGATGTTCAGAGTGTACGTTTAAAAATCAGAGCTGTGGGCCAGGCACAGTGGCTCAAGCCTGTAATCCCAGCACTTTGGGAGGCCGAGGCGGGTGGATCACGAGGTCAGGAGATCGAGACCATCCTGGTCAACATGGTGAAACCCCGTCTCTACTAAAAATACAAAAAAAATTAGCTAGGCATGGTGGCGCGTGCCTGTAATCCCAGCTACTCAGGAGGCTGAGGCAGGAGAATTGCCTGAACCCAGGAGGTGGAGGTTGCAGTGAGCCAAGATCGTGCCATTGCACTCCAGCCTGGGTAACAAGAGCGAAACTCAGTCTCAAAAAAAAAAAAAAAATCAGAGCTGTGGAATATGTAAAGTATAATCCTGTTTGCATTTTACTGTTGTGCGTGTGCATGTGTATGGATGTGTTCATGTGTCTGTGTGTGTGAGAGCGTGTGTGTGTGTGGGTGTGCGTGTAAGTGCACAGGAAGGCATAAAAAAGGACCTAGAGAGACACAGGCAGGTGTTAATAGGAATTCCTTCTAGGGAGGAACTGTCAGGGGTCACTTAAAAGAGAAAATGGCATTTACGGCTTATTCTAAAGTCCCTATATTATTTTTAATTGCATAGAGAATTGTTGGATGCAAATGTACATTTTTTTATTATACTTTAAGTTCTGTGGTACATGTGCAGAATGTGCAGGTTTGTTACATAGGCATACGTGTGCCACGGTGGTTTGCTGCATCCATCACCCCATCATCTACATTAAGTATTTCTCCTAATATTATCCCTCCCCTATCCCTCACCCACTGTTGTCCCTCCACTAGCCACCTCCCCCACACCCCAGCAGGCCCCAGTGTGTGATGCTCCCCTCCCTGTGTCCATGTGTTCTCATTGTTCAACTCCCACTTATGAGTGAGAACATGTGGTGTTTGGTTTTCTGTTCTTGTGTTAGTTTGCTGAGAATGATGGTTTTCAGCTTCATCCATGTCCCTGAAAGGACATGAACTCATCCTTTTTTATGGCCGCATAGTATTTCATGGTGTATACATGCCACATCTTCTTTAACCAGTCTATCATTGATGGGCATTTGGGTTGGTTCCAAGTCTTTGCTATTATCAACGGTCCCACAATAAACATATGTGTGCATGTGTCTTTATAATTGAATGATTTATAATCCTTTGGGTATATACCCAGTAATGGGATTGCTGGGTCAAATGGTATTTCTAGTTCTAAATCCTTGAGGAATCGCCACACTGTCTTCCACATACGTACATATTTTTAATAGACTTTATTTTTCAGAGCAGTTCTAGATTCACAGCACAGTTGAGCAGACTGCCCGGAGAATTCTCATATACCCGTGCCCCACACCCACCTAACCTCCCCCACTATGCACACCTGGCCCCAGAGCGGCACAGGCCTGACAGGCGGCAAACTACACTGATGCCTCCTAATCACCCAGATCCATAATTTACACCAGGATTCACTAGTGGAATTGTACATTCTGCGGTTTGAACAAACGCAGAATGACATGGATATACACCATTACAGTATCACACAGTCTCACTGTCCGGAAGTTCCTCCGTGCTGTGGCCATTCATCCCTCCCTCCCTCCAGGCCCTGGCAACCACCGATGTCTTTTTTCCATGTCTATAGTTTTGCCTTTTCTAGAATGTCATGTAGTTGAATCATACAGTAGGAAGCGCATGTATTTAAAAATCCTTAAAAACAAAGAAATATACCCGGAATTGTGTAGGAGCTCAGAAACATGCAACGTGCAGGGCCATCGAAAGCGGCTGAGGCTGGAGACGTTCAGGTGAGCTCCACGAAACAGAAGATCAAAGATGAGCTGGGGCGGGCACAGAGCAAGAAAAAGTTCTGTTTATGCTGAGAAGTCAGGGCACAGTGACACCACCCAGGACGTAAGCCCACAGTGCACAGAACAAAACGGAGAATCAACACTGGGGAGTTGACAGAATTAGTACAACCTAAGACAAGCTGCACAAAATCGCCCAGAATGCAGGAAACACTTCCTATCAGAGGAAGAAGATTGGAATGTGTAAGATAGACAGAAAAGAGACAAAGGACATCCAATGAATGGAAATCTTGGCATGCCTAAAAACAAAACTAGAATCAATGCAGATCAAATTTGCCTGACCAACACTTCTCAAGGAATGCAGAGGTTAATTCATTAACTTTAATCATAAAACTCATTGTTTTCATGTACTAGAAAGGGAAGCTTCTAAACTAATCATATATTGCACTGACATTAATCTTCAGATTGAAACCCCAAGTGTAAAAATATATTCGTTTTAAAGGAACCTAAGGACTCCTGGGGGACATTTTGATTATGTAAAAGAAAATCTTGTCAAATTACTCACAACAAGGTACAGAAACAGTTCCCTACGACTCAAGAAGCACTGATCCCCGGGGGATAGCGATGCTGCCAGGACTGCAGTCCTCAGAGGAATGGAAACAGACAGGAGGCTTAGGGGTCAGAATCATCAACTTCTGGAAGGTGGACGAATATCCATGGACAAAATGCAGTCAAAGAAAACGAAAGAGGCAGTGGAGACAGGAGACAACTGTGTCCTTGAGGATGTAGCCAGGAAAACAAGAGCAGAGACAGTTCCATACAGGTCACCCGTGATGGAGGCACCGAGCAGCCAACAGGGAGGGTGAAAGGACCCAGGGATGAGAAACGACAGAAAGCAACAGCCACCTCTGACCAGAGAGGCAAACAGAAGAGGTGCAGCGATCAGGCCTGTGAGAGAGGACGCCGGAGCCACAGCAGGTCTGTCCGAGGGACACTTGAGTCACAGTGGGGCTGCCACTGTGTGGGGGAAAAACATCAGCTGAGCAGAGTCAGGGGAGAGGGGCCTCACCCATCCCAGACCCCCGAGGGTCTAAGGCACCCAGAGGCGGCTGACTGGGAGCCTTGGAGTGGGAGCAGCGCATAGAGGGTGATGGGGCCTGCACAGGAGCGGCGGCCGAGCGGTGGAGAGTGTCTTGCCTCGGGTCCTCCCTCAAGGGGGCCTCTCAGACCCTGTCAGGGATCCTCACAGAGGTCAAATGAGTTTGGTTTGCTGGATTCCTAGGGAAAGCAGCCAGGGTTTCACACCAGTCTGATGGGTCAGGGCACCTCGGGGGAAGAAGAAACGGCTTTGCAAATCCAGCTTCAGCAGTGACTGACAAAGTCAAAAGTAAGCAAGCCTGAGAACTGGCAGAGGTGACAGAGAGCAGCGGCCCACGGAGGGAGCCGGCCGAGCCTGCCACGCTGCCCGAAACCTCCAGGGTGGTGACTGTCTGGCCAAGGGACAACTGGGTGACAGAAGCCCAATCAACTGTGGTCCAAAAAAGGGGTCCTCCAGAAAGCATAATGGGGGCCATTATTGTGCAGTTACAAATGAGAACGTGGCTGAGTTTCCTTCAGTGTGTCAACCTCCTACGTGGTAACACCCGCAGCAACACATGACCTCAACACCAGACTAGGGGAATGAGTCCGTCACCAGGTGCACTGTCCATCATCGATTAGTTTCAAGCCCTTTCGGTTCACAGGCCTTTTTAAATACTACAATGTGTTTGGTGCCACAGCTGAAGCAGTGAGCTGCATTTGTAATTACCACACTATTCACCTGGTCCTCCCTTGCTCTGTTGCTAGCCGAGGATGGACCTTGCATTTCACGCTGCGAAGCAGCAGCTCTCCTATTTCAGAAAGCACAGCTTCCATCACACAGCTCCCGGCTCCATTTCCACCTAACAGACATGGGTGGGAGCATCACTGTGGTCATCACATCCTTGTGTGCAAGAGACGCGATGCACGACTTCCCTCCAGGGCCCGGGTCAGTCTGCTTACCTGTGGTGTCTTCACACCAAGCAGGACCGTCTGCATGTTACAACTTGAAACAGATGCAGCTGCACTTATAGTGGTCGCCTTCCCGGTGCTGATGACAGGGTTGCAAGGCGGAGGTGGGGCACAGGGGACAGTCCTGGCCCATTTTCCACCTCCAAGCCCCTTTTGCCTTGATCCTACTGGAATCTTCCCAATGCATTCTACATCATGGTTTCCTCAGGCCAAGTTCTCCCCTGTGCAAGAAACAGTCTGAATCCTAATGAGCTGTCTAAAAAGAGGCAAACAGGCAGCTCGAAATGATTCTCCTGTGCTGTGAGGGACAAAGTGAATAAATGCTAACATGTCGTATCTCTAGTTCTCAGGTCCTTAAAAAGTTTCTAAGAAACTCCTATTACTCCAGAAATACATTTTGAATGTTTCCCACCGTTTGGAAAAAAGCAAAATAGTTTTAAAATAAACAGTGTGTGTATGCATAGAATATTTAACTCCAAGATTTTTTAAGGAAATTTTGCAAAAAAAAAAAATTTTACAGCACACAACTGTTTAATCATTAACGAGAAAGTACTTTGCACCTACTGTGGTTTCATGATGAGCCAGAAAATCACTGAAGGGACTATTAACAAAACGTGCCTCTGGGAAGTCACCCAAGGAATAGTTCTTGTTATTTTATGGCCACGTATAGTCTATAGAGTTCAGGAAATTTAATATTGAGTTAAATCAGATTAAACTATGCTTGTACACTTTATTAAATCTACTTCTAAAATGTTAGCATCAATAAATTATTCTAAATTGGTGAAATGAAGCAGAATGACTAGCATTTAAAGAAACCCTAATGGGAATTATTTTGTAAATCATGCAGTCACCTCCTGATTTGTTTTGTTCAACATGTACTCTGCAAACATTTGGATTTTATTAGGAAATAACTAAATTTAGGAGGGAATTTAAACTGCATTCTCTAACATTAATTTTTAAAACTGCTGCATATGAAAATTATTCCCAGAATGCAAAAACAACTGAAGTTTCTAATGTTCTTTACATTCAACAGGCGCCCCAGCAGCCTTCTTTGCTCATCACCCCACCGCTCAACCACCAAGCTGTCATGGGATGATGGCGACCTCTAGAGGCCACACTTAGAAACTGTCTGATGTAAAGTTCAGCCTCTCCAGGCTCTTAGAAGAATCATCAATAGAGCTTTTCCTTAGGGCTCTGAGAATCGTGAATACATAGAGCTTTTCTTTTCTCTCCCATGTTTTGCTGCTCACAGCCCAGGTACTTCCACCTAAGGCGATTATTTTCTCACACTTTCATGGCAAATGCCTCCCTTTTCCTTTTTACCATTCTTTCCAAAAAAGAAAACTTTCCTATTTGTGAGTGAAAATGTTTAAATGACTGTAATTATGCTCAGAGCCTGTATGAAAGTAACAAGAAAGACATTTGGTGTGAAGTCAAATAATGTCACTAATTGCTAGCCCTTCATTATTCCAAAGGCCCCTTCCCAGAAACTCCACAAATTCCATTTCCTAAGCATCAAGATTCCAACGTTTTAAAGGCTATTAAATTGTTCATTACCTCTTTTAGTTATGCGTTAGTTTGTTTCTTAGTTATTACAGTTATAGTAATTTCTAGCATTTAAATGTTTAGTGTATTAATCAGAATGTGTTATGCGGCATTAAAAACTAACCCTTTGCATAAAGCTCCGTTTGTTCCCCGGCCCTCCCCCCAACCTGCCCCACACGTCTTCTGTGGTTTCAGCCACTATCTAAGGACTCTTACTTTCAGGCAGTTACTTGGAGGCGCAGGTGAATTGCTCCTTATGGCTGCACCATTTGGATTTCGTGGTTTCCAGATCACTGCATCAGAGAAAGGAGAATTGAGGGCCCTTCTCTTAAACACTTTAGAAGCCCAACAGTCATGCTGAGGAACTTGGCCCACCTAACCCCAAGGTTCCAGAAAACATGGGTGTCACATGGATTTTTCACTGAGCAATAAATGTCTCTGTCACACAGTGTATTTGAAAAATATTTTAAGTTTGACATTAAGAGAGGAATAGATCTAACCCAAAATTTCAACCTCACTCCACTCTCCATGAGAAAATGCAACCTTAGTCAAATGTAAGCTGTCATAGTAACTGAATGAATTCCATAAGGAAGGGGAAAAGCAGCTTCCTTCCAAATAAAGCCATAAAAGAAAAGGGTGGGTCAGGACACTTTTGAGATGAAGACATCAGCTAAGTCACTTGGAGCAAGGTGTGACTGGGAGGAAGCATAACCCACTGTGATAAGCTGCCAGGCAGGAGCAGCGACAATTCTCCATGGACTCAAGCCACACAGCACACTTAGGCACATGGAGGAAAGAAGGTAAACAAGTTCAGAGCCCCACTGCTCAGCCCGTTAGCCTCGGTGGAGAAGTAGCACCTCCCAGTGATGCTTCCTCATATCAGCCTTTTCTCCCAGTGTTTGTTTGTTTGTTTGTTTTGTCATTTTTGTTTTGTTTTGTCTTTGTTTTGGGGGTTTTTTTGTTTTGTTTTTGGTTTAGTTTGGTTTGTTTCTCATATAATCCTGCAGTTCCCACACTGGAAGTTCCATTCTGGGCTTTATTGCAATGCTTGAGCCCTTATACATTTCTGGGCATTTTAAATTGCTTCCAGAAAAACTGATGAGCCACCCCCTCATAGGACCATCCATCACAGATGATTCTTCAAGTAACTTTGGAACAAATCATTGCCCCTAAATAGAGATGCAGCAGAACAGCCCATGCTGTTGAGATATTCCACAAGGGGGCCGGCAACAGCAGGCAGAAGAGGGAGGGAGGTGATGAGCGAATAAATAAAACAAGATTTGTGAGGATGACAGCGAGGAAAATTGGCTCTGTCCAGAGATGCCTGCCGCAAAACAGCAATCAAATATAAGTGGAGTGGGGTGAGATGCGAAGTTTTACCTTCTGGTGTTTACATAAGGCCAGAAATGAATTCTACTTTCCTTTCCCCTTTCAGCCCCATAGATGCACATGTATGCACACAATCATGCACACACACCGAGATACACATGTGTGCACACAATTA
The DNA here is from genome assembly GCF_049354715.1 of Callithrix jacchus. Lineage (NCBI taxonomy): Eukaryota > Metazoa > Chordata > Mammalia > Primates > Cebidae > Callithrix > Callithrix jacchus. The sequence continues at coordinate 199,018,076 of NC_133503.1, forward strand.
CACACACCGAGACATGCATGTATGCACACAATCACACCTAGACACTCATGTATGCACACAATCACACACACACTGAGACTCACATATATGCACACAATCACACCAAGACACACATATATGCACACAATCACACGCACCTAGACACTCATGTATGCACACAATCACACACACCTAGACACTCACGTATGCACACAATCACACACACCTAGACACTCATGTATGCACACAATCACACACACACTGAGACTCACATATATGCACACAATCACACCAAGACACACATATATGCACACAATCACACACACCTAGACACTCACGTATGCACACAATCACACACACCTAGACACTCACGTATGCACACAATCACACACACCTAGACACTCATGTATGCACACAATCACACACACACTGAGACTCACATATATGCACACAATCACACCAAGACACACATATATGCACACAATCACACACACCTAGACACTCACGTATGCACACAATCACACACACCTAGACACTCATGTATGCACACAATCACACACACACTGAGACTCACATATATGCACACAATCACACCAAGACACACATATATGCACACAATCACACACACCTAGACACTCACGTATGCACACAATCACACACACCTAGACACTCATGTATGCACACAATCACACACACACTGAGACTCACATATATGCACACAATCACACCAAGACACACATATATGCACACAATCACACGCACCTAGACACATGTGTGTGCACACAAGCACACACACACTGAGAGTCCAGGACAAACACATGAGAAGCCACTGGCCTCAATAAGGAGGTTGCCAGGTGGGGAAGGAAGAAATCAAAGCAGCCCCTGACACTGACGGCAGGATGAGGTTATTTTTCTCTTGGACATAAACATTCTCACACAAGAGCTCCCCCAGCGAGGTTACTCTGAGAGCACAAGTAAGTGAGACAAAGCAAGGCGCTTTATAATTTTTGTCTAAGCACAGACAAAAACAAGGTCGCTGCGCCACACAGAACATCAAATACTCTCCTGATTAGAGTGAGTGACAGATGCTTCCTACCCACTGCAGCCTCATCTTCACTGCAGCCTGCCCTCCCTATGGATGACACTATGACATATGAGGACACACAATCATAGGACCTTCCCTGCTTCCTGACAGCATCCAATCCACAGCAAACACCTGCTGCCTTACACCCTCTCCCAAACACTCAACCAAAGCCCAAACCCTAGACCTCCTGCTCCTACTGAGACACCTCACTGTTCTTCACCATGCCTGCATGTCCTTTCTTGCCAAAACGCATAGTAAACCCAGCTCGTTAATATTCAGATATCCTCCTGGTGGCCTTCAGCTTGTGGCACTATCACAAGAATGAGACCCTCCCATTTAGAGAAAATTGACAAGAGTTTACAAGGTGCTTTCCCTTCACCGTCCACACCTCCAACCCCACTGGAAGATTATACATAAAAACAGGCTGGAAGAGAAGAGAGCTGGGGGGTTAAAATTAGAAAGGCAGTTTGTTCCTTCTTGCCATTGCCTCCAAACAGCTCATTACTTTGCATAATGCACACACACAACGCACATACATACACACAAACAGCTCATTACTGTGCATAATGCACACACACAACGCACATACATACACACAAACAGCTCATTACTGTGCATAATGCACACACAACGCACATACATACACACAAACAGCTCATTACTGTGCATAATGCACACACAACGCACATACATACACACAAACAGCTCATTACTGTGCATAATGCACACACACAACGCACATACATACACACAAACAGCTCATTACTGTGCATAATGCACACACACAACGCACATACATACACACAAACAGATTACTGTGCATAATGCACACACACAACGCACATACATACACACCAACAGCTCAGGAAGATAAACATGGATCTGGAAATGAAGAACTGAATCTCACCTATGCCTGGAGGTCCCTGAGTGACACGCCCTACAAACATACCCAGCAATGCCCAGGCGGGCTGAGGACAGCACGGAGGTGACAAGTGGCATAACTAGATGTGAGAGCACAGGCACCAATGAAGCCAAATCTGGCACAGCAAGAAACCTGTCTCAATGTGTCACCGGAGGGCACCACAGAGAGCTGGAAACCAAGCTGGGATTCCAGCAGCCCGGAAGCAGCAAAGCTAGTTGAGACTCCTCATTCTCAGAAACAGCTTTTAGCTTGAGAAGCTCCTGTATCCACTTGGGTTCATCCATGCCAGGGGGCTGTGAGGAACCAACCACCTGGACCCCTAAAATACAGGACTATTCCCTGAAGGACTATTAGTCCCTGGAGGCCTATTGCTGGGGCCAAGAAAGGAACGAGGTGGCTTAAGACTGAAAAAGAGCCCCACAGAGACCAGGTGTGCTCAGCCTGCCTTGTGAGCTGACACCCTCTCTCAGCTTGGTCCCGCGGCAACAGACACGGTCAAACTGTGTAGTTGTACAAGAAGGAGATGGGGAGAGGAACCCCTTTAGAAGAGGAAACTTTGAGGAACGTCTCAATTTAACCCAAGGGACACCAGAAGAGGCCAAGCAATGGACTAGAAGTCACTACAACACCTGGAGCTCAACAGCAAGAACAGTGAAAAGTTTAAGAAAGAAATTAAAATCCTTCAGTAAACCTATTTGCTTAACATAAAAGAGGGCAGCAAAGAAGGCTCAGAGGACCAAAAACAAGATGAGACATACAGAAAAAAACTGCAAAATGACAGACAAAAGTGCAACCACATCAATAGGTTAAATGCACCAACCAAAAGACAGAGACTGTCAGAAAGAGAAGAGCCAACTCCAATACTGTCTGTGAGAGATTCAAGTTACATTTAGAGATGCAAATAGCTTGAAAGTAAAGGGATAAAAAAACATGTCTTCTGTGAGAACAGCGACCATAAGAAAGCTGGAGAGGCTATAGTAATATCAAACAAAATAGATTTTAAGACAAGATATATTAGTATATTACCCTATAGGCCAAAGAAAAATGATAGGGGAAACTGGAAATAACTTGAACTGAATGAAAATGAACATAGATGCAAAATTCCTTAACAAAATGGGAAAACCAAGTTCAGCAACATATAAAGAGAACCGTAAATTATGAGGACATGAGGTTTATTTCAGGAATACAAGAATAGTTGAACATCTGAAAATCGATGAATGTAACAAAACATATTAAGAGAATAAAGAATAAAAATCACCTGATCATCTCAATAGATGCTGAAAAATCGACAAAATTCAGCATTCTCCATTATACAAACTTTCAAAATTCTTGGAATATGGAGGAACTTTCTCAGTGTGATAAGGGCATTCCCAAGGCTGACAGCTAGCATGACTCTTCCTTATACAGGGCTGAATGCTTTTCCCCTAAGATCAAGAACAAGGCAAGGATGTCTGCTTCCTGTATTCAGCATCATACTGGAGATTCTGGCCAGTCCAATATGGGGAGAAAAGGAATTAAATGCAACCATATTGGAAAGGAATGCATAAAATAATCTTTATACTCAGACAAGATGATATTTTTGTAGGAAATTCCAATAAATCTACCAAAAAAATTAAAATTAATAAGTGATTTTAGCAAGATCACAGGACATAAGAGTAATATATAAAAATCCATCATATTTCTATCTGCTAGTCACAAACAATCAAAAATGAAATTAAGAAAACAACTCCATTCAAAATAGCAACAAAAATAATAAAACACTTAGGAGCAAATTTAACAAAAGAAGTGGAAGATCTGTGCATTGAGAACTACAAAACATTGGGGAGGAAAATTAAACCTACAAATAGATGAAAAAATATATCATATTCATGACTTAGAAGTCTCAATAGTGTTATTACAGTAAAATTCTCCAAAATGGTATATAAACATGAAGCAACTTCTAATAAAACCCCACCAGGATTTTTTGTAGAACTAGTAAAAAAATAAAATCTTGTCGACCTTGAGTTAGGCAAAGTTTTCTCATATGACACCAAACCATGACCTATAAAAGAAAAATGTGATACATTAGATTTTATCAAAATTGAAAGCTTTTACTCTTTAAAATACATAAATAAGAAAATTAAAAGACAGGACTGAATTTAAAAAATAGGTGTGAGCTTGAGTGGATTGAAAAAAAAGCCACAAACTGTTTCCAAATAAAGGACTTTTATCATTTGTGATCTATATAATTTCTGTGTCACCTTCATAGTAAATGTAGTGAGAAAGACATCACAACTATGACTTTTTTCACCAGTGAAAAAAATATACATTGAAAACAATAAAGTTGCTATTAACAATTTTTTTAAGTACAAATCAATTTTTTAAAGCGATATTTTTCAAATGGGCAAAATATTTCAATAAACATTTTACCAAAGATAATGTATATCATTAGTCATTAGGGAAATCAAAATCACAAGGACCACTACTATTACTATAAAAGGAAAATACATCTTGGGACTCCAAAATCACTAAGCCAAGGTGAGAAGTCAAGCTGGGAAGTGCTTCGGGCGAATTTAGCCTCCCATTCTATTACTTAAAAAGATAGCTACTAAGATAAGAGGAGAAAAAGCACATGCCTCCCTCACAAGGAATTTCCTTGTGGACAGAGGACAGATGGAACTCAGTCATCCCTCTGCTCACTGAGATAAAGGAATATCTGCTTGCCTCATTTGGAAAGGCTAATCAGAAACTCAAAAGAATGCAACCATTTGTGTCTTACGTACCTATGACCTGGAAACACCCCCACCGCCCACCACCCCCACCCTCCCACCCCTGGTTCGAGTTGTCCCACTTTCCAGGACAGAACCAATGTACAGCTTATACATATTAATTGCTGTCTCATGTCTCCCTAAAATATACAAAACCAAGCTGTGCCCCAACCACCTGGGTCACATGACATCAGGACCTCCTGAGGCTGTGTCATGGGCGTGCATTCTTAACTTCAGCAAAATAAACTTCCTAAATTGACTGAGGCCTGTCTCAGTTATTTGGGGTTCACAATACCCACAAGAAAGACTATACTCAAAAAGACTAAAAAGGGCAGGTGCAGTGGCTCACGCCTATAATTTTAGCATTTTGGGAGACCAAGGCAGGTGGATCACATGAGGTCAGGAATTCAAGACCAGCATGGCCAACATGGTAAAACCCCATCTCTCCTAAAAATGCAAAAATTAGTAGTACATGGTGGCACACGCCTGTAGTTCCAGCTACTCGGGAGGCTGAGGTGGGAGAATCGCTTGAACTTGGGAGGCAGAGGTTGCAGTGAGCCAAGATCACGCCACTGCACTCCAGCCTGGGTGACAGAAGGAGACTCCATTTAAAAAAAAAAAAAGTTGACTAAAAATACCACGTTCAGAATAAGAAGAACTTAGATTCCTTTTTCTCATGCCCGAGGGGATGTAAAATGGGGCAGCCACTTTGAAAAACCGTTTGGCAGTTTCTTAAAGGGTTAAACATATACTTACCACACAACTCAGCCATTCCACTCCTAGCTATCTACCTGAGAGAAAGAAAACATATGTCTACAAAAAGACTTTCATGAAAGTGCTCATAACAACGACATCCAGGACGGTCCCAAACTGGAAACCATCCAAATCTCTATCAGTAGGAAAATTAACAAAATGTAGTACATTTGTGCCATGGAGTACTACTCAGCATGGAAGAGGCAAGCTACAGATACAGCCAGCAACAAATATGAACCTCAGTGCACTACGCTAAGTGGAAGAAGCCAGCTGCCAAATAGTAAAATGGCACGATCCTATTTATATGAAAATTTCTAGAAAAGGGTAAAAAATAAAGACAGAAAGATGAGTCGTCCATGGCTATAGTGGTCTCTGAGAGCAGGATTGGCTGCAACTGATTCAGAGGGAAGTTTTTGGGGTAATGAAAAGCTTCCTGAGTAGCTGGGATCACAGGCACATGCCACCATGCCAAACTAATTTTTTTTTTTTTTGTATTTTTAGTAGAGACGGGGTTGACCAGGATAGTCTCGATCTCTTGACCTCATGATCCACCTGCCTCGGCCTCCCAAAGTGCTGGGATTACAAAAAAATAAAAGTTCTAAAACACAATGGTGGTGATGGTTGCACAAGTTTCTGTTACTAAATATTACTGTACATTTAAAGTGAATGAATTGTATGGTATGAAAGTTATAACTCAATAAAACCAAGTTAAAAAGAAGGGGGAAAAAAATACCCTGCAAGCAATGCTAATGTAGTCAATGGGGCATCATAAAAGGTGTTTGGGGCTCATTAGGGATTCCTTCTTAAACAAACTAACACATTTGACTAGTACATTTAAGAAAGGCACACGTGTCTACATGTATGGGTAAATTCACTTCCCACAATATCCCAGATACGTACCCTTAGAGGAGGCTCCATTCACAGTCTGCTTAGCAGACAGCTGGTATCTACACCAGCAGCTCCACACCTAATGAGATGGGAAGGTGCTGGGCAGACACCGTGCCTGACCCTCTCTCTAAGGTTATCTCAGTCTTATTTGCAAAATTCTTCTCATTAGGTTTTCTGTGAATTGCCATTTCGACTGAAGAGCAGCTGTGAAACACAAGATTAGGCATATGTATGGGTTCCCAGTGTCACCAGGTGTGGCATGCCAGTGCTGGTTCAGGGAACAGAGCAGCCTCTTCTGGAGCTCAGCCAAGGCACCCAGGTGCACCTAATGAAACTCACTGATCAAAACCACTTTCCTCAAAGAGATTTCAAAGTTTTACATATTAATGTGGTCGCCTTCATTTTGAAATTGGGCTTCCCAGATACTGGAAATTAGAAACAGGGGTGTCAGGTGAGTTTTCACACTGGGCAGTCCTGGGGATGAGAGGGATCTATTTTGCAGCTTTTGCCAATGGCCATGGTGTAAAGACTCTCCCCATGGCTGATGGTAAGTGACTGACTTAATGTTCCTCAGTTTGAAGTTAGGGACAGAGGTCACAGCTGGCTCTAGCACACCTGTGCCTGGGGGCAGAGGAAGAACAGGAGAACACGAGGCATATATGTGATAATGACATACATGACATCAGGCACATACAATGTTTCATCAAGACTTAAAATGTCAGAATAGAACAGTGAGACTTCATTACTTGAGCAGTTGAAATAAATTGAAAAGAATTTCAAATTTAACAAGGTAATCATTACTATTCACATTGTTTTTCTGTATTTGGTTGCACTGTTGGCAAATTTTCAGTAGGATCATTTACATAGACATGTATCATATATACACACACATAGCATATATATGTACACACACAACCCCACACATATACATATACACATGTTGGAGTCTATCCACACATATGCACTCATGCTAGAGTCTATAATCTTCTAGTTACAAGGAAATGCCTCATCATGGTCCTTCAATAATAGAAAATAGATTCCCCTCCAATAATAGAGTCCTCCTATGATTTCCCTGAAATTACTGGAAAATGCTAATTAATCATACCTCGATCTCACAGTTTCAAATCTCATAGGGAAATTCACCCCAGAGTCAGAAGGGGCTGAAAATGGCAGCACTGTCATCAGTAAGGACGAACGGGAGACAGAGGCTTAGTTCTCCCTGAAGACCAGGGAGAGCTGGCCAGACACAAGCCAACCACTATGCTCTGACAAACACTAAAATCTGATTTTATTTCATGGCCTAAACCTCAGAGGAAGGTGAAAGCCTTCAGATATTGAGCTGCTAGTCTAAGGACTAACACAGGCCCCAACCCACCACTGACTGCAACAGGTCAGGCCAGAGCCCAGGTTCTGAGGGCCTGCCCCCAGTTGCTGCTCATTTGCGTTCAGCATACCAGCAGTAGCTCGCAATTGTGAGGCATACGCCCCTGCAGGCTTTTCCAAAGCTTTATTATCAACCTTGACACAGCCTACCAGACACGTTAATTCTGTTTTAGAGCTGTGAGCGTTCAGATAGATTAAGTAGCATGCCTCAGATCTCCAAGTTGCTAACGGGAGAATCGGGATTCTTGCGGGTAACTGTCTCACTCCCCGGATAATTTATGTGCAGGCAAAGTCCTCATGCTTGGCCAGGAGCCAGGTAGGTAGCTGCCAAGATTCCAGGTATATAATCATCAGGCACAAAACCTGGCCAAAAGAGATCAAACAGAAGTCCTCTAGAAATAACAATAATCCGAGGAACACATTTCCTGTGTTGGACTCTGGCGCGGGCATTTGCAGGCCTGAAGCAGAGCAATTTCACTGTTGCTGTTTAGGAAATAAATTAGCTCCAAGTACCCATTTATGACACAAATGCTCAGGCAGTCCTCATTTCTCAGAGCTTTTTCCTGAGCCATAGCTATAATTTTCCATTTATTCAGTGGATGACTTCCAGGAAACAAATTTTGTGTTATGTGAATGATAAGACCTTGTTAACATGATTTCCTCTCTGTTTCGGATTCTTCATCTTTAAATCACGGTGTCAGACCAGTGGTCTAAAAGCCCTTCCAAAACTAGGATTATATGATTCTACATTAAAATCTTTCCAGGTTGTGCATTTTATGTTCTGAGGTGGTCGCTGAGATGGACCCAGTCTCAATATGAGCGGATGGACACACACACATCACAAATGAAGGACAGATGTCTAGGCCTCTTGTGCTGCCATTATTTTGTCCCTTTTAGCAGTGCTAAAAATATTCATCAAATGCATGATCATGATCACTTTGTAATTTTCCATGTGTCTATTTTTAAAAAAGCATTAAGTACAGAAAAATACAAAACGTAATATAAAAATAATAACATAAAGGAAAAGTGCCCAAATGTTAACCTTCGTTAAATCATGGATTGCGTGTTTCTGGGATTCTTCTTTATGTTCTTAAATCTTTCAAAATTTAAAAATTATCATCTTCAGTAAGTGATTAATGTCTCTTAATGGTGGTCTCTTCACAAGTCTCTGAAGTCATCTTTTATACACGCTTCATAATTTCCTTAACTGTCTCAAGGCTTAAATTCAGAAATAGAAACACACCCTGCTTCTTGCCCTGCAAAGTTCATGTTTGGTGATTATGTCATAAACAAAGCATTATTTGCATGAGACCAAGATTAAGCTCTCACTGATGGCAGCCGGGAGCTAAAACCACATCCAAGCTGTCTAATTGCATTTCAAAATGACCTCTATACCCTTACTGTCAGAGTCCCAGGGGGAGACATTTTCCCATTAACTTTATCTTAAAGGAAAACATTTCATACTATCTCATCTAAATCATCTTGGGAAGGACCGCAGCCAACATGCCATTTTGATTTTGTTGAAAATAAACATTGTTGCTTCTGCTTCTAGGATGGCAAAGAACAGTCTTCAGCCTGAGACCCATCCCTAGGGTCATACTGGTAAAGCCAGGTGTCATCTGCCGGAACAGTTCTTCAAGAAACACTTCAGGATCTTGATCCTACTTGTTTACAGTTTCCACTGAAGCTCTCATCTTGTCTGCAGCTGATCTGGGTGCAAGGGTTTGGATGCCCATCAAATGGAATAAACAGATATTTCTCAATACACCATGTACTAAAAGGACATGGCGTGGTAGCAGCAACTCAGGATTGCAGCTCTTAGTGAAGGCGCAAAGGGTGAGTCCAAGCCACATTTCCAGACAGATCTTTGTTGCCCACAGAACGGGGAAATTCCCAGGTGTAGGAGAGACACAGGACACCAGTGCAGCTGTTTCGGCTGGCACAGCCGTTTCAGCTGGCACCACAGCGCAGTGGCACTCCGTACAAAACGCACTGGTCTGGGTGCCCTGTTAAACCAGCAATCTGAGATTTGGGAGGGCAGATTAGCATATCCATCTGATTAAATGGAACTTGGACAGTGAGACAGACCAGGAGATTCCTGGGAAATGACGTTTGGGAAATCACTGCACGGGAAATCACACAGATCCCGGTGCCCGATCAGCAGACGACTGAAACACCTGGGAGAGAGTCAACCATTCAACTTAAAAAAAAAAAAAAAAGAAAAGGGCTCTGAGGCAGGGAGTCAGGTGATCAGGCTTGGCGGGTCCCACCCCCATAGGGACAAACAAAACGGCGATTCAAATCGCTCGGGGTTGAGTTTCACTGCAGGCACAGCTGAACCCAGGACAGTGCAGCTAGGTGGGGGAGGGGCGTCCACCATTACCGAGGCATTCCGCCCCTATTGAGGTACACTCCCATTGCTGACACAGCCTCCCATTGCCGAGGCAACACGCCATAACAGAGAGACCCCGCCAACAGGGCGGAGCCCACAACAGCAGGGCAGAGCCCACGGCAACAGGGCGAAGCCCACGGCAACAGGGCAGAGCCCACCATAGCAGGGCAGAGCCCACGGCAACAGGGCAGAGCCCACAGCAACAGGGCAGAGCCTCGGCAGGAAAATAGTAACTAGAATGCTTCCTAGCTGGGCAGGACAGTGCAACAGATACCATAAAGAAAGCCCTAACCCCCTGAGACAGAGCATCTGAGAAAAAAAAGGGGCTTTATAAGTTCTGCTGCAGCAGACTTAAACTTACCAGCCTAGCAGCCCTGAATGAACAATGGAGCTCATAGTTCAGCACTTCAGCTCCTATAAAGTACAGACCGTCTCCTCAAGCAGCTCCCTGACTCCTGTATATTCAAAGAGTCACCTCAAAAAGGACCGATCAGACTGACATTTGGTGGGCATCATTCTGGGACAAAGATAGCAGAATAAGAAACTGGTAGCATCCCTCACTGTTCCGCAGCTGCTACAGGTGTACCCCAGACAACCAGGGCCTGGAGTGGACCTCAGCAGTCATACAGTGGAGGGGCTAGACTGTTACAAGGAAAATAAGTAACAGAAATACCTCATCATCAACAATCTGGGCATCCACTCAGAGACCCAATTGAAAAGTCAGCAACTACTCAGATGACAGGTGGATAAATCCACAAAGATGTGAAGAAAACAGTGCAAAAAGGAGGAAAACACCCAAAACCAAAACACCTCGCCTCCTACAAAGGACCAAAACTCCGCACCAGCAAGGGAACAAAGCTGGACAGAGAATGAGTGTGACAAAATGACGGAATCAGACTTCAGAAGGTGGATAATAAGAAACTTCTGTGAGTTAAAAGAACATGTTCTAACTCAATGCAAAGAAACTAAGAATCTTGAAAAAAGATTAGAGGAAATGATAACAAGAATGGACAACTTAGAAATATGAATGAATTGAAGGAGCTGAAAAACACAACACGAGAACTTTGCAAACCATGCACAAGTTTCAACAGCCAAATTGACCAAGCAGAAGAAAGAATATCAGAAGTCGAAGACCAACTCAATGAAATAAAACGAGAAACCAAGATTAGAGAAAAAAGCACAAAAAGGAATGAACAAAGTCTCCAAGAAATGTGGGACTATGTGAAAAGACCTAACCTACGTTTGATAGGTGTACGAGAATGTGATGAAGAGAATGAATCCAAGCTGGAAAATACTCTTCAGGATATTATCCAGGAAAATTTCCCCCACCTAGCAAGGCAGGCCAACACTCAAATGCAAGAAATACAGAGAACACCACAAAGATATTCCGCAAGAAGAGCAACCCCAAGGCACATAATCGTCACATTCACCAGGGTTGAAATGAAGGAGAAAATACTAAGGGCAGCCAGAGAGAAAGGTCGGGTCACCCACAAAGGGAAGCCCATCAGACTCACAGCAGATCTCTCAGCAGAAACTCTACAAGCCAGAAGAGAGTGGGGGCCAATATTCAATATCCTTAAAGAAAAGAACTTTCAACCCAGAATTTTATAACCAGCCAAACTGAGCTTCATAAGTGAAGGAAAAATAAAATCCTTTGCAAACAAGCAAGTACTCAGAGATTTTGTCACCACCAGGCCTGCTTTACAAGAGCTCCTAAAAGAGGCACTACACATAGAAAGGAACAACCAGTACCAGCCATTCTAAAAACACACTAAATGCTAAAGAGCATCAACAAAATAAAGGATCTGCATCAACTAACGGGCAAAACAGCCAGCTAGCATCAAAATGGCAGGATCAAATTCACACATAACAATATTAACCCTAAATGTAAATGGGCTAAATGCACCAATCAAAAGACACAGACTGGTAAATTAGATAAAAAACCAAAACCCATTGGTGTGCTGTATCCAGGAAGCCCATCTCACATGCAAAGATACATAAAGGCTCAAAATTAAGAGATGGAGGAAGATTTACCAAGTAAATGGAGAGCAAAAAAAAAGGAGGATTTGCAATTCTCATCTCTGAAAAAATAGACTTTAAAGCAACAAAGATCAAAAGAGACAAAGAAGGTCATTACATAATGGTAAAAGGATCGATACAACAAGAAGAGCTAACAATCCTAAATATATATGGACCCAATAAAGGAGCACCCAGATATATAAGGCAAGTTCTTAATGACTTACAAAGAAACTTAGACTCCCACACAATAATAGTGGGAGACTTTAACACTCCACTGTCAATATTAGACAGATCAACCAGACAGAAAATCAACAAGGATATCCAGGGCTTGAACTCACACCTGGAACAAGCAAACCAAAATAGACATTTACAGAACTCTCCACCCCAAATCCACAGAATATACATTCTTCTCAGCACCACATCACACCTACTCAAAAATTGACCACATAATTGGAAGTAAAGCACTCCTCAGCAAATGCAAAACAACTGAAATCATAACAAACAGCCTCTCAGACCATAGTGCAATCAAGTTAGAACTCAGAATTCAGAAACCGACCCAGAACCGCACAGCTTCATGGAAACTGAACAACTGGCTCTTGAATGTTGACTGGGTAAACAACGAAATGAAGGCAGAAATAAAGAAGTTCTTCGAAACCAATGAGAACGAAGACACAACATGCCAGAACCTCTGGGACACATTTAAAGCAGTCTCCAGAGGAAAATATATAGCAATAAGTGCCCACATGAGAAGAATGGAGAGATTCAAAATTGACACCCTATTGTCAAAATTGAAAGAGCTAGAGGCGCAAGATCAAAAAAACTCAAAACCCAGCAGAAGACAAAAAATAACTAAGATCAGAGCAGAACTGAAGGAGATGGAGACACAAAAAAACCCTTCAAAAAATCAATAAATCCAAGAGCTGGGTTTTTTAAAAGATCAACAAAATAGACAGACCACTAGCCAGACTGATAAAAAAGAAAAGAGAGAACAACCAAATAGACGCAATAAAAAACAATAAAGGGGAAATCACCACAAATTCCACAGAAATTCAAACCATCATCAGAGAATATTACAAACAACTCTATGCACATAAACTAGTAAACCTGGAAGAAATGGATAAATTCCTGGACTCCTGTGTCCTCCCAAGCCTAAACCAGGAGGAAGCTGAAACTATGCATAGACCAATAACAAGGTCAGAAGTCGAGGCAGCAATTAAGAGCCTACCACACAAAAAAAGCCCAGGTCCAGATGGGTTCACAGCCAAATTCTACCAGACACACAAAGAGGAGCTGGTATCATTCCTTCTGAAACTATTCCAAATAATCCAAAAAGAGGGAATCCTTCCCATATCATTTTATGAGACCAACATCGTCCTGATACCAAAACCCGGCAGAGACCCAACAAGAAAAGAAAACTTCAGGCCAATATCCATGATGAACATAGATGCAAAAATCTTCAATAAAATATTGGCAAACCAATCGCAACAGCACATCAAAAAACTTATCCATCATGATCAAGTAGGATTCATCCCGGGGATACAAGACTGGTTCAACATATGCAAGTCTATCAACGTAATTCACCACATAAACAGAACCAAAAACAAAAACCACATGATTATCTCAATTGATGCAGAGAAGGCATTTGACAAAATTCAACAGCCCTTTATGCTAAAACCCCTCAATAAACTCAGTATTGACGGAATGTATCTCAAAGTAATAAAAGCTATTTACAACAAGCCAACAGCCAATATCATACTGAATGGGCAAAAACTGGAAGCATTCCCTTTGAAATACGGCACTAGACAAGGATGCCCTCTCTCACCACTCCTATTCAGTATAGTACTGGAAGTTCTAGCCAGAGCAATCAGGCAAGAAAAAGAAATAAAGGGTATTCAAATAGGAAAGGTGGAAGCCAAATTGTCCCTATTTGCAGACAACATGATAGTATACCTAGAAGACCCCATTGCCTCAGCCCAAAACTCCTGAAACTGATAAGCAACTTCAGCAAATTCTCAGGATATAAAATCAATGTGCAAAAATCACAAGCATTCCTATACACCAATAACAGACTTAAAGAGAGCCAAATCAAGAACGAACTGCCATTCACAATTGCTACAAAAAGAATAAAATACCTAGGAATACAACTCACAAGGAACATAAGGGACCTCTTCAAGGAAAACTACAAACCACTGCTCAACGAAATCAGAGAGGACACAAACAGATGGAGAAACATTCCATGTTCATGGTTATCATGAAAATGGCTATACTGCCCAAAGTAATTTACAGAATCAACGCTATCCCCATCAAGCTACCATTGACTTTCTTCACAGAACTGGAAAAAATCACGATGAACTTCATATGGAACCAAAAGAGAGCCCGCATAGTCAAGTCAATTCTAAGCAAAAAGAACACAGCGAGCGGCATCACACTACTGGACTTCAAACTATACTATAAGGCTACAGTAATCAAACAGCATGGTACTGGTACCAAAACAGAGATATAGACCAATGGAACAGAACAGAGGCATCGGAGCCAACACAACATAACTACAACCAAACAATCTTTGATAAACCTGACAAAAACAAGCAATGGGGAAAGGACTCCCTGTTTAATAAATAGTGTTGGGAAAACTGGCTAGCCATGTGCAGAAAGCAGAAACTGGAGCCCTTCCTGACACCTTACACTAAAATTAACTCCAGATGGATTAAAGACTTAAACATAAGACCTGGCACCATAAAAACCCTAGAAGGAAATCTAGGCAAAACCATTCAAGACATAGGAGTAGGCCAGGACTTCATGAACAAAACACCAAAAGTATTGGCAACAAAAGCCAAAATAGACGAATGGGACCTAATCAAACTCCACAGCTTCTGCACAGCAAAAGAAACAGTCACTAGAGTGGATCGGCAACCAACAGAATGGGAAAAAAATTTTTGCTGTTTACCCATCTGACAAAGGGCTGATATTCAGAATTTACAAAGAACTCAAACAGATTTACAGGAAAAAAACAAACAAGCCCATTCAAAAATGGGCAAAGGATATGAACAGACACTTTACAAAAGAAGACATATATGAGGCCAACAATCATATGAAAAAATGCTCATCGTCACTGGTCATCAGAGAGATGCAAATCAAAACCACATTGAGATACCATCTCACACCAGTTAGAATGGCAATCATTAAAAAAATCTGGAGACAACAGATGCTGGAGAGGATGTGGAGAAATAGGAACACTTCTACACTGTTGGTGGGAGTGTAAATTAGTTCAACCATTGTGGAAGACAGTGTGGCGACTCCTCAAGGCCTTAGAAATAGAAATTCCAATTGACCCAGCAATCCCATTATTGGGTATATATCCAAAGGACTATAAATCATTCTACTATAAGAACACATGCACACGAATGTTCATTGTAGCACTGTTTACAATAGCAAAGACCTGGAACCAACCCAAATGCCCATCGATGATAGACTGGACTGGGAAAATGTGGCACATATACACCATGGAATATTACACAGCCATCAAAAATGATGGGTTTGTGTCGTTTGTAGGGACATGGATGAATCTGGAGAACATCATTCTCAGCAAACTGACACAAGAACAGAAAATGAAATACCACATATTCTCACTCATAGGTGGGTGATGAAAATGAGAACACATAGACACAGGGAAGGGAGTACCAAACACTGGGGTCTATTGGGGGGAAGAGGGGAGGGAAAGCGGGCGGGGGGAGCTGGTGAGGGATAGCCTGGGGAGAAATGCCAAATGTGGTTGAAGGGGAGGAAGGCAGTGAAACACACTGCTATGTGTGTACCTATGCAAATGTCTTGCATGTTCTGCACATGTACCCCAAAACCTAAAATGCAATTTTAAAAAAAAAGAAAATAAACATTGTTGTTGAAAATATTTTTTCATTTCGTTGAAATAAAATATTTTTTCATTTTGTTGAAAATAAATATATGATACACGGTAAAACATCTCCAACTTCATCAAAATTATTATAAATTTTGTATTAAGCCTAGATTGAGATTGATGTTCTGTATGTATAACTGTTTGAGAATAGTTTTTGTAGTACTTATTTATATGCAAACAAGTGAATCTCTCATCAGATTTTTTTTTTCTTTGAGACGGAGTCTTCCTCTGTCTATTGCCCAGGCTAGAGTGCAATGGCATAATCTCGGCTCACTACAACCTCCACCTCCTGGATTAAAGTAATTCTCCTGCCTCAGCCTCTGTAGTAGCTGGGACTACAGATGCATGTTCCCACGCCTGGGTAATTTTTTGTATTTTTAGTAGAGACAGGTTTCACCATGTTGCCCAGGCTGGTCTTGAACTCCTGAACTCAGGCAATCTGCCCACCTTGGCCTCCCAAAGTGCTAGGATTACAGGTGTGAGCCACCACACCAAACCAGATAATTTTTAAAATATATTCTTTGTATAGAATACAGGAGTCTGATTCCTAACAAATGCTGAACCAGCATGATGCCAGGCTTCCGTGGCCAAAATTGAGATGGAGAATTCTGGAGGTAACACTCCATGAAATGGAGGTGGGGGCAATGCTATTTGAAACTCATGGGGAGGTGGATTCGGCCTGGGATAAGAGCAGCCGGGGACATTATATATACAAAGCACTGAGGGAGCTCGGCCTGGGACATTATATAAAGCACTGAGGGAGCTCAGCCTGGGACATTATACAAGGCACTGAGGGAGCTCAGCCTGGGACATTATACAAGGCACTGAGGGAGCTCAGCCTGGGACATTATACAAGGCACTGAGGGAGCTCAGCCTGGGACATTATACAAGGCACTGAGGGAGCTCAGCCTGGGACATTATACAAGGCACTGAGGGAGCTCAGCCTGGGACGTTATATAAAGCACTGTGGGAGCTCAGCCTGGGACATTATACAAGGCACTGAGGGAGCTCAGCCTGGGACATTATACAAGGCACTGAGGGAGCTCAGCCTGGGACATTATACAAGGCACTGTGGGAGCTCAGCCTGGGACATTATACAAGGCACTAAGGGAGCTCAGCCTGGGACATTATACAAAGCACTGTGGGAGCTCAGCCTGGGACATTATACAAGGCACTGAGGGAGCTCAGCCTGGGACATTATACAAGGCACTAAGGGAGCTCAGCCTGGGACGTTATACAAAGCACTGTGGGAGCTCAGCCTGGGACGTTATACAAGGCACTGAGGGAGCTCAGCCTGGGACATTATACAAGGCACTGAGGGAGCTCAGCCTGGGACATTATACAAGGCACTGAGGGAGCTCAGCCTGGGACATTATACAAAGCACTGTGGGAGCTCAGCCTGGGACGTTATACAAGGCACTGAGGGAGCTCAGCCTGGGACATTATACAAAGCACTGTGGGAGCTCAGCCTGGGACATTATACAAGGCACTGAGGGAGCTCAGCCTGGGACATTATACAAAGCACTGTGGGAGCTCAGCCTGGGACATTATACAAGGCACTGAGGGAGCTCAGCCTGGGACATTATACAAAGCACTGTGGGAGCTCAGCCTGGGACATTATACAAGGCACTGAGGGAGCTCAGCCTGGGACATCATACAAAGCACTGTGGGAGCTCAGTCTGGGACGTTATACAAGGCACTGTGGGAGCTCAGCCTGGGACGTTATACAAAGAACTGTGGGAGCTCAGCCTGGGACGTTATACAAAGCACTGAGGGAGCTCAGCCTGGGACATTATACAAGGCACTGAGGGAGCTCAGCCCGGGACATTATACAAAGCACCGAGGGAGCTCAGCCCGGGACATTATACAAGGCACCGAGGGAGCTCAGCCAGGGACATTATACAAGGCACCGAGGGAGCTCAGCCTGGGACATTATATAAAGCACTGAGGGAGCTCAGCCTGGGACATTGTATAAAGCACTGAGGGAGCTCAGCCCGGGACGTTATACAAAGCACCCAAAACTCTGGCAACACCAGCCTCTGGTCCAGATGGGCACAGAAGGAACATCACAGAGATCCAGATGTTCTGTGCTGATGGGGAGCTGGAAAGAGTAAGTGGAGACTGATCACACTGGGCAGTGGCTTGTGCATTTTCCCTGGCCTGGTGAATGCCAATCTAACTGTGTTTCTCCCTAATGCTGCTGTTCCCCACAGGGTAGGAGGTGAAGCCCCAAGCTGAGGAGTGGTTTTGTAGGGTGGTGACTAACGATGACTGTGTTATCTGGTGTCAAGTCTCTGCTACAAGTTCATCCACCCCATCCCTAGAGCTCACTGGGGCTGAGGTGGTGGAGTCCAGCCTTCCTCAATGTGCATGGCTGACAGAGTAGCCAATAACCCAGACAGAAAGGCACTCTCAGAACAAAAGAAATGAAATAAAAAAGCAAGATTGTGGATGGAATAACACTTTAAAAAGAAAAACCTACTAGATTACAGCCTCCATCAGAAGCAGAAATATTCAACCAAGAATTCATAATTAGCCTAATAAACATTTGAAGACAGATAAGGGGATATATTAACAATATGAGTCAAACAGAACATCAGAGAAAACAGTAAAACAAATATTTGGTATGAAAAACGCTATAGTTGACTAAAAAATAAAATGAATAGAATAAATATCTGTTCTATTTGATATTTAGAAATAGAAACAGCTAAAGAACAAAATAGCAAACTGGAAGACCAGAACATTAGAAGAATATCAATCCCAGAAAGAAGAAAACAAATAAAACTTTTGTAACAGGTTAATACAAAAAAAAGTAAAAGCAACATGGAGGAAAGAAATACATACACTAAAAAAGCAGTTGCAGAAGGAAAAGAGGAAAATTAAAATGGGACTCATAACCATTTGAAGAAATAAGATATAAATTTTCTAGAATTTTATAGAAAATACAATCGTTTATTTATTTATTTATTTATTTATTTATTTATTTATTTATTTATATTTGAGACGGAGTTTCGCTCTTGTTACCCAGGCTGGAGTGCAATGGCGCGATCTTGGCTCACTGCAACCTCCACCTCCTGGGTTCAGGCAATTCTCCTGCCTCAGCCTCCTGAGTAGATGGGATTACAGGCACGCGCCACCATGCCCAGCTAATTTTTTGTGTGTTTTTAGTAGAGATGGGGTTTCACCATGTTGACCAGGATGGTCTCGATCTCTTGACCTCGTGATTCACCCGCCTCGGCCTCCCAAAGTGCTGGGATTACAGGCGTGAGCCACCGTGCCCAGCCAGAAAATACAGTAGTTTATATTGAAAAATCTTACACAGTACCACCAGAAAGGAGTGATAAGTTAAACACATTTTAATAATATTTTAAAATAGAAAATACAAAAGGAAAAATGTTCAAGCTGCCAGAAGTGAACATATGATATGCAATAAGTCAAATTCAGGTAACACTAGACTTTTCAACAGCAAGAATAAAAAGACTGGATTGGTGTTTGCAAAATAGTAAATAGCCTAGATTGTGAAATCTAGCCAAAACATCATTAAACAATGATCACCAGACTTACAAGGCCTTGGAGATATTGTCATCCAGAGGCCTACATTGACAAAAGCTTTTAAATGAAGACTTAAATTGAAGACACAAAGACAAGAGACGTTTCAAGTGATGATGATGATGTGGAATAAATGTAATCAAATATATCGGCAAAGTTTGTTGTTACCTTTTTTTAGTCAGTAGGACAAGGAAGAGACAAATATGCCCAAAGTATACAGAGTTAATAAGATAGGTCTTCATTATCCAATATGGTAGTTACCAGCCTCAGGTGGCTATTTAAATTTGAGTTAATTAAATTAAATAGATTTTAATTAAATTTAAATTTAAATAGCCACAGAAGGCTGGTAACTACTATATTTAAATAACACATTTAAATGTGTCCCTTTGTCATACCAGACACATTTCAAGTGTTTCACAGCCCTACATGGCTACTATATCAAACAGCATAGCTACAGAACATTTCCATCATCACAGAAAGTTCCATTAGCCACAACCTTTAAGAGAAAAAATCAATAGGATGGCAATTGTAATGGTTACTACCAAGTTTAAAATGAGGAAACTGAGGCACGTTTAAGAATAATCAGATGCCAATTTATCTCCCAGGTGAGGTTCTCTGGTCCTAAGAAAAAGGGGGGCCAGAGAAGTCGCACTTGACTTCTCAGGGCAGGGGGTTTTATGGGGCTTAATGGGGGTCTGGCCTAGGATGCATGGGGTGGGCTGCCATTGGGTAAGGCTCGGTGGGATTTTTCCATTTTCGTGGTTAAGCTGTATAGTTTAGTGCTGAGAGTGCACAGTTTAGTGCTGAGGTTCAAATGCATAGCTTGGTACCAAGAGTGCATCGTCTAGTGCTGAATATAGACCTGGGGGCAGAATGCAGAAGTGGGTGAGGGGAGCCCGCATGGAGGAGCCAGATGCTGAGTAATGTGCTCTGCCTGATAAACTGTTATCAGGCATAGACAGGGGTGGGTGTTGTTCATCTGGCTCTTAGCAAGGCTATTGGCCTTACATCCCTACCTTTTTGATGACATAGGGCGCGGTTTCTTTCTGACTACTTCCAGCTGAACAGGGATGGAGTGGGGAGGTCAGTTGGCCGGTGCCTTGGTTGGGATCCGGACGTACGGGTGAAGTAACATCTGGTTTATGGCTACCCTGGAAATTTCTCTTACGTGGGCTTGTAAAATCCTGAGAAGGAAAGGGGCTAGCATTAGTAATAGACAAACCACGATGAGTGGGGTGATAATAGGAGTTAGCCAGGTGAGTATGGGAGACTGCCACCAGTTAAAAGAGGAAGCTGGTGCATTTTGCTTTCTTAGGAGGTATTCTTGGAGGCGGTTGAGGGTGTTGACAGTTTCCTCCACTAGGCCTATTTCATTGACGTAATAGCAGCACTGCTCCTGAAGAAATAAACAGGTACCTCCTTTTTCTGCCGTTGGTAGGCCTAGGGCCCATCGGTTTTGGAGAGTTACTTGTGCCAGTGAAGTAAGTTGTCGCTGGAGTGAGGCTAAAGAGGCGGCTGATGCTTCAATAGCCACACGAAGTTTGTCTTCTAGTTGGGCAGCTGTATTGATGCTGTAACCCAGGGCACCACCCTCTATTCCGGCTGCTGCAAGGGAAGATGCTAGAGAGAGACCTATTATTACTGGGAGAAAGACTGCCCGTTTGTCCCAGTGGTTAGGGGACATTGCAATGAGGGACTAGAATTCTGCTTGTAGGGCAGAATGACAGTGGGTAATAAGGAAAGCATACTTCGAATCAGTATAGATATTCACTCGCTTTCCCTGTGCTAACGTGAGAGCCCAGGTTAAGGCAATGAGTTCTGCCTTTGTGATGTGGTTCCATCAGGAAAACAGGGGGCCTCAAGGGTGGCTGAGTCTGTGACCACGGCATAGGCTGCCTTTCGCCGTCCCTCAGCTGTTAGTATGGAACTCCCATCTACATATAGAGTGAGGTCTGGGTCAGATAGAGGAAGGTCGGTTAGGCCTTCTTGGGGTTTGGTAAGTGTATTTATAAGTTCGGGACAGGAGTGGGCTGGGGAGGGAGAGTGAGATGGAAGAGGAAGCAAAGTAGCTGGGTTGAGTGGAGAAGTAGGTTGGAGGCTGACTGAAGGATTTTCAATGAAGAGTAGATGAAACTCCTGTAAGCGGGAGGGTCCTAGGTGTGCGAGGGATTTGTGAGAGAGAAGGTCAGTTAGCCAATGAGGAGAGAACACCGAAATTGGCTGGCCTAAGGTGAGCTTCAGGGATTCCTTGGTCAGCTCCATAGCTGCTCCTAGGGCCGGCAGGCAAGGTTGCCACCCTCTGACAGTAGGGTCAATCTGTTTTGATAAGTAGGCTACTGGACGATACGTGGGGCCTAGGGGTTGGGTTAAGACCCCTACTGCTATTTCCTGCTTTTCATCCATGAACAAGTGGAAAGGGCAATTAAGATCTGGCAAGTGAAGGGGAGGTGCTGTAAACAGGGCCCTCTGTAAGGCTTTAAAGTCTTGTTTAACAGCTCCTGGATGGGAGAGAGATCCTGTGGGGGTCTTTTTAGCTGCTGCATATAGGGGCTTTCCCGGGGTGGCAAAATTGGGAACCCAGTGTCGGAAAAATCCTACAAATCTTAAAAAGGAGAGGATTTGGCCGGGCGCGGTGGCTCACGCCTGTAATCCCAACACTTTGGGAGGCCAAGGCAGATGGATCACGAGGTCAAGAGATCAAGACCATCCTGGTCAACATGGTGAAACTCCATCTCTACTAAAAATACAAAAAATTAGCTGGGCATGGTGATGCGTGCCTGTAATCCCAGCTACTCAGGAGGCTGAGGCGGGAGAATTGCCTGAACCCAGGAGGCGGAGGTTGCAGTGAGCCGAGATCGCGCCATTACACTCCAGCCTGGGTAACAAGAGCAAAACTCGGTCTCAAAAAAAAAAAAAAAAAAAAGGAGAGGATTTCATCGGCCAATTCTGGAGGCTGTAGTGCCAGTAACGCCTTCCGGCGGTCCACAGTTAAATCCCTAGTTTGTGGAGTAAGGCGGATGCCTAAGTAGATGGCCAAAGTAACTGACAGCTGTGCTTTGAAGGGAGAGACCCAAGAAAATTAAGGAGAGCAGCTGTGTGCTGCTGTGACATGGAAAGAGAGGGGCTGCACAGCAGCAGGTCATCAACATATTGTAAGAGGAGGTTGGGCTGAAGGGGACAAGTGGCAAGATCCGCTGCCAGTGCTTGTCCAAAGATGTGGGGGCTGTCCCTAAAGCCCTGGGGCAGGACTGTCCACGTCGGCTGTTGTGACAAGTTAGAGTTGGGGTCAGTCCAAGTAAAGGCAAAGAGGAAGTAAGAGTCCGGATGAAGGGGAATGGTGAAGAAAGCGTCTTTGAGATCAAGGACTGTAAAGTGGGAGGTGTCAGAGGGCACATGGGATAACAAGGTGTAGGGATTGGGAACCACTGGGTGAAGGGGAATGGTGAAGAAAGCATCTTTGAGATCAAAGACTGTAAAGTGGGAGGTGTCAGAGGGAACATGGGATAACAAGGTGTAGGGATTGGGAACCACTGGGTGAAGGGGAATGGTGAAGAAAGCATCTTTGAGATCAAGGACTGTAAAGTGGGAGGTGTCAGAGGGAACATGGGATAACAAGGTGTAGGGATTGGGAACCACTGGGTGAAGGGGAATGGTGAAGAAAGCATCTTTGAGATCAAGGACTGTAAAGTGGGAGGTGTCAGAGGGAACATGGGATAACAAGGTGTAGGGATTGGGAACCACTGGGTGAAGGGGAATGGTGAAGAAAGCATCTTTGAGATCAAGGACTGTAAAGTGGGAGGTGTCAGAGGGAACATGGGATAACAAGGTGTAAGGACTGGGAACCACTGGGTGGAGGAAGGAATGTGTAAATGGAAGTCCTTTCAGGTTGCAGGTTAGGGGACGGGTCCGGTTGGGGTAGGAGGGCTTCCCGTCAGTTCCCACGACTGAGACATGGGAAGGTATGCTAGGTCCTGAGTAGGAAGGCAATACAGACCAGGTAGCCCCTGTATGGACCATGAAAGAAATGGACTTACCCGCTACCTGCAGTGTTAACCTGGGCTCGGCAAGGGTGTTGGGGGTCCCCAAGTCCGGGCCACGTCAATCATCCATGAGGCCGAGGAGTTCAAACAAAGGGAGTGCATCCTTTGGACCGGCTTGTCCACCACATGGAGGTGCAGGGGTTGAGCCCATAGTCCAGAGCAGACAGTTGTCCTTCCAGTGTCCAGTTCACTTGCAGATTGGACAGGGTCCAGAAGGCGGATGCAGACAGGGGCACTGTGAAGCCCAATGTCCCTCCTAGCCACACTTGAAACAGGGCCCAGGTGGGGCCTTTGGAGCAGCCTGGGCAGATCCTGGAGGACCTTTTGTAAGGAACTTTGAGGAGCTCCTTGTGCCAGGCGCCAGGTGAGCTGCTGGCCTCAGGGCTGCTACAATAGCTTGGGTTTGGAGGTTTACCTGTTGCTATAGATGGGCCTGGCAGACAGCCTCAGCCTTTTCCTCTCAGCCATTAAAAACTTTAAATGTCATGTTTACCAGGTCTTGTATGGGAGTTTGGGGTCCCCTCTGCTGTTTTTAGTTTCTTTCTGATGTCTGGTGCTGACTGATCAGTGTGTGCTCTAGCTGCCTCAAGGATTCGGCCATGCTTGTCAGGAGTAAGGGTAGAGGAAAGGATTACATAGGTGTCATGTCAGGTTAGGTCATATGCTTGAGTGAGGTAATAAAATTCCTTGATATAGGCAGTAGGATTGGTGGAGAAGGACCCTAGGCATTTCTCAATGGTGGAGAGATCAGCAAGGGAGAAGGGGACGTGCACCTGGACAGCACCCTCTGCTCCAGCCACCTCATGGAGAGGACAAAGAAGGGAATGGCTGATGCCAGGAGCGCTGTGTGAGCGGGTGTGGGCACTAACAGGAGAGGCCACATCAAGACTCAGAAGAGGAGGAGTAGGAGGGGATTGGGTGCTAGGTGGAAGAGGAGTAGGAGGAGGATGTGGGGGGCAAACTGGAAGAGGAGGAGGGGGGGTGTTGGGTGGAAACTGGAAAAGGAGGAGGAAGAGGAGGTTGAGGGTCCGCATGTGGTGGGGGATTATTGGGTTGAGTGGGGGGCAGGGAAAGTTCTTCGGTCAGATTGGGGTCAGAAAAAGAAGAGGAGGAGGCCGGCGAAGGGGCCGAGGGCAGAGCGGGAATGTCTTTGGCCAGGAGCACCTGGTTGGTACTGCAAGAGGAGCAGAGGTCGGGATGGGAGCAGAGGTGCCAGAAAGCTTGAATATAGGGAAACTCTGCCCACTTCCCGTTTCTCTGGCAAAAGTTGTCTAAATCTGTCAGGACCTTGCAGTCCAGCGTGCCTTCTGGAGGCCACTTGGAATGGTTGTCCAGGGGGTACTGTGGCGAGGCTACAGTAGAGAGGAAGAACAGTATTTTCTTTTTTATTGAAAGGCCCAGCTTGGGTAAGTTTAAAACTAGGCACCTTAGCGGCGACTTAGGGTCAGGGTGGGATCCCCGGTTGCCCATGATTAGCTAGTTAACTGTGGGGGTGAGGTACTACACCCAATAGGGCAAAAGAGCTCTTTTCCTGGAGGGGGTGGCTGAGAGAACTTACAAGCTGCAATGAATACAATGAGAAAGAAGATAAAGAGAGATAAGGCTAGCTCTATCTGCCACATGGGAGATTTTGAGGAAGTGACAGGAACAGGGATAGAGAGTGAGGTTTTAGTGACAGGGGAAGTGACAGGCAGAGAGAGGCAGAGAGTGAGGTTTTAGTGATAGATGAAAAGTAGGAGGAAAAAGAGAACAGAGTTATCTCTAGAGATAAAAAGTCAGTGAAGGTCCCCTGTAGCCAGTGGTCCGTTACCCACTGTAAGATATCTTTTACCTTGAGGGAGGCAGGCCTAAACCACTGTATGTCAGCCAGCAGGAGCCTTATGAAGTTGGTGAACTTACAGTAAAGACAGAACCACATATAGGATTGACGAACCAAGGGTGGGAGCCCCCCAGATGGGAGACCAATCTGATGCCTGCCTGGCCACGTCCCCGGAGGGATATTTCAGGGGCGTCTTGGCTAAGGTGTACCCATATAACCCCTGGGCCTGGTCACCTCAAAACTTTTGGTCCTGAGGTGAATCACCGTTATGCCTTATGACGTCCCTGTGGAACCGCGGGTGGAGGCCCACTCAAGCCCCATAGCCGTTAGGCCATGGGACTACACATAAACTCACTCATTCACACACTCGCTCAGGCACAGAAAGGAGGAACTAAGAGTACTTTGATGGGAGTTAGCTTGCCCAAGGGCTAATTTGGGACTAAAAGCCAGGGTCTGGTCCAGGTACTGAGTAGGGCCTGGAGCTGTAAACAGGGCTTCTTATTACCCAAACCTCACTCGCTGCTGCAGAGATGATGGAAAGGTGTCCTGGACTGCACTGCCGAACACCAGAGAGGGTTCAGGAAGATGGGGACGTCTCCCTCAGGTTCCTGACCCCTGGCAAACCCATTACAGGGAGAAGACAAGAGTGTAGGAACGTCTCCTCTACACTCAGGTCCTCGGAACAGAACCGGGGCCCTGGGCCCACGGTGGTAAGGAGTCCCTGATGCGGCCATGGTTACGGACAGGGAGTCCACAGAGCAGGCAGTGGGAGAGGCTATGGGCGACAGAAGTCTTACCTCGTGGTGGAGCGGTTTCCTGGTCCGGCTTTAGGTGGAGGAGCCAGTTTCCCCCAGGAGGGGGTCTTACAACTCCTCCCAGGTTTCAGCACCAAATGTAATGGTTACTGCCGAGTTTAAAATGAGAAAATTGAGGCCAGTATAAGAACGATCAGGTGCCAATTTATTTATCTCCTGGGCGAGGTTCTTTGGTCCTAAGAAAAAGGGGGACCAGAGAAGTCACGCTTGACTTCTCAGGGCAGGGGGTTTTATGGGGGTTAGAGCAGGGGCTGGCCTAGGATGTATGGGGTGGGCTGCCATTGGGTAAGGCTCAGCGGGTTTTTTTCAATGTTTGCAGGTTCAGCTCTATAGTTTAGTGCTGAGAGTGCACAGTTTAGTGCTGAGGTTCAAATGCATAGCTTGGTACTGAGAGTGCATAGTCTAGTGCTGAATATAGACCTGGGGGCAGAATGCAGAAGTGGGCGAGGGGAGCCCACATGGAGGAGCCAGATGCTGAGTAATGTGTTCTGCCTGATAAACTGTTATCAGGCATAGACAGGGGTGGGTGTTGTTCATCCGGCTCTTAGCAAGGCTATCAGCCTTACATCAATGTTTGTAGGGAAGATGACACCAGAGAATATGAGGGCACACAAAATTTCTATCTTATTATCGAAGAACTTAAAAATAGCAATTTTTTTAAATGTAAAAAGATCAGCAAACAAAAATAATAAATTAGTATGGTAGAATGGATCCAGTTATGCCAGTAGTTACAGTAAATGTAAATGGGCTAAAGTCATAGTTAAAAGACAAAGATTGAAAGAAGGGTTTACATATTGTGTACAAGAGACCCACTTAAAGCATAGGGGCATGAAAAAGCAGTTCGACGGCATTGATTCAACCATATGAAATTGCCATTTTTGTAGGACAAAAAAGGATGGATATTGCCAATTTTATATGGTTCAATTATTTAAGAAATAAAAGACATAAATGGCTGCCAACAAAAGAAAATCTAATACGGCTGCATCGATACTAGATAAAAGAGACATTAAGACAAAAATGAAGAGTTAGGAATATAGATTATCACTACATGAATTTGAAAAGATTCCGTTTATCGAAATAACAAAAAGCAATTCTGTCAAATGTGTGGCCCGAAGAAGACACTCACAAAGTGTAGTGCAAAGTGTTAAACCTGCAGAAAGAAGTTTGATAAATTCACCTTCACGTTGCATTGCTATGACAATTATTAATACACCATCCAGCAAAAACAGCTGAATAATACAATGGACAAGTTTCCCTAATGGATGCATATAGAGTTCTATATTCAAAAATGAAAGAAAACCCATTTTTGTCAGGGTCACATTTATAACAATGAATTACATTTAATAACAGATCAAGAAAGCCCCAGTGTGCATTTAAGAACACCGCTTAGGCTAGACAGCTCTATATTTGCTTAGGCAGAGTCCTATAAACTCAAACACAAAGTCCTTGAAATCAAACCCGACCTCCACCCAAGAGGTTGTTCTTCCAGAAACTTCTGTTAAAAGTTCTAAGAATAAAATAACTTCGCCATCAAGGCACCACCTGCTAAGACTCAAAGCTCAATAGAGTGCTATACCTCCCTGAGTTCAATGACTCTCATTTCTATTTAGTCACACAAATAAACAGACTGTTACACTGAGCAGTACAGTGACCAGTTAAAGCCTGATGAAACAGGGTGGGAAATGAGACTTTTCCTATTCTTTAAGAATTTTGGCTAACACCACACAACTCAGGACAGGTTGATGAGTCCATCTTCATTTTAAAGACAGAGGCATTGAACACTTTGTTACCCAACTTAATTAAAATCATTATGGATCCAGCCCTGCTAATTAAAATCAAGCTCCATCATGTATCTTCAGCATATGTAAGAGATGACCTAGATGCACAAAGTGTTACAGAGAACTAGCTGAGAAAATGGTGGCCTAATTTGGAGTGACGTGTCTTTCTTCTCCTCAAACCCATCCTTTAAAAAGTCTGGGAGGTTCCCAGGGACTCACTCTAAGAGGCTGGGACTGCCTGCAAGGTTCCACAGTCTTCCCCCTTGCTGGAGTTTGGCTGGCAGAGCTGCAGAAACTCCCAAATCCATCTTGCGTTGCCCACTTTGTAGACCATAGTGAGACAGCTCTTAGGGGAACTTGTCCATCTCAAAAAGGACAGATATCTCAGGTCCTCTGGAACATTGAAGGACGCTTTAGGATATCCAGGTTCCTCGGGATGAAGCACACACATAGCACACAATCCTGTTTCTTGGTAGTTATGACCACGCCCTATTGCACAATTTATCTGCACTATTGTGGACACAGCTCTGCACTCCTCACCCATGTGGTCAAGAGCCCTCCTGGGGTGAGCACGGAGAAAGGAGGAGGACATTGAAACCATCATACATTGAAGGGCTGGCCTGTACCTCCCACCCAGTATTCTGCTCTCTGTGTAGAGAACCCCATTCCTTCAACTGCTCCCTCAGCAAAATGGTTTCTAATCATTCACTATCCTGGCTTCTCTACTCTGTCTTATTCCCTTTTGCCAACATCACTGTTCAAGTACATTGCCCAGAAATTACAATAATTCCACTGCAATGTGAGACAAATAAAGCAGAATAAACACTATTTCTTTTAAAGGTTCTAAAACCCAGGAGTTTTGCTTAGTCACTAATACAGCAAGTCTGAGATAGAAAGGCCTCACGTCATCACAGAATTAGAGACCAGGTAATTTTAGCTGAGCCACATCTCTTCTCATTCAGCTGATTTTCTCTTTCTTTGTTCGGTAAGTTGGATAAGTTATGAATATGGGGAAAAGGTTGACAAAAGATTAAAAGTACAACTAGCTTTGCATAATTTTTCCCCAAAAAATGTAACTAAATCACAATAGTAATTAAAGTCTTGGCTTTCTTGTGTGTTTTAAATCCTCACCAATTTAAGTATATTTCCAGAACAATTTCATTGTCTCCAAAATAGTCCTTTACAGAACAAAAAAAAAATTAGCTAATAAATTCTTACATATAAAAAGACTTGGCAGCTTATAAATATTTCACAAACATTTGCCGGTTTATTTGTTATTCTAAATGGGTTCTTATTATTTCTTTGTTTAAAAAGTCCTGAGCCATGAATATATCATGGCTGGGACTGCAAGATAACAAACAATTTTTTTTTCTCTAATCACATTGTTCTTTACAATTTGATTTACCTCACTGTATAAATTCATTTTCTTGGCATGAGAACAGCTGTCTCATGGCTGTTGGGGGCAAAGCTGGAACTCTCAGGCAAACAGCCAGGCTGTCCCGTCTGGCCTGGTGTCACCACCATCCCTTAGGGTCTCTGCCTGAAACAACCCCCCAGTGAAGGGCAAGCAAATCCCAGCCTTGTTTGTATCTGCAGGAGGACTCCCAAGAGGGCTGACTCCTGGGAGCCTGAGATGACTGTGTGCACTGGTTGATCCTCAGACAGGGCATGGAGCAGCAGGGATGGGTCCTATGGAGGTGGAACTGGAAGCCGGGGTTCCTGTTCTTCCCAGCCTTGGCCGCCAGCTGGAGCAGAGTGTCATCGCAGTTGCTTCTGGTTTTCAGTCCCCATCCTGGGTCCTTACTATGACTCCAAGCTCCTGGCCTCTTCCTTCCTTTCCCTGTAGGTTCTCTCTGTGTTGTGCAATTCTTGCAGTTATTTCAGGAAACTTTAAACCCCTAGCCTCTAAGTGAGCACACACACTCTCAGACTATCAGGCCTTATGCCATCACAATTTAACGTGGACCTGACGGCTTAGCTATCATCTGCGAAGTCCTCTTGGATTCTGCTCCCTCCCACTGGCAGTGCTCTTAGGGGGCACCCTAATACCTGGTTTTTCTAAAGTAACTATAAGTTTAGCCACTATGGAGCCCTTCACCACAAGGAAGACACGGTCTTTATCACCAAAAAGGTACAACCAAGTACATACAATAGTATTTATTTAAAGTGTAATATACCCTAAGCGTTTGTAGGAAATGTAGCAGCTACCATTACTGCGTACTCAGTGTATCCGATGCTTTGTACATATTAATCAAATTAAATGCAATGACTTCTTTTATCCTCACAAAATGCACTGACATCGCTTTCAAGATCTAGTCCGTTTTGCAGATGGGAAAAGTTAACTTGCCCTAGGTCCAGCAAGCAAAAGCAGACACGGGGACCTGGGCCCAGGGAAACTGGATCCAGAGCCCATACTCGTAACAAACACATCACTCGCTCCAAACTGTACCACCCATGAGTACAGCAGCAGCTCATTCAGAACACGCTAATATTCTCACGTTTCAGGGACACAAAGGTAGGAGACATCGCTTCCAACTGAGATGATTGAGGGATTTTAAGATGCAGGATCAGTTGCACCAAGGCAAACATGGCAGAAGGAGAGAAATAATTCCCATCTGGGGAAACTGCACAACCACAGGGGAAGCTTCCCAGCCACTCTCTACCTGCATCCCCCTCGTGTCCATCCTGACTTCTTTTTCTACTGTCTCAGAGGAATCGGAGCTTCCCTCATTTCCAAAACAGGAGCCACCTCACTGTACCTTGCTGTCGTGACCACACACCATCAAATAGGACTCGTCCCACTCCAACTGTCTTCTTTCCTTCCATCCTAAAAGAAGCTTCCCTGAAGCTCTGACCCTCTTTCTCTTCTCTCCACTGACAACCTTCCTGAAAATGATGAGTTACATGCGCTCCTGGATTTAAAAAGTAATCAAATAAGGCTTTCATTTGCCTGTGACACAGATCATGGGAGCAGCTCTTCTTGAAGTACAATTGAAAAAGAAAAATCCTTTGTTTTTTTTTAACTTTTATTTTAAGTTCAGGGGTACAAGTGCAGGTTTGTTATGTAGTAAACTTGTGTCATGGGGGTTTGTTGTACAGATTATTTCCTTACCCAGGTATTAAGCCTAGTACCCATTAGTTCTTCATCCTGATCCTCTCCCTCCTCCCACCCCCACCCTCCTCTGCTAGACTCCAGTGTGTGTTGTTCCCCCGTGTGTTCTCATCATTTAGCTCTTACTTATAAGTGAAAAGCTGTGGTATTTGGTTTTCTGTTCCAGCATTAGTTTGCTAAAGATAGTGGCCTCCACCTCCATCCATGTCCTTCAAAGGACATGACCTCATTCTTTTTTAAGGTTGCGTAGTATTCCATTTATGTACCACATTTTCTTTACCCAGTCTCTCAATGCAACCCAAAATCAACAGTGGCATATGCTGGTACCTCACTGATCCACCTGAAGAGAGAAAAAAATTTAAAAGAAAATAAAACTGATTTGATCAACATAGAAAGCTTAGGCAGATTTAGATCTGCCTCCCTCTCTTCCTTCCCTAGCCTAATACTTAATCCCTCACCAATCTGAGTAAGTTACATGCACCAAGAGCCCAAAACTCCCAGTTAAAGTTCTCCTTCGCCTTCATGCTTTAAAAGGAAAAACTCCTAAATGCCCAAGAGTTGCAGTAATCAAAGGACACCACCCTGATGGGACAATTTAGCCACACCATTACTTTACAACGGCATAGAGAATCTTTCAGAAATCATGTCCCATCTTTAAGCTGTAAGTATCCAAAAGTTTGAGCATTCTGTTATAATTGCAATGAAGTTAGTTTCACAGGCTCTATCCTTTTAAGGACTATGCAGCTTAATGAAGAAAAGTTCCAGCCTGTGACCACTGAAGAGGCCTCTGATGCAAGATTTTACAAGCAAAAGTGTTAAATCCCAAGCGATTCCACAGGGCAGCAGTCAGCAACCTTTTTGGCACCAGGAATTGGTTTCATGGAAGATAATTTTCCATGGACTGGGGGAAGGGGTTTGTTTTGGGATGATTCAAGTGCATTACATTTATTGTGCACTTTATTTATATTATTACATTTAATATATAATGAAATTTAACAACTCACCATAATGTAGAATGCCATGGGAGCCCTGAGCTTGTTTTCCTGTAGCTACAGGGCCCCATCTGGGGATGACAGGAGGCAGTGACAGATCATCAGGCACTAGATTTTCATAAGGATTGCACAACCTAGATCCCTGGCATGCACAGGTCACAATAGGGTTAGAACGCTTGTGACAATCCCGTGCTGCTGCTGATCTGACAGGAGGCAGTGCGCAGGCAGGAATGAGAGCAACAGGGTGTGGTTGTAAATACAGATGAACCTCCACTTGCTCACCTGCCTCAAACCTCCTGCTGTGTGGCCAGTTCCTAACAGGACATGGACCACACCGGACCAGTCCTCAGCCTGAAGTGTGGGGACCCCTGCTATAGGGTGCAGAGTGTACTGATGTCAAGTCATCAAACTAGGAAAACGAAAGTCAAAACATGCACCCCAAATTTCTACTTTTAAGTAGATATTGTAGGTCACAGCCAATGCTCCTGATCTCAGGAACTAAGAAACAAAAG